>NC_091762.1:61566191-62219404 GCF_029378745.1 Bos indicus | reverse complement strand
ATGGCAGAAAGTGAAGAGGAACTCAAAAGCCTCTTGATGAAAGTGAAAAAGGAGAGTGAAAAAATTGGCTTAAAGCTCAACATTCAGAAAACTAAGATCATGGCATCTGGTCTCATCACTTCATGGCAAATGGATGGGGAAACAGTGGAAACAGTGTCAGAGTTTATTTTGGGGGGGCTCCAAAATCACTGCAGATGGTGATTGCAGCCATGAAATTAAAAGACGCTTACTCCTTGGAAGGGAAGTTATGACCAACCTAGATAGCATATTAAAAAGCAGAGACAGTACTTTGCCTACAAATGTCCATCTAGTCATGGCTATGGTTTTTCCAGTGGTCATATATGGGTGTGAGAGTTGGACTGTGAAGAAAGCTGAGTGCCAAAGAATTGATGCTTTTGAACTGTGGTGTTGGAGAAGACTCTTGAGAGTCCCTTGGACTGCAAGGAGATCCAACCAGTCCATTCTAAAGGAGATCAGTCCTGGGTGTTCCATGGAATGATGGAAGGTATGATGCTAAAGCTGATACTCCAGTACTTTGGCCACCTCATGCAAAGAGTTAACTCATTGGAAAAGTCTCTGATGCTGGGAGGGATTGGGGGCAGGAGGAAAAAGGGATGACAGAGGAAGAGATGTCTGGATGGCATCACTGACTCGATGGACGTGAGTTTGATTGAACTCAGGGAGTTGGTGATGGACGGGGAAGCCTGGCGTTTGCGATTCATGGGATCGCAAAGTGTCGGACACAACTGAGCAACTGAACTGAACTGCACTGAGCCATATTTTCTTATTTACCATCCTTTTAGAACACATATTTGTACCTGATAGGCATGTGTGTTCTTCAGATTCATCTCCAGTTTTGTTCTTCTTTAAGCTCATCTTTGCTCTCTTTGGCCCTTTGAATTTCTATGTAACTTTTAAATCAGTGTATTTATAAGCCCCCTCCTTCACTACTAACATACAGATATATATTAAAAAGAAACAAAACCAATCAGTATTTTAATTAGAATTTCAATGAATCCACTGATTAATTTGAGTAAATTGACCTTTTATTGTAAACATTTTCTGTTCCAATCCATGACTATGATAGATCTTACTGTTTAGTTTTCTTTAATTTCTTTCTTTAATATTATAAATGCTCAAGGGAGCATGCTAAAATTTCTATTTGGATTTTTAAAATTTCTCATTATATATTAGAAAATTACTTAGAAATAATGTATCTATGTTATTAGATACAAATGTTCCAGATATTCAGACTGGATTTAGAAAAGGTAGAGTAACCAGAGATCAAATTGCCAACATCTGCTGGATCATCGAAAAAGCAAGCGAGTTCCAGAAAAATATCTATTTCTGCTTTATGGACTATACCAAAGCCTTAGACTGTGTCAATCACTACAAACCGTGGAAAATTCTTCAAGAGATGGGAATACCAGACCACCTGACCTGCCTCCTGAGATATCTGTATGCAGCTCAGGAAACAACAGTTAGAACTGGACATGGACAACAGACTGGTTTCAAATAGGAAAAGGAGTACGTCAAGGCTGTATACTGTCACCCTGCTTATTTAACTTATATGCAGAGTACATCATGAGAAACTCTGGGCTGCAAGAAGCACAAGCTGGAATCAAGATTGCCAGGAGAAATATCAATAATCTCAGATATGCAGATGATACCACCTTTATGGCAGAAAGTGAAGAGGAACTAAAGAGCCTCTTGATGAATGTGAAAGAGGAGACTGAAAATGTTGGCTTAAAGCTAAACATTCAGAAAATGAAGATCATGGCATCTGGTCCCATCACTTCATGGGAAATAGATGGGGAAACAGTGGACACAGTGAGAGACTTTATTTTTTGGGGCTCCAAAATCACTGCAGATGGTGACTGCAGCCATGAAATTAAAACATGCTTGTTCTTTGGAAGAAAAACAATGACCAACTTAGCATTTAGAGACATTACTTTGCCAGCAAATATCTGTGTAGTCAGAGCTATGGTTTTTCCAGTGGTCATGTATGGGTGTGACAGTTGGACTATAAAGAAAGCTGAGCACTGAAGAATTGATGCTTTTGGACTGTGGGGTTGGAGAAGACTCTTGAGAGTCCCTTGGACTGCAAGGAAATCCAACCAGTCCATCCTAAAGGAAATCAGTCCTGAATATTCATTGGAAGGACTGATGCTGAAGCTGAAACTCCAATACTTTTGCCACCTGATGTGAAGAACTGACTCCTTGGCAAAGACCCTGATGCTGGGAAAGACTGAATATGGGAGGAGAAGAGGACAACAGAGGATGAGATGGTTGGATGGCATCCCCAGCTCAATGGACATGAGTTTGGGTAACTCCTGGAGTTGGTGTTGGACAGGGAGGCCTGGTGTGCTGTAGTCCATGGGGTCACAGAGTTGGACAGTACTGAGCTACAGAACTGATGTTATTAGATGTGTGGAAACATTTCTTATTTAGTGTTTCTTTAGATTGTTATGAAGTATCCCTTCTGACTTCTAAAAATATTTTTGCTTTAGAATCTAAATTTGAGAAATACTAACTTTGTGGCACCAGATTACATTTAGTGATTTTTTTGATGAATTAATTTCCATTCTATTTGTAAACTTTCTGAGTTACTTGTTTGTAAGGAGGATATAATTTTGCTTTTTTTCTTTGTTTTTAATCCTGCTTGACTGTTTAAATCTTTTCCTTGCAATTTAAGATCTTTTATAAGTAAAATAGTTGTTGATATAGTTGAGCTTATATGTACCTATTGCCTGTTTGGGATTTATCTTTTTTCATATGTTCTATGTTCTATGTAGAACATATGTTCATATGTTCTATGTTCCTTTTTATTTCTTTTCTTATCTTTTAAAAATTACCCAGGTGTTTTAATCTTCAAGATTTTTAGTCTCTGTGTGGTTACCCTAGAGATAATAACATTTACTTAAATTTGTTAGAATCTAATATCAATATACTTATATTTCTTCCCAGACAATGCTAAAACCTTCATATAACTTAACTCCATTTATCTATTCCATCTTCTTGTTTATTATTGTCATGTGTTTTAATTCTAAATACAATTAAGCTCAACAGAACATTATTATTGTTTAGTAAAGTCTAAGTTCATTTATATATTAATATAATATATATTTACCATTCTCATTGTTCTTTATTACTCTTATCATTTCTGTTTTTCTATCCATGGTCATTTCCTTCTGCTTGAAGAGTTACTGAGGGTCCGCCAAGGAAAATTGTCTTAGTGTTTTCCTTTTTCTATCTGAAGATTTTTATTGTCTCTTAACTCTTGGGGGATATTTAAATTAAGTATAGAATTGTACCCTGCCAGTTATTGTCTTTCAACATTTTAAATATATTTTTCAATTGTTTTCTTAATTCCATCACTTCTATCAGGAAGTTTACTATGACTTTTATCATTATTCTTTTGAAGGAAACATGTCTTTTCTTGTTATTTTAAATATCTTATTCATGTCATTAGTTCTTAATAGTTTTACTATAGTATCACTAAATGTGGCTTTATGTATATTTATTCTTTTAGAATTCATAGGCGTTCTATGGCTTAATACTTTTATTTAATTTGGGGTAAAACTCAGTCATTATCTTTTCAATATTGCTTCTCCTCTATTTGTCCTTACTAGTATCCTAATTATACAATAGACATTTTCACTAGCCCTCATGTATATCAAAACTGTTTTCAACATTTTTTCTCTCTGTGCATTAGTCTTAATATTTCCCTCTGATAAACCTTCAAGTTTGATAGTCATTTCCTCCACATTCAATATGTTGTTAAACCCATCTATTAAGTTTTTATTTTAAGGTCGTTTATCTCTCAGTTCTAGAATTTCTATGCTGTGTTGTTCATCTTGTTATCTATCTTTTTGATCATGTTCATTGTAGTTTTTCTGAATTCTATGTCTTATCTTCATTCCATGTTTTCTGTGCATATCGGTCTATTTTTTCTTTTGTTTCTGATTATGGAAGCTTGATTAATTTTTAACTGAATGACAGGAATTTTGCATAAAACTGAAATATATCTATGTTTCTCTCTACCTACCTAAATCAGACTTTTCACATTGTTCTTAGTGAACAGCTAGAGTAAGAATAGATCATCATAATCCAATCAAAATCTCAACTGGCAGGGAATTGGGTTAATCTTAGTAAGATTTAGTCCAACTTTACTATCTCCTTTTTCCTAAGGCAACTCTCTAGTGTGTTTGAGAAATTTCAGGTCTTATCAGTGCCTTTTCTATTCTCTGTGAATAATAATTTTTATTTGTTAATACCATGAGACAGTCAAAAGCCCTATTCAGCATTTCAGTTGGTCTCTTGTAATTTTTCCTATGCAGTTTGAGTTCAGTCACTCAGTCAGGTTCAACCCTTTGTGAACTCATGGACTGCAGCACGCCAGGCCTCACTGTTGATAAACAACTCCCGTTTATTCAACTCATGTTCATTGACTTGGTGATGCCATCCAACCATCTCATCTTCTGTTGACCCCTTTTCCTCCTGTCTTCAATCCTTCCCAGCATCAGGTCAGTTCAGTTCAGTCACTCAGTTGTGCCCCACTCTTTACGACTCCATGGACTGCAGCACACCAGGCCTCCCTGTCCATCACCAACTCCAGGAGTTACTCAACCTCATGTGCACTGACTCAATGATGCCATCCAACCATCTCATCCTCTGTCATCCCCTTCTGCTCCCATCTTCAATCTTTCCCAGCATCAGGATCTTTCCCAAGGAGTCAGTTCTTTGCATCAGATGGCAAAAGTATTGGAGTTTCAGCTTCAGCATCAGTCCTTCCAATGAATATTCAGAACTGATTTCCTTAAGGATGGACTGGTTGGATCTTCTTGCATTCCAAGGGACTTTCAAGAATCTTCTCCAACACCACAGTTCAAAAGCATCAATTCTTTGGCGCTCAGCTTTCTTTATCATCCTACTGTCACAACCCATGCATGACTACTGGAAAAACCACAGCCTTGATTAGCAGAACTTTGTTTGTAATGTAATGTCTCTTTTTGTAATATGCTGTCTAAGTTGGTCATTGTTTTACTTCCAAGGAATAAACATGTTTTAATTTCATGGCTGCAGTCATCATCTGCAGTGATTTTGGAGCCCCAAAAAATAAAGTCAGCCACTGTTTCCACTGTGTCCCCATCTATTTCCCATGAAGTGATGGGCTGAAATGCCATGACCTTAGTTTTCTGAGTGTTGAGTTTTAAGCCAACTTTTTCAGTCTCCTCTTTCACTTTCATCAAGAGGCTCTTAAGTTCTTCTTCACTTTCTGCCATAAAGGTGGTATCATCTGCATATCTGAGGTTATTGATATTTCTCCAGGCAATCTTGGTTCCAGTTTGTGCTTCACCCAGTCCAGCATTTCTCATGGTGTAATCTGAAAATAAGTTAAATAAGCAGGGTGACAATGTACAGCCTCGACGTACTCCTTTTCCTATTTGGAAACAGTCTGTTGTTCCATGTCCAGTTCTAACTTTTGCTTCCTGAGCTGCATACAGATATCTCAGGAGGCAGGTCAGGTGGTCTGGTATTCCCATCTCTTGAAGAATTTTCCACAGTTTGTAGTGATCCACACAGTCAAAGGCTTTGGCGTAGTCAATAAGGCATAAGTAGATGTTTTCCTGGAACTCTCTTTCTTCTTCGATGATCCAGTGGATGTTGGCAGTTTGATCTCTGGTTCCTCTTCCTTTTCTAAAACCAGTTTGAACATCTGGAAGTTCCTGGTTCACATATTGCTAAAGCCTGGCTTGGAGAATTTTGAGCATTATTTTGATAGCATGTGAGATGAGTGCAAATATGTGGCAGTTTGAGCATTCTTTGGCACTGTCTTTCTTTGGGGTTGGAATGAAAACTGACCTTTTCCAGTCCTGTGGCCACTGCTGAGTTTTCCAAATTTGCTGGCATATTGAGTGCAGCACTTTAACAGCATTATCTTTTAGGATTTGAAGGAGCTCAACTGAAATTCCATCACCTCCACTAGCTTTGTTCATAGTGATGCTTCTAAGGCCCACTTGACTTCACATTCCATGAAGTCTGGCTCTAGGTGAGTGATCACACCATCATGATTATCTGGGTCGTGAAGATCTTTTTTGTACAGTTCTTCATGTATTCTTGCCACCTCTTCTTAATATCTTCTACTTCTGTTAGGTCCATACCATTTCTGTCCGTTTTGTATGAAAAGTTCCCTTGGCATCTCTAATTTCTTGAAGAAATCTCTAGTCTTTCCCATTCTATTGTTTTCCTCTATTTCTTTGCATTGATCACTGAGGAAGGCTTTCTTATATCTCACTGCTATTCTTTGGAAATTTGCACTCAAACGGATATATCTTTCCTTTCTCCGTTGCCATTCATTTTTCTTCTTTTCATAGCTGTTTGTAAGGCCTCAGACAACCATTTTACCTTTTTGCATTTCTTTTTCTTGGAGATTGTCTTGATCACTGCCTCCTGTACAATACCATGAACCTCCGTCCATAGTTCTTCAGGCCGTCTGTCTATCAGAACTACCCCTCTGAATCTATTTGTCACATCCACTGTATAATTGTAAAGGATTTGATTTAGTTCATGCTGAAACATTTAGTAGTTTTCCATACTTTTTTCACTTTAAGTATGAATTTGGCAATAAGGACTTCATGATCTGAGCCACAGTCAGCTCCTGGTCTTGTTTTTGCTGACTGTATAGAACTTCTCCATTTTTGGCTGCAAAGAATATTATCAATATGATTTCAGTATTGACCATCTGGTGATGTCTATGTGTAGAGTTTTCTCTTGTGTTGTTGGACGAGAGTGTTTGCTATGACCAGTGTGTTCTCTTGGCAAAACTCTATTAGTTTTTGCCCTGCTTCATTCTGTATTCCAAGGCCAAATTTGCCTGTTACTCCAGGTGTTTTTTGACTTCCTACTTTTGCATTCCAGTCCCCTATAATGAAAAGGACATCTTTTTGGGGTGTTAGTTCTAAAAGGTCTTGTAGGTCTTCATAGAACCGTTCAACTTCAGCTTCTTCAGCATTACTGGTTGGGGCATAGACTTGGATTACTGTGATATTGAATGGTTTGCCTTGGAAATGAACAGAGATCATTCTGTCATTTTTGAGATTGCATCCAAGTACTGCATTTCAGACTCTTTTGTTGACCATGATGGCTACTCCATTTCTTCTAAGGGATTCCTGCCCGCAGTAGGAGATATAATGATCATCTGAGTTAAATTCACCCATTCCAGTCCATTTTAGTTCGCTGATTCCTAAAATGTCAATGTTCACTCTTGCCATCTCCTCTTTGACCACTTCCAATTTGCCTTGATTCATGGACTTAACATTCCAGGTTCCTATGCAGTATTATGCTTTACAGCCTCCGTCTTTACTTCCATCACCAATCACATCCATAACTGGGTGTCATTTTTGCTCTGGCTCTGTCTCTTCATTCTTTCCAGAGTTAGTTCTCCACTGATCTCTAGTGACATATTAACCTTAGTACATAGCAATCCTTCTGGTTTTCCCTTATCTTATACTTTCTAGTTTCTCCAGAAGATATCATCTCAATATACTCCTTTCCTTACGAATGCTTTCCCTACATTTTTAAAAAATTTGTATGAGGGTAGAATAAATGAAATTAAACTGAACACGCAAAATTAGCTTCCTATTTATGATCAGGAGCTATAGAAACACTGAAAAATTTTATATCCTAATTTTTTTTAATTCAGTTACTTTTATTATTTTTTAATGTATAATAAACTGTAGAAGTTATGATGAAGCTCCTATAAAATAATAGTCTTCTTTGTAAGGAATGTTAGCAGAAAGACTTTCTCTAAAATTTCAATTATATATATCCTTTAATTAAAAATTTTATTTCTAGAAAAGTTTTTTATAGAAACCTACCCAGATGAAAAATAATTTATGCAAATGTTTATTCATTGTTTTATGTGAGGTACCAAATTATTGGAAACAAATCAATGACCAGCAATAAGTGAATGGTTAAGTAAATAATGGAATACACAATCAATGGAGATGAATTATAAGCTTTTTAAATATGTAATTTGGCTGATCTCTCAAATATGTTAAAAAAGAATCAAAATAATTATAAATGAAAGATACTACCATTTGTGTAAAAAATTGAGGAAATATTTATTTGTATGTGTGTATATGTATTTTTTTTTTTACTTTGCATGGAGAATACTTGGTACTATGCAAGAAACTGGTGATTCCAATTGCTTTAGAGGAGTGAGTGTCTATAGGACAGAGTGGAAGAACTTTTCATGGAATATCTTCCACTTTTTATGTTTAGATTTGACTTATTGGAAAAGACTGACTCTGATGCTGGGAGGGATTGGGGGCAGGAGGAGAAGGGGAAGACGGAGGATGAGATGGCTGAATGGCATCACTGACTCCATGGACGTGAGTCTGAGTGAACTCTGGGGGTTGGTGATGGACAGGGAGGCTTGGCGTGCTGCGATTCATGGGGTCCCAGAGAGTCGGACACGACTGAGTGACTGAACTGAACTGAAAACATACAAATGTGTTATCTACCAAAAATTAAAGTTATTTAAAAGTCTGGCTAGATTTACAGTCTTTATTTAGTCTTAATTGTCTTCTGGAGGCTTGAACACATACACTTTCACTGTGACTTGGACTGAGAGGTCCATTTATCTCTTCATCCTCTTTATTAACTAAGTAGAGGACTAAACTAATTATTGGAAAATTGATACGCTATCAGATATCCTAGCCTGTGCCTCCAAAACAAATCAATCTGCTGTTAACAAACTATGATCTGGGGACTTCCTTGTACAAACTGGAGAAGTCTATTATTCCACCAATCCCCTCTTGGGTCTCTTAGACATGCTTACATATTCTGTGAGTCTGTCTTGGGGTCATTTGTCAGCTCCATCAGTCATTTTTTGTCCTGAAATTTACATATTTCAACACATTTTAGATTATCATTTTGTTATTGTCTTTTCCCAGTTTTTCTTCAATCTCTATAAAAATTTATTCCAAGTGTCATTTGAGGCCCTACCTTTATATTTTTTAAAATCTGAAACATAGTTCAAGCCAGTATGTTGTGTTTAACAAAAAAGATCTGAATGCTCAGAGTCAACAAAAGTTGACTTCTAAAATGCAAAAAGGAATTAAGCTACTGTTGGAAGCCACTGTTCTTAGGACTCAGAGGCCTCAAAGTAACCTTTGAATTTGAGCCCAACTCTTGGCAGGTTTTCACAAGTTTCAGCCCAACATAACTCATTTGAGAACATCCAGAGTTCTCAATGTTTCTGAGTCTGGATTCCCAGCTATCCTAGCCCCAAAGGAAGACAGTCTTCTTTTTCTGACTCTAATACTACCTATCTCAGAGCCAACACAGTGTTTTTGCTAAATTGATGCATTCAGACTAGATTGAGATACGTGTCTTTCTTCCAAGTATTTCTTCACATAAAATTACAGAAAAGGAATAGTGCTAAGTGGTACTGTAAGACAAACTTTCCTGAAGAAGAGAACCTGAAAACATCTTTGTGTGCCAAATCCCTGAACTTGACTAGATGGCTGATTGTATCTTCTGAACAAAATGTATATTATTCATATTAATAACACTTAATATGTGTACAAAAATTTTTACTAAATAGAAAACTTAACACTTGAATTCATAGTGTCTGTGTTCAAATTTTAATGCCAGCAGTTTTTTCCGAACACTGTGGTTGGATATTTGTCTTACATTTGTGATAATTAAAAGGCCAACTTACCGATGTCTCTAAAACAAACACATAAAATTGCCCTAAAAGCAAAGTAATGTTTTCACCCAGAAACCAAATACTGTTAACAAATTTTAAATGACCAGTTTTTCACAAAGACAAAAATCTAACCAAACAAATACAGGCCCCCCAGTCAGTCAGTCAATCAATATAACTCTTCTGTTTTCTACACTGTACCTGTTAGCTTTAGGTAAATAAGGTTTTCTTCTCTGGTATGAAACTCAGTGGCTGCCTTTGTTCTACAGCAGTCTTCTCTCAATAGTTCACTTTCTTTCCTTCCTCCAAGATCAAGATTAATCAAAGCTTAATCCTGAGTGCTTTACTTAGAGGTAAAGCACTAAGGAAGGGAGATATTTAAAAATTATTTCACAAGAGGAGTCTTTCTTAGATGGGCTTCCTTTTTTTTTTTTTTTTTTTAATGTAGAAACATGGACTACATGATATTTCCTGTGCAATCCCATTACATGGTCTCCTCTCATGTGATCAGGAGGCACAGTCTGATGTGTGATTCATCATAATAGCATTAATCTTCTGACTTGAGTATGTTCATTATTTGTCCCACTATTGAACTATTCTTGGACTTCCCTGGTGGCTCAGATGGTAAAGCATCTGTCTACAATGCGGAAGACCCGGGTTCAATCCCTGGGTTGGGAAGATCCCCTGGAGAAGGAAATGGCAATCCACTCCAGGACTATTGCCTTGAAAATCCCATGGACAGCGGAGCCTGGTAGGCTATAGTCCATGGGGTCGCAAAGAGTTGGACACGATTGAGTGACTTCACTATCACTATACTGAACTATTCTTAGTCCATAGCAGATCCTAGCACATAGTTCAGTTCAGTTCAGTTCAGTCACTCACTCCTGTCTGAATCCTTGCAACTCCATGAACCACAGCATTCCGGGCCTTCCTCTCCATCACCAGCTTCCGGAGTTCACCCAAACCCAAGTCCATTGAGTTGGTGATGCCACCCAACCATCTCATCCTCTGTCGTCCCTTTCTTTTCCTGCCCTCAATCTTTCCCAGCATCAGGGTCTTTTTCAATGAATCAGCTCTTCGCATCAGGTGGCCAAAATATTGGAGTTTCAGCTTCAACATCAGTCCTTCCAATGAACACCCAGGATTGATCTCCTTTAGGATGGACTGGTTGGATCTCCTTGCAGTCGAAGGGACTCTCAAGAGTCTTTTCCAACACCACAGTTCAAAAGCATCAATTCTTCAGTGCTTAGCTTTCTTCACAGTCCAACTCTCACATCCATACATGACCACTGGAAAAACCATATCCTTGACTAGACGGACCTCTGTTAGTAAAGTAATGTTTCTGCTTTTTAATATGTTATCTAGCTTGGTCATAACTTTTCCTTCAAGGAATAAGCATCTTTTAATTTCATGGCTGCAATCACCATTGGCAGTGCTTTTGGAGCCCAGAAAAATAAAGTCTGACACTGTTTCCACTGTTTCCCCATCTATTTCCCATGAAGTGATGGGACGAGATGCCATGATCTTTGTTTTCTGAATGTTGAATTTTAAGCCAACTTTTTGACTCTCCTCTTTCACTTTCATTAAGAGACTCTAGTTCTTCTTCACTTTCTGCCATAAGGGTGGTGTCATCTGCATATTTGAGATTATTGATATTTCTCCTGGCAATCTTGATTCCAGCTTGTGCTTCTTCCAGTCCAGCGTTTCTCATGATGTACTCTGCATATAAGTTAAATAAGCAGGGTGACAATATACAGCCTTGATGTACTCTTTTTCCTATTTGGAACCAGTCTGTTGTTCCATGTCCAGTTCTAACTGTTGCTTCCTGAACTGCATATAGGTTTCTCAAGAGGGAGGTCAGGAGGTCTGGTGTTCCCATCTCTTTCAGAACTTTCCACATTTTATTGTAATCCCCACAGTCAAAGGCTTCGGCATAGTCAATAAAGCAGAAATAGATGTTTTTCGGGAACTCTTTTGCTTTTTGATGATCCATCGGATGTTGGCAATTTGATCTCTGGTTCCTCTGCCTTTTCTAAAACCAGCTTGAACATCTGGAAGTTCATGGTTCATGTATTGCTGAAGCCTGGCTTGGAGAATTTTAAACATTACTTTACTAGCGTGTGAGATGAGTGTAATAGTTACTCACATAGTTACTCTATACTAAATATTTTGTGAGTAAATGAGTGTTCATGGCATACCAAATACTATGTACATTATTAAGCACTAAATTTGGAAATTCTTATCCCACTACCTGGAATAAAATAAAATATCTAGATATTTTGTTTATAGAACAAAAAAAGCAATATAAAACAAAATGATAATAAGCAAAAACTCTCAGTTGGAGAGCTGTGTACGTACATATGTATGTACATGTACTCTCCACGTTCCAAACGTATTTGAGATAGCTTATAGGACACATATAAAACAAGATGATAATACATTGTTCCAAAAGATGATAAAAAAAGACATATAAAAGAATAAGGGTGTATAATAGTTCCAGAAGGTCCTAGTAGCTGTGAGATTGGAGGAAACAGGAGTTGACTTGAGCCATTAAGAAGAGATTTCAATGTTTAGAGTGAAAAGCAGATGGAAAAGGGGGTCAGAAAAACTAGGACACTATTTTATTTTATTTTTTTATTTTTTAAATTTAAATTTATTTATTTTAAACAGAGGCTAGTTACTTCACAATGTTGTGTTGGTTTTGCCATACATCAACATGAATCCGCCACGGGTGTACACATGTTCCCAATCCTGAACCCCCCTCCCACCTCCCTCCCCATACCATCCCTCTGGGTCATCCCAGTGCACCAGCCCCAAACATCCTGTATTCTGCATTGACCCTGGACTGCGGATTCCTTTCTTATATGATATTATACATGTTTCAATGCCATTCTCCCAAATCATCCCTCCCTCTCCCTCACCCACAGAGTCCAAAAGACTGTTCTGTACATCTGTGTCTGCTATTTTAAAATAACAGATTATAATTAATGCATTTGACATATATGCAGGGAAGTTCAAAGTCTTCTGGAGGTCTTTTTAGGGAAATAAAATAAAATAAAATTATGATAGCAAAGTTAAGACAGGCTCCATAAGGGACAAGTGCAAGTGAGAAGCCTTAATTTCTAATGGGTACATATAGTTGTTCATGTGGTAAAGTGGCCCATCCAAATGGGAATGAGGACATTTTGATGGGAATTAGAAAAAGTGAGACTGTAGAGAAGAGGTGAAATGCAAAAGACTGATATCAGAGAATGTTAAAATTAAGCTTGATTCTATAAGCAACTTTATAGCCATGTCATGAGATGTAAAAACTGGTATCTTTTAAAAGACTCATTTAGGAAGGGAGAGCAAGATGGCAGAGGAGTAGGTGAACGTCGAGTACATCTCTCTCCACAGATATATCAAGAATACACCCTCAGACACAGAAGTGCATGCAGAGCCCCTGATTAGAGCAGACAGGAATACCTGACCAGTAGAAAAGAATATATAGACCCACAGAAAACTCAACATCAAGCCCTGAGCCTTAGGAGTGGGAGCACTGAATGAAGACCCTAGAATACCAGAGAGCTAACCCTACGGGGTTAGTTATGTGGATCACAATAAACTGTGGGAAATTCTGAAAGAGATGGGAATACCAGACCACCTGACCTGCCTCTTGAGAAATCTGTATGCAGGTCAGGAACAACAGTTAGAACTGGACATGGAACAACAGACTGTTTCCAAATAGAAAAGGAGTACATCAAGGCTGTATATTGTCACCCTGCTTATTTAACTTATATGCAGAGTACATCATGAGAAACGCTGGACTGGAAGAAACACAAGCTGGAATCAAGATTGCCGGGAGAAATATCAATAACCTCAAATATGCAGATGACACCACACTTATGGCAGAAAGTGAAGAGGAACTCAAAAGCCTCTTGATGAAAGTGAAAGAAGAGAGTGAAAAAGTTGGCTTAAAGCTCAACATTCAAAAAACGAAGATCATGGCACCTGGTCCCATCATTTCATGGGAAATAAGATGGGGAAACAGTGGAAACAGTGTCAGACTTTATTTTTCTGGGCTCCAAAAGCACTGCCAATGGTGATTGCAGCCATGAAATAAAAAGACGCTTACTCCTTGGAAGGAAGGTTATGTCCAACCTAGATGGCATATTCAAAAGCAGAGACATTACTTTGCCAACAAAGGTTTGTCTAGTCAAGGATATGGTTTTTCCAGTGGTCATGTATGGATGTGAGAGTTGGACTGTGAAAAAGCTGAGCACTGAAGAATTGATGCTTTTGAACTGTGGTGTTGGAGAAGACTCTTGCGAGTCCCTTGGACTGCAAGGAGATCCAACCAGTCCATCCTAAAGAAGATCAGTCCTGGGTGTTCATTGGAAGGACTGATGTTGAAGCTGAAACTCCAATACTTTGGCCACCCCTGTGACGTGTAGACTCATCTGAAAAGATGCTGATGCTAGGAGGGATTAAGGGCAGGAGGGGAAGGGGATGCCAGAGGATGAGATGGCTGGATGGCATCACCGACTCGATGGACATGAGTTTGGGTGGACTATGGGAGTTGGTGATGGACAGGGAGGCCTGGCGTGCTGCGAATCATGGGGTCACAAGGAGTCGGATAGGACTGAGCGACTTAACTGAACTGAACTGAAAGAAATAAATCAAAGATTACATAAACAGATGGAGAGATATTCCATATTCCTGGGTAGGAAGAATCTATATTGCGACAATGACTATACTACCAAATGCAATCTACAGATTCAATGTGATCCCTATCAAATTACCAATAGCAATTTTCAAGGGACTAAAACAAAAAAATTCACAATTCATGTGGAAACATAAAAGACTCTGAATAGCCAAATCGGTCTTGAGAAAGAAGAATGGAGCTGAAGGAATCAACCTTCCTGACTTTAGATTGCACTACAAAGCTACAGTCATCAAGACAGTATGGTATTGACACAAAAACAGAAATATAGACCAATGGAATAAGACAGAAAGCCCAGAAATAAACCCATGCACCTATGGGTACCTTAATTTTGATAAAGGAGGCTATAATATACAATGGGGCAAAGACAGCCTCTTCATTAAATGGTGCTAGAAAAACTGGACAGCTACGCATAAAATAATGAAATTAGAACACTTCCTAACACCATACACAAAGATAAACTGAAAATGGATTAAAGACCTAAATGTGAGACCAGAAAATATAAAACTCATAGTGGAAAACATAGGTAGAACACTGGATGACATAAATCAAAGGAAGTTCCTCTATGACCCACCTCCTAGAGTAACAGCAATAAAAAGAAAAGTAAACAAGTGGGACCTGATTAAACTTAAAAGCTTTTGCACAGCAAATGAAACTGTAAGCAAGGTAAAAAGACAACCCTCAGAATGAGAGAAAGTAATAGCAAATGAAACAACTGACAAAGGATTAATTTCCAAAATATACAAGCAGCTCATACAACTCAATACCAGGAAAACAAGCAACCCAATCAAAAAATGGGAGAAAGACCTAAACTGACATTTCTCCAAAGAAGACATACATATGGCTAACAAACACATGAAAAGATGCTCAACATTGCTCATTGTTACAGAAATGCTAATCAAACCAAAATGAGATATCACCTCACGATGGTCATAATGGCCCTCATGAAAAAGTCGACAAACAATAAATGGTGGAGAGGGTATGGAGAAAAGGGGACCCTCTTGCACTGTTAGTGGGAATGTAAATTAATACAGCCACTATGGAAGACAGTATGGAGATTCCTTAAAAAACTAGGAATAAAACCACCATATGACCCAGGAATCCCACTCCTAGGCATATACCCTGAGGAAACCAGGGTTGAAAAAGACACATGTATCTCGTTGTTCATTGCAGCACTATTTATAATAGCTAGAACATAGAAGCAACCAGATGAATGGATAATGAAGTTGTGGTACATATTCACAATGGACTATTACCCAGCCATAAAAAGGAATACATTTGAGTGAGTTCTGATGAGATGGATGAATCTAGAGCCTATTATACACAGTGAAGTGAGCCAAAAAGCAAAAGATAAATATATTCCAGCACAGGTATATGGAATCCAGAAAAATGGCACTGTAGAATTTATTTACAGGGCAGCAATGGAGAAACAGACACAGAATAGACTGTGAACATGGGGAGAGGGGAGGACAGGATGAGATATATGGAAAGAGTAACATGGAAACTTACATTACCAACTGTAAAATAAATAGCCAATGGGAATTTGCTGTAAGGCTCAGGAAACTCAAACAGGGGCTCTGTATCAATCTAGGGGGGTGGGATGAGGAGGGTGATGGGAGGGGGGTTCAAAAGGGAGGGGATATATGTATACCTATGGGTGATTCATGTTGAGGTTTGACAGAAAACAATGAAGTTCTGTAAAGCAATTATCATTCAATAAAAAATTTTTTAAAGATTCATTTAGGAAGATAATGAACTTGGGAATGAAGGCAAGAAGATGCATTGCAAGGATATATGTGTGATTCCTGAAATGATAAACATCTTAACAGACTTCATGCATTATGCCATATTTAGAATTATGTTCATTGTGAAAATTGCAGTTTTTAACTGGTGCTAAAAATGGTAGAGTACTGTATCTAAAGAAAGAGGTTACATGCAGGGAGGAGTATTATATCTATTAAAATAATTTTATTTCATGAGCCTTTGAGAACAATAATGAATGAATTGAAGTCTAACAGTTCATAGTCTAATTATTATTGAAGAGGTTAGCATTCTTCATCTGAGATTTCTTACACAAAGTGTTAAAATTATTGGGAATTTTATTTTGTTTTGATTTTGATTGGCATGAATGTGCTGGAAGATATGGGACCCACATGGTTCATCATATTTCCCTCTGTGCTCAGAACTATTGTAGATTTCACTGAGAGCTTCATGGAGAGATAGAGTCCTTGAGTCTTAAAAATCTTTAAAGGGAAATTTAGACATGCTATCCTGGTTCGTCTAGCAAAGTTCATTACTCGTTCATTACTTGTAGCAAAGTAATGCTCAAAATCCTCCAAGCCAGGCTTAAACAGTATATGAACCGTGAACTTCCAGATGTTCAAGCTGGATTTAGAAAAGACAGAGGAACTGGACATCAAAGTATCAACATCCACTGGGTCATAGAAAAAGCAAGAGAGTTACAGAGAAATATCTACTTCTGCTTTATTGATTGTGCCAAAGACTTTGACTGCATGGATCACAACAAACTGGAAAATTCTTAAAGAGATGGGAATACCAGACCACCTGACCTGCCTCCTGAGAAATCTGTATGCAGGTCAAGAAGTAACAGAACTGGACATGGAACAACAGACTGGTTCCAAATAGGAAAAGGAGTACATCAAGGCTGTATGTTGTCACCCTGCTTATTTAACTTATATGTAGAGTACATCATGCAAAATGCCAGGCTGGATGAAGCACAAGCTGGAATCATGATTGCCTGGAGAAATATCAATAATCTCAGATGTGCAGATGATACCACCCTTATGGCAGAAATTGAAGAAGAACTAAAGGGCATCTTGATGAAAGTTAAAGAGAGAATGAAAAAGTTGACTTAAAACTCAACATTCATAAAAGTAAGATCATGACATCTGGTCCCATCACTTCATGGCAAATAGATGGGGGAACAATGGAAATGGTGAGAGACTTTTTTTTTGTGGGGGGGGGGACCTCCAAGATCACCGCAGATGGTGCATGCAGCCATGAAATGAAAAGATGCTTGCTCCTTGGAAGAAAAGTTATGACCAACCTAGACAGCATATTAAAAAGCAGAGACATTACTTTGCCAACAAAGGTCCATTTAGTCAAAGCTATGGTTTTTCCAGTAGTCATGTACGGATGAGAGTTGGACTATAAAGAAAGCTGAGCACCAAAGAATTGATGCTTTTGAACTATGATGTTGGAGAAGACTCTTAAGAGTCCCTTGGACTGCAAGGAGATCAAACCAGTCAATCCTACAGAAAACCAATCCTGAATATTCATTGGAAGTACTGATGCTGAAGCTGAAGCTCCAATACTTTGGCCACCTGATATGAAGAACTGACTCATTGGAAAAGATCCTGATTCTGGGAAAGATTGAAAGTGGGAGGAGAAGGGGACAAAGAGGATGAGATGATGGGATGGCATCACTGACTCAATGGCCATGAATTTGAGTAAGCTCCGGGAGTTGGTGATAGACAGGGAAGGTAGCCTTTCTGCAGTCCATGGGGTCACAAAGAGTTGGATATGACTAGTGACTGAACTGAACTCATTCTGGTTCTTCACCTGGCAAATAAAGTTGAAATTCAGTTTTTTGTTATCCCAGGAAAGGAGTATGTTTTCTAACAGAACATCAAGATATTTTCTTGAATTAGATAAGATCAAAATTTTTAAAAAGTGACCTGATAAAATAAACTTTATGATAACACTTTAAAAATCTTGTAGAGCTGTTTTTCTAAGGAAAAATCAGCCTACTCTTTTAGACATACTCTATCTGTCTAGACTTTTGGGCAGAACTTTGCAGAAGATAAATGTTAAAATAAAAACAAAATTAAAGAGACTTTTATTTTTAAATCCACTTACCAATGGCCATCAATGGATGCTATAGGAGAGAAATATAGAGGGAACAGAATATTTCTTGATGAAAAGACATCACCCTTTGTATTGCTTACAAGCTGCAGTGGGACAATAAGGCATCATGTGAAACCTAGATTTTAGTCTTGTTTAAAGAAATTGAAAATTGAAGGGTAGTGGCAGACAATAAGAGGAGTTTGAATATGAATTAATTTATAGGAGTTAAGTGTAATGATATCTAAATATCAAATTACAGTTTGAACCAGTTGCTTGTAACTATGGTTTGTGTTAACCTGTAGTGTGCTCTGTGTGTGTGGATGTCAGCAGAAGTAGTAGTAGCAGCAGGTAAGGTTAGAGAATCTTTCTGAAGGACTGCATTAGAATCATGTATCCTGTAGGAGAGTTTAACAGGCAAAGAAGAGATGTAAAACATGCAAAACAAATATTTACTACACCATTTCTATTTTATAGCCTCTGTTTTCTGGAGCTTATTCTTACCCCTTTTCAGAGACCATTTTTCCTAGACCCTGTTTCTCTAGGGATCCTCAACTTTTCTTGGGAGTGGCCAGATGAAAATTCAAAGACTTCTATTTGTCTTTTATGTAGAAGAGTAATAAGCTTTCAGACCATCTTTCACAACCAAAAAGGATCGTTAAGGTATTTCCTAAGAAAATAATTACAAAAAATAAAAGTAAAAAGAAAGCCTCTGTCTTGTGTTTTCACCTTTAGTATTAATAGCATAAAAAGCAAGAAGAAGCTTTGAAATTTGAACTTTTCTTAAAAGTAACACCCTCTGCCCCATGATGTCTTAGGGTAGAGGATAGAGGGCATAAAATCCTTCCTTTCTTTGTCTAATAAAAATCCTACGTTTTGAGACTTTTCTTTCCTCCTCCCACATCCTTAGAAATTGTATATTGCTTATTACTTGTGATTCATAAATACTGATTCCCTGGTGGCTCAGATGGTAAAGAATCTGCCTGCAGTGTGGGAGACCTGGGTTCTATCTCTGGGTGGGGAAGATCCCACCCAGAGAAGGGAAAGGCTACCCATTCCAGTATTCTTGCCTGGAGAATTCCATGGACAGAGGAGCCTGGTGAACTATTGTCCATGGGGTCGCAAAGAGTTGGACATGACTGAATGACTAAGTGCAGAATAAATACTGCATGAATTTCCAGTTTCTGGGCTCTTCTTGCACACTACTGTATTTGGTGAATGGATTGGTTTTTCATCTCTCTTAGCTTAACCCTTCTCTTCTTCTGTTTATTGGTATTTCACTTGTCAGGCACTACAAGTTCTTTTTCAATAAATACTAAGATCATAGAAGCCTGAAACAAGGCATAGTCATGGGTGTTGTTGCTAGGTGTCAAAAATAAAGGCAATGAAGATCTAGGCTGGTTCTGGGACACCAGGACAAAGATCTGATATTGTTACTCTACAAGTCTCCAATGAACTGAAAGTTCTGGATTTTTAGAATCATGTGGCTACATAGTCATAACATACATTGAAACATTCTCCTTTCCACATTTTTGGAAATACAATTTCTTAAATTGTTCTATTGTATGCTATTTTGTCATATATGAGAAAATAATTGGTTCTTTATTAATCTGTTACTAAAAAGCTTATTATATACCATTAAAATCTGTCTTCCATTCTACCTTACAATATCCCTGACAGGTAAATGTCATTAGCATTATCCTTTGCATGGGTGAGGAAGCTAAGAATCAGAGAGGCATGGGCTTACAGATCACACTGGTGAGAGAGCTAGGCGCAAGCTCTGGGTTTCCTGCCTCTGGTTTTTTGTTATTGCGTAATCTTATAGCATGATGTTAAATTTTATTTGGAATGTTATCTTTATGCTTGCACATTTCTCGTTCTATTACATTCTTCCGCCTCAATCTCAAGTGGGGTCGCTTGACCCCATTTACTGCAGTGCGAGGAAGATAGAAGCAAGACTCTCTCTGTTTTCTGACCATCCTGACTTACTGCTCCTGAGAGCTCCTGAGAGTTCATGAGAATCTGCTCTCTGACCCTGTAGGGAAAAGAATCAAAGTCACGACTGTCACTAAAATTCTTGCCATTCTTCTTTCTTTTACATGAAAGATCTTTACTAATGAAATAAATTTTCAAGGTGGCAAAAGAATCTTGAGTTTTAACAAAAAATATAACATGATTCAGTTCAGTTTTTGATCAGTCGTGCCTGACACTTTGTGACCCCATGGACTGCAGCATGCCCTGTCCATGACCAACTCCTGGAGCTTGCTCAAACTCATGTCCATCTAGTCAGTGATGCCAGCCAAACATCTTTTCCTCTATCACATTCTTCTCCTCCTGCCTTCAGTTTTTCCCAGCCTCAGGGTTTTTTTCCAGTGAGTCAGTTCTTTGCATCAGGTGGCCAAAGTATTGGAGCTTCAGCTTCAGCATCAGTCCTTCCAATGAACATTTAGGACTGATTTCCTTTAGGATTGACCGGTTTGCAGTCAATGGATTGCAGTCCATGGACTCTCAAGAGTCTTTTCCAACACCACATTTCAAAAGCATGAATTCTTTGGCACTCAGCTTTCTTTATGGTCCAAATCTCACATCCATACATGACTACTGGAAAAACCATAGCTTTGACTAGACAGATCTTTGTCAGCAAAGTAATGTCTCTGAGTTTTAATATCTTGTCTGGGTTTTCTTCCAAGGAGCAAGCATCTTTTAATTTCATGGTTACAGTCACCATCTGCAGTGATTTTGGAGCCCAAAAAGTGAAGTCTGTTACTTTAATATAATAACTGTAAATCATTTACTCTTCTACTACCTTAATCTACTTTAACCCATCAAAGGGTCCTAATATTCATGCCATGGCAGCATTTTTGTCCATCTCATTCTAGGATCAGCACTATTGAACTCATCTCAGAAGGTAAAAGATAGGATTTCTATAATTGGTTTCAAAGAGTTGAGGATACCTTCTCTTAGTGTTTCTTTTGAACTTGCCACTGTCTCTGGCCTTTAATGAGTCAAAATCAGCAAAGAGTTTTGAGTTCCAGTGAAGTTGTTAATGTCTATACAAAAGAAGCGTGAAACAGTGACTGTCTTTAAGAAATTTTCAGCCTCTGTTGGAAAACAAAATTAACTGAAAAAAGAAAAAATCAGATAGGAAAATATGAAACAGCTCACTCGTAAGATGGTAAACTGTGCAAACGCCTAGAAAATGAAAGAAATATGGTAGTGACCAGAGTTTTGAGACTGATAATTATGAGCAAAAAGGAAAAATAACTTATGTGTAAAGCTTCTTACTATGTAAATTAGAAATTTAGTGGTGAAAGTGAAAGTGAAGTCGCTCAATCGTGTCTGACTCTTTGCGATCCCATGGACTGTAGCCCACCAGGCTCCTCCTTCCATGGGATTCTCCAGGGAAGAATACTGGAGTGGGTTGCCGTTTCCTTCTCCAGGGGATCTTCCTGACCTAGGGATCGAACCCAGGTCTCCCTCATTGCAGGCAGACGTTTTAACCTCTGAACCAACAGGGAATGATACTGGGGAGTTAAATGTGAATACAAAGAGATGGAGTTAACTTCTATGTTTGAGAGCTTGTAGGGTGAGAAAACTATTACTATTTGTTTCTGCATGCACTATTACTGTATGATCACAATGTCTGGATTTTCTTTGTGGCCTCCATAGACACTCTGTATATAGTTTTCATCAGTTCAGAAGTGCTAACCAGTCTAGTAGTAACAATATTTATTCCTTTAAGAAAGAGCAAAGTAAGCAAAAACGTACAGATCTTTCTCTCCAACTTTTTCTCAATGACCTTCTTATAATTTGATATCAGTGCCAACTGAAATTGTCAGTGTCTTTGAAACAAGCAACTTTAACTATTTGTCTGACTACTGTTAGAGAGAAGCCTGATAGACATAATTAAACCTATCCATCTCAGGAGATAAGGGGGAAAGCTATATTCAAAATATCTTTAGAGAAACTAAACATATAATCCTAGAAACTGACATTTGAGCATTCAAAAGACAGAATACACTTCTCTATATGTCCTTCAAAATTTTTATAAGTCCTCAGATATATGTTGGTAGCATACTTCAAAAAATTTAGACCATTTTGGTCAATGGATCAAACTTCCACTGATGAACTGAAGAGATTTTATGCTTGTAATAATAATACAACACTTTGGACTTCTGATAATCCTTTTATCTGTGTAGTTTAAGGCACACTAAATGAAAAATAGAAATAGAGGAAATGGAAGTAATGGTAGCACAGTTAAAGCAAGTGTAGGCATATTCTATATAGACCAAGGTCAAAAATTTCCAAAGTAGTAACAATAATGTAACTGCTTAGTTCCTGATCTCATACACAAATGTAACAGCTCCTGCAGACTGCAACAGAAAATCAAGTGTAGAAATTGAAACTACAAAAATATTCCCCCAAGAACCTCTGACTTACTAAAGCCCTTTAGGGCAGAGTGTTACATCTTTGAACTCTAGTACAATATCTTGTCTATTCACTAGTGAAGTTTTGGATATTACTGTCCAAACAGTAACAGGAAAAAACCTACACCAAGTTAGCATGATTTAACACCAAAGCCTCCACGGGGACAATTACACAGAAATGCTGGCAGAATTCAGCCACAAAGAATAAAGATGATTTCCCAAAGTGTTTTATGAATTTCTGTAAAATTTTAATACTCATTATGACTAGAATTGTATGTAGTTAAACACTTAAGAAAGACTGTCCACTGTTACCTTTTATGGAAATTCAAAACAAATTTACTCACATTTTTATACCTTCCCCATTCCCAAATACTTAGTGACATATTTTGAGACACCCGTGTTTTTTAAGAACATAGTTTAGGAAAAGTGAAGTGGTAGAAATAAAATTCCTCCAGGCAATAAATGATCTGCTTTCAATGTCAACAACTAGAGTTATGACTATGAATAAAATAGGTTGTTTAAACCTCTGTTTATTTGCCAATAAAGTAAAGATTTTTGTAGATAACATAATCTTCTCTTCTTTCTGATAATAAAATTCAGTGATACTCTTTGAAGAATTCATTTAGAACATAACATCTAGAAATACACCTTGTGCTAAATTCATGAGAATTTATAAGAAAATTGAATTTATAGGGAAAAAATACCTTTAGTGTAATGATCCAGACTTACCTTGATTCTTGTTCAGGTGGAATTCCTTACTTTTGCAAAGAAAAAGTTCATTAATTTTTCTGTTTCCTCATAAGTGGAAGTGTTAGTCAGTCAGTCATGTTTGACTCTTTGCAACCCCATGGACTATAGCCTGCTAGGTTCTTCTGTCCATGGAATTCTCCAGGCAAGAATGCTGGAGTGGATTGCCATTTCCTTCTCCAGGGTATCTTCCTGACCTAGGGATTGAACCTGGGTCTCCCGCATTGCAAACAGATTCTCTACCATCTGAGCCACCAGGGAAGCACCATAAATAAATACCTGATTAAGTATTTTTTTCCACAACAATAAATTTGCACAATAATTTAGGAAATACAAGCTTTAGATGATGGCATTTTCCATGGAAGACCAACGTGTTCCATCCAAAAAGTGTCCCCAGAACTTAGAACTCTTCATTTAATTTCTAGGCATCAGCAGCAAAGCCATGAACTAATTCATCAGTGTATCAACAGCACATGTTATCTTTCCTGAGAAAGCTGTTATAGAATATGGTAATTCTACAAAGTCCCAAGTGCCTTTTTTTTTTGCCGCTTCAGCTTCCTCTTCTGCTCACTCATCCAAGGTTAAAAAATGTATTCAGAGTTGCAAAATTAAGAAGAAAATATACTCAAATGATATTTTGGAGTCACCCAAAGAGCAATCTGTAATAGAAATTTCAAAATGTGTTATTAGACATTTTACTGATACATTAAGAAAATATGTGTGTATTTATGCTCAATCTAGATAAAGTATACACTATTATAATAGTAGTTCTAAGTGTTAGTACACCTCAAATCACCAGAGAACATTTAAAATGAAAATACAGTGTCCAAGAGGATCTATAGAATCAGATTCTCTGAAGATGAGATCTG
This sequence comes from Bos indicus, assembly GCF_029378745.1. NCBI lineage: Eukaryota > Metazoa > Chordata > Mammalia > Artiodactyla > Bovidae > Bos > Bos indicus. The sequence continues at coordinate 62,195,080 of NC_091762.1, read as the reverse complement.
GGGATCTACTTTGTAAAATTCCTCAGATAGATTACTCTAGGTTTACTAGCACTAGTGTTCAGACTAGTGATATAGTAGAAAGAATGGTACTCCCTGCAAGAATACAGTGATAATTTTAGAAATAGTTATAGTTCTATTTTGTTTATGGATCAGTGTGAAAATTCTAAGAATTATTTAGAGCAACTATTGCCAATCTATAGCCAGATAGCTATGCTATAGACTAGTTGTTGATATCAGTTATAATTCCTTCAGAATTAAACACTTTAGCTTTTTGTATAAGCATCTTTTGTGGCTATAGTATATGTAACTGTTAGTAAAAAATGCCAGCCCAATTTTGCAAGAGTAATACTAACATCTTTAAATATAAGAATTCAGACTGAAGAGAATAATATATACATCAAAAATATATAAGGGAATACATTTAAGTTTCTCTGACATTGGTGATTCATTTGTTGTTGTTCAGTTGCTAAGTTGTGTCTGATTTTTGTGATTCTATGGACTGCAGCACACCAGGCTCCCTTATCCTTTACTATCTCTCAGGGTTTACTTAAACTTATGTCCATTGAGCAGGTGATGCCATCCAACCATCTCATCATCTGTCACCCTCTTCTCCACCTGCACTCAATATTTCCCAGAATCAGGGTCTTTTCCAATGAATCGACTCTGCATCTGATGGCCAAAGTATTAGAGCCTGAGTATCAGTTCTTCCAATAAATATGCAGGGTTGATTTCTTTGGGATTGACTGGTTTGATCTCTTTGCAGTTCAAGGGACTCTCAAGAGCCTTCTCCAACACCACAGTTCAAAAGCTTCAATTCTTCAGTGCTCAGCCTTCTTTTATGGTCCAACTCTCACATCCGTATGTGACTACTGGAAAAATCATAGCTTTGACTATATGGATCTTTGTTGGCAAAGTGATATCTCTGCTGTTTAATACGCTAAGTTTGTCATAACTTTTCTTCCAATGAGCCAGAGTCTAATTTCATGGGTGTAGCCACTGTCCACAGTGATTTTGGAGCCCAAGAAAATAAAATCTACCACTGTTTCCAATTTTTCCCCATCTATTTGCAATAAAGAGATGGATTCTATGATCTTCATTTTTTGAATGTTGAGTTTTAAGCAGTTTTTTCATTCTCCTCTATCACCTTCATCAAGAGGGTCTTTTGTTCCTCTTTCCTTTCTGCCATTAGGGTATTTTCATCTGCATATCTGAGGTTACTGATATTTCTCCCAGCAATCTTGATTCCAGCTTGTGCTTCATCCAGCCTGGCATTTTGCCTGATGTTCTCTGCATAGCAGTTAAATAAGCAGGGTGACAATATACTCCCGTGATGTACTCCTTTCTCAATTTTGAATCAGTCCATTTTTTCATGTCTGGTTCTAACTATTGCTTCTTAACTTGCATCCAACTTTTTCAGAAGGCAGGTAAAGTGGTCCGGGATTCCCATCTCTTGAAGAATTTTCCACAATGTGTTGTGATCCACACAGTCAAAGGCTTTAGAGTAGTCAATGAGGCAGAAGTGGTTGTTTATTCTGGAATTCTCTTGCTTTTTCTATGGTCCAGTGGATGTTGGCAATTTGATCTCTGATTCCTCTGCCTTTTCTAAATCCACCTTGTATATCTTGAAGTTCTCAGTTCTCGCATTGCTGAAGACTAGCTTGAACGATTTTGAACATTACCTTACTAGCATGTGAAATAAGCATAATTTTGTAGTGTTTGAACATTTTTTGGCACTTTGGTTCTTTGGGATTGAAATAAGAACAGAATCTTTCCAGTCATGTGACCACTGATGAGTTTTCCAAATTTGCTGGCATATTGAGTGCTGCACTTTCACTACTTCATCTTTTAGGATTCGAAATAGCTCATCACTCCAACACCTCCATTAGCTTTGTTCATAGTAATGCTTCCTAAAGCCCACTTGCCTTCACACTCCAGGATATCTGGCTCTAGATGAGTGATCACACTGTCATTGGTATCTCGGTCATTAAAAACTTTTTTGTACAGTTCTTCTGTTTATTCTTGCTACCTCTTCTTAATCTCTGCTTCTGTTAAGTCCTTGCTGTTTCTGTCTTTTATTGTGCCCATCTTTGCATGAAATGTTCCCTTGGTATCTCTAATTATCTTGGAGAGATCTCTAGTCTTTCCCATTCTATTGTTTTCCTCTATTTCTTTGTATCATTCTCTTAAGACGTTCTTATCTCTCTTGGCTATTCTTTTGAACTCTGCAATCAGTTGGGTTTTTCTTTCCTTTTCTCCTTTCCCTTTTAATTTTCTTATTTTCTCAGCTATTTGTAAGGCCTTCTCAGGTGACTATTTTGCCTTCTTACATTCCTTTTCCTTTTGGATGGCTTTAGCTGTCACCTCCTGTACCATGTGACAAACCTCCATCCACAGTTCTTCATACACTCTTTCTCCCAGATATAATCCCTGGAATTTATTTGTTGTGTCCACTGTGTAAAAATAAGGGATTTGTTTTAGGTCATGTCTGAATGGTCTAGTGGATTTCCCTATTTTCTTCAATTTAAGCCTGAATTTTGTAATAAAGAGCTCATGATCTGAGCCACAGTCAGCTCCAGGTCTTGTTTTTGCTGACTATATAGAGCTTCTCCATCTTCAGCTGCAAAGAATATAATCAATCAGATTTCAGTATTGACCATCTGGTGATGTCCATGTGTAGAGTCATCTTCTTGTGTGATGATTCATATGCCTTTGTGTAACTCATGTGAATCCTTCTGATGATCAGTGTGTTTATCAGTTGAGTGCGAAATGTATGGAACAGCCAGGAGGAGAGAGTAAGAAGAAGGAGGTGACTGAAGTTGCTTCTTCAAAAGAAAGGGCAGTAAATATTTATTGAATGCTTATTATAAAATACCAAACTCATTTCTTGGTACTTCTACACATAGCATTGTATCAGCCTCAGAAGAACACTGATAAATATTTATCAATATTGATGAGTAGTGAGCTAATCAAGAGATCCAGAGATGGAAGATTGAATATATATATTTGAAGTGATTTCCCTGAAACCCTACTAATATGATAGTAAAAGATGTTTCAAAAAATATGAGAAGCAAAATAGACAACCTTGAAGTTTAGAAACTAGAAAGCAAATGAATGAGTGGTAACTGACTTGGCAGATCCCAGAAAACTATACCACAAATTAGGAGTGACAAATTTTAATAAATAGGGCTTTCCTCATAGTTTGATTGGTAAAGAATCTACCTACAGTGCAGGAGAGCTTGGTTCAATTCCTGGATAAGGAAGATCCCCTGAAGGAGGAAATGGCAACCCACTCCAGTATTCTTGCTTAGAGAATCCTGTGGACAGAGGAGGCTGGCACAATCTATTTATGTTACAGAACCTATAAAAGCCACACAAATTGGCTATTACACTTACCTCTGGAAGAGTATAGTAGACTGGTGTTAAAAATGGATAGTTGGTTGAAAACTCATTACGAACTGTTTCAGTTCAGTTCAGTGGCTCAGTCGTGTCTGACTCTTTGTGACCACATGAAGCACAGCACTCCAGGCCTCCCTGTCCATCACCAACACCCTGAGTTCACTCAAACTCATGTCCATTGAGTCGGTGATGCCATCCAGCCATCTCATCCTCTGTTGTCCCCTTCTCCTCCTGCCCCCAGTCCCTCTCAGCATCAGGGCTTTTCCAATGAGTCAACTCTTTGCATGATGTGGCCAAAGTATTGGAGTTTCAGCTTCAGCATCAGTCCTTCCAATGAACACCCAGGACTGATCTCCTTTAGGATCCTAGGTTGGATCTCCTTGCAGTCCAAGGGACTTGCAAGAGTCTTCTCCAACACCACAGTTCAAAAGCATCAATTCTTCAGCACTCAGCTTTCTTCACAGTCCAACTCTCACATCCATACATGACCACTGGAAAAACCATAGCCTTGACTAGACAGACCTTTGTTGGCAAAGTAATATCTCTGCTTTTCAATATGCTATCTAGGTTGGTCATAACTTTCCTTCCAAGGAGTAAGCATCTTTTAATTTCATGGCTGCAATCAACATCTGCAGTGATTTTAGAGCCCAAAAAAATAAAGTCTGACACTGTTTCTATTGTTTCCCCATCTATTTCCCATGAAGTGATGGGACCAGATGCCATGATCTTAGTTTTCTGAATGTTGAGCTTTAAGCCAACTTTTTCACACTCCACTTTCACTTTCATCAAGAGGCTTTTGAGTTCCTCTTCACTTTCTGCCATAAGGGTGGTGTCGTCTGCATATCTGAGGTGATTGATATTTCTCCTGGCAAGCTTGATTCCAGCTTGTGCTTCTTCCAGCCCAGCGTTTTTCTCATGATGTACTCTGCATAGAAGTTAAATAAGCAGGGTGACAATATACAGCCTTGACGTACTCCTTTTCCTATTTGGAACCAGTCTGTTGTTCCATGTCCAGTTCTAACTGTTGCTTCCTGACCTGCATACAAATTTCTCAAGAGGCAGGTCAGGTGGTCTGGTATTCCCATTTCTTTCAGGATTTTCCACAGTTTATTGTGATCCACACAGTCAAAGGCTTTGGCATAGTCAATAAAGCAGAAATAGATATTTATCTGGAACTCTCTTGCTTTTTCGTTGATCCAGCGGATGTTTGCAATTTGATCTCTGGTTCCTCTGCCTTTTCTAAAACCATTTTGAACATCAGGAAGTTCACGGTTCACATATTGCTGAAGCCTGGCTTGGAGAATTTTGAGCATTACTTTACTAGCGTGTGAGATGAGTGTAATTGTGTGGTAGTTTGAGCATTCTTTGGCACTGCCTTTCTTAGGGATTTGAATGAAAACTGACCTTTTCCAGTCCTGTGGCCACTGCTGAGTTTTCCAAATTTGCAGGCATATTGAGTGCAGCACTTTCACAGCATTATCTTTCAGAATTTGAAAGAGCTCAACTGGAATTCCATCACCTCCACTAGCTTTGTTCATAGTGATGCTTTCTAAGGCCCACTTGACTTCACATTCCAGGATGTCTGGCTCTAGGTCAGTGATCACACCATCGTGATTATCTGAGTCATGAAGCTCTTTTTTGTACAGTTCTTCTGTGTATTCTTGCCACCTCTTCTTAATATCTTCTGCTTCTCTTAGATCCATACCATTTCTGTCCTTTATCAAGCCCATCTTTGCATGAAATGTTCCCTTGATATGTCTAATTTTCTTGAAGAGATGTAGTCTTTCCCATTCTGTTGTTTTCCTCTATTTCTTTGCATTGATCGCTGAGGAAGGCTTTCTTATCTCTTCTTGCTATTCTTTGGAACTCTGCATTCAGATGCTTATATCTTTCCTTTTCTCCTTTCCTTTTTGCTTCTCTTCTTTTCACAGCTACCTGTAAGGCCTCCTCAGACAGCCATTTTCCTCTTTTGCATTTCTTTTCCATGGGGATGGTCTTGATCCCTGTCTCCTGTAAAATGTCAGGAACCTCCGTCCATAGTTCATCGGGCATGTGTCTATCAGATCTAGTCCCTTAAATCTATTTTTCACTTCCACTGTATAATCATAAAGGATTCAATTTAGGTCATACCTGAATGGCCTAGTGGTTTTCCCACTTTCTTCAATTTAAGTCTGAATTTGTCAATAAGGAAATGTTTAGTCACCTTTATCCATTCTACTATTGTGTGTATGTAAACAATTGTCCCTCTCCACCCTGACAGAAGGCAGAAAATGTCTTTTCTAGAAGAGGCATAATGGAAATATTGTGGCAAAGAAGTGTTTTTGAGGGTGAGATCATTACATGAAAATACAGATATTAAGATTACACAAGGAGAGTGGAGGTCCTTTTAGATGTTTGTACCACTTGTCTCTCAGGATACTAGCAGCTAGACCAATACACTCTAAATACAGAATTGAAAGAAACTTCTCCAAAGAATTTAACCCAAGAAAAGAAAGATCTAAAGATGATGACAGTTGGGTTCTGTACATTAACTGCCCAGCCAGAGCACTCCACAATGAACCCAGCAGTAAAGAATTCCTACCATGAAGAGATAGCTTCCAATCAGCTGGTAAGTGCCCACTTTTCATTATCATTAGGCAGCCAGGAATCATCAGGTGATGAAGGAAATCCACTTCTATTAGTGTTAATTTCTTAGTTGTATCCAACTTTTTGCAAGCCAGAGGACAGTAGCCCACTAGGCTCCTCTGTTGATGAAATTCTCCAGGCCAAAATTGGAGTGGGTTGCCATTCCCTTCTCCAGGGGATTTTTCTGAACCAGGGGTCAAATCACAGTTTGCTGCATTGTAGGTGGGTTCTTTACTGTTTGAGCTACCAGGAAGCCCAGCTTCCATTAGAGTCTAAGACAAATTCTTTCACAAAGAATAAAAAGCCTTTGGAGGAATCTGGGACTCTGCAAGATAAGAAATACTAAAAACACATAAATAAAGAGAGATGAGAAGATGTTGCTTTTATGAAAAAAGGACATGGGTTGTTAAAACTTTCAGTTCAATTCAGTTGTTCAGTCATGTCCAACTCTTCGCAACCCCATAGACTGCAGCACACCAGGCTTTCCTGTCCGTCACCAACACCTGGAGCTTGCTCAAACTCATGTACATTGAGCCGGTGATGCCCTCCAATCATCTTATCCTCTGTTGTTCCTTTTACTTCCTACCTTCAGTTTTTCCCAGCATCATGGTCTTTTCCAATGGTCAGTTCATCAAGAGGCTCTTTAGTTCCTCTTAACTTTCTGCCATAAGGGTGGTGTCATCTGCATATCTGAGATTATTGATATTTCTCCCAGCAATCTTGATTTCAGTTTGTGCTTCATCCAGCCTGGCATTTCACATGATGTACTCTGCATGTGTTAAATAAGCAGAGTGACAATATACAGCCTTGATGTACACCATTCCCAATTTGGAACAAGTCCTTTTTCCTTGTCTGGTTCTAACTGTTGCTTTCTGACCTGCATACAGGTTTCTTAGGAGGCAGGTAAGGTGGTAGGGTATTCCCATCTCTTATTCAGTTTGTTGTGACACACACAGTCAAAGCCTTTAACGTAGTCAATAAAGCAGAAGTAGATGTTTTTCTGGAACTTTCTTGCTTTTTTGATGATCCAGTTGATGTTGGCAATTTGATCTCTGGTTCCTCTGCCTTTTCTAAATCCAGCTTGAACATCTGGAAGTTCTTGGTTCATGTACTGTTGAAGCTTCATTTGGAGAATTTTGAGCATTACTTTGCTAGAGTGTGAAATGAGTGCAATTTTGTGGTAGTTTAAACATTCTTTTGCATTGCATTTTTTGGGGATTAGAATGAAAACTGACCTTTTCCAGTCTGGTGGCCACTGTGCTGAGTTTTCCAAATTTTCTGCCATATTGATTGCAGCACTTTCACTGCATCATCTTTTAGGATTTGAAATAGCTCAGCTGGAATGCCATCACCTCCACTAGCTTTGCTAGTAATGATGCTTCCTAAGGCCCACTTGACTTCTCACTCCAGGATGTTTGGATCTAGGTGAGTGATGACACCATCGTGGTCTTTTGTGTATTCTTACCACCTCTTAATATTTTCTGCTTCTGTTTTGTCCATACAATTTCTGTCTTTTATTGTACCCATCTTTGCATGAAATGTTCCCTTGGTATCTCTAATTTTCTTGAAGAGATATCTAGTCATTCCCATTCTATCATTTTCCTCTATTTCTTTGCATTGATCACTGAGAAAGGCTTTCTTATCTCTCTTTGTTATTCTTTGGAACTCTGCATTCAGATGGTATATCTTTATATTCAGATAGTATGTTCAGATGGGTATATCTTTCCTTTAAAAGTTTAATAATTATAAAATTAAAATACTCCTGAAATTTGAAAATACGATAGTGGGAACTTAAAAACATGGTTTGGAAGAGAAAGTTAAGAAAATCTGTCCAAAAAAAAAAAAAAAAAAGGAAAATGAGATGGATTAAGAAAGGAAAGATAAAAAAAAAAAAAAGACTAGTTATAAAGAGAAAATATAGAAAATAGGGACGATAATGATCAAAGAAGGAATTTAAAAATATTTACCAGAACTGAAGATATGTGTCAGGTTAAAGCATTCTACTGAATACCAAGCACAGTGAGTAAAATGAGATACGTGCTGTGTGTGCTCAGTTGTTCAGTCATGTCTGACTTCTTGTGACTCCAAGGACTGTAGCCTGCCAGTCTCCTCTGTTCTTGGGATTTTCCCAGCAAGAATACTGAAGTAGGTTGCCATTTCCTCCCCCAGGGGATCTTTCTGACTTAGAGATTGAACCCATGTCTCCTGCATTGTCAAGTGGATTCTTTACCACTGAGTCACCTGGAAAGCCCAAGAAAATGATATATGCAATATGACAATTGCCATGAAACTTCAGACACTCGGGAACTATAGAGTATTCAACGGTTTTCAAAAAACAAGATTTCATAATAATGATCAAAAAATAAGAATGGAATTGGAAATATCAGCAACATCAATGGAATCTCAAAGAAAAGAGATGTGTTTTCAAAAATTTAAGGGAAATAAGTTTAAAATAAGAGTTTAGGTGGTGCTAGATGGCATCACTGGCACGATGGACATGGGTTTTAGTAGGCTCCAGGAGTTGGTGATGGACAGGGAAGCCTAGGGTGCTGCAGTCCAGGGGCTTGCAAAGAGTCAGACATGACTGAGTGACTGAACTGACTGACTGATAGTGATAAAGAACCTGCCTGCCAGTGCAGGAGACATAAGTACTGCAGGTTCAATCCCTGGGTCGTGAAGATCCCCTGGAGGAGGCCATAGCAACCCACTTCAGTATTCTTACCTGGAAAATCCTTGTGGACAGAGGAGTCTGGTGGGCTACAGTCCATAGGGTAACAAAGAGTCAGACATGACTGAAGCGACTTAGCACAGCACAAGCACAACAGCATATATCAAATATATATGACAACAATAAATTTGTTAATATGTGAAATGAGAAAATATATTTCTTTTTTTTTAATTTTTTTAAATTTTATTTTATTTTTTAAACTTCACAATATTGTATTAGTTTTGCCAAATATCGAAATGAATCCACCACAGGTATACCTGTGTTCCCCATCCTGAGCCCTCCTCCCTCCTCCCTCCCCATACCATCCCTCTGGGTCGTCCCAGTGCACCAGCCCCAAGCATCCAGTATTGTGCATCGAACCTGGACTGGCGACTCGTTTCATACATGATATTATACACGTTTCAATGCCATTCTCCCAAATCTCCCCACCCTCTCCCTCTCCCACAGAGTCCATAAGACTGATCTATACATCAGTGTCTCTTTTGCTGTCTCGTACACAGGGTTATTGTTGCCATCTTTCTAAATTCCATATATATGTGTTAGTATACTGTATTGGTGTTTTTCTTTCTGGCTTACTTCACTCTGTATAATAGGTTCCAGTTTCATCCATCTCATTAGAACTGATTCAAATGTATTCTTTTTAATGGCTGAGTAATACTCCATTGTGTATATGTACCACAGCTTTCTTATCCATTCATCTGCTGATGGACATCTAGGTTGCTTCCATGTCCTGGCTATTATAAACAGCGACTGAACTGAACTGAACTTTCTAAGGAAATATACTTAAGAAATAAATATATTTTCTCATTTCTTATATTTATTTCTTAAGTATATTTCCTTAGAAAGTTCAGTTCAGTTGAGTTCAGTTCAGTCACTCAGTCGTGTCCGAGTCTTTGCGACCCCATGAATCGCAGCACGCCAGCTTCCTGTCCATCACCAACCCCCAGAGTTATTGAGACTCATGTCTATCAAATCAGTGATGCCATCCAGCCATCTTATCCTCTGTTGTCCCCTTCTCCTCCTGCCCCCAATCCCTCCCAGCATCAGAGTCTTTTCCAATGAGTCAACTCTTCACATGAGGTGGCCAAAGTACTGGAATTTCAGCTTTAGCATCATTCCTTCCAAAGAAATCCCAGGGCTGATCTCCTTAGAAAGTTACTGAAGTATAAATTTCAGGAGGAAAATGGATGGATAAAGAAGAAAGAGGAAGACAAAGTTCCAGTGAACTTTGTATTCAAGTGATAAGTAAAGATAATTCCCTAATAAGAAGGATCCTACACTTATACAGCCATTCTGTACATTAGATTAGAGTAAGTGAGAAGGCTCCATGAGTGGTTACTGCAAAAAGATGTAGTAGATAGAATACCAAATACATTTCGTTCATAGAAAGAGATTAAAATGATTGGCAAAGCATCTGGATTTAGACTAGTGATAATTACAAAAAAGTTAAGCAGAATATAAACAAGATAATTATTAACTCCAGTAAAAACAGTAGGCTGTGCAGGAAACAAGATGATATCATAATATAATTCAGGGGTAATTTGCTTTGCATAGTTAAAATAATCATTGAATGTGAAGCTATACAAATTATGTCCACATAAAGAAGTTGGTGGATGGAAACCAAATACGGTGGGACCCAAGGTGAGGGAGGAGACTGATAATGAAATTGTCAGCTTCCATAGCTGGAGGTCAATAACTAATGACTAAGTCTGAAGTTAAGCAATAAAGTGACTATCTCTGGGAAGAAAAAGCAAGGATTGTGGTGAGGGAGGACAGGAAATTGATCTTTTTCAAAACAAGCCTTGTGGAAATATCTGACTCTTAAACCTATGTGATGTGTTAGTTTGATAGACTCATATTAAATAGGAATCTGTTTTTGAATACTGAATCATTTCCAGCCTGATACCATTGTGATTTTGAGATTAGATGCTCCATTTGTTATTATTTTTCAGTCGCTAAGTGGTATTCAACTCTTTTCCAATCACATGGACTGTAACCCAGCAGGCTCGTCTGTCCATGTGAATTCTGAGGCAAGAATATTGGGTGGGTTGCCATTTCCTCCTCCAGGGGATCTTCCCCAGCCAGGGATCAAACCCAGGTCTCCTGCATTACAGACAGATTCTTTACCCCTAAGCGACCAGGAAAACCCATCCTGTTAAATATGTCTGTTTTTTAATATTAAATAGTTTCCTGCCTGATACCATTGTAATTTGGAGATTAGTTGCACACTTTGATATTTCTTATTGACACACATTCAGCAAATGCTGTAAATCAGCATATCATTAGTATTTATATTAGCATTTCTGTGTAGGAAATTCCATGAAGAGGCTGTAAATTTCTTAATTAGTCTATTGCAAAATGAAGATTTCACTGATAAAGTAGTATATTTGTGTTTGGAGTTGCCAAATATGCAACTCTCTTAGAGGTAACATTTCAAGAAAAACACAGCTTTCAATGTGAGAGATCAGTTTTCAAGAATAGTTGGCAAATGATCTGTAGGTCAGTTTTCTTTAAAAGAAGATTTTATGGATGCATCTAAGCATGACAAGTAAAATGATGAAGGTGTGAAATAGCTCCTATTAGTAATGGGAAAAACACATACCCTGTTTTATGTGCTAACAGTTCTAATGATCTCATTGAGATTCAGGAAACTATCCAATAAGACTATACCTTTGCAAGCTATTTAATTTTTTTTTGCAATCTCATTGGTTTTCCATAACTTTTCTTCCCACATTCCAGTTATGCAGCAATGGTGCTTCTAGTACCTTGTAGGAATACAATACTGAAGCTTTATTTTAGGGTTCCCTGCTATTGAAATACCACATTCCGGTTTTTACCACATTGTAGTACTACAGTCTCTCTACTTCCACAGAACATTGGAGGCCTGTAAGGGCTACAAGGTGGGCATTACCATTAATCTTGATATCCAAGGCTAACCTCTCTCTGGAGTGTTGTTCATTCCATTCTTTTTCCCTAAAACTTCTACTGTTTTCCATTTTGACTCTTCAACTTTTTCCTGTCCTTAAAGGTCAAGCTCAATACTCTTTTCACCCATAAATAGTAATTCACTATTCCAGTTATAAATATCTTACTATTACTTTGTAAATTATTTAAAAATTGTTTTGAGACTTCTCATGTCATAGTGTTGAATGTTAATTCATGTAATATTTCATTTTCATTTCTATTTGTACTTATCTACTAAACCAAAAGGTAAGCTCTTTGAGGGTAAGGTGTATTCCCAACATATTTTTATATGACCCTGTGGTTCCTGCATACTGTCAACACTGGATAATTTTAAAAATTTATTTAGCTTCATTATTTATTAATATATGTGCCAGACACAATCTAGGGACATAGTGTGAATAAAAGAGACAAAACTAATGCTGATGGGCATTGCAATCTACAAAGGAAAATAGACACATAAAATAATAAAATAAGTACAATAACATGTAATTCAAATGAGAGGTACATGATACTTTAAGACAATTTAGTGTTAAGACGGTCAGAAAAAGCTTTCCTGAGGCTTATGCCAATCTGTTAATTGGGATAAACTATGTCTGGGTGTAACTGGGGTGGGGATTTTCCAAAGGTCATGTCTTGAGAAAAAATATAAAGTATATTCAAGCAAATGAGTCAAGGCCAGTGTTCATAGGGTACAATTGGGCAGAAAGTGAGAGAAAAAGGTAGAGGGAAATAAATTAAAGATGAATATGGAAAGATAAGGGGAGATATGACTAAATATAAAAGAAACCTAATGAAATGTTTTAAAAGTAAGTAGTATATGATTAGTATTCCCTTTTGAAAAGGTCTCTTTAGTTGTAGCATGGACTGGAGTGTCTAGAAATAAACTCAGGGGAAAAATTTTTTAGCAGATTATTGCAATCAAGCAGGACAGAGGTGACGTTATCATAGATTTGGGACACCAGAGTGGGGAGTGAAAGAGAAAGAAGTGGCAGAAATTAAGAGAACTAGAGAGAGAATCAACAGGCTGATTCTAGTTATATGGATAAGTGTCAATGGAGATTCTTAGAAATTTCATTCACACAACTTACAATGCACTCAACATTCATTGATATTGGGAACGCTGGAAAAGGATCAGAATTTAGAAGAGGCAGAGAAGGAGATGAGCTTTGCAACATACAAATTAAATGTCATAGTTGGGTAGATGGTGTGGAACACAGAGGAAAGACCCTGTGGAAACAAAAATCCGCATGTTGTCTCCAGATTGAAGGTAGTCAAACCTAACTGGGGAAATGCAGTTTAGAAGAGGACCTAACATGAAATGGGAACCTGTAACAGCTGAGAGTCAGAAGGTTTGCCAGCTGTAGGGCTTGGATTTCACAGCCTTCATCATTGTGTGAACATAATGTCTCTTTTTTCTTAATATATACATTCTATTAATTTTGTTTCTCTAGAGAACCCAGGCTAATACAGTGTGTTTGAAATTACTACAAAAGAGAAGTGAAGAATTTCTAAGAAACATATAACATGTAATTGGAAACCATACCCAGTATGAAGGTTAAGAAAAGTTTCCTAATGAAACAGCATCTAAGTTGAGAATATAATGATGGCTTAAAGAAGTAAAGAGGAAATGCAGGAAAAACACATGTCAAGGCCCTGGGAGATGGGATAGAGAAAGTTTCAAACATTTTAAATATATGATCCACTGATTTATCTGTGTATCTTGTCGTGGTTCTCAACATAAATATACATAATTAGTTATTAGAAGAAATTAGGATGGTGATAATTATATGTGTATGCATTAAACTTGTTTGCACTCAGAAGATACCTATTGTTAATGACATTTACTGTTTTCTTAGATTTTTCTTTTTGAAATATAGATGAAACTTAAATGTGGAGTTCAGTTCAGTTCAGTTCAGTTGCTCAGTCATGTCCAACTCTTTGCAACCCCATGAATCGCAGCACGCCAGGCCTCCCTGTCCAGCACCAACTCCCGGAGTTCACTCAGACTCACGTCCATTGAGTCAGTGATGCCATATTGCCATCTCATCCTGTGTCGTCCCCTTCTCCTCCTGCCCCCAACCCCTCCCAGCATCAGAGTCTTTTCCAATGAGTCAACTCTTGAAAGAAGGCCTTAAATCCTTGTAAAAATGTGAGGTAAATAGTGTATTAGCCTCGTCAGACAGCTGCAACAAAGTATCATAGACATTATGGCTTGGTGTTGTGTCATAACTCAGTTGTGTCTCACTTGCAACACCATGGACTGCAGCACGCCAGGTTTCCCTGTCTTTCACCATCCCAGCGTTTGCTCAAACACGTCCATTGAGTTGGTGATGCCATCCAGCCATCTTGTCCTCTGTTGTCCCCTTCTTCTCCTGCCTTCAATCTTTCCCAGCATCAGGGTCTTTTCTAATGAGTCAGCTCTTTGCATCAGGTGGCCAAAGTATTGGAGCTTCAGCTTCAGCATCAGTCCTTCCAATGAATATTCAGGGTTAATTTCCTTTAGGATTGATTGGTTTGATCTCCTTGCTGTCCAAGAGACTCTAAAGAGTCTTCTCCAGCATCACAGTTCAAAAGCATCAATTCTTTGGTGCTCAGCCTTCTTTAAGGTCCAACTCTAACATCCATACTTAACTACTGAAAAAAGTGTAGCTTTGACTAAACATACCTTTGTCAACAAAGTGATGTATCTTCTTTTTAATACACTGTCTAGGTTTGTCACAACTTTTCTTCCAAAGAGCAAGCATCTTTTAGTTTCATGGCTGCAGTCAATGTCTGCAATGATTTTGAAGCCCAAGACAATAAAAACTGTCACTGTTTCCATTTATTCCCCAACTATTTGCCATGAAGTGATGGGATTGGATGCATTGATCTTTGTTTTTTGAATACCGAGTTTTAAGCCAACCTTTTCACGCTCCTCTTTCACTTTCATCAAGAGGCTCTTTAGTTCCTCTTCACTTTCTGCCATTAGGGTGTTATCATCTGCATATCTAAAATCATTGATATTTCTCCTGGCAATCTTGTTTTCAGTTTGTCCTTCATCCAGTCCGAAATTTCACATGATGTACTCTGCATATAAATTAAATAAGCAGGGTGACAATATACAGCCTTGTTGTACTCCTTTCCTAATATGGAACCAGTCTGTTCAGTTCTAACTGTTGTTTCCTGACCTGCATACAGATTTCTCAGGAGGCAGGTAAAGTGTTCTGTTAGTCCATCTCTTAAAGAATTTTCCACAGTTTGTGTGATCCACAGAGTCAAAGACTTTGGTATAGTCAACAAAGCAGAAGTAGATGTCTTTTCCAGAATTCTCTTGCTTTTTCTATGATCCAGCAGATGTTGGCAATTTTATCTTTGGTTCCTCTGCCTTTTCTAAATCCAGCTTGAACTTCTGGAATTTCTCAGTTCATGTACTGTTAGAACCTAAATTGAAGGATTTTGAACATTACCTTGCTAGCATGAGAAATGAGTGCAATTGTACGGTAGTTTGAACATTCTTTGTCATTTGCCTTTCTTTGGGATTGGGATGAAAACTAACCTTTTCCAGTCCTGTGGCCACTGCTGAGTTTTCCAAATTTGCTGGCATATTGAGTGTAGCACGTTAACAGCATCATTTTTAGATTTGAAATAGTTCAGCTGGAATTCCATCACATCCACTAGCTTTGTTCATAGTGACACTTCCTAAGGCCCACCTGACTTCACACTCCAGCATGTCTGGCTCTAGATGAATTATCACAACAGCCTGGTTATCCAGGACATTAAATTTTTTTTTACATAGTTCTTTGTATTTTTGCCACCTCTTAATATCTTCTGCTTCTGTTAGGTCCATACCATTTCTGTCCTTTATTGAGCCCATCTTTGCATGAAATTTCCCTTGGAATCTCTAATTTTTTGAAGAGATCTCCAGTCTTCTCCATTCTATTGTTTTCCTCTATTTCTTTGCACTGATCACTGAGGAAGGCTTTCTTATATCTCATTGCTATTCTTTGGAACTCTGCATTCAAATGGGTATACCTTTTCTTTTCTCTTTTGCCTTTTACTTATCTTCTTTTCTCAGCTATTTATGAGGCATCCTCAGACAGCCATTTTGCTTTTTGCATACGTTTTTCTTGGGGGTGGTCTTGAATACTGCCTGCTGTACAATGTCATGAACTTTTGTCCATAGTTCTTCAGGCACTCTGTCTGTCAGATCTAACCCCTTGAATCTATTTGTCACGTCCACTGTATAATGTAAAGGATTCAATTTAGGTCATTCTGAATGGTCTAGTAGTTTTCCCTACTTTCTTCAATTTAAGTCTGTATTTGGCAATAAGGACTTCATGATCTGAGCCACAGTCAGCTCCCAGTCTTGTTTTTGCTGACTGTATAGAGCTTCTCCATCTTTGGCTTCAAATAATATAACCAATCTGATTTTGGTATTGACCATCTGGTGACATCCACGTGTATTCTCTTGTGTTGTTAGAAGAGACTGTTTGCTATGACCAGTGCTTTCTCTTGGCAAAACTGTGTTAGCCTTTGCCCTACTTCATTTTGTACTCCAAGGCCAAACTTGCCTGTTACTCCAGGTATCTCTTGACTTCCTACTTTTGCATTCCTGTCCCCTGTGATGAAAAGGTCATCTTTTTTTGGTGTTAGTTCTAGAAGGTCTTGTAGGTCATCATAAAATCATTCAACTTCAGCTTCTTCAGTGTTACTGGTTGGGGCATAGGCATAGGACCGTGATATTGAATGGTTTGCCTTGGAAATGAACAGACATCATTCTATTATTTTTGAGACTGTATCCAAGTACTGCATTTCAGACTCTTTTGTTGACTATGATGGCTACTCCATTTCTTCTAAGGGAT
Source organism: Bos indicus (assembly GCF_029378745.1). NCBI lineage: Eukaryota > Metazoa > Chordata > Mammalia > Artiodactyla > Bovidae > Bos > Bos indicus. The sequence goes on along the minus strand of NC_091762.1, from coordinate 62,178,526 downwards.
TCTTGCCCACAGAAGCAGATATAATGGTCATCTGAGCTAAATTCACCCATTCCAGTCCATTTTAGTTTGCTGATTCCTAAAATGCCGATGTTCACTCTTGCCATCTCCTGTTTGACCACTGCCAATTTACCTTGATTCATGGACCTAACATTCCAGGTTCCTATGCAGTATTGTTCTTTACAACATCAGACTTTACTTCCATCACCAGTCACATCCACAACTGGATGTTGTTTTTGCTTTGGTTCCGTCTCTTCATTCTTTCTGGAGCCATTTCTCCAATCTTCTCCAGTAGCATATTGGGCACCTACCGACCTGGGGAGTTCATCTTTCAGTGTCATATCTTTTTGCCTTTTCATACTGTTCATGGGGTTCTCAAGGCAAGCCTACTGAAGTGGTTTGCCATTCCCTTCTCCAGTGGACCACATTTTGTCAGAACTCTCCGCCATGATCTGTCTATCTTGGGTGGCTCTATGCTGCATGGCTCACAGTTTCATTGCGCTAGACAAGGCTATGGTCCATGAGATCAGTTTGGTTAGCTCAAGACAAGACTGCAGAGTAGAAGGATGTGTGCTCATCTTCTTCTACTATAACTCCAAAATTTCAACTCACTGCTGAACAACCATTGACAGGAGAATGTTGGATACCACCAGAAAAAGAGACCCCACATCCAAGGGCAAAGGAAAAGCCCCAGCAAGATGGTAGGAGGGGTGAAATCACATTTAGAATCAAACCACATACACACCAGAGACTCTTGGAGGGCCCAAACAAAATACTGTATGCACCAGTACCCAGAGGCCCCATAGAGACTGAGCCAGACCTGCCTTTGACTGTTTGAGTGTCTTCTGTGGAGGCATGGGTCAGCAGTGGCCTGCTGCAGGAACAGGGGCTCTGGCTGCAGCAGACCTGCCTCACGTAGCATGTGGCATAAGCCCTCTTGGAGGAGGTCACCATTAGCCCCATCATAGAGCCATCGAGCAGACAACCCACAGACTGCAGAACAATATACTGAAGAAATTCTCACACTGTTAAGAAAGTTTTAGGACCCACAACAGATTTCCCAACCGGGGATCTGGCAAAGAGATTGAGAACCCTCAGTTAATTTGACTTTGAAGGCCAGTGGGATTTAATTACAGAACTTCCACAGGACTGGGAAAACAGACTCGTGGAGGGCACAAGCAAAACCTTTTGTGCACCAAGAGCCAAGAGAAAGGAGCAGTGTCCCCACAAGAGACTGACTCAGACTTTCCTGTGAGTGTCCAGGAGTCTCTGGTGGAGGTGTGGGTTGACAGAATGGAATCATTACCTCAATCTCGAAGTCTGCCAGGCAGAATGGCATGCAGAAGAGCAAGCAGAAGTGTGTGATGGCCGGCATTTCCCACCAAGAACAATGAAGCTCCAACCAACCCCAAACAAATTCAACTTTAAAAAGTTACCCCAAAGATGCATTATAATAAAACTGTCAACAAGAGAGAAACTTTAAAACAGCTAGAGGAAAAAACATGTATTGCCGCTCATCAGATCAGATCAGATCAGTCACTCAGTCGTGTCCAACTCTTTGCGACCCCATGAATCGCAGCACGCCAGGCCTCCATGTCCATCACCAACTCCTGGAGTTCACTCAGACTCACATCCATCGAGTCACTGATGCCATCCAGCCATCTCATCCTCTGTTGTCCCCTTCTCCTCCTGCCCCCAATCCCTCCCAGCATTAGAGTTTTTTCCAATGAGTCAACTCTTCGCATGAGGTGGCCAAAGTACTGGAGTTTCAGCTTTAGCATCATTCCTTCCAAAGAAATCCCAGGGCTGATCTCCTTTAGAATGGACTGGTTCGATCTCCTTGCCGCTCATAGGAACCCCCATAAGGTTATCAGTTGGTTTTTGAGCAGAAGTTGACTGGCTAGGGGAGACTGAGATGATATATTAAAATACTTAAAACAAACAAAACTACCAGAGGATCTTCCCAACTCAGGGATTGAACCCTGGTCTCCTGCATTGCAAACATATTCTTTACCAACTGAGCTATCAGGGAAGTCATATATAAGGATCAGTTCATCAAGGGGACATAACAACTATAAATATACATGCACCCAAATTGGAACACCTAAATATATTAAGCAAATACTAACATATATGAAGAAAGAAATAGACAACATATAATGATAGTTAGGGACTTCATTACCACATTTTCACTAATGGATAGATTATCCAGACCAAAAGGGAAAAAAAATGCACCTGAGCTATACTTTAGGCTAAAATGAGCATATATATATATATATATATATATATATATATATATATATATATATAAAACATTCCATCAAACAGCAGCAGAATATATATTCTTCTCAAGCATACATGGACCATTTTTCAGACCATACCATTTGTTAGGTCACAAAGCTATTCTTGTCAATTTTAGAAGATTGAAATCATACCAAGACTCAGTTGTGTGAAATTAGAAATCAATACAGGACTGCCCTGGAGGTACAGTAGTTGGGAGTTCACCTGATAATGCAGGGGACACAGGTTTGATCCCTGGTTCAGAATGATTCTACATGCCTCAGAGCAACTAAAACCTGTATACCACAACTGCTGAGCCCATGATCTAGATCCCATGAGCCACAACCACTGAGCCCACTATGGGCCCCAGTAGTTAAAACTATTGGACCCCATGAGCTCTAGGGCCCTCAAGCCACACATACTGAGCCCACATGCTGAAACTTTTGAAGCCCAAGCTCCTAGAGCCTGTGCTCTGCAACAAGAGAAGTCACCACAGTGAAAAGCCTATGTATTGCATCAGAGAGTAGCCCCCTCTTACTGCAACTAGAGAAAGCCCACATGTAGTAGTAAAGACCCAGAACAAACAAAATAAATAAATGATTAAAAAAATTAATACAGCAGTAAAACTGGAAAATTCACAAATATGTGGAAATTAAGCAAACAATGAGTAAAAAAGAAGTCAAATGTAAAATATCTTGAAGCAAAAAAAGCAGAAACACAATAAACCAAAATTATGGGATGTAAAGAAAGCAATTCTAACAAGGAAGTTTATTGTGAAAAAAACTTACATTAATGAACATGAAAAATTTCAAATCACCAATTTTACTCCTCAAGGAACTAGCAAAAGAAGAACAAACTAAGCATAAAGTTAACAAAAGGAAAGAAATAACAAGATCAAAGCAGAAAAAAAAATCAGAAGCAAAAATGATCATTGAAATTAAGGATCTTTTCTTAAAAAAAGATGAAATTGATAAACATTTATCTATAGTAAGAAAAAAGATGGATTCAATAAATAAAATTCAAATAATTTTATTTAAGGATTCAAATAAATAAAATTAGAAATAAAAGAGGGCATATTACAGTGGCTACATCCAGGAGTTGGTGATGGATAGGGAGGCCTGGCATGCTGTGGTCCACTGGGATGCAACAAGTCAGACATCACTAAGCAACTAAACTGACTGACTGACCACAGAAATGCAAAGGATTATAAGAGAACCCTATGAACAGTTAGATGACAACTAGCTGGATAACCTATAAAAATGGATAATTTCTAGAAACCTGCAATCTGGAATCATGAAGAAGTAGGATATCTGAACAGACCAATATTAAGCAAGAAGATTGAATCAATAATTTAAAACTTTCTAACACAGAAAAGCCCAGAAACAGATGACTTCATTGGTGGATTTTACCAAATATTTATAGACTAATTATTACCAACCCATCTCAAACTCCTTCATATCTGAAGAGGAAGGAACACTCCCAAACTCATTTTACATGGCCAGTATTTACCCTGACATCAAAGCCAAATAAGGATACTACAAGAAAAAACTGTAGGCCGATATCCCTGATGAACAGAGATGCAAAAATCCTGAATGAAATATTAGTAAAATAAATTCAACAGCACTTTAGAAGGTCGTACACTATGACCAAAAAAGTGGGATTTATTCCTGGTATACAAGAATGGTTCAACATACACAAATGAATAAATACAACACCTTCCATTAATAAAATGAAAGATAAAATCATATAATTAATTCAGTAGTTGTAGAAAGAGCATTTGATGAAATACAACATCATTTTATGCCACTTTGGGACTCCTCATGATTCTGAATCAATAGCCAAAAAGAAGGGAATTGCTGTGATGGCTGGGTGATTCACTCAGACTACCAAGGGGAAATTGGGCTACTGCTACACAGTATAGGTAAGAAAGAATATATCTGGAATACAAAATATCCCTTAGTGTGTCTTAGAATATTACCTTGCGCTCTGATTAAGGTCAATAGAAAACTATAACAATCCAATACAGGGAGGACCGCTAATGGCCTAGATCCTTCAGAAATAAAGTTTGGGTCACCATGTCTGGTAAAGGAACATAACTAGCTGATGTGTTCGCTGAAAGCAAAGGGAATGTACAATGGGTAGTAGAAGAAGTTACTGGTAAAAACCAATTATAATCATGCAACTGTGATACAGAATGACAGCTGTAATTGTCACGGGTATTTTCTGCTTATTTTGTTATAAGTATGTTCGTGCATGTGATTAGCAAATAACTTTGTTTTCTTTCCTGTCTTATTCCTTTATTATGTATCATAAGATGCAGAAAGTTTATATTATGGCATTAACTATTATTAACTTAAAACATAATAATATTTAAGTTATTAGATATCAAAGAGAAGAGTAAGCATCACTCAAGGACTTTACCTCCTGGTGATGTTGTTAGTGCATTTTTTGGTTCTACACATAGTAGGTTTATCAAATTAGGTGGGATTCTATCTTTGTCACTGGCTTTATTTGAAGATTGAATGTGGTTTAAGGAGATATGTATGGATGCCAAGTTGACAAAAGAGGTGGACTTTTGAAGGTTAGTTTTAGAATGAGATTCATGTAAATCATAAACTGAATAAAGCAGTTTGCTCTTCCTTCTGTAGGTGGTCCTGATATAATCAGTTAAAGGTCTGAAGAGAGCCTAAGTCTCATCCTCTCATGTGTAAGAGGCAATTAGTTCCTCTTGCCCAACTGCCTTGCTCTGGGACATTGGTCTTTTCCTTCTTTTGGACTCAAACTGAAACATGGGCCACTTTGGGTCCCCAGTATGCTGACACTCAGACTGCAACTTACTCCATGGGCTCTCATTCTCAGCTTCTGAGTTTCGTTTTCAAACTAGAAGTTCATCATACATACAGCCCTTTGGTTTCATTTGCTAGAGAATCTTGACTAATATACACAGTTAAGTTACATATCATTTCTTGATAAGTCTGAAAGGCCTTGAGTGTTAATTAAAACTGTGGTCATCTATCATACTATTTAAGAAAAATAAAATAGATTTATACAAGATTATTTTTTCAAGTTGGTTCTATAAAAATCATCACAGAGTCATCATCTTGCCTTTACCAAGAACTGAAATTCTCTGAGAGCAGGAGTCATGAGGTATAGATTTTAGCAGGTGGTAAATAGCTACTTTTTGGCTAATTAATTAATTGTGCCATTCGACGAGAGTTGGTATATAGAGAAAATCTGACTCAGGAAACATTTATGAAAGATATTTCTAGAGCTGAATTTAAGATGTATTGACTTAAGTAAGTATACTTGGTGGCATAAAAAACATCTGTTTGACATTGTAAAGCTGTTTTCAATGCACCAAGATTGAAAAATCCCCCAAAGATTTTGTCTGACCAGAAAAATAAATTTTCTTCAGATTCATCCAAGTAGTAAAAGTTCAATTTTAAAATACCAAATAGAAATGGTTCAGTAGTTGTTTCAGTGTTTCCGTGGATGGCATGACCTGGTTCCTCCAGAGAAGTGGTCAGTCTGTGAAACCTGATTTCCCTCCACTTGCTAGCCTTATCTGCGCTGCTTAAACCTCAGCACTAACACCTGCAGAGACAGACTGGAAAATCTAAATAATGCACCAAAATGTCCATGGGGAGCTACACACTCTATGAAGGACGAGAGCTCTCATTTCTCAGAACCTAGTTTCCCCTAACCACCCACACATCAACTTCTGTAATCAAAGATGAATGCTTAAAGATTTGCACAATAGTACAATGAAATGTACCTCTTACTTTTTGATGCTTTCAGTATACAAAGGGAAATATTTTAAAAGCAGGAATCTAAGAGGTCTGTATCTACAGCGTTCAGACCATGTTAGGCTATGTCATTAAGCATTTCTCAATTTCTGATTGTATTATGTCTCTCTAGGGAAGTATGTACAACAGTTTTCTGTTTTTAAGGGGTGAATTCAACAAATGATGATTGTAGATAGTAGTGACTATATGTCTTTTGTCTTTATGATAATGATGTCCAGGGAAAAGAAAGTAAATTTAATGTGCATGGCTGGCTGCATGTCCAGTGAGTAGGTATGCAAATCCTCACAGAGGTCCCTGATTTCTTTTCACGTAATTAAGAGGGTGAGTCCCTCATAACACAGATGTGAAGAAGGTTGAGCACTGTGTTTTCCCTGTGGGGAAATTGCAAAATTCTTCTTTACTGTGGCTTGGCCACTGTTTTATATTTGTTGAGAGCTTTTTAAAAAGAATCTACATCAGTAAGCATATACTTTTAAGAATTGACAGTAGAGAATTTAAATATTTTAATCACTGTGGTATACTTTTAGTAAGCAAACCATGCCATTGCAATGCTAACAGTTATAAAGCCATACACTCACTTGCTAGTTTGTTTTTTTTTTTTTTAGTTTTCAAAGAGCTTTCTAATTAATATGAATAAATCTTCATCACTGCAGAATGCTTGTAGACTTTACCTATGAAAATTCAAGATGGTCTTAGAAGTGGTTTAGTAATAGAGATGATTAAAAAAAGTGATAAGTAATTTATAGGTAATTGAAGCAACTATCAAGTAAAATCTGCAAGTAAGCTAATTTTCTTAGGGAGCATTTGTTTTCAACCTTATGATTATTTAGCTCATCTGCCTTAATTTGTCTCTATTACTATGTCCTAAATGCAAACCAGCAGGGCCTTTACTCACAGCCAACTTCACATGCACACGGTGGCCTCTCATACTCTCGGGGCCTTTCAGGATACCCCCAAACTAAACAGTTTCAGAAAAGATCAATCCTTAGTAGTTGGCAGGAATTTCAAAACCCTGGAAACAGCTGTCACTGATATGTGCTGCAAGTGTTGGAAACTAAGAGTGATCCGTAGACCATCATATGTTAGTGTACTGGATTTTTAGCTTTCATTTGGATCTAGCACTCTATGCTTTGTATAAAGCAAATGCTTAATTAATGTTTTCATAGGCTGTATTAAATCCATGTTAAAGGTTTTAGAAAATAATTGTACACAAAGTTGGCACAAAGATTGGAAGTTATACATCAAAGGATAGGAAATTCATTTGTAAAATTTTAGACTGTATTCAGAACCTAGTGAGGTAAGTCTCACCAGGAAAATTTCTCAGTTCAAGGAATAACTAAAACAGATGTGGAATCCCTAAATAAATAAGCAATTAAAGGGATATTTATAATTTTTAACACGTTTTTACAACCAATTTTATTTACACTTAACTCTTAGTACAATGTTACTTTTACCTTTGGTTTTAGCATACATTATATTACACTAAGGTTAATTATGGTATCTGTGATGTAGTCATTTTTTCAAGTATAGGAAACAAGAAGCCAGTCACAAGCAACCTTGATGAAGTGGCACATACAACACCACTTGCTCTATCTCTCTCTCTGGTTTTTTGGATGATGAAGGAGACTGAATTAATAATGATCTTATAATAAGATAATTTCATGTTGATTAGTTTATGGTATTAATACTAAATTTAAGATTTGACCCATTTACTCTTGTTCTGGCAGTTTGTAGTAAAAAAAAAAATAGGAAAGTTAAACATTTACAAATAAGAATAAGCTTGTTTCAAGCATTAGAATCAAATGCCTTCTTAAAATAAATAAAAAGATTTGACTTTTATATACCTGAATCAGAAAAGTCTGAGTACTACCATAATTTCTTTAAAGTTCAGGAAACTATAATATAAAGATTAAGGATGAATTTTGTAGCTGTTTCAGAATAAAAGCAAAGTGGTTCAAATAAATAGCAAAATAGAATTTTGTGTTAAGTAGAAAAAGCAGTCCTGAGTGTTCATTGGAAGGACTGATGTTGAAGCTGAAACTCCAATATTTTGGCCACCTGATGCGAAGAACTGACTCATTTGAAAAGACCCTGATGTTGGGAAAGATTGAAGGCAGGAGTAAAAGGGGACGACAGAGGATGAGATGGTTAGATGGCATCACCGACTCAGTCGACATGAGTTTGGGTAGACTCCAGGAGTTGGTGATGGACAGGGAGGCCTGGTGTGCTGCGGTTCATGGGGTCACAAAGAGTGGGACATGACTGAGCAACTGAACTGAACTGAGAAAAAGCAAATCTCTCTCCAAACCCAGCAAACTTAGCCAATGAATTAATTACATATATCTTTAAAATCAAACATCAAATACTATTTTGGACTAAATTTAAAGATTTATTTATTTATTTTTTAAATTTTACCTTGACTTGGTTGTTTGGCTAGATTAACCAAATAATACTATTATTCTTTGAATATTTGAATCAATCCAGACTTAAATTATCAATTAAATTTCCTGAGTAACCATTAATTATAACTATTGATATGATGTTTGAGAAAAAGAATTAAGGAACTCAATGGGAAGTTCTTTCTTTTAAAAAGATGAGTTGATAGCCACATATAAAATGATTTAAAACTCATTCCAGTAAGCAGAAAAATAATTTATGGAGTTTTCTACCAAGCATATCATTTCTCCCGTCTAAATGTTCTTAATCTTTTCCTCCATGTCAGGATCTCAGAATATACATTTAACCTTGAAATATCTGCTACATGCCACTGGCAATTACCTTATGAGGTAGGCCAGTTAAATTTTCTATGAGCCTTTATAATTCAAATATAAAATTTCGTATCATTAATGGTTTTAGCAATGGAATATAGTTATTAAGGATGCATCTAGAGTGAAAGCTAAAACCCAGGCACTAGTGTGATTCAATATATAGGACTTTCCATTTGATTGGGCCATTTACTGGCTATAATTGCTGATGAAAATAACTTGTCTTGGTTAAAATTGGGCAATGAAGACCATTTTATTTTAATAAATATTTGTAAATATTTAAGTCTTCCAATGGGTGTCAAAGACACTGTGTCAAGGAATGTCAAATACTAAATGCTTACTATGTGATATTTGGCATTTTATGTATGTGTGTGTGATTCTTTTTCTTCTCCCAAACACTGCTTTTCCCACTACTCCTTCCCTATTCACCTCTTTCTATCCCCATCATGGACCCAAACAATGTGATACTAAATTCACAGAGAAGAGATTTCTAAGCTAAGCTAGAGAAAAAGACAAGCTTTCTTTTGCTTTGTTAAGGAATGTTTTTTTGCATCTGTCAAGTATTTATTACTTATAAAACTGTTTATTCATTATGAAATTGATAATAATTACCATTTAACCATAAATATTACCATTTATTACTATTTAATCATAAATTATTACCATTTAACAGATAGAGAAATTGAGACTGTAAAAGAAAAAAACTCAGACTTTTCCTTCTCTTGTGAGGGAAAACTCATTTCTTCTCAACTGTGCTTCTTCCCTATGAGTCTCCTTTACTTCTCCCATAGAACACTTTACTCCTGATATCTGTCATTAAATATGTGGAGATTTCCCCCCTACAACAGGTAATTCTCTGTGATACCAGCTGAGTGTCCTATAATTTAACTCAATTTTATTACTATCTAACTAGAGATAGTTTTGGATCTATAGGTTAAAGGATCAGTTCCACAAGACTGTACCATTCTATGTCTTAGCTACTTTAGATCTCAGTTGAAAATCCAGGTTACCCACAACTTCCATCCAACTTGGTACAAATTGGAGCTTCCCACCACTGGCTCTTCAGGTTTAATTTATTTGCTAGGGTGGCTCATGGAAAACTTCCATTTAGCAGTTTATTAAACAATATAATGAAGAATACAGATGAACATCAGGTAGAAGAGATGCAGAGGCTGAGGCAGGTGGAGACAGGGCTTCCATGCTCTCTCTGGGCATGCCACTCTGCCTGTTCCTCAATAAGCCCATCAACCCAGAAGCTCTCCAAATCCCCTACTATTGGGATTACATGTAGGGATTATAAATTACTGACTCCATTTCAATTCCTCTCCCGTCTCTGGAGAAGTGAGAGGGAGAACAGGGCTGAAAATTTCAAGTTTCTAATTATACCTGGGTCTTTCTGGTGATCAGTCTCTGTCCAGGAGTCGTCCAGAAGCTCACTCACTCAGAGTCACCTCATTAGAATACAAGGTGCTCTTGTGACTCAGAAATCTGCAAATGTTTAGGATCCTTGTGTCGATGACTGGGTCAAATACAAATATCACAACAGGAGTTACTCCTAGTGTTCCTATCACTTAGGAAATCACAAGAGTTTTAGGAGCTCTGTGTTGGGAACTAGTGGCAAAGCTGTTTTTCATAAGCAGTTTTTCACCTCACAGAGACACACAGAGATTAATAACTAGACTAAATTTATAAAAGATAAAGTTTATATACCTTCTCTTATATAATGAGAGAAATAATGATCGAGGATGCTTAAAAGATTCCAGCTTTGGATTATAATACAAAAACTCTCTATTGTTGGCTTTGAGATGTTGAGCCTTCAGGAAAGAAATATAAAGATGGTGGCAGGGAGAAAGAAGACAAAACATTTATTTTATATAGAGGGTAAAAGATTATTTTATATATTGCCTCACTTAACATTAAAACTACCAATAGAATGTCAGTAACATTATACAGTTAGATAAATATACCAGGATTCAGAGAGAAAGTAAATTGCTTCTATAGAATCAAATACCATAGAAAAAGAATTTCAGAGATTTGAACCCAGGTTTATGTAAGCTCTTACACTTAGCTATGATCTAATGGCAGTGATTTAGAAAAATACAATCAAAAGCTTTGAAATGGGCAGAAGATATTCCAGGACATCCTTTCAGTGGCATGCTTGGTAGTGTCTGCTGACCCCTTGGGGTTTTTCTGGTTCTATAGAGGTGTGTACCTATGGTATTTCTCTTGACTAGTTAGACTACCTAATACTCTGTAGGGGTAGATGTTAAATTATAGAAAAGGCCTAATAGAGCAAATTATTTTTGTCCATAGAAATACAAATAAATAATATGTGACATAGAGACAAATGATTTCTGCTTTATAAGAAGGAACCATTCAAATATTACATTTCATTGCTTTATATTAGTGTTCATCTACTATTGCCATGGCCTGCTAGCCAACTCCAGGTTATGGCATGCTTTTAAAATGTCCTGTGAGATAAGAATTTTTTTCATTTAAAATTTTAATGAGTTGTTAAAACACACACACACACACACACATACACATAGAGAGAAATGAATAAGAATGTGTGATCAAAACTAAATGTACCTACAAAGCATAATATATTTGTTATTTAGGACTTTATTGAAAAGTTTATTGAACTCTATATTTCATAAAAAATTAATCATTTCTGATATATAATATAATGTAATGTAATATAATAAATGTGTGTGCTTAGTGACTCAGTCATGTCTGACTCTTTCCAACTCTTTGGACTGTAGCCTGTCAGGCTCCTCTGTCCATGCGGATTCTCCAGGCAAGAGTACTGGAGTGGGTTGACATGCCTTTCTCCAGGGGATCTTCCTAACCCAAGGATTGAACCTACATCTCCTGCACTGCAGGCTGATTCTTCATTGTCTGAGCCCTGTCTGAGCCACCAGGGAAGCCCAATACAATGTATAATGCATACATATCAGATGTATATACTTATAAAAAGTGTGTAGGTCTTCTATAAATTCCCTTTTGAACCAATTATAATACCTAATTGATTTCCTCATTAACTAGTTTAATAAAATCTTTGACATACATTCATTTTATATTTTTATGAGTTACAATTTTTTCTTTTGAAAATTAAAATTTAGCTCTATGTACTAGTTCTAATTTTTGCAATTGATTCCAATCAGTAAATATTATATAGAAATTCTTACTCAAAATACAAGAACTGCTTAATTTAATTAAAATATAACCAAAAAATCTAAGAAAGATTTTATTTACTTTTCAGCATTTTCATGAGATTATTTCTTTCAATGAAAAATAAATATATCAAGCAACTCTCCTGTTAATATATTTCAATTGATGAATAAGAAAATGTAATTTTAGAGGGTGGTCCTAAGATGGCAGAGGAATAGGATGGGGAGACCACTTTTTCTCCCACAAATTCATCAAAAGAACATTTAAACGCTGAGTAAATTCCACAAAACAACTTCTGAATGCTGGCAGAGGACATCAGGCACCCAGAAAAAGCAGCCCATTGTCTTCGAAAGGAGGTAGGAAAAAATATAAAAGGCAAAAAAAGAGACAAAAGAGCTAGGGACAGAGCTCTGTCCTGGGAAGGGAGTCTTAAAAAGAGAGAAGTTTCCAAACACCAGGAAACACTCTCACTGCTGAGTCTGTGGCAAGCCTTGGAATCACAGAGGGCAACATAACTGGGAGGAAAAATAAATAAATAATTAAAACCCACAGATTACATGCCCAACGGTAACTCCCCCAGCGGAGAAGCAGGGCAGACGCCTGCACCCGCCACTAGCAAGCAGGGGCTGCGCAGGGAGGCGCAGGCTGCATTGCTTAGAGTAAGGACCAGGCCTGAATGCCCCAAGGGCAATCTGAGGGAACTAACTTGGGCTAGCAAACCAGACTGTGGGATAGCTACACGCGAAAATCCCTAAACCTAAGACATCACCAGGCCCGCTCACAGAACAAAGGACTGAACAGACTAGCTGACTGCAGACTATCCCCCTCCGGTGATAGGCAGCCAGAGCTGAAAGGGGGCAATTGCAGCCCCAGAGAGGCAGTATCTACTAAACTGGAAACAGGCTTCTTTGCTAACTAAGACTTCTTGGGTTTCTGGACGGTCAACATCTGCCTGAGAAGGTGTGCTGGTTGTACACCCAGAAAATCGAGCGGCAGGGATGGGGAAGGTGATAAGTCACAGCGACTGTGCTCATCAAACACCTCATCACCTGAGCTGCTTGGACCTGGGAAGGGCACAAAACACAGGCCCAACCTAGTCTGCGCCTCTGAGGACTATCTGAGTGCCTGAACCTGAGCAGCTTAGACCTGGGAGGTGCATGCACCCCAGGGCCAGCCTCGGACGGTTCCCGGCGGTGCAACCTAGAGCCTGAGCAGTGTGGGCAGGGAGGGCACACGTGCTGTAAGCGGGGGGAGGCCCTGTGTGGCTTAGACACTGCAAGCACGTGCCAGTGTTATTTGTTTGCAGTGTTCCTCCCTCCCCACAGCGTGACTGAACAAATGAGACTAAAAAAGTGTCCACCACCACCCCCTTGTGTCAGGGTGGAAATCAGACACTGAAAAGACCAGCAAACAGAAGAAGCTAAAAGAGAGGGAACAGCCTTGGAAGCGACAGGGGCAATACATTAAAACCCTGTAGTTAGTACCGACTACATAGGAAGGGGCCTATAGAGCTTGAGAAATATAAGCTGGACCAAGGAACTATCCGAAAATGAACTGACCCCACATTACTCACAACAACACCAGAAAAGTCCTAGATATATTTTTACTATTTTTACTATCATTCTTTTTTTAAAATTTTTAGGTCCTCTATTACTCCTTTAATTTTCATTTTTATAACCTACTGTTACTTTGCAATAAGAAAAAGAGAGAGAGAGAGGGAGAGAGAGAGACCCTATTTTTTAAAGCAAACTTCATATATATATATATATTTTTTAAATAATTTTTGTGGCTTTTTTTTTTTCCTTTTCTTTAATATTGTATTTTTGAAAATTCAACCTCTACTCTAGATTTTTAATCTTTGCTTTTTGGTATTTGTTATCAATTTTGTACCTTTAAGAACCCAATCTTCAGTACCCATTTTTACTTGGGAGCGAGATTACTGGCTTGACTGCTCTCTCCCCCTTTGGATTCTCCTTTTTCTCCACCAGGTCACCTCTATCTCCTCCCTCCCCCTTCTCTTCTCTACCCAATTCTGTGAATCTTTGTGTGTTCCAAACAGTGGAGAACACTTAAGGAACTGATAACTGGCTGGATCTGTCTCTCTCCTTTTGATTCCCCTCTTTATCCTCCTGGCCACCTCTGTCTCCTTCCTCCCTCTTCTCTTCTCTGTATAACTCCATGAACATCTCTGAGCGGTGCAGACTGGAGTGCACATAAGGAAGTGAGTACTGGCTAGCTTGCTCTCTCCTCTTTTGATTCCACTTCATCTCATTCGGGTCACCTCTAACTCCCTCCTCCCTCTTCTCTTCTCCATGTAACTCTGTGAAACTCTCTGGGTATCCCTCACTGTGGAGAAACTTTTCATCTTTAACCTAGATGTTTTATCAACGGTGCTGTATAGATGGAGAAGTCTTGAGACTACTGTAAAAATAAGACAGAAAACCAGAAGGAGGAGGCTTAAGTCCAAATCCTGAGAACATCAGAGAAATCCCGACTCCAGGGAACATTAATTGACAGGAGCTCATCAAATGCCTCCATGCCTACACTGAAACCAAGCACCACCTAAGGGCCAACAAGTTCCAGAGCAAGACATACCACGCAAATTCTCCAGCAACACAGGAACACAGCCCTGAACTTCAATATACAGGCTACCCAAAGTTACTCCAAACCCACTGACATCTCATAACTCATTACTGAACACTTCATTGCACTCCAAAGAGAAGAAATCCAGCTTTACCCACCAGAGCACTGACACAAGCTTCCCTAACCAGGAAACCTTAACAAGCTACCCATAGAACCCCACCCACAGCGAGGAAACACCCCAATAAAGAACTCCACAAACTGCCAGAATACAGAAAGGCCACCCCAAACACAGCAATATAAACAAGATGAAGAGACAGAGAAATACCCAGCAGGTAAAGGAACAGGATAAATGTCCACCAAACCAAACAAAGGAGGAATAGATAGGGAATCTACCTGATAAAGAATTCCGAATAATGATAGTGAAAATGATCCAAAATCTTGAAATTAAAATGGAATCACAGATAAATAGCCTGGAGACAAAAATTGAGAAGATGCAAGAAAGTTTTAACAAGGACCTAGAAGAAATAAAAAAGAGTCAATATATAATGAATAATGCAATAAATGAGATCAAAAACACTCTGGAGGCAACAAATAGTAGAATAACAGAGGCAGAAGATAGGATTAGTGAAGTCAAAGATAGAATGGTAGAAATAAATGAATCAGAGAGGATAAAAGAAAAACGAATTAAAAGAAATGAGGACAATCTCAGAGACATCCAGGACAATGTTAAATGCCCCAACTTTCGAATCATAGGAGTCCCAGAAGAAAAAGACAAAAAGAAAGATCACAAGAAAATACTTGAGGCGATAATAGTTGAAAACTTTCCTAAAATGGGAAAGGAAATAATCACCCAAGTCCAAGCAACCCAGAGAGTCCCAAACAGGATAAACCCAAGGTGAAACACCCCAAGACACACATTAATCCAATTAACAAAGATCAAACACAAATAACAAATATTAAAAGCAGCAAGGGGAAAACAACAAATAACACACAAGGGGATTCCCATAGGATAACAGCTGATCTTTCAATAGAAACTCTTCAGGCCAGGAGGGAATGACAGGACATACTTAAAGTGATGAAAGGAAATTACCTACAGCCCAGATTACTGTACCCAGCAAGGATCTCATTCAAAGATGAAGGAGAAATCAAAAGCTTTACAGACAAGCAAAAGCTGAGAGAATTCAGCACCACCAAACCACCTCTCCAACAAATGCTAGAGGATTTTCTCTAGACAGGAAACACAAAAAGGGTGTATAAACTCGAACCCAAAACAATAAAGTAAATGGCAACAGGATCATACTTATCAATAATTACCTTAAACGTAAATGGGTTGAATGCCCCAACCAAAAGACAAAGACTGACTGAATGGATACAAAAACAAGACCCCATATATGTTGTCTACAAGACACTCACCTAAAAACAAAGGACACATACAGACTGAAATTGAAGGGCTGGAAAAAGTTATTCCATGCAAATAGAGACCAAAAGAAAGCAGGGGTAGCAATACTCATATCAGATAAAATAGACTTTAAAACAAAGGCTGTGAAAAAAGACAAAGAAGGACACTACATAATGATCAAAGGATCAATCCAAGAAGAAGAAGATATAACAATTATATATGCACCCAACATAGGAGCACCACAATATGTAAGACAAATGCTAACTAATATGAAAGGGGAAATTAACAGTAACACAATAATAGTGGGAGACTTTAATACTCCACTCACACCTATGGATAGATCAACTAAACAGAAAATTAACAAGGAAACACAAACTGTAAATGATACAATAGACCAGTTAGACCTAATTGATATCTATAGGACATATCACTCCCAAACAAAGAATTTCACCTTTTTCTCAAGTGCACATGGAACCTTCTCCAGGATAGACCACATCCTGGGCCATCAATCTAGCCTTGGTAAATTCAAAAAATTAAAAATCATTCCAAGCATCTTTTCTGACCACAATGCAGTAAGATTAGATCTCAATTACAAGAGAAAAACTATTAAAAATTCCAACATATGGAGGCTGAACAACACGCTGCTGAATAACCAACAAATCACAGAAGAAATCAAAAAATAAATCAAAATATGCATAGAAATGAATGAAAATAAAAACACAACAACCAGAAACCTGTGGGACATTGTAAAAGCAGTGCTAAGGGGAAGGTTCATAGCAATACAGGCATGCCTCAAGAAACAAGAAAGAAGTCAAATAAACAACCTAACTCTACACCTAAAGCAACTAGAAAATGAAGAAATGAAGAACCTGAGGGTTAGTAGAAGGAAAGAAATCTTAAAAATTAGGGCAGAAATAAATGCAAAAGAAACAAAAGAGACCATAGTAAAAATCAACAAAGCCAAAAGCTGGTTCTTTGAAAGGACAAATAAAATCAACACACCATTAGCCAGACTCATCAAGAAACAAAGGGAGAAAAATCAAACAATAAAATTAGAAATGAAAATGGAGAGATCACAACAGACAACACAGAAATACAAAGGATCATAAGAGATTACTATAACAACTATATGCCAATAAAATGGACAACGTGGAAGAAATGGACAAACTCTTAGAAAATTATGTCTTTCCAAAACTGAACCAGGAAGAAATAGAGAATCTTAACAGACCCATCACAAGCACGGAAATTGAAACTGTAATCAGAAATCTTCCAGGAAACAAAAGCCCAGGTCCAGATGGCTTCACAGTTGAATTCTACCAAAAATTTAGAGAAGAGCTAACACCTATCCTACTCAAACTCTTCCAGAAAATTGCAGAAGAAGGTAAACTTCCAAACTCATTCTATGAGGCCACCATCACCCTAATACCAAAACCTGACAAAGATGCCCCCCCCCCCCGCAAAAAAAAGAAAACCACAGGCCAATATCACTGATGAACATAGATGCAGAAATCCTTAACAAAATTCTAGCAATCACAATCCAACAACACGTTAAAAAGGTCATACACCATGACTAAGTGGGCTTTATCCCAGGGATGCAAGGATTCTTCAATATCCACAAATCCATAAATGTAATACATCACATCAACACATTGAAAAATAAAAGCCATATGATTATCTCAATAGATGCAGAGAAAGCCTTTGACAAATCTCAACATCCATTTACGGTAAAAACTCTCCAGAAAGCAGGAATTGAAGGAACATACCTCAACATAATAAAAGCTATATATCACAAACACACAGCAAATATTATCCTCAATGGTGAAAAATTGAAAGCATTTCCCCTAAAGTCAGGAACAAGACAAGGGTGCCCACTTTCACCACTACTATTCAACATAGTTTTGGAAGTTTTGGCCACAGCAATCAGAGCAGAAAAAGAAATAAAAGGAATCCAAATTGGAAAAGAAGAAGTAAAACTCTCACTTATTGCAGATGACATGATCCTCTACATAGAAAACCCTAAAGACTCCACCAGAAAATTACTAGAACTAATCAATGAATATAGTAAAGTTGCAGGATATAAAATCAACACACAGAAATCCCTTGTATTCCTATACACTAAAATGAGAAAATAAAAAGAGAAATTAAGGAAACAATTGCATTCACCATTGCAACAAAAAGAATAAAATAGTTAGGAATATATCTACCTAAAGAAACTAAAGACCTATATATAGAAAACTATAAAACACTGGTGAAAGAAATCAAAGAGGACACTAATAGATGGAGAAATATACCATGTTCATGGATTGGAAGAATCAATATAGTGAAAATGAGTATACTACCCAAAGCAATCTATAGATTCATTGCAATCCCTATCCAGCTCCCAATGGTATTTTTCACAGAGCTAGAACAAATAATTTAACAATTTGTATGGATATACAAAAAACCTTGAATAGCCAAAGCAATCTTGAGAAACAGGAATGGAACTGGAGGAATCAACATGCCTGACTTCAGGCTGTACTACAAAGCCACAGTCATCAAGACAGTATGGTACTGGCACAAAGACAGAAATATAGATCAGTGGAACAAAATAGAAAGCCCAGAGTTAAATCCACGCACCTATGGACACCTTATCTTTGACAAAGGAGGCAAGAATATACAATGGAGTAAAGACAATCTCTTTAACAAGTGGTGCTGGGAAATCTGGTCAACCACTTGTAAAAGAAGGAAACTAGAACACTTTCTAATACCATACACAAAAATAAACTCAAAATGGATTAAAGATCTAAATGTAAGACCAGAAACTATAAAACTCTTAGAGGAGAACATAGGCAAAACACTCTCCAACATAAATCACAGCAGGATCCTCTATGACCCACCTCCCAGGATATTGGAAATAAAAACAAAAATAAACAAATGGGACCTAATTAAAATTAAAAGCTTCTGCACAACAAAGGAAACTCTAAGCAAGGTGAAAAGACAGCCTTCAGAATGGGAGAAAATAATAACAAATGAAGCAACTGACAAACAACTAATCTCAAAAATATACAAGCAACCCCTGCAGCTCAATTCCAGAAAAGTAAACGACCCAATCCAAAAATGGGCCAAAGATCTAAATAGACATTTCTCCAAAGAACACATACAAATGGCTAACAAACACATGAAAAGATGCTCAACATCACTCATTATCAGAGAAATGCAAATCAACCAGTCAGAATGGCTGCGATCCAAAAGTCTACAAGCAATAAACACTGGAGAGGGTGTGGAGAAAAGGGAACCCTCTTACACTGTTGGACAACAGTGTGGAGATTCCTTAAAAAACTGGAAATAGAACTGTCTTATGACCCAGCAATCCCACTGCTGGGCATACACACCAAGGAAACCAGAACTGAAGGAGACACGTGTACCCCAATGTTCATCACAGCACTGTTTATAATAACCAGGACATGGAAGCAACCTAGATGTCCATCAGCAGATGGACATATATGCAATGGAGTATTACTCAGCCATTAAAAAGAATACATTTGAATCAGTTCTAATGAGGTGGATGAAACTGGAGCCTATTATACAGAGTGAAGTAAGCCAGAAAGAAAAACACCAATACAGTATACTAATGCATATACATGGAATTTTGAAAGATGGTAATGATAACCCTGTATGCGAGACAGCAAAAGAGACACAGATGTATAGAACAGTCTTTTGGACTCTGTGGGAGAGGGAGAGGGTGGGATGATTTGGGAGAATGGCATTGAAACATGTATGATATCATATAAGAACTAATTGCCAGTCCAGGTTTGATGCAGGATACAGGATGCTTGGGGCTGGTGCACTGGGATGACCCAGAGGGATAGTATGGGGAGGGAGGTGGGAGGGGGGTTCAGGATGGGGAACACGTGTACACCCTTGGCAGAGTCCTGTTGATGTATGGCAAAACCAATACAATATTGTAAAGTAATTAGCCTCCAATTAAAATAAATAAATTTAAATTAAAAAAATAAAATATACAAAAATTAGACATTATAAATATGAATATGCAAGATTGTTCACTACAGCACTACAGCATACCTAAAATTTAAAATAATTTAAATATGTATCTATGGATATAAGTGTAATTAACTATGGTATATCCATACTGCATATACCAATGTTAAAAAAGAATTAGATAAAGTTTATCTATATAAATGTAACATATATGTGGAAAATGTACACAGTGTATTATGAAATTTTTTAAAAACAAATTATAGAACATAAAATGATTCCAACTAAAGAATAATGTGCACATTAAAGCTACACATATTCTCATAAATATTTCTGGAGGAGATCATATTTTAGGACCACCGTGGGAGATGGTATTAACTGGAGAAAAGATAAAATAAATGAGAATTTTACACTCTTTTGCAATTTCAAGAAAAAAAATTTTGGAAGTATGTATCTTTCTTATAATTTTTAAAAATTCAAATGTTAAGATAATAAAATCACCTATAATACAGTCTACAGAGAGTCAGAAACAACTTAGCAACTAAACAACAAAAGAACAACTCCAATCTCTACAACAGAATATCAAATAGCTGTTAAAAATGAAGCTGTGGTTCTATACATTTGAACCTCAAAATATGGTCAAAACAAATATTTCATTTGTATAAAATTTCGTGTCTTTTAAGAAAAGAAACTCCGCTGCCTGGGATGATGTTTATTAAATGCTAGCAGAAATCATATTTGGGTAGTGGGACTTATAGTGATTTTTTCCCTTTATTTTTTATGTTGTATAATTTTTTTCACAGTGAGTATGTACTCTTTTGTTAACCAGAAAAAAAAACCAAAAAAAAAAAACCAAAAAAAACAACGAAAAGCTCTTTCCATTTTGATTTCTCCCAGTATGAGCCAGGAAAAAGAGAAGAGTAAGAAAATTTCAAAAAAGAAATAAAAAGGAATTTCTGCTTCATTCCAATGAATATCCCCAGAATGAGCAAGAATAAAGACTAGAACCTAAATATTTTATTAGCTGATGTATTATGGCCCAATTTTGCCAACTTTGCTGAGAACAATAGGTCAAAGCTCCCCAAGTACAAGTTCATGACTAACATCTATTCAACAATACATTTTCAAATGTAGCCATGCACTAAGATGGTTTTATTTCTAAACTAGCTGCTTCTTTAACTTTTTCATTAATCTCTTAAGCATTTTGTTTAATCTTTACTTAACAAAAAAGCAGACAAAAAAGCAAATGTAATTTTAAAATCAATAATATTTATTTTTCTCTTAATTTAATGTTTACTCACTCAAAACAAACGATATAATTAATTTACAAATTAGGAATAAAAATAACATAAGAAATTGTTAGCCTTAATTTTTTAAAGTGTTTTTAAATGTGTATATCAAAAATATTTTATATGTATAGATATAAGATGCATACTTTAAAGTCAGTCTATTTATTAATCTGTTATGAAGAGAGTAAATGCTGGATTTGTGTTTAATATTATTCTTCCCTGGCTCCCGGCGGCTCAGTGATAAAGTATCTGCCTGCAATGCAGGAGACGTAGAAGACATGGGTTCGATCCCTGGGTTGGAAAGATCTCCTGGAGGAGGGCATAACAACCCACACTAGTAATCTTGCCTGGAAAATCCGAGGACAGAGGATCCCGGCAGACTAGAGTCTATAGGGTTGCAAAGAACTGGACATGACTGAAGCAACTGAGCGCACATGCATGAGAGAAGGAAAAGTAGCCACACACGTTCAATTACTATACATAATATTATGATTTACTGCACATTCAAGTAAAACCTGTATCATCTGTTGCCTAAATAAAGGCTGGCCATTTATATAGTAATAAAACCTTCAGTGGTCATTTTGACAGGAACCCATGACTTATATTAACCTTATGGCTTTTAAAAAAAAAAAAAAAAAGACGTGAGGTAGAATGGTAGATTTTCAACTGTCCTCTATAATGCTTATTCACAAAATCTTGATTAATCACTACCAAAATGACTTAAGTTATAAAGACATAGTCTGAATTTTCAATTGTTCTTTTAATTCAACTGATGAAATTGTTACAGTATAAAAGTATAAAACGTACAATGGGGCTTCCCAGGTGGCTCTAGTGGTCAAGAACATGCCTGCTAATGCAAGATACTTAGACTCTGGCTCAAAGCCTGGGTCAGGAAGATTCCCTGGAGGAGGGCACAGCAACTCACGCCAGTATCTTGCCTGGAGAATTGCTATGGACTGAGGACCCTGGTGGGCTACAGTCAATAGGGTCGCAAAGAATTAGACATGACTGAACTGACTTAGCACTCAGGCACAAAATATACAACATATCGTTACCAAAGCCCAAAATTATATTCTAGTACTATTCTCTGCCCTTATAAATTGTCATCTTTAATATGACACATTTATTTTACAACTTAATTGTTTAACATAAACAAAATTTAATTTTATTTCAAATTATATTTTGGCATATATTTTTAATATTATTTGCATTATATTGAAGTCAAAAGTGAAATGAAATAGCTTTCCTGTAGAATCATAGAGGACACAAAGAAATCAGACAGGTTGTAAAGATTTGTTCAAGTTCTCCTTAATGTATCCATAAAGGGACTGAATAAATTAATACTGATCTAGGAAAAAAAGTAAACCCAAACCTAATATGAAAACACTACTTGCGTAAGAAGCTAGCAAAATATCAAATGCTATTTTTGCCCATGTTGGAGCACATATTCTTGAAAAAACACAAAATCCCACTATAAGGCACATATTCATTTATAATTTGGAACACAAGTGATGATGTACACTACTGAGAGGTTTTCTAATTTATGTATAGAAAAATATTTCTTTTTCAAGGGACAAAATTAAGAGAATTCTACACGAGAGATGATGAAGGAGATGAATAGTGAGGGAGACTGGTTGAGAAAGACATGAACTTCTAAGTAAATTGAGGATCTCAACACACCTGAACATTTCCTTCTTTTAGAATGTCCTTTAACTTATACGATGAGACCAAATATAATGACCAAAAAATAAAAGTCAAAGAAAGAAGCCTCAAAGTCTCAATGATAGAGTTGCTTTCCACTGAATATAAAGTAAGGTAAGTGAAAATAATTTCCTAAAACTATTTGAAATGTAGCATATATGAGATGTCTTGTTCCAGCTGAGTGGCTAAAATGAAAACCATACAGAGCAGATAACAAAACAATCAAGGAAAAAAAGGATCGATATGCTATCCCAAATTAAAAATATATGACACATTAATTGCAATTACACTAGTCATAGTCCCTTCTTTATAAGATTTCATTGCCTTACTAAATTCCCCTAGTATATTGTGTAATGAGGGAAAATACAAAACACTTTTAAATTATAAAGAAGAGATTAATTTTTGTTTCTAGAACTGTGGACAGCATACATTTGAAATATTTAGAATGATTTACAACTGCTTAATTATTCTCCTAATATCCCATGGAGTACTGGGATTGTAGGTTGAAACTGAGAAAGGGAAATTTAAGGCACTTCCTGACATAGGAACATTTCAGGTTACAAGAATAGTCTTGCAGAAAAAGTGAGTGATAGAAGCTTAGTCACCAGGGACATACAAAAGCCAACAGTACTAAAATATTAGAAGGTTTATTTTGGGAAGCAGTTTTCCCCTGTTGGGGTGGATATGTGGACTGGATTGCTTACTTGATCTTTCCTCATCTCTATTGTCTATTTTCATGCCTTCATTTGAGTACATAAGGCAACATCCTTAACATTTGAGATTGCATCTGATGCTGCCCAACTGTAGCAATTACATTTTTCCACTCCTCCAAAATGAAAAAAAAAAATAAATTAATGCTGCACTCTTCTGTCTTGATAGCTGTCCAGTTACCATCATTTACCTGATGCTCAAAGCCCTTAAAATTACAAAATAATTTATAATTCTCTGATCAAACACAAGAAAATCTGTATATGAAACACAATTTGGTTTAGTGAATGACTGTACATTGGGAAATTTTCAGGTACTGTGTGAATTCATCAAGGCATTTATGCCTTAAATTCTGGAAAGACACAACTGGCTTAGTCATGGCTAGTGTTAGTGATTTCCTGTGGTGTGGTGTTTATGATAGTAGCATAAACCCAGCATGAAGTTACATTTGCCTGGGGGCTGTTGTAACTTAAGGGCTTGCTTTTTTGGTATTTGTTCATATTCTTCAGGAAGAAAATGCATTTTTGTTGGCTTGTTTGACCAATCTTTACTTAAAAAAAAGACACACTAGAACCTATATGGATTAGAAATATGTGTTTACAAATGTGCTGGCAGGGAAGGTAGACTCCTGCTGTCTTTAGACAAAGCACTCTACTATTTTGTACAACATGCTCCAAAAGCTGAGATGATTTAGATTCTCTTTTTCCTTAAGGAGTTCATTTCAGTTCAGTCTATCAGTCATGTCCAACTCTTTGCTACCCCATGGGCTACAGCACCCCAGGCTTCCCTGTCCATTACCAACTCCCAGAGCCTGCTCAAACTCATGACCATCGAGTCAGTGATGCCATCCAACCATCTCATCCTCTGTCGTCCCCTTCTCCCCCTGCCTTCAACCTTTCCCAGCATCAGGGTCTTTTCAAATGAGTCAGTTCTTCACATCAGCTGGCCAAAGTATTGGAGTTTCAGCTTCAGCATCAGTACTTCCAATGAATATTCAGGACTGATTTCCTTTAGGATGAATTGGTTGGATCTCCTTGCAGTCTAAGGGACTCTGAAGAGTCTTCTCCAACACCACAGTTCAAAAGTATCAATTCTTTGGTATTTAACTTTCTTTATAGTCCAACTGTCACATTCATACATGGCTACTGGAAAAACTATGGCTTTGACTAGGAGGACTCTTGTTGGCAAAGTAATATCTCTGTTTTTTAATATGCTGTCTAGGTTGGTGATAACTTTTCTTCCAAGGAGCAAGCATCTTTTAATTTCATGGATGAGGTCACCACCTGCAGTGATTTTGGAGCACCCCCAAAATAAAATCTGTCACTGTTTCCATTGTTTCCCTATCTATTTGCCACGAAGTGATGGGACCGGATGCCATGATCTTCGTTTTCTGAATGTTGAGCTTTAAGCCAACTTTTTCACTCTCCTTTTTCACTTTCATCAAGAGGCTCTTTAGTTCTTCTTCACTTTCTGCCATAAGGGTGGTGTCATCTGCATATCTGAAATTATTGATATTTCTCCCAGCAATCTTGATTCCAGCTTGTGCTTCATCCAGTCCAGCATTTCTCATGATGTATTCTGCATATAAGTTAAATAAGCAGGGTGACAATATACAGGCTTTGCCATACTCCTTTCCCAATTTGGAACCAGTCTGTTGTCCTATGTCCAGTTCTAACTGTTGCTTCTTGACCTGCATACAGGTTTCTCAAGAGGCAAGTATGGTGGTCTGGTATTCCCATCTCTCTCTTTCTTAAGTCAAGAAGTCACGACAAAAATCTTGCTTTAAGATTTAAGAAAAATTGATAATGGTCTGCTTATTGCTACAGGATAAGAACTTTTCAATATTCATTTCATTGAGCACCATATTTTCTCATTAAGCAGAGAAAATACTTCTCAATTTTAGTTTTATCTGAATTATATATATATATATATATATATATATATGCATTTTATTCAACAGGAAGAAGTCATAGCTCTTGCTCTTTTTTCTTCATATAAAAATTTTGAATTTTAGAGAGAAAACTTTACCATTTATACTGCCATCTCTGTCAAAGATATCACTTGTCTACTAAAAGAACACATACAAGATGGAGGAATCTCTTCTGTAAGACCAAATGATAACTTAAGTACTATTGTCTCTGCCTTTGACAATCTGTATGTGTGGAACAGATGAGGGCTTTAGGAACTGCTCACTCTACTTTTGTTCAGTTACAGCTGATTTTAGGGTTGTCTAAATCCTGAGAGATTTGCTTTTCTCATATATCACAAAGTACTGTCAATTCATATAAATATACATCTTTGTTAGGTTACCTGGTGGCTCAGATGGTAAGAGCATCTGCCTACAATGCAGGAGACCTGGGTTCAATCCCTGGGTGGAAATATCCCTGGAGAAGGAAATGGCAACCCACTCCACTACTCTTGCCTGGAATATCCCATGGATGGAGGAGCCTGATAGGCTACAGTCCATGGGGTTGCAAAGAGTCAGACATGACTGAGCAACTTCACTTCACTTTGTAGGACAATAATATTGCTACATTGATGTCTAGAATAAACATTCCACTAGCTCAAGGTTTAGTATTCAGGAGTCTAAAGTAGAAAAGCAAAGCTTTCTTTCTTCCCCCCTCTGAAACTGATTTCATAAAATTTGTTTAGACATTTCTGGCTTCCAAATACCAAGCATAGTAAGCAAGACATTTGGTGATATATCACATGTCATTCTTTATTTACATGTATTATCTAATCTCAAGTTGGATAAGAATACATCAATTTTTGTGGATCTTTTCATTGGCAAAGTTAAATGAACTAAACAGAACTGTGAAGCTTTAAATAAGCCATGTGACATTCTTACAATCTCTGTATTTAAAAGATTATGCACTGTAAATCTTTTGATAGGGGCCAAAATTAAATAACCATGAATTATTCAGTGACAAGCTGAAGGATTCAAGTGTAGATTGGTTCAGGATACTATTTGTTAAAGCTAAACAAATAAGAAGGTTTTGGCACTGTGCCTCCTCTCTGTTTGGTGGTTGTGACTTTTCAAGCACTCTGAACCAGGTCCTTCCCCTTTGTGGACATCAGACATGAGTTGTGAAGTAGCTCAGTGAGAAAAGTGACACACTTTTGCAAACTTTGGGCCTTTGGACCTGACCCAGGGAAATCCCTGGGAAATAACAAAGCAGTATTGTTTATATCTGAGAAAGAGACTTATTCAGATTCAAAGCATTTAATCCATTTTGCAAAGCATAATTAAATAAAATAAACAAAAAATTGTTGAACAGAATAATAAATAAACAAAAAACAGATTCACTACTAACAGATTAGTGTGCTTATAACCTACCTTAGGGTAAACTTGCTATTACCAGTTATTTATGAAATAAGACACAGACATGGAGTTAGATGGACTTGGGTTGAACCTATTTGGCAGCTTTCTTGTTGTGTGGGCCTGGGCAATTTTTTAACTTCTCTAAATCTGAAAGCATTCAATGCTATTCTTATTAATTGGAAAAAAAAAAAAAGGATGCTGTTAATAATTATACAAATTGATGTTTCCATGTTACTCATAGACACCATATCAGAGAAGTCCCCTATGCTTTCCCTTTTTGTGACTCTGAATGTCCTTGTCCCCCTTCCAAGAACTATAATACTTAAAGCAGTGTGCCTGCTCCTTTTCCTTCTTTCCCATACTCTCTATTTGAGTTTCTCCTTTCTTTTCTGACTTTCACTAATAAAGTCCCTTCAACAGTACTTCCTACAGCAGATTTCTGAAATAAATATCTATATTTAAGTTTTTTCCTGTAATACCCCTGAAACTGTGGTATTTCTATCTTATTCATACATTTACTGATAAATTCAGTTAATATTTTGTTGAAGGCTTACTTGATAAGCCTTGTATAAAATTGTGTACAAAATACTATAAAAGCTATAAATGGGCATAAGCCATGATTTCTACTTTGAAGAATGTATAATAAACTAAGAGTAAAAAATATATTTTTTAAACTATATAAATTATAGTTATAGAAATATAACTGGAAAATAAAATTCAATAAAATTTATTTAAGTATTTGATATAACAGTAAAAACAATAACAGCTAGCTAATATATAGTGCTTGTTAACTACCTGCCTATCCTTTTCTACATGCTTAGCATGTATTAACTCATTTAATTCTACCTATAGATTGATGAAATTTATAGCATTATAATTTTTATTTTGCCTGAGATAAAGAAACAGGCATAGAGAGGTTAAACAATTTTCTCAAATTTCGAACAACTATTAAGTGTCAGAGCAATCCCTTAGGAAGAAGTCCTGGGTGTCTTGGTTTGAGCCAGGGTCTTGGATCTCCCATTATCCATACACTGGATCCCTGTGCAGTGCGGCCACCCAAAGAAAACCACTCCAGTGTGGAATTGACTTGATATCTATATCCTGAGGCTCTTTATTTAGCTTCAATAAGAGAAAAGAACTTTAATTTCAACTGAATTTTTCAGTTAACATCTCCTGGAGAGAGCAACTTCTGAAAAATTACTGAAAGACCAGATGGAATTTTTTTAGTTAGTATTCAATTTTCCTGATAATAACAGTAACATAAGCCACTGCAGAAATTTTAAAATATATTTAAAAGCACATGGAATAAAATATAAATCACTCATAATACCTACACTCAAAGTTAATAACCATTAATATTTTGGTATATATCTTCTGGTTGGGAGTGTGGATAATTTCTCTTCTTCTTCATGCTATGTTGTATTTTTCAAACATTTACCATTCAGTGAATTGTGTTTATTATAAGAAAAAGACAATGTAGTACAATATGACAAAAATATATTTTTACCTTTTAATTCCATTTTTAAAAAGATTTCCAAAAGGAGAAATCAGGAATGAATACCATGTGTGTGTGTGTGTGTGTGTGTGTGTGTATAAAATCTGTCTCTTTGCAAGTATGGATTCATTTTTTTTTAACTAAAATGGGATTATAGTATCATGTTATAAATTTAATGGAATAATAAATATCTTCTCATGTGACTACACATTTTCTATGACCCAACATTAATATATTTATTATAAATATTTTTAGCCAAGAGCATGCTTTAGGCATCTAAACAGACTGGCAGAGAAGCTGTCTACAAAGGCTGCACTCCCCTCCTCTGATGTTGAGTAGTTGCCAGGAAGTGGTTGCATTTCCCAGCATTCCTCTGCATCTTGGTGAGGGCATGTGATTCTTTTGTGTTAAAGCAGAATTGGACAGAAATGACATAAAAATTTACAGAGCTACTCTTTAATGAACTCCTTCCCTTTCCCTTCTTTCTACTCTGTCTTTCTTCATTTTCTGCCTATGGAGAACAAAGGATTCCAATACATAAAGTATGACAGTGACACATGATGGAAAGAGCAGGGTCTGTTTCACCACATGGAAGCATGCCCAGCAGACATCCTCAGTGAACCTGGATAAGAAATAACTTGTTATAATTCACTACAATTTGGGAGTTCATATGTTAGGCAGCTACTTGTACATTAACTACTACAGATAGTTTCCAAATTTTTGTTCTCTTAAATAAAATTTTTGAAAATACTTCATTGATTTTTTTTCTCCTTTCAAGCTACAAAAGCAATACATCATTTTTGAAAAATGTCTGGCAACAGATATGTGCTAAGAAACATGCAGACAATTCCCCTGTTCCTCCCTTTTCTCCTACCAAATTATCCTCCTTATAGTTTCCAAGTGTTCTATGATCAGTATTTGATGTATACCATTCTACACGTTTAATGCTCATTTAGAATGCATATAAGCATAGTTATGTGCTTCACTGGTGGGTAAGTAGTAAAGAATCCACTTGGCAAGCTGAAGACATGGGTTCAATCCCTGGGTCAGGAATATCCCCTGGAAAAGTAAATGGCAACCCAGTCCAGTATTCTTGCTAGGAAGTCCTAAGGATAGAAAAGCCTGGTGGGCTACAGCCCATGGGGTCTCAAAGGAGTCAGACATAACTTAGTGACTAAACAAAAACAACAAAGCACAGTTACATTTATTCATATTTTCTGCAGCGAAAACAAAATAGGCTGCAGAGTATTAGGTATGAATTCATTTTTTGCAAAAAGAAAAAAAAATTCTAGCATTTTAAATGAACATGTTAATAAATCTTTTTACATATCTCTAAATAGTATCATATTCTGATAAAAGATCAGAAGTTGAATCAATGTGTTAACAGATAGTCACAATTTCAATCTGTGTGGCAATATTGCCAAACAGAAAGACCAGACTAATTTTGCATTTCTTCAGGAATGTTAGAATTGCATTTGTTTTTTGTAGTGTACTATATGGTCAGGGGCAGAAGCCGGGAGGAGCCCATGCCCGAAGGGCGGTGGCCAAGAGAAGTTACCCCACGTCCGAGGTCAGGGGCAGCAGCCGAAAGTACCAGACTGCAATGGTGCAGGAACGGCTGAGAGGAGCTACCCAGTGTCCAAGGTCAGGGGGGGCGGCTGAGAGGAGATACCCAGCATCCGAGGTCAGGGGCGGTGGCCGGGAGGAGCTACACCACTCCCCTAAGCCAGAGGCCAGGGGCGGCGGCTGGGAGGACCAACCCCACGTTCAAGGAGCCATGGCTGTGGGGGCACAGGAGGGCCTACAGGAGCTATCCCACGTTGAAGATCAGGAAGGGTGGCGGTGAGGAGATACCCCTCGTCCAAGGCAAGGAGCAATGGCTGCGCTTTGCTGGAGCAGCTGTGAAGAGATATGCCACACCCAAGGTAAGAGAAACCCAAGTAAGATGGTAGGTGTTGCAAGAGGGCATCAGAGGGCAAACACACTGAAACCATACTCACAGAAAACTAGTCAATCTAATCACACTAGGACAACAGCCTTGTCTAACTCAATGAAACTAAGCCATGCCCGTGGAGCAACCCAAGATGGGCTGGTCATGGTGGAGAAATCTGACAGAATGTGGTCCACTGGAGAAGGGAATGGCAAACCACTTCAGTATCCTTGCCTTGAGAACCCCATGAACAGTATGAAAAGGCAAAATGATAGGATACTGAAAGAGAAACTCCCCAGGTCAGTAGGTGCCCAATATGCTACTGGAGATAGGTGGAATAGTAACTCCAGAAAGAATGAAGGGATGGAGCCAAAGCAAAAAAAAAAAAAAAAAAACCCAATTGTGGATGCGACTGGTGATAGAAACAAGGTCTGATGCTGTAAAGAGCAATATTGCATAGGAACCTGGAATGTCAGGCCCATGAATAAAGGCAAGTGGGAAGTGGTCAAACAAGAAAGGACAAGAGTGAGTGTTGACATTCTAGGAATCAGCGAACTGAAATGGACTGGAATGGGTGAATTTAACTACTACTGTGGGCAGGAATCCCTCAGAAGAAATGGAGTCGCCATCATGGTCAACAAAAGAGTCCAAAATGCAGTACTTGGATGTAGTCTCAAAAATGACAGAAAGATCTCTGTTCGTTTCCAAGGCAAATCATTCAATATCACAGTAATCCAAGTCTATGCCCCAACCAGTAACGCTGAAGAAGCTGATGTTGAACGGTTCTATGCAGACCTCCAAGACCTTTTAGAACTAATACCCAAAAAAGATGTCCTTTTCATTATAGGGGACTGGAATGCAAAAGTAGGAAGTCAAGAAACACCTGGAATAACAGGCAAATTTGGCCTTGGAATACGGAATGAAGCAGGGCAAAGACTAATGGAGTTTTGCCAAGAAAATGCACTGGTCATAACAAACACCCTCTTCCAACAACACGAGAGAAGACTATATACATGGACATCACCAGATGGTCAACACCGAAATCAGATTGATTATATTCTTTGCAGCCAAAGATGGAGAAGCTCTACACAGTCAGCAAAAACAGACCAGGAGCTGACTGTGGCTCAGACCATGAACTTCTTATTGCCAAATTCAGACTTAAATTGAAGAAAGTAGGGAAAACCACTAGACCATGCAGGTATGACCTAAATCAAATCCCTTATGATTATACATTGGAAGCGAGAAATAGATTTAAGGGCCTAGATCTGATAGATAGAGTGCCTGATGAACTATGGAATGAGGTTCATGACATTGTATAGGAGACAGGAATCAAGACCATCCCCATGGAAAAGAAATGCAAAAAAGCAAAATGGCTGTCTGGGGAGGCCTTACAAATAGCTGTGAAAAGAAGAGAAGCAAAAAGGAAAGGAGAAAAGGAAAGATATAAACATCTGAATGCAGAGTTCCAAAGAATAGCAAGAAGAGATAAGAAAGCCTTCTTCAGCGATCAATGCAAAGAAATAGAGGAAAACAACAGAATGGGAAAGACTAGAGATCTCCTCAAGAAAATCAGAGATATCAAAGGAACATTTCATGCAAAGATGGGCCCGATAAAGGACAGAAATGGTATGGACCTAACAGAAGCAGAAGACATTAAGAAGAGATGGCAAGAATACACAGAAGAACTGTACAAAAAAGATCTTCACGACCCAGATAATCAAGATGGTGTGATCACTGACCTAGAGCCAGACATCCTGGAATGTGAAGTCAAGTGGGCCTTAGAAAGCATCACTACGAACAAAGCTAGTGGAGGTGACAGAATTCCACTTGAGCTATTCCAAATCCTGAAAGATGATGCTGTGAAAGTGCTGCACTCAATATGCCTGCAAATTTGGAAAATCCAGCAGCGGCCACAGGACCGGAAAAGGTCAGTTTTCATTCCAATCCCAAAGAAAGGCAATGCCAAAGAATGCTCAAACTACCACACAATTGTGCTCACCTCACATGCTAGTAAAGTAATGTTCAAAATTCTCCAAGCCAGGCTTCAGCAATATGTGAACCGTGAACTTCCTGATGTTCAAACTAGTTTTAGAAAAGGCAGAGGAACCAGAGATAAAAATAAGCAAGAGAGTTCCAGAAAAACATCTGTTTCTGCTTTATTGACTATGCCAAAGCCTTTGACTGTGTGGATCACAATAAACTGTGGAAAATTCTTCAAGAGATGGGAATACCAGACCACCTGATCTCCCTCTTGAGAAATTTGTATGCAGGTCAGGAAGCAACAGTTAGAACTGGACATGGAACAACAGACTGGTTCCAAATAGGAAAAGGAGTACGTCAAGGCTGTATATTGTCACCCTGTTTATTTAACTTATATGCAGAGTACATCATGAGAAACGCCGGACTGGAAGAAACACAAGCTGGAATCAAGATTGCCGGGAGAAATATCAATAACCTCAGATATGCAGATGACACCACCCTTATGACAGAAAGTGAAGAGGAACTCAAAAGCCTCTTGATGAAAGTGAAAGTGGAGACTGAAAAAGTTGGCTTACAGCTCAACATTCAGAAAACAAAGATCATGGCATCCGGTCCCATCACTTCATGGGAAATAGATGCGGAAACAGTGGAAACACTGTCAGACTTTATTTTTCTGAGCTCCAAAATCACTGCAGATGGTGACTGCAGCCATGAAATTAAAAGACGCTTACTCCTTGGTAGGAAGGTTATGACCAACCTAGATAGCATGTTAAAACGCAGAGACATTACTTTGCCAACAAAGGTTCGTCTAGTCAAGGCTATGGTTTTTCCTGTGGTCATGTATGGATGTGAGAGTTGGACTGTGAAGAAGGCTGAGCGCCGAAGAATTGATGCTTTTGAACTGGTGTTGGAGAAGACTCTTGGGAGTCCCTTGGACTGCAAGGAGATCCAACCAGTCCATTCTGAAGGAGATCAGCCCTGGGATTTCTTTGGAAGGAATGATGCTAAAGCTGAAAGTCCAGTATTTTGGCCACCTCATGTGAAGAGTTGACTCATTGGAAAAGACTCTGACGCTGGGAGGGATTGGGGGCAAGAGGAGAAGGGGACGACAGAGGATGAGATGGCTGGATGGCATCACTGACTCTATGGACGTGAGTCTCAGTGAACTCAGGGTGTTGGTGGTAGATAGGGAGGCCTGGCGTGCTACGATTCATGGGGTCACAAAGAGTCGGACACGACTGAGTGACTTATCTGATCTTATCTGATATGTAATATCACCATGGAATGGTTACTTTCCTTGTATCAGTTCTTTCATTCAGCTAATTTCCTTCTCATTTATCCTTTCATTGTGTTATCTTATAATTATCTTTCTTTCTTTCTTTTTTTTTGCAGAGAGGTTTTGTTTTTGCTATTTTATTGAGAACATAGTCTCAGTTTCTGTTATAAAACAACAATTTTCAATTATACTAGCCATAAATATTTTTGGTTTTATTTACTTCTTGGTTAGCCAATTGATTTACTTTGTTTCTCTCATTATTTATTCTCAATTCTTGCCTGCTATTTTCATACAAATAGTAAAAGTTGATTGTGTTTGAGACTACTGTGAACTCCCTGAATGATATGTAAGGCTCTTTCAGAATACAGCTCTGTGAAACTGTTAGTTGCTCAGTCATGTCCAACTCTTTGCAACCCCATGGATTGTAGTCTACCAGGCTCCTCTTTCCATGGAGTTATTCAGGCAAGAATACTGGAGTGGGTTGCCATTCCCTTCTGCAGGGGATCTTCCTGAGCCAGGGATAGAACCCCAGTCTCTTGCATTGCAGACAGATTCTTTACTGTCTGAGCCACCAGGGAAGCCCCTCAAACTCTGTAGTGTGGATAAATTCACATGATCAGATTATGTTGCCTGAGAAGTGTGAGAAGTGGATGTGGACATGTGCAGAGTGGGTCCCTAGTGTCAGAGCTTCTCTATTTTTGAAGAAATCAAGACCATAAACAAAATCTTCCATGAAGTATGAAACTATGCATGTATGGCTGCAAGTCTAGGTTATCAAGGGGAATACTAAGATACATGCTGAATTTGAAGCCAAAGGTAGAGAGCCCTGAAGATGATGAAAATTATAACATTTGTATTCTGCTTTTCAGTTTTCAATGTTCTATGATGTACACTATTTATTTAAGGTTATAAAAATTCTGATAAATAGATAGTATATTTGTTTTTCAAATGAGCCTTAGAAAGTTTATGTTCTGTGTACAGGTAATTCAGCTAGTGGGTAGAAAAGCCAGGATTTAATCCTGATCTTTTTGAGTCCAAAGCCCAAGTTCATTTCCCTGTGCTATGCCATGTCAAAGAAGATGAAAATCAAGGTTCACTTTGAACAATGCATAATCCACTGGTAATGTGCACAATGGACACCAGAAAGAATATCAAAGAAGGTTCTTCCTTCCTTTATCTAATCGAACTGTTGCAAATACACTGAAAGATGAACTCCCCAGGTCGGTAGGTGCCCAATATGCTACTGGAGATCAGTGGAGAAATAACTCCAGAAAGACAGAAGAGATGGAGCCAAAGCAAAAACAACACCCACTTGTGGATGTGGCTGGTAATGGAAGCAAGTTCCAATGCTGTAAAGAGCAATATTGTATAGGAACCTGGTATGTTAGGTTCATGAATCAAGGCAAATTGAAAGTGATCAAACAGGAGATGGCAAGGGTGAACATCGACATTTTAGGAAGCAGCAAAAAAAAAATGGACTGGAATGGGTGAATATAGGTCAGATGACCATTATATCTACTACTGTGGGCAAGAACCCCTTAGAAGAAATGGAGTAGCCATAATAGTCAACAAAAGAGCCTGAAATGAGGTACTTGGATGATGCAGTCTCAGAAACGACAGAATGATCTCTGTTCATTTCCAAGGCAAACCATCCAATATCACAGTATCCAAGTCTATGACCCAACCAGTAATGCTGAAGAAGCTGAATTTGAACGGTTCTGTGAAAACCTACAAGAAATTCTAGAATTAACACCCCAAAAAGATGTGCTTTTCATTATTGGGGACCGGAATGCAAAAGTAGGAAGTTAAGAAACACCTGGAGTAACAAGCACATTTGGCCCTGGAGTACAGACTGAAGCAGGACAAAGGCTAATAGAGTTCTCCCAGGGGAATGCACTGGTCATAGCAAACACCCTCATCCAACAACACAAGAGAAAACTCTATACATGGACATCACCAGATGGTCAACACCAAAATCAGATTGATTATATTCTTTGTAGCCAAAGATGGAGAAACTCTACACAGTCAGCAAAAACAAGACCAGGAGTTAACTGTGACTCAGATCATGAACTCCTTATTGCCAATTTCAGACTTAAATTGAAGAAAGTAGGGAAAACCACCAGACCATTCAGGTATGACTTAAATCAAATCCCTAACGATTATACAGTAAAGTGAGAAATAGATTTAAGGGACTAGATCTGAAAGACAGAGTGCCTGATGAACTATGGATGGAAGTTCATGACATTGTACATGAGACAGGGAACAAGACCATCCCCAAGAAAAAGAAATTCAAAAAAGCAAAATGGTTGTCTGAGGAGGCCTTACAAATAGCTGAGAAAAGAAGAGAAGCAAAAAGCAAAGGAGAAAAGGAAAGCTATACCCATTTGAATGCAGAGGTCCAAGAATAGCAGGGAGAGATAAGAAAGTCTTCCTCAGTGATCAGTGCAAAGAAATAGAAGAAAACAATAGAAAGGGAAAGACTAGAGATCGCTTCAAGAAATGTAGAGATACCAAGGAAACATTCATGCAAAGATGGGCTCAATAAAGGACAGATATGTTATGGACTTAACAGAAGGATAAAATATTAACAAGAGGTGGCAAGAATACACAGAAGAACTATGCAAAAAAGATCTTCACCACCCAGATAATCACGATGGTGTGATCACTCACCTAGAGCCAGACATCCTGGAATGCAAAGTCAAATGGGCCTTAGGAAGCATCACTACGAACAAAGCTAGTGGAGGTGATGGAATTTCAGTTGAGCTATTTCAAGTCCTAAAAGATGATGCTGTGAAAGTGCTGCACTCAATATGCCAGCAAATTTGGAAAACTCAGCAGTGGCCACAGGACTGGAAAAGGTCAGTTTTCATTCCAATCCCAAAGAAAGGCAATGCCAAAGAATGCTCAAACTACCACACAAGTGTACTCACCTCACATGCTAGTAAAGTAATGCTCAAAATTCTCCAAGCCAGACTTCAATAATACATGAACCATGAACTTCCAGATGTTCAAGCTGGTTTTAGAAAAGGCAGAGGAACCAGATATCAAATTGCCAACATCTGCTGGGTCGTCATAAAAGCAAAAGAGTTCCAGAAAACATCTATTTCTGCTTTATTGACAATACCAAAGCCTTTGACTTTGTATATCACAGTAAACTGTGGAAAATTTTGAATGAGATGGGAATGCCAGACCAGCTGACCTGCCTCATGAGAGACCTATATGCAGGTCAGGAAGCAACAGTTCCAACTGGACATGGAACAGCAACCGACTGGTTCCAAATAGGAAAAGGAGTACATCAAGGCTGTATATTATCACCCTGCTCATTTAACTTATATGCAGAGTACATCATGCAAAATACCGGGCTGGATTAAGCATGAGCTGGAATCAAGATTGCTGGGAGAAATATTAATAACCTCAGATATGCAGATGACACCATTCTTATTGCAGAAAGTGAAGAACTAAAAAGCCTCTTGATGAAAGTAAAAGAAGAAAGTGAAAAAGTTGGCTTAAAGCTCAACATTCAGAAAACTAAGATCATGGCATCCAGTCCCATCACTTCATGGCAAATAGATGTAGGAGCAGTGGAAACAGTGGCAGACTATTTTGGGGGGGCTCCAAAATTACTGCAGATGGTGAGTGAAGCCATGAAATTAAAAGACACTCCTTTGAAGGAAAGTTATGACCAACCTAGACAGCATATTAAAAAGCAGAGACATTACTTTTCCATCAAAGGTCTGTCTATTCAAGGCTATGGTTTTTCCAGTAGTCATGTGTGGGTGTGACAGTTGGGACTATAAAGAAAGCTTAGCAGTGAAGAATTTATGCTTTTAAACTGTGGTATTGGAGAAGACTCTTGGGAGTCACTTGGACTGCAAGGAGATCCAACCAGTCCATCCCAAAGGAAATCAGTCCTGAATATTCATTGGAAAGACTGATGTTGAAGCTGAAACTCTAATACTTTGGCCACCTGATGCTAAGAGAAGACTCATTTGAAAAGACCGTGATGCTGGGAAAGATTAAATGTGAGAGGAGAAGGGGACGACAGAGGATGAGATGCTTGGATGGCAACACTGACTCAATGGACATGAGTTTGAGTAACTCCAGGAGTTGGTGCTGGACAGGGAGGCCTGGCGTGCTGCAGTCCATGGGGTCGCAAAGAGTTGGACATGACTGAGCGACTGAACTGAACTGAACTGAACCATAATATACCAAATGTTTAAGAGTATGGGCTCTGCAACCGAAATGTTTAGGTTCATGTGCTCACCCATCGCCTCCAAGCTAATTCAGGAAAGTAACTTAATATTTTTGTGCTTCAGTTTCCTCATATTCAGATTGTTTACACTTGCAAGGATTTTTAAATTTTATAGTACATGTATGTAAAGTGCTTAGGATGATACCTAACACACTGAAAATTCTCAGTAAGCTATAGTTATCATTGGATTACAGTCAGCTATAAGGAAGCCTTTTGTGGGACAATTTGTACACATCAGTTCTAACTTCATAAGGAGTTATTTTCTCTACTTAAAGAGAATGAAAATATCTGAGTGGAAAATTCTAACATCCTCCCGTTGAATGCAACATTTTTAAACATTATCTTAATTTTAAAAATTAGATATGTTATAGTATCAATTATGAAAAGACACCAAAGGGATAGAGAGGTGTTTTTTTTTGCTCCTGCTACCTACCTACCCATTATGTCTAGTTCTGCTGTTCTGTGTGTAGAATATAAAATGTGGTCAGTCACTATTATTGATGACAGTGATTATGACAACAATCTTGGCAACATAGTATATTAAGCAGAGGAACAAAAATTTTTGTTTTCTTCAAAAGAAAATACCCTACAGGCTTCTAGTTGGGAAATTTTGCGTGACCTTAATCTTCCAGAGGTTGCAAAAAGTTGATCATGATTAAAGCAAGTTAGCACTCACACACGCTACCGTGAAATTGTCTACATAAAATCATTCTTTATGACTTTCTTTATTGCCATTCTATGCTCTTCAGAACATACATTTTTTTTTGGACTAGAGGAGTAACTCTGATAAGCTGAATCAGAATTTTGACCATGCCATGAAAATACATTGGGACATTGTATCTCATTTATCTAATTTCATTGTTTATGTTGAAAGTAAGAGTGAGTCTGAAACAAATGGTTAAGGAAGTCATCACTTATTGCCCAAGGTGACTAAACCTCCAAGCAGAGTAAAACTTTCGATATATACCTCATGACTTTCTAGACCTTCTAAAGCCTTATGTGTCAAGGCAGGCTTACAAAAAGTGTTTTAGATTTTTCTAGAGCAGCAAGCTTCTTTTGTTTCAATTTGTATTGGAGTGTAGTATCAAACTTCTTAATGATGCCTGTGTCTAGTGTGCCTCAGCATTTAGCATGAGGGCTTGATCACAAGGAGTGCTCAATAAATATATATATATATATAGACTAATGACAGCAATACAGTCATTGATCAACATGATTCAGTGAGGTTGACCCATTTTCTAGTTTTAAGAACGTGTGTGTCACCAAAATAATTAAAAATTTTAGACTTATGTCTATCTTTCTTTGTCTATTGAAATCTGTATCTTTCTGTGTTTGTACTATGACAGTTTTCACATACCTTAGTTGGTGTCAAAACCACTGAAATCAGATTTCTTACTCACAATATGAGAGAACAGGAAGAACGAATGAAATTTTAGGTTATGAAACAATGAGAATGTCTTCAGCAACGTTTTATCTTGTGCTTACATTATCTCACTTATTTTTGAATAAAATTTTAATTTTAAAATAGCTTTAGATCTACACAAATACTGTGACTACAGAGAAAGTGCACACATCTCACATCTGGTTTTATCTACTGTCAAAATCTTACATTTTGTTACAACTAATGAATTAGTATTGATTCATAATTATCAAACAAAGTCTGTATTTTATTTATTTTTTCAGGCTTTTCCTAATGTATTTTTCCTCTTCTAAGATTCTATCTAGAGTATCATGTTATATTTAACATTATTTTCTTATAGGTAAAGGATGACATTAATAAAAAAATCTTTTTCTTTTTTATTTCTGCATTGAAAGACTTATAACAGGTATTCTGAAATCACATAATAGTAAAGCTGTATAACAAAACCAAAATATAAGTTTTTTATTTATTTTCTTCTCGTGCTCTCTTACTCTTTAGTTCCAAAGGAGGTACTAATAATGCCAAACTAAGTCCCACCAACAAGAAAATGATACAAAATGATCTCCTGAGGTTTCCTTCACCTCTAAGCTGATTTTTCCTCCGTTTAATTAATAAATAATTGACATTCATCACTGTGTACAATTTAGGTGTACATCCTGATGGTTTGATTTACAGATATGTAAAATGATTACCACAGTATGTTCAAATAACAACCATCTTATCATATGGATAAAACTAAAAAAAGAAAGAAAGAAAGAAAGAAAAACGACAAAAAAATCTGCTTCGGATGAGAACTCTTATGACTTATTTTCTTAACAGCTTTCCTGTATATTGTACTACAGGATTAGCTATAGTATCATGTATAATATATCCCTAATACTTATCTTATAACTGGAACTTTGTACCTCTTGTGTATCTTCTTCCAAGCAATATACCACTGTGTATGTGTGTGTGCCACAAGTTCTTTGTTCATTTATACATCGGTGACACTTAGGTTGTCTTCCTCCTTGACTCTTGTAAATAACGTGGCTATGAACAGGGAAGTATGGCTATCTTTTTGAGTTAGTGTTTTTGTTTCCTTTGCATATATTCCCAAAAATATAATTGCTGGATCATATGCTAGTTCTATTTTTAATTTGTTAAGGATTCTCCATGCAGTTTTCCACAGTGTCTGTACCAATCTACAATGCTACCAACAGTGTACAAGTGTTCCTTTTCTTCCATATTCATGTTGGCATTTGCTATCTTTTGTCTTTTTCTTT
The DNA here is from genome assembly GCF_029378745.1 of Bos indicus. Lineage (NCBI taxonomy): Eukaryota > Metazoa > Chordata > Mammalia > Artiodactyla > Bovidae > Bos > Bos indicus. The sequence goes on along the minus strand of NC_091762.1, from coordinate 62,137,915 downwards.
AAATGTATTCATTTTAATTGGAGGCTAATTACTTTACAATATTGTATTGGTTTTGCCATACATCAACAGGAATTCGCCACGGGTGTACATGTGTTCCCCATCCTGAACCCCCCTCCCACTTCCCTCCCCGTACCATCCCTCTGGATCATCCCAGTGCACCAGCCCCAAGCATCCTGTATCCTACATTGAACCTGGACTGGCGATTCGTTCTTATATGATATTATACACCTTCAAATGCCATTCTCCCAAATCATCCCACCCTCTCCCTCTCTCACAGAGTCCAAAATACTGTTCTATACATCTGTGTCTCTTTTGCTGTTTCATATACAGGGTTATCGTTACCATCTTTCTAAATTCCATGTATATGCGTTAGTATACTGTATTGGTGTTTTTCTTTCTGGCTTACTTCACTCTGTATAATAGGCTCCAGTTTCATCCACCTCATTAGAACTGATTCAAATGTATTCTTTTTAATGGCTGAGTAATACTCCATTGCGTATATGTCCATCTGCTGATGGACATCTAAGTTGCTTCCATGTCCTGGCTATTATAAACAGTGCTGCAATGAACATTGGGGTACACGTGTCTTCTTCAATTCTGGTTTCCTTGGTGTGTATGCCCAGCAGTGGGATTGCTGTGTCATAAGACAGTTCTATTTCCAGGTTTTTAAGGAATCTCCACACTGTTCTCCATAGTGGCCAAACTAGTTTGCATTCCCACCAACAGTGTAAGAGGGTTCCCTTTTCTCCACACCCTCTCCAGTGTTTATTGCTTTTAGACTTTTGGATGGCAGCCATTCTGACTGGCTGATTTGCATTTCTTTGACAATGAGTGATGTTGAGCATCTTTTCACGTGTTTGTCAGCCATCTGTATGTCTTCTTTGGAGAAATGTCTGTTTAGTTCTTTGGCCCATTTTTGGATTGGGTTGTTTACTTTTCTGGAATTGAGCTGCAGGGGTTGCTTGTATATTTTTGAGATTAGTTGTTTGTCAGTTGCTTCATTTGCTATTATTTTGTCCCATTCTGAAGGCTGTCTTTTCACCTTGCTTAGAGTTTCCTTTGTTGTGCAGAAGCTTTTAATTTTAATTAGGTCCCATTTGTTTATTTTTGCTTTTATTTCCAATATCCTGGGAGGTAGGTCATAGAGGGCCCTGCTGTGATTTATGTTGGAGAGTGTTTTGCCTATGTTCTCCTCTAAGAGTTTTATAGTTTCTGGTCTTACATTTAGATCTTTAATCCATTTTGAGTTTATTTTTGTGTATGGTGTTAGAAAGTGTTCTAGTTCCTTCTTTTACAAGTGGTTGACCAGTTTCCCCGGCACCACTTGTTAAAGAGATTGTCTTTAATCCATTGTATATTCTTGCCTCCTTTGTCAAAGATAAGGTGTCCATAGGTGTGTGGATTTATCTCTGGGCTTTCTATTTTGCTCCATTTATCTATTTCTGTCTTTGTGCCAGTACCATATTGTCTTCATGACTGTGGCTTTGTAGTAGAGTCTGAAGTCAGGCAGGTTGATTCCTCCAGTTCCATTCTTCTTTCTCAAGATTGCTTTGGCTATTCAAGGGGTTTTGTATTTCCATACAAATTGTGAAATTATTTGTTCTAGCTCTGTGAAAAGCTACCATTGGTAGCTTGATAGGGATTACAATGAATTTATAGATTGCTTTCGGTAGTATACTCATTTTCACTATATTAATTCTTCCGATCCATGAACATGGTATATTTCTCCATCTATTAGTGTCCTCTTTGATTTCTTTCACCAGTGTTTTATAGTTTTCTATATATAGGTCTTTGTTTCTTTAGGTAGATATATTCCTAAGTATTTTATTCTTTTCGTTGCAATGGTGAATGTATTTGTTTCCTTAATTTCTCTATTTTCTCATTATTAGTGTATAGGAATGCAAGGGATTTCTTTGTGTTGATTTTACATGCTGCAACTTTACTATATTCATTGATTCAGTTCAGTTCAGTCGCTCAGTCGTGTCTGACTTTTTGCAACCCCATGAATCGTAGCACGCCAGGCCTCTCTGTCCATCACCAACTCCCGGAGTTCACTCAGACCTACGTCCATCCAGTCAGTGATGCCATCCAGCCATCTCATCCTCTGTCGTCCCCTTCTCCTCCTGCCCCCAATCCCTCCCAGCATCAGAGTCTTTTCCAATGAGTCAACTCTTTGCATGAGGTGGCCAAAGTACTGGACTTTCAGCTTTAGTATCATTCCTTCCAAAGAAATACTAGGGCTGATCTTCAGAATGGACTGGTTGGATCTCCTTGCAGTCCAAGGGACTCTCAAGAGTCTTCTCCAGCACCACAGTTCAAAAGCATCAATTCTTCGGTGCTCAGCTTTTTTCACAGTCCAACTCTCACATCCATACATGACCACTGGATAACCATTGATTAGCTCTAGTACTTTTCTGGTGGAGTCTTTAGGGTTTTCTATGTAGAGGATCATGTCATCTGCAAATAGTGAGAGTTTTACTTCTTCTTTTCCAATTTGGATTCCTTTTATTTCTTTTTCTGCTCTGATTGCTGTGGCCAAAACTTCCAAAACTATGTTGAATAGTAGTTGTGAAAGTGGGCACCCTTGTCTTGTTCCTGACTTTAGGGGAAACGCTTTCAATTTTTCACCATTGAGCATAATGTTTGCTGTGGGTTTGTCATATATAGCTTTTATTATGTTGAGGTATGTTCCTTCAATTCCTGCTTTCTGGAGAGTTTTTATCATAAATGGATGATGAGTTTTGTGAAAGGCTTTCTCTGCATCAATTGAGATAATCACATGGCTTTAATTTTTCAATTTGTTAATGTGGTGTATTACATTGATTGATTTGTAGATATTGATTTGTGGATATTGGTGTATTACATTGATTGATTTGTGGATATTTGTGGATATTGAAGAATCCTTGCATCCCTGGGATAAAGCCCACTTGGTCATGGTGTATGACCTTTTTAATGTGTTGTTGGATTCTGATTGCTAGAATTTTGTTAAGGATTTTTGCATCTATGTTCATCAGTGATATTGGCCTGTAGTTTTCTTTTTTGTGGCATCTTTGTCAGGTTTTGGTATTAGGGTGATGGTGGCCTCACAGAATGAGTTTGGAAGTTTACCTTCCTCTGCAATTTTCTGGAAGAGTTTGAATAGGATAGGTGTTAGCTCTTCTCTAAATTTTTGGTAGAATTCAGCTGTGAAGCCGTCTGGACCTGGGGTTTTGTTTGCTGGAAGATTTCTGATTACAGTTCCAATTTCTGTGCTTGCGACGGGTCTGTTAAGATTTTCCATTTAAAGCTAATACAATTATGTAAAGTTTAAAAATAAAATAAAATTAAAAAAAATAAAAATAAAACAGGTTCAACACTTACCAAGGCACAAATATTTTGCTATTAATTCTATATGATCATAAACAAGGAAAGGGTTCAGAGACTATTTCTCTTCTCTGAATTCCCATAGTGCAGATGATCTTGACAACTCTATTGTTTTGAACTATTTGCTAGATGTTACATTAAGAATATTTTACCTTTATGATTGTAGAGACAATATTTTATATTTTGATGTAACCAGACTAGCACTGTTCTGGGCACATTATATGCATATGCTTTTGACTTGACAACTCTGGTCCTTTCCCTTTCTCTATTGCCTCTTTTAACAATAATAAAATAGAAATTCTCTCATTGCAACAACAACAACAACAAAAAAGATTTTCCATTTCTTCCTGGTTCAGTTTTGGAAACTCGTAGTTTTCTAAGAATTTGTCCATTTCTTCCAAGTTGTACATTTTATTGGCATATAGTTGCTGATAGTAGTCTCTCATGATCCTTTGTATTTCTGTGTTGTCTGTTGTGATCTCTCCATTTTCATTTCTAATTTTATTGATTTGATTTTTCTCCCTTTGTTTCTTGATGAGTCTGGCTAATTGTTTGTCTATTTTATTTATCCTTTCAAAGAACCAGCTTTTGGTTTTGTTGATTTTTGCTATGGTCTCTTTTGTTTCTTTTGCATTTATTCCTGCCCTAATTTTTAAGATTTCTTTCCTTCTACTACCCCTGGGGTTCTTCATTTCTTCCTTTTCTAGTTGCTTTAGGTGTCGAGTTAGGTTATTTATTTGACTCTTTTCTTGTTTCTTGAGGTATGTCTGTACTGCTATGACCTTTCCCCTTAGCACTACTTTTACAGTGTCCCACAGGTTTTGGGTTGTTGTGTTTTCGTTTTCATTTGTTTCTATGCATATTTTGATTTCTTCTGTGATTTGTTGGTTATTCAGCAGCGTGTTGTTCAGCCTCCATATGTTGGATTTTTAAAATAGTTTTTCTCCTGTAATTGAGATCTAATCTTACTGCATTGTGGTCAGAAAAGATGCTTGGAATGGTTTCAATTTTTTTGAATTTACCAAGGCTAGATTTATGGCCCAAGATGTGATCTATCCTGGAGAAGGTTCCATGTGCACTTGAGAAAAAGGTGAAATTCTTTGTTTTGGATTGACAAGTCCTATAGATATCAATTAGGTCTAACTGGTCTATTGTATCGTTTAAAGTTTGTAGTTTCTTGTTAATTTTCTGTTTAGTTGATCTATCCATAGGTGTGAGTGGGGTATTAAAGTCTCCCACTATTATTGTGTTACTGTTAATTTCCCCTTTCATATTAGTTAGCATTTGTCTTACATATTGTGGTGCTCCCATGTTGGGTGCATACATAATTGTTATATCTTCTTCTTGGATTGATCCTTTGATCATTATGTAGTGTCCTTCTTTGTCTTTTTTCACAGCCTTTGTTTTAAAGTCTATTTTATCTGATATGAGTATTGCTACCCCTGCTTTCTTTTGGTCTCTGTTTGTGTGGATTATCTTTTTCCAGCCCTTCACTTTCAGTCTGTATGTGTCCCTTGTTTTTAGGTGGGTTTCTTGTAGACAACATATATAGGGGTCTTGTTTTTGTATCCATTCAGTCAGTCTTTGTCTTTTGGTTGGGGCATTCAACCCATTTACGTTTAAGGTAATTATTGATAAGTATGATCCATTGCCATTCACTTTATTGTTTTGGGTTCGAGTTTATACACCCTTTTTGTGTTTCCTGTCTAGAGAAAATCCTCTAGCATTTGTTGGAGAGCTGGTTTGGTGATGCTGAATTCTCTTAGCTTTTGCTTGTCTGTAAAGCTTTTGATTTCTCCTTCATCTTTGAGTGAGATCCTTGCTGGGTACAGTAATCTGGGCTGTAGATTATTTCCTTTCATCACTTAAGTATGTCCTGCCATTCCCTCCTGGCCTGAAGAGTTTCTATTGAAAGATCAGCTGTTATCCTTATGGGAATCCCCTTGTGCGTTATTTGTTGTTTTTCCCTTGCTGTTTTTAATATTTGTGTTTTTTGCTTGATCTTTGTTAATTTGATTAATATGTGTCTTGAGGTGTTTCACCTTGGGTTTATCCTGTTTGGGACTCTCTGGGTTGCTTAGACTTGGTGATTATTTCCTTCCCCATTTTAGGAAAATTTTCAACTATTATCTCCTCAAGTATTTTCTTGTGGTCTTTCTTCTTGTCTTCTTCTTCTGGGACTCCTATGATTCGAAAGTTGGGGCATTTAACATTGTCCTGGATGTCTCTGAGATTGTCCTCATTTCTTTTAATTCGTTTTTCTTTTTTCCTCTCTGATTCATTTATTTCCATCATTCTATCTTTGACTTCACTAATCCTATCTTCTGCCTCTGTTATTCTACTATTTGTTGCCTCCAGAGTGTTTTTTTTTATCTCATTTATTGCATTATTCATTATATATTGACTCTTCTTTATTTCTCCTAGGTCCTTGTTAAACCTTTCTTGCATCTTCTCAGTTGTCTTTTTGATGCAACACACTTAACCATTACATTTGCTGTGGCCATCTAGACTGGGAATGCTTCTTAGACTTTCCTTTTTTTTTTTTTTTGATAACTCTGTTTGGGGGTGTAATGATCAGTTATCATATAGATTGTCTTTCCATTTGGATTTGTGTTGTGTTAATCCCATTGTTAGGCAGAGCTTGTAAGATTTTTGATGAAAGGCCACAGAAGTAAGTACAATTTTCATCATATATCATATTGTATTATATAATATCAGAGATACATACTGTCAACCTTATTTATCACCCAATGATGTTGATTTGATCATCTGACTAAAGATGCATTTGTCAGGTTTCATCACCATTAAGTTATTCTTTCATTTTTATCCCTCTTTTCTTGAAAGGAAGACGCTATCTGCAGGTGAAACTTAAACGTTAGAGTGCTGTGCTCCTTGAGGGGAGATTAACTATATAACTCATTTGGAAATATCATGCACAAGATATTAGTTATTTCTTTCTTTCTATTCTTTGGGTTATAATCCAATACTACATTGTTTCTTTTGTTGTTCAAATTGTTCCAGCTTTGACATTAAGAACTCTGAGTTGATTCCTGTGTCCTGCTGACATAACCCCATCATTTTGTAAATGTGCATGTGTATGAATACTTTCTTATAATATAGTACTTCAAGATGCTCTAAGCTCATCTTGCATGTTCCTTGTTCTAACTTTAGAGTCAGCTACTTCTAAAGAACACTAGTTCTTTTATTGGAGAAACCAAGATCTGATCTTTGGGTGTGGTCATGGAGATTTCATTGTACTGAGTCCTTTCAGCTAACAGAGCAAGCAAATACATATGTATATCACTCATGTTTTAACAAGGTCACCCTTGATTATGGGTTGCCAGTTGACCTTAGACGCAGGAAAACCAGTGAGGGGTTGTTTTGTTTTGCTTCATTTTTAAAATCATAATCCAGGAGAGAGATAATAATGATTCAAAACATAGTCAATTACTAAATACAATTATTGATCCCATTCATTACTGATAATTCAAGTGTCTGTTTAAATAGACTCTATTATACTTTTGCAAGCTATATGGTGACCAAACAGTTGAATACTTAAAGCAAAGTTAGTGCTGGGAACTGATGATGTAACAATGTGTAAGACTTGATACTTTTACATTTATACTCATGTAATGCCTGCTATTGGCATTACTGATATTGTTGATATGCCAGCAAATCTGGAAAACTCAGCAGTGGCCACAGGATTGGAAAAGGTCAGTTTTCATTCCAATCCCAAAGAAGGGCAATGACAAAGAATGTTCAAACTATCATACAATTGCACTCATCTCACATTCTAGAAAAGTAATGCTCAAAATTTTCCAAGTCAGGCTTCAACAGTACATAAACTGAAAGTCCCGATATTCAAGCTGGATTTAGAAAAGACAGAGGAACCAGAGATCAAATTGCCAACATCCACTGGATCATAGAAAAAGAAAGAGAATTCCATAAAAACATCTACTTCTGCTTTATTGATTATGCCAAAGCCTTTGACGATGTAGATCACAAAAAACTATGAAATATTCCTCAAGAGATGGGAATACTAGACCACCTTTCTTGCCTCCTGAGAAATCTGTATGCAGGTCAAAAAACGACAGTTAGAAAAGAACGTGGAACAAAAGATTGGTTTCAAATTGGAAAAGGAGTATGTCAAGACTCTATATTGTCACTGCTTCTTTAACTAATATGCAGAATACATCATGAGAAATACTGGACTGGATGAAGCACAAACTGGAATCAAGATTGCCAGGAGAAATATCAATAACCTTTGATACGCAGATGACACCAGCCTTATGGTAGAAAACAAAGAGAACTAAAAAGCCCCTTGATGAAAGTAAAGAGGAGAGTGAAAAAGTTGGCTTAAAACTCAACATTCAGAAAACGAAGATCATGGCATCCAGTCCCATCACTTCATGGCAAATAGATGGGGAAATAACGGAAACAGTGACAGACTTTATTTTTTGGGACTCTAAAATCACTGCAGATGGTGATTGCAGCCATGAAGTAAAAAGACACTTGCCCCTTGGAAGAAAAGCTATGACCAACCTAGACAGCATATTAAAAAGAGGAGCCATTACTTTGCCAGCAAAGGTTTGTCTAGTCAAGCCTATGGTTTTTCCAGTAGTCATGCATGGATGTGCCAGTTGGACTATAAAGAAAACTGAGTACCAAAGAATTGATGCTTTTGAACTGTGGTGTTGGAGAAGACTCTTGAGAGTCCCTTGGAAAGCAAGGAGATCCAACCAGTCCATCCTAATAGAGTTCAATAATGAATATTCATTGGAAGGACTGATGTTGAAGCTGAAGCTCCAATACTTTGGCCAGCTGATGTGAATAACTGACTCATTGGAAAAGACCCTGATATTGTGAAAGATTGAAGGCAGGAGGAGAAGGAGACGACAGAGGATGATATGGTTGGATGGCATCACTGACTCGATGGACATGAGTTCTTGAGCAGGCTCTGGAAGTTGGTAATGGACAGGAAGCCTGGCATGCTGCAGTCCATGGGGCTGCAAAGAGTCAGACATGAGTGAACAACTGAACTGAACTGATATTGTTGAAAACAAGTCAAATTAGCAATGTAGGTAGGATTGTGGAAAGTTAGTCATGGGGTGGTAACAGTAGTCACAGAAAGACAGATGATACATATGAGAAGCAGACTGATTAGGAATTTAAAAAATTGGCATTAACTAGGTGTTGCAAAATACAGTCGTTGATCATAGATGAGTTTAGACTTTGTAGACCATTCTCAACATAGTGACATTCACAAAAACATTGCATTTCAGAGCTGTAATTTATCTGAGGGGAGATTACTGAGTGTTGTTTTAAATAAGTGGAGTCTGTGACAACATGAAGGTTTTCTCTCTTTAATTATTTATTTATTTATGAAAGTGGGGTTACTCTCTAGTTGTGGAGCATGGACTCCAGGGCTTGCAGGCTTCAGTTGTTGTGGCAGGTGGGCTCACTAGGTGCAGCTCCAGGGCTCTCGAGCACAGGCTCAATAGCTGTGGCATACAGGCTTAGTTGCTCTCCAGCATGTGGAATCTTCTTGGATCAGAGATCAAATCTATATCTTCTGCATTGGCAGGTGGATTCTTTACTACTGAGCCTCCATGGAAGCACCACATGAATGTTGTTTAGTGTGTCTAAGTGGAAATACTCAATTATTGTTTTTTTTTAAAAAGAATGAAACCTCTTTTGGAAACTAATCTTGCATTCAGTATTTTAAAATATATGGTTTAAGATAGCTGAACCATAAATATTTTAAAATCTGATACCACTTTTCAGTAAATTTTTTTCATCCATTTAATATGCACAGGTATGTTTAGAGAATAAAGACTTTATATTTTCAAAGCTCACTTTGACAAGTAATAATCATTGCTGAATATTACTGAAAGTAGCACTTATTGAGAGTGACCAAGCATTTAATAGTTTTGCTCTTTATCTCCCTAGAACTGAAAGAAAACAGAAAGATTATAAATGCCTGGCCTGTTCCAATCAAATTTTATATATAACTTATTATGAAAAATAAATTGAGACAATGAAGTTGTCATAGGATACCATGTTAACCTCAAAGACCAGTTAATGTTTAATAATGTTTACATACCTGATGGAAAAGGCCATGGATTAACCTGATATTGTCTAACAGCTGCTAAGATCTGGTACTTTTGTAATAGCTTCAAAGGAATTGGATCAAAGAGAAATTCTTTTATAGAGTAGTACTTCACACATTAATATCCTTTAGAGGAATTAATTCAATTGACTACATTTTGTAGAAAAATCCTTGAATTCATCAAGAAACTGATATAACCCCTACTGCTGTTCAAATGTAGTTAGGATCTAAATGAGATCAAGAATGTGTGTATTTTGCCAACTGTACATGTGAGCATATTAATATTCTTTATTCTTGAGGGTGCTAAGATTTGTTTATGAGAAATAATTTTAGATAAAAAGTTTTAAATATTACACTTATGAAGACATTCCCAACTAAAAAGTGTTTTTTTTTTTTTTTTTGAATACATTATCTCATTTAATCCATAAAATAGCCTTATATTATTAGAAATGTAAATAATATTATTTCTGATAATAAAGATCATTTGTAACTTAGGAAAACAAAAAATTTATCTCCAACCCAAAAGCTAATAAATGAAGAGTAAGGACTAGAACCCAACCAAGTTTTCTGATGTTCACACCAATATATTTACCACTGAAGTATTTTATTAGATTTCAAAATAAATGAGAGCATGTCATAATTAAAGACCTTGAACTTCATTTTTTATTTGTATAATGAAGATAATATTAACTCTCCTATTCACTTTACAAATGATAATTAAACGAGAGATAAATCCCAAACTATTTGAATTCAGTTCAGTTCAGTCGCTCAGTCGTGTCCGACTCTTTGCGACCCCATGAATCTCAGCACGCCAGTCCTCCCTGTCCATCACCAACTCCCAGAATTCACTCAGGCTCACATCCATCGAGAATTACTATTTTACAAAGAATTTTATGGATTATTTAATTTTTGGAGACTACTTTTCCTCAGTGAAGGTCAATTTTCATCCAAATGAATCATACACAGTTTTGAAATTTGACCAAAGAGTAATATTTCCCATGCTCATGTTCTACAAACTATAAACCCCCTTTCATTTATTACTGAAGCATACTCAGACCTGGAGAAGAAAATGGCAAACTACTTCAGCATTCTTGCCTTGAGAACCACATGAACAGTATAAGAAGGCAAAAAGATATGACACTGAAAGATGAACTCCCCAGGTCAGTAGTTGCCCAATACACTGCTGGAAAAAAAAAAAAAAAACAGAGAAATACCTCAAGAAGGAATGACAAGGATAAGCCAAAAAGGAAACAATACAGAGTTGTGGATGTGTCTGGTGGTGAAAGTAAAGTTTGATGTTGTAAAGAACAATATTGCATAGGAAGCTGGAATATTAGGTACATAAATCAAGGTAAATTGGACTTGGCCAGAAAGGAGATAACAAGAGTGAACATCGACATTTTAGGAATCAGTGGATGGGAATGGGCAAATTTAATTCAGATGACCATTATATCTACTACTGTGGGCAAGAATCCCTGAGAAGAAATGGAGTAGCTCTCATAGTAAAAAAAAAAAAAAGTCCAAAATGCAGTACTTCAGTGCAATCTCAAAAATGAAGGAATCACCTTGGTTTATTACCAAGGCAAACCATTCAAAATCACAGTAATCCAAGTCTATGCCCCAACTATAATGCTGAATAAGATGAAGTTGAACAGTTCTATAAAGACCTACAAGATCTTCTAGAACTAACACCCAAAAAAGATGTCCCTTCATCATCATAATGTACTTGAATGCAAAAGTAGGAGGTCAAGAGATATCTGGAGTAAACGGCAAGTTTGGCCTTGGAGTACGAAATGAAGCAGGGCAAAAGCTAACAGATTTTGCCAAGAGAACACTCTTGTCATAGTAAACACCCTTTTCTAACAAGAGAAGAGACGACTCTACACATGGACATCACCAGATGGTCAACAGCAAAATCAGATTGGTTATATTCTTTGCAGCTGAACATGGAGAAGCTCTATACAGTTAGCAAAAACAAGACCGAGAGCTGACTGCGGCTCAGATCATGAACTCCTTACTGTAAAATTTAGACTTAAATTGAAGAACATAAGGAAAACCACTAGATAATTCAGGTATGACCTAAATCAAATCCCTTATGATTATACAGTGGGAGTGACAAATAGAATCAAGGAATTAGATCTGACAGAGTGCTCGAAGAACTACAGATGGAAGTTTGTAACATTGTACAGGAAGCAGTGATCAAAACCATCCCAAATAAAAAGAAATGCAAAAAGGCAAAACGTTTGTCTGAGGAGGCCTTAGAAATAGCTGAGAAAAGATGAGAAGTGAAAGCCAATGGGGAATAGGAATGATATACTCATCTGAATACAGAGTTCCAAAAAATAGCAAGGAGAGATAAGAAAGCATTCTAAGTGAATAATGCAAAGAAACAGAGGGAAAAAATAGAATAAGAAAGACTAGAGATTTCTTCAAGAAAATGAGAGATACCAAGGGAACATTTCATGCAAAGATGGGCTCAATAAAGGATAGAAGTGGTATGGACCTAACAAATGCAGAAGATATTAAGAACAGGTGGCAAGAATACACAGAAGAACTATGCAAACAAAGATCTTAATGACCCAGATAACCATGATGGTGTGATCATTCACCTAGAGCCAGACATCCAGGAGTGTGAATTCAAATGGGCCTTAGGAAGCATCACTATGAAAAAAAAGCTAATGGAGGTGATGGAATTCCAGCTGAGCTATTTCAAATCCTAAATGATGATGCTGTTAAAGTGCTACACTCAATATGACAGCAAATTTTGAAAACTCAGCAGTGGCCACGGGACTGGAAAAGATCAGTTTTCATCTCAATCCCAAAGAAAGACAATGCCAAAGAATGTTCAAACTGCCATATAATTGCACTCATTTCACATGCTAGCAAGGTCATTCTCGAAGTCCTCCAAGCTAGGCTTCAACATAATGTGAACTGAGAACTTCCAGGTGTCCAAGGTGGATTTGGAAAAGGCAGAGGAACCAGAGGAAAAAATTGTCAACATCCACTGAATCATAGAAAAAGCAAGGGAATTCCAGGAAAACATCTGCTTCATTGACCATGCTAAAGCCTTTGACTGTGTGGATCACAAGCTGTGGAAAATTCTTCAAGAGATGGGAAAACCAGACCACCTTACCTACCTCCTGAAAAACCTGTATGCAGGTCAAGAGCAACAGTTAGAACTAAACATGGATCAGCAGACTTGTTCAAAATTGGGAAAGGAGTATGTCAAGGCTATATATTGTCACCCAGTTTATTAATTCATCTGAGAGTACGTCATGCAAAATCCAAGCTGTATGTATCACAAGCTGGAATCAAGATTTCCAGGAGCAATATCAATAACCTCAGATACAGAGATGACACCACCCTTATGGCAGAAAGTGAAGAACAACTAAAGCGGTTCTTGATGAAGGTGAAAGAGTAGAGTGAAAAAGCTGGCTTAAAAATCAAGATTCAAAAAATGAAGATCATGGCATCTGGTCCCTTCTCTTCATGGAATATAGAGGGGGAAAGAATGGAAACAGTGAAAGACTTTATTTTCTTGGGCTCCAAAATTTCTGTGGACAATGGCTGCACCCATGAAATTCATGAAATCAAAAGATGCTTGGCCCTTGAAAGAAAAACTGACACATCTAGACAGCATATTAAAAAGCAGAGACATTACTTTCTGACAAATCTGTATAGCCAAAGCTATGAATTTTCCAGTAGTCATGTATGGATGTGAGAGTTGGACCATAAAGAAGGCTGAGCACCAAAGAATTGATGCTTTTTAGCTGTGATGTTTGAGAAGACTCTTGAGAGTCCCTTAAACTGCAAGGAGATCCAACCAGTCAATCCTAAAGGAAATAAATCCGAAATATTTACTGGAAGGACTGACGTTGAAAAATGAAACTTCAATACTTTGGCCACCTGATGTGAAGAGCTCATTCATTGGAGAAGACTCTGATGCTGGAAAAGATAGAAGGCAGGGGGAGAAGAAGACGACAGAGGACGAGTTGGTTGGAAGGCATCACTGACTCGATGGACATGAGTTTGACCAAACTCTGGGAGATGGTAAATGACAGGGAATCCTGGCATGCTGCAGTCCATGGAGTCACAAAGAGTCTGACATGACTGAGATACCGAACAATAACAACTCATGCCTGACTGCCTGATTCACTGCAAAGCCAATCCACTGACACCAGGTTTTGATGAAGGAAAGTATAACATTTATTTCAGGTCTCCAATCAAAGAGAATGGATAGATAATGCCTGAAGACTTAAAGTCACCAATGGCTTTCAGGCAAAGGTTTTTAAAGGCAGTATTAGGAATGAGGGTTGCAGGGTACTTGACCAGCTTGTTGTCATTCTTCTGATTGGTTGATTGTGAGGTAATATATTGATGTTTCTGGACTCTTAATCATCAACCTCCTGGTTCTAACCAGTCTGGGGTCTATTTTCTTGTGCTCAGCATGTATTCACCATTATCTACCTGGTGGGGATCTTAGTTTCTGCAGAACAACTCAAAAATATGATTCAGGTTGTTATCTATATTCCTTCAGGAGAAAGTAGGAATCTTATGCATTTGTTTCTGCATTTTCCACTTCTCTAATAATTAATTAATTGAATCTGCTCGTTGGAACTGTCAGAAAGCCTAGAAGATGGAAACTTTCTAGAAACAAAAATGGGAGACATTGAGGGGCTTTTACCCAGGAAGGCCCTGCAGAATCTTACTTGGTTTCAGTCCCCCTTTTCTTTGATAGTCCTCAATCCTGAGGGGAATGCAGGCAGGAAAAATGAAATAAACAGAGAGAACACCAGCAGGACAACCTGATTTCACATTTAGAGTTTACTTGTCATGGTAAGGACTCAGCATAAAGGAGGAAAAAGTCAGAAAGCATTAGTTTGCCTCAAGGATAATCGTTGGTAAGTTAAGGAGAGGGATTTCCTTTGTTGTGAAGTGTGTTCTTTGGATAAAACCTTATCTAGCCCCTATTCCAGGCTACCTTACTAATCTTGGCAAGAAGAGGTAACAATAATATCTTTTAATTCTTATTATCTGTGACAATTCCTTTTCCCTGGAGATCTAGATAGTTTTACTTTAAAAATTCAAACTCATCAGAGAGTAGACACACTGAAACCATAATCATAGAAAACTAGTCAATCTAATCACATGGACCACAGACTGGTCTAACTAAATGAAACTAAGCCATGCCCTGTGGGGCCACCCAAAACAGGTGGGTCATGGTGGAGAGGTCTGTTAGAATGTGGTCCACTGGAGAAGGGAATGGCAAACCACTTCAGTATTCTTGCCTTGAGAACCCCATGAGCAGTATGAAAGGGCAAAATGATAGGATCCTGAAAGAGGAACTCCCCAGGTCAGTAGGTGCCCAATATGCTACTGGAGATCAGTGGAGAAATAACTCCAGAAAGAATGAAGGGATGGAGCCAAAGCAAAAACAATACCCAGTTGTGGATATGACTGGTGATAGAAGCAAGGTCCAATGCTGTAAAGAGCAATATTGCATAGGAACCTGGAATGTTAGGTCCATGAATCAAGGCAAATTGGAAGTGGTCAAACAGGAGATGGCAAGAGTGAACGTCAACATTCTAGGAATCAGCAAACTAAAATGTACTGGAATGGGGGAATTTAACTCAGATGACCATTATATCTACTACTGTGGGCAGGAATCCCTTAGAAGAAATGGAGTGGCCATCATGGTCAACAAAAGAGTCCGAAATGCAGTACTTGGGTGCAATCTCAAAAACCACAGAATGATGTCTGTTCGTTTCCAAGGCAAACCATTCAATATCACAGTAATCCAAGTCTATGCCCCAACCAGTAACACTGAAGAAGCTGAATTTGAACGGTTCTATGAAGACCTACAAGACCCTTTAGAACTAACACCCAAAAAAGATGTCCTTTTCATTATAGGGGACTGGAATGCAGAAGTAGGAAGTCAAAAAACACCTAGAATAACAGGCAAATTTGGCCTTGGAATACAGAATGAAACAGGGCAATGGCTAATAGAGTTTTGCCAAGAGAATGCACTGGTCATAGCAAACACCCTCTTCCAACAACACAAGAGAAGACTCTACACATGGACATCACCAGATGCTCAACACCGAAATCAAATTGATTATATTCTTTGCAGCCAAACTGGAGAAGCTCTATACAGTCAGCAAAAACAGACTGGGAACTGACTGTGGCTCAGATCATGAATGCTTTATTGCCAAATTCAGACTTATATTGAAGAAAGTAAGGAAAACCACTAGACCATTCAGTGAAAACTTATCAATATATTTCTTTTAAACAATCACAGGGTTCTGCTGGGATTTTTAATTTTTTGTTCAGTTTATTACTTAGTCATATCCCTAAAATCTCATTAGTGTATTGAGAAAATAAAGAAGCACAAATAAATGCCTTGCATGCTATGGAAAAGAGGAAAATTTAACACAAATTTGGGTGCAGGACATTTCCCTTTGTTCAAGGAGGTGACATTAGCATCCTAGAACTGAATTATTTGCAGCAGCAGCAAGCAATTGGACACAGCCACAGTGGTCTAATCCAAACCATTTTATCCTGGTGTGACAATCAAGAAATCAGAACTTATAAGTCCAGCCAAAGGAGGAGGACAATAGCTTCCCTTCTTAGTCCCAATATCGATATCAACAGCTCCAATATCATATCAACACTGTATATGCATAGCACAGAGCCAGAGCTTTTAGGTGATCTGATAGTTCAGTTATAGTGCCAGGAGTGGGAAGTAGAAGTCTGCTATGTATCAAATAAGAACACTGTATCCAGCAGTAAACATGACATAGTCCCAGGGGAATTCGTAAATTAGTTAGATGGAATTTAAGGCTGAGCTGGAATTTGGGGTCTGCACAATGCTGTTGATGAGAGCTAAGCCTAAAAATGCTTTTGTGCCACTGCTTTTGTGAATTTACTCCACTTCTCAGTTTGATACAATGTGAGCAGACACGGGTTACTCTTGTATTGCACCCTGGTAACAATTAGCCAAAGACCTCTGCTACTTTCAATAAAACATGTGGTTTCTTTCAGGGATCACAAGTTATTTTGAATGCCAGTACCACCTTTTCCCTAGAAGAGTTCAAATTCTGTACTGTACTTGGCAGTATTTTTTTGAAAGTCTCAGTATCCTGGTACCTTCATTTAATGATCACAATAGGAAGGGCTATTTAAGATAATGGAGAAGGCCAAAGGAGTGTGAAACATTTGGGAAAGTTTAGTTGCATTTCCATTTCCACTATCTCCTCTGTTACTACCTAGGTATTTCTTGAGGATTAGTCTTTTAAAATTGGCACCAGGAAATTTGTAAATATAGTGAAACTAGTGGCTGGGGACTAATTATTCAGTTTATTCACTGCTTGCCAACCCTCCCCTGTCCCCCTGCAATAATTCTCTCTGTAATTTTTTGGTATTTATTTTCACTTTCATTTTAAAAGATAAGACATTCACTAACTATAATAGGAATTTTCATAGCCAATACTTTCAGATAGTTATCAGGTTCTTGGCAATTTACATAGTTTATGCTTTTTAACCATAGAGCAGCTCTTGAGGTAGCTATGTTACTACCCTACTTTGTAGTTCAGACCTAAGAAAGGTTAAATAAGTTTTCTAATCTCCTGTAGGCATAGTAAATGCCAATGCTAAGATTTCAAACACAGGTTTGTCTAGTACTGAAGACTTCACTGTTAGTTATTATGGTATATAATTTCTTCAATTTCAGTAATAGGAAATAGGAATTCAACTGTGGAGAAATTGTTAAAGAAATTATTTTTCATAGTAACATATGTGCTAGTTTTAGTCATGTTATATCATATATTTAGATCCTCAGAGTTTGGCACACAAAAAAAAGGGTGACTAGATAAATATAGGTGAGTGAAAGTTTTAATGGAAAAAACATTTTCTATGCAATTAATATATTCCAGATGTCTAATAAGAGGTTTATATTTTCACACCAAGTTGTTCTATATGATTAGACTTATTCATCTAATCAGTTAATTTAGCCCGCATTTTACAAATTAGGACAGTGTTGGTACTGTTGTTCAGTTGCACAGTTGTAGTCAACTCTTTGCAACCCCATGGGCTACAGCACACCAGGCTTCCCTGTCCTTCACTATTTCCTGGAGTTTATCAAACTCATGCTCATTGAGTAGATGTCATCCATCCATCTCATCACCTGTAAAGTGTTAACCTCCTACTCCTCAAAATTCTAACCCTCATTATTATTTATGCTAAATACTTTACAATGGACATTTCAAAAAAGTAAAAGAAATGTGAAATGTCCATTGTAAAGTATTCAGCATAAATAATAATGAACGTTAGGATAACTTATACAGAAATAACTCCGTTTTGGGCTTCCCTGATAGCTCAATTGGTAAAGAATCCACTTGCAGTGCAGGAGACACTAGTTCAATTCCTGGGTCAGGAAGATCCACTGGAGAAGGTATAGGCTACCAACTCCAGCATTCTAAGGCTTCCCTTGTGGCTCAGTTGGTAAAGAATCTGCCTGGAGAGGCCATATCTGGGGCCTCATGGCCACCTCAATAACCTGCTTCAGGACAGGGTTTGCAGCCTAGAGGACCTCAGGCCTGAGCTGACGCTTTCTGCTGCTGCTACTGCTGCTGCTGAACTCAGGTTTCAAGGAGAGAGCACCAAACCATAGATCAAGCCCTGAGCCTTTGGAGTGGGAACACTGGCTCCAAGATCTTTGATTACCAGAAAACTAACCCTAGGGAGTATCAAAGAGTGAGAATTCACACAAAGGAAACCACTTGAATACACGACCTGGCCTCACCAAACCAGCAGTAGCATCTTGTGCAAGATACCTCATCTAAACAACAAACAAAGCAAAAATACAAACCTAATCATCAGCGGACCAGATTGCCACCTCACTCAGCCTTTCTCATCAGAGGAGAACCCAACAAACAAAAACTCAGAACAAACCTCACCCTATAAGAAGCTTACACAAACCACTGGACCAAACTTAGAGGGCAGAAACCAAAAGGAAGAAAGAATTCAACCTTGAAGCCTGGGAAAAGGAAACTTCAAGCAAGATAAGTTAAAAAAATAAAAATGAAAAGGCAGAGAAATATGACACAAATGAAGGAACAAACTACAAACACAGAAGTCCAAATAAATGAGGAGGAAATAGGCAAACTACCTGAAAACGAATTCAGAATAATGATAGTAAAGATGATCTAAAGCCTTGAAAAAAATGGAGAAAATGTAAGAATCATTTATCAAAGACCTAGAAGAATTAAAGAATAAACATACAGAGACAAACGCAATTACTGAAATTAAAAATACTCTAGAAGGAATCAATAGCAGAATATCTTAAGCAGAAGAACACTCAGTGAGCTGGAAGATAAAATGGTGGAAATAATGTCTGAAGAGCAGAATAAAGTAAAAAGAATGAAAAGAACTGAGGATAGTCTCAGAGACTTCTGGGACAATATCAAATGCACCAACATTGAATTATAGGGGTCCCAGATGAAGAAAAGGAAAAGAAAGGATTTGAGAAAACTTTTGAAGATATTATAGTTGAAAATGTCCCCAACATGGAAAAGGAAATAGTCAATCAAGTCCAAGAGGCACAAAAAGTCCCATACAGGATAAACCCAAGGAGAAACACACCAAGACATGTACTAATCAAACTAACAAAGACTAAACACAAAGAGAGAATATTAAAAGAGCGATGGAGAAGCAACAAGTAACATAGAAGGGAAACCCCATATGTTTAACAGCTGATCTTTCAGCAGAAACTCTACTGGCCAGAAGGGAATAGCAGGATATATTTAAAGTAATGAAAGAGGAAAATCTGTAAACAAGATTACTGTACCCAGCAAGGATATCATTCAAAATTGATGGAGAAATAAAAAGCTTTTCAACAATCAAAAGTTAAGAGAATTCAGTACCACCAAATCAGCTTTACAACAAATGTTAAAGGGACTTATATAATCAAGAAATACAAGAGAAAAAAGATTTATAAAATCAACCCCAAACAATTAAGAAAATGTCAATAAGAACATATATATCAATAATTACTTTAAATGTAAATGGATTAAATGCTCAAACCAAAAGACACACACTGGCTGAATGTATACAACAACAAGACCCACATATACGCTGTCTACAAGAAACCCACTTCAAGACACATATAAACTGAAGAGAGGATGGAAAAATATATTCCATGGAAATGGAAAGCAAAAGAAAGCTGAATGTATACAACATTCAGCTCAAACCAAAAGACACACACTGGCTGAATGTATACAACAAGACCCACATATACGCTGTCTACAAGAAACCCACCTCAAGACACATATAAACTGAAGAGAGGATGGAAAAATATATTCCATGGAAATGGGAAACAAAAGAAAGCAGGGGTAGCAATCCTCATATCAGACAAAATAGACCTTAAATGAAGAAGATTACAAGAGACAAGGAAGGACACTACATAATGATCAAGGGATCAGTTCAAGAGGAAGACATAACAATTGAAAATATCTATGCACCCAACGTAAGAACAATGTTGGGTTCGATTGTCTTTTGTCTCAATACATAAGACAAACACTAACAGACATAAAAGGAGAAACTGACAGCAACACAATAGTAGGAGACTTTAACACCCCACTCACACCAATGGACAGATCATCAAAGCAGATAATTAATAAGGAAACACAAGTCTTAAATGATACATGAGTTGAAATGGATCTCATGATATCTTCAGGACATTCCACCCGAATGCAGAAGAATACACCTTCTTTTCAAGTGCACATGGGACATTCTCCAGGATATACCACATCTTGGGTCACAAATCAAACTTCAGTAAATTTAAGAAAGTTGAAATTGTATCACACATCTCTGACCACAAAGTTATGTGATAGATATCAAGTACAAGAAAACAAAAACAAAAACCTGTAAGAAACACAAACACATGGAGATTAAACAACATGTTTCTAAATAACAAACAGGATACTGAAGAAATAAAAAGGGAAATCAAAACATTTCTAGAAACAAATGACAATGAAA
The DNA here is from genome assembly GCF_029378745.1 of Bos indicus. Classification (NCBI taxonomy): domain Eukaryota; kingdom Metazoa; phylum Chordata; class Mammalia; order Artiodactyla; family Bovidae; genus Bos; species Bos indicus. Next base: position 62,117,409 of record NC_091762.1, on the reverse strand, counting down.
ACAAGAACAACTCAGAACCTATGGGATGCAGCAAAAGCAGTTCAACAGAAGCAAGTTTATAGCAATACAATCCTACCTCTAGAAACAAGAAAAACATTGAATAGACAACCTAACTTTATACCTAAAGCAACTGGAAAAAGAAGAACAACAACAACAATAAAAACAACAACAACAAAAAACAAAATTAGTAGAAGGAAAGATAGCATAAAGATCCAAGCAGAAATAAATAAATAAATGAAAGAAACAATAGTAAAGATTAATAAAAACTAAAAGCTGGTTCTTTGAGAAGATAAACAAAATTGACAAACCTTTAGCCAGACTCATCAAGAAAAAAAGAGAGAAGAATCAAATCAACAAAATTAGAGATGAAAAAGGAGAGGTTACAACAGACAATGCACAAATACAAAGGATTATGAGACTATTATAAACAACTATATGGCAATAAAATGGATAACCTGAAGAAATGGACAGAGTCTTAGAAAAGTTCAATCTCCCAAGACTGAACTAGGAAGAAATAGAAATTATGAACAACCCAATTACAATCACTGAAATTGAGCTGTGATCAAAAGTCTCCCCAAAAACAAAAGCCCAGGACCAGACTGCTTCACAGGAGAATTCTATCAAACGTTTAGAGAAGAGCTAATGTCTATCTTTCTAAAACTCTTTCAAAAAATTGCAGAGGAAGTAACAGTTTGAAACTCATTCTATGAGGCCACCATCACCCTGATACCAAAAGCCAGACACAGACAATGTAAAAAAAAAAAAAAAAGAAAGAAAGAAAACTGAAGGCCAATATCACTGATGAACATAGATGCAAAAATCCTCAACAAAATTTTAGCAAACAGAATTCAGCAACACATAAAAAAGCTCATACAGCATGATCAAGTTGGGTTTATTTCAGGAATGCAGATTCTTCAGTATATTCAAATCAATCAACGTCACCACTCAAATCAATCAATCACCACATTAACAAACTAAAAGAGAAAAACCATATGACAATCTCAATAGATGCAGAAAAAAAACTTTGAGAAAAATCAAAACCCATTTATGATTAAAACTTTTCAAAAAATGAGCATAGAAATACCTACCTCAACATTGTAAAGGCCATGTATGATAAGCCTAAAGCAAACATTATTATCAATGGTGAAAAACTGAAAGCATTTCCTCTATGATCAGGAGCAAGACAAGGGTATTTTCTTTCACCACTATTATTTAACATAGTTCTGGAAGTCCTAGATATAGCAATCAGAGAAGAAAAATAAATAAAAGTAATCGAGATCGGAAAAGAAGAAGTAAAGTTCTCATTGTTTCCAGATGACATGATACTGTATAATGAAAATCCTGAGACAGTATCAGAAAATTCCTAGAGCTAATCAGTGAATTTAGCAAAGTTGCAGGATACAAAATCAATACACAGAAATCACTTACATTTCTCTATACTAACAGTGAAATATCAGAAAGAGAAATTAAGGAATCAATCCCACTCACCATTGCAACAAAAAGAATCAAATATCTAGAAATCAACTTACCTAAGAGACAAAAGAACTGTACACAGAAAATTATAAGACACTAGTGAAAGAAATCAAAGATGACATAAACAGATGGAGAGATGTTCCATGTTTCTGGGTAGGAAGAATCTATACTGTGAAAATGAATATACTACCAAATGCAATCTACAGATTCAATGTGATCCATATCAAATTACCAAAGGCGTTTTTCACAGAACCAGAACAAAAAATTTCACAAATCATATGGAAACACCAAAGACCCCAAATAACAAAAGCAGTCTTAAGAAAGAACAATGGAGCTGGAGGAATCAACCTTCCTGACTTCAGATTATACTACAAAGCTAGAGTCATCAAGACAGTATGGTACTGGCACAAAAACAGAAATATAGACCAATGGAACAAGATAGAAAGTCCAGAAATAAACCCATGCGTGTATGGGTAGCTTATTTTTGACAAAGGAGGGAAGAATATACAATGGGGCAAAGACAGCCTCTTCAATGAATGGTGCTGGGAAAACTGGACAGCTATGTGTAAAAGAATGAAATTATAAACAGTACTGTGATGAACATTGGGGTACATGTGTCTCTTTCCCTTCTGGTTTCCTCAGTGCGTATGCCCAGCAGTGGGATTGCTGGATCATAAGGCAGTTCTATTTCCAGTTTTTTAAGGAATCTCCACACTGTTCTCCATAGTGGCTGTACTAGTTTGCATTCCCACCAACAGTGTAAGAGAGTTCCCTTTTCTCCACACCCTCTCCAGCATTTATTGCTTGTAGACTTTTGGATCGCAGCCATTCTGACTGGCGTGAAATGGTACCTCATAGTGGTTTTGATTTGCATTTCTCTGATAATGAGTGATGTTGAGCATCTTTTCATGTGTTTGTTAGCCATCTGTATGTCTTCTTTGGAGAAATGTCTTTTAGTTCTTTGGCCCACTTTTTGATTGGGTCATTTATTTTTCTGGAGTTGAGCTGTAGGAATTGCTTGTATATTTTTGAGATTAGTTGTTTGTCAGTTGCTTCACTTGCTATTATTTTCTCCCATTCTGAAGCCTGCCTTTTCACCTTGCTAATAGTTTCCTTTGTTGTGCAGAAGATTTTAAGTTTAATTAGGTCCCATTTGTTTATTTTTGCTTTTATTTCCAATATTCTGGGAGGTGGGTCATAGAGGATCCTGCTGTGATGTATGTCGGAGAGTGTTTTGCCTATGTTCTCCTCTAGGAGTTTTATAGTTTCTGGTCTTACGTTGAGATCTTTAATCCATTTTGAGTTTATTTTTGTGTATGGTGTTAGAAAGTATTCTAGTTTCCTTCTTTTACAAGTGGTTGACCAGTTTTCCCAGAACCACTTGTTAAAGAGATTGTCTTTAATCCATTGTATATTCTTGCCTTCTTTGTCAAAGATAAGGTGTCCATATGTGCGTGGATTTATCTCTGGGCTTTCTATTAATAGCTAGGACATGGAAGCAACCTAGATGCCCATCAGCAGATGAATGGATAAGAAAGCTGTGGTACATATACACAATGGAGTATTACTCAGCCATTAAAAAGAATTCATTTGAATCAGTTCTAATGAGATGGATGAAACTGGAACCTATTATACAGAGTGAAGTAAACCAGAAGGAAAAACACCAATACAGTATACTAACGCATATATATGGAATTTAGAAAGATGGTAACAATAACCCTGTGTACAAGACAGCAAAAGAGACACTGATGTATAGATCAGTCTTATGGACTCTGTGGGAGAGGGAGAGGGTGGGGAGATTTGGGAGAATGGCATTGAAACATGTATAATATCATGTATGAAACAAGTCGCCAGTCCAGGTTCGATGCACGATACTGGATGCTTGGGGCTGGTGCACTGGGATGACCCAGAGGGAGGGTATGGGGAGGGAGGAGGGAGGAGGGTTCAGGATGGGGAACACAGGTATACCTGTGGTGGATTCATTTCAATATTTGGCAAAACTAATACAATATTGTAAAGTTTAAAAATAAAATAAAATTAAAAAAAAAAAAGAATGAAATTAGAATACTTCCTAACACCGTACACAAAGATAAACTCAAAATGGATTAAAGACATAAATGTAAGACTAGAAACTTTAAAATTCTTAGAGGAAAACATGGGCAGAACACTCGATGACATAAATCAAAGCAAGATCCTCTATGACCCACCTTCTAGAGTAATGGAAATAAAAACTAAAGTAAACAAGTAGGACCTGATTAAACTTAAAACTTTTGCACAGCAAACAAAACTATAAGCAAGCTGAAAAGACGACCCTTAGAATGGAAGAAAATAATAGCAAATGAAAGGATTAATTTCCAAAACATATAAGTAGCTCATACAACTCAATGCCAGAAAAACAAACAACCCAATCAAAAAGTAGAAGAAAGACCTAAACAAACATTTCTCCAAAGAAGACATACAGTTGGCTAACAAAGACATAAAAAGATGCTCAACATCACTCATTATTCAGTTCAGTTCAGTTCACTCACTCAGTCGTGTCTGACTCTTTGTGACCCCATGGATTGCAGTATGCCAGGCCTTCTTGTCCATCACCAACTCCTGGAGTTTACTCAAACTCATGTTCATTGAGTCGGTGATGCCATCCAACTGTCTCATCCTCTGTCATCACCTTCTCTTCCCACCTTCAATCTTTCCCAGCATCAGGGTCTTTTCACATGAGTCAGTTCTTCACATCACATGGCCCAAGTATTGGTGATTCAGCCTTAGCATCGGTCCTTCCAGTGAATATTCAGGACTGATTTCTTTTAGTCCTAGTTGAATCTCCTTGCAGTTCAAGGGACTCTTAAGAGTCTTCTCCAACACCAGAGATCAAAAGCATAAATTCTCATTATTAGAGATATGCAAATCAAAACCACAACGAGATATCATCTCATACTGGTCAGAATGTCCATCATCAAAAAGTCTACAAACAATAAATGCTGGAGAGGGTGTGGAGAAAAGAGAATACTCTTGCACTGTTTGTGGGAATGTAAATTGATACAGCCACTATGGAAGATGGTATGGAGATTACTTAAAAAGTTAGGACCACCATATGATGCAGCATATGGTGCAGCAATTCCGCTCCTATGCATATACCCTGAGCAAACCAAAATTGAAAGAGACATCTGTATCCCATTGTTCACTGAAGCACTATTTACAATAGCTAAAACATAGAAGCAACCTAGATGTCCATCAACAGATGAATGGATAGAGAAGTTGTGGTACATATACACAATGGAATATTACTCAACCATAAAAAGGAACACATTTGAGTCAGTTCTTATGAGATGGATGAACCTAGAACTTATTATACAGAGTGAAGTGGGTCAGAAAGAGAAAGATAAATATTGTGCATTGTGTCTAATGCACACATATGGCATCTAGAAAAATGGTACTGAAGAATTAATTTATAGGGCAGCAATGGACAAACAGACTTGGCGAATAGACTTATGGACATGAGGACAGAGTTGGAGAGAGTGAGATGTATGGAAAGAGTAACATGGAAACTTACATTACCATATGTAAAATAGATAGCCAACAGAATTTGCTATATGGCTCAGAAACTCAGAAAGGGGCTCTGTATCAAACCAAAGGGGTGAGATGTGGAGGGAGATGGGAGGGAGGTTCAAAAGGGAGGGGATATATGTATACCTACTGCTGATTCATGTTGAGGTTTGACAGAAAACAAAATTCTGTAGAGCAATTATCCTTCAATAAAAATATAACTTAAAAAAAAAAAGAATCCACCCTGCAATGTGGGAGACCTGGGTTGATCCCTGGGTTGGGAAGTTCCCCTGGAGAAGGGAAAGTTTATCCACACCAGTATTCTGGCCTGGAGAATTCTATGGACTGTATAGTCCATGTGGTCGCAAAGAGTTGGACACAACTGAGTGACTTTCACTTCACCTTCACTTCACTTCAACCCAGTTTTCTTATATTTTCACTTCCTTTCCTCTTGGATGCTGTGATGAGTCACATAGTTCCCTCTCAGGAATAAAGACTTATTCCCTCAGCTACTGAGAGGGCTGCCAATGAAAGCCCTCAGATGACAATCTGTTACAGGGACTGTTTAGGCTGCAGGGATCTGCATTGACCAAGGTTACAACCCCCTCCCTGAGATTCTTGTATCCAGTGATTGATTGACTGATTTGTCTATGAAAAGACCCCACCCTCTTGCTTGAACCTCAGACAGCACTGAATGACCATCACATCTTTGGAACTTCCAGAAGGATAGAGACAAGTGTTGAGACTGCATTGTAGTTTACTTTCTCCTTCTTTTCAGTCTTGCTCTCCTTCCTTTCCTTCTGCAAGGCAGTCCCTAATAGGCCTTCTGCTTGTTAATCTCCATCTTGAACAATGACTTCCAGGGAACTCAACCTGCAACATCCTGTGAGTTTTAATGGTTTTACAACATTATAGGGTCTTCAGTCTCAGACAATTTTGGTGAGATACTGAAATCAGAGTACATGAGCTGACTAGCTGTGAGACACTGAGTGGGTCACTTAGCATCTCTAAACCTCATCTTGACACAGAGAATGGCATTAGTAATCATGAATTTAATAAGAAAATGAAGGTAAAACACTTAGCATGGTTACTGGCACATAAGGAGCTCTCAATGTACAAAAAATACATGAATTATTATTAAGGGGAGCATCACACAACCTCTGAAATATTGAACAAGAGATTCACTGGAGATCATCTAATCTGATTTAATTTCACAAGTGAAGACAGAGTAAATAATTTGCTCAGGATGCACAGTTGGGGCAGAGTTGAAACTAAAATGGAGGTCTTGCTGTACTGTGTTGACTTTAACTTTTAACCAAACACTTGAGAGTATAAAAATGGTACTATATAGCAATAGTAGTATTTCACACATTTGTGCTTAAAAACTGTCAAGTTTCATAAGAGGTGACTATAATTATCCTTAAGTTTTAAAAGAGACTAGAATTCAAGCAATATTTTTAATTCAAAAGAACTTTTGGAAATATTTCTTTTTTTGTCTCTGCTTCTGATTCCAATCACAGAAATGAAAGTCCTGGAGACTGGCTGAACTGCCTTCTGTATTTCTGAAGTGCCTTCAGAGTAGGATTTATGCACTAAGAACTTACAGTACTATTGACCGTCTTGTCATGAGATAATGGAAGTCTCTCTGCTCCCTAGAGGTAAATTATACTTTATTTTTTTCCCTAAAAAATTAAAGCTAAGGAAAATCAGTTTCAAGGAGAAACTTACCAAAGACAGGTAAAAATTGCCTTATATTATCTGGATTTTAAACCGTGCAATAGGTGACTATAGTACTCAATCCAAGGATTATTATTCAAGTCACAGTTATGACATAACAAAGTTTAAATTATTTCCTTGCTTTCTTCTGTCAATACTTAACCAATCAACAGATATTTATTAAACACCTACTATGAACTCAGCAATATCTATCCTTCCTTATTTCCCAGAGGATGAAAACAAACCTATTCTATTAAGATTTGAACTCCAATTTTCGTGTATTTATACAAGACATTTAATGTATATGTTCAAGAAGCAATCATCACAGTGTTAGCATTGTATAAACTTGAAGAATCTACTTTTCATTAAAACACTCACCCCTCCATTAACACTCACTTAAATAGCATATTTTGATATATAACAATAATTAAAGGTATAATTGATAAGGCATTTATTGAAAGTGACCAAGGCTTTAATCTTCTCCTTAATACTTAAGACTCATATTATGTATTGTAGAGCATGTGTTTTTCCAAAAATGTTCAAGTTTCATAATTCAATTAGCAGTAAACATAAACTGTGTCAAAATAGTGTCACAGGTGAGTGGCATTTTGATGCTCTTATTTCTGAACACAGAAAAAGAAATATTGACCCTATTACAAAGAATAAACATCAATAAAACAGCAGGTCTCTGATAAACAGTATAATTACCAGAAGGATCTGCCTATTTACACATCAGGACCTCTGTCTTCATATATCTTATCCTGTTATATAATTATCAAATAAAACAGTAATTCCAGAATAAGTAATAGCAATCACACAGAGTACTGCATAGTTAAATATTTTCATCTTAGTTGGAAGACATTAGTATATAATATCTAGCAAAGAATTACTCTGAATTTCTAAACACTGAACCAAACTGAAAAACCAATCAGCAGCTGGTGAGAGGGCATTTCTTTCATTCTTCTCACATGTGTTTCACTTTAGTTTTAAAAAAAAACAAACTGTTCCTTTTAAGACATGGTGCTTTTTCATCTAGGCTTTTAGTTTGGGGAGGTTTCCTTTTGTAAATCAGTTCTTAAAATAATGAATTCCTCATTCCAATGGGAGGTTCTTTTGCTTCACAGGCAAGTATCTCAGTATTCTTTTTCTTCCAGTGCTGTGATGGTACACTAAGAACGGTCTCTTGCTGAGCTGTGTAGCTCCTACAGATGAGGACAGCAGGAGACCAGGCAGATAGCCAAGATGGAGAGTGAGAGGAGCTGAGATCACAGCCAAGGCTGCAGAAGGCAATCTGCTACATAAAAGCAGGAAAAGGAAAGCTCTTTCGCTGAGCCCTAAGGTTCTCCTTAAAGCCTGCCGGTTTGTGCACTTGCTTGCCCTCAATTGACCTGGGCTTCTGAGGAGCAGAAAAGCTTTATGGACACATGATTCTGAGTTACAACTTTGCATCATAATAGGTTTGTAAAGTCTCATTGGTAGGAATAGTATGCAGGTGTGTGGAGACCGCCAGATTGATTGATAGGCCCCTTCCTAGCTGCCATTCAGAAAGAAGATGCTCTTCATTCCTTCTTTGGAGGAGGCTTTGGCCAGTTTCTCTCCAAGCCATTTACTTTAAAAAAAAAAAACAAAAAAAAAACACTTTGTTTTGTTTGTCCTTTAGGATTAGTGCCACTGTGTTTCAGGCTGAGCAGGATGGAGCATTTCAGTGTCACTCACACCAGTCAGTCAAACTGTGACAAAAGGCAGCCTCTTCCTGTCAGGATCTTGAGAAGGAGAGGAGGAGGCGCTCCACAGGGGCTCTCTTTGCAGCACTTAATGCTTTTGGTCCTGAAAGGAAAGAATGGGAAGGAGCAGGAAATTAGACTTAAGTCACCTCCAAATCAGTACAGAGTTCAATCCTAGTTGGTGTTTGTTTATAAAATAGCTCTCTAAGTAATTCACACTCTGTTTCCCATTTAACCTCTTGGCCACATGGCGTTCAGCCTACTGAGGAGATTTTCTGGAGTTGTTCATAAAAGTGCTGAGTTTGACACCGACAGAAAGGAATTTGGGGTCAGAATTACTATTTTAAACTTAGGCCTTTGGGATTTATAAAAGATGTTTCCGATATGCTAGAACAGCTGGAAGAGTCTTTGAGATCTGTAGTGTAAGCGAGGGCTTCCTTAATTTGTATTACAGGTGAGGAAAACCAGGCCCCAGGAGGTTGGCTGACTTTCTCCTGTACCTTCAGAACTTGTGATAACATCTTGCAGTCCTACGGCACAGGACTACTGAAGGGGAGAGCAAACCCCTCCAGGCTTCCAGACCACTCCCAAGTTGCAGCTACACTGGCAGAGGGGTGTGGTGGGTATCCCCTTGTCTCTCCCAGTCCCAGCTGAGGGTATTTCAGTCTCCACCAGATAAAAAGACACATACAAAACCATTAGCCCCCCCCCCCCTTTTTTTTTTTCTCCTCTGTGAGGGTGGAGTTGGGACTGGTCACTGAGCAATTGTGATGACCCAGAAATTACATGAATTCATTTCTTTCTTTTTAGATAAAAGTACTTCTATTCCCATTTTTCTATGGCTCATTTTCAAGAGAAGAGTGGGAAAAAAAAAAAGTCCAGCATCTTTGCTAGCAGGCTCTCCTTTTCTATGCACAGTCTTTTATATTCTATCTTGATTCTCAGCCAATATCTTACTTTTTTGTACTTTGTGTCATTTAATCACCTAAAGAATCTGACTCAGTGTCCATCCCACTGGATCATAGACTACTCCTTCTTTATCTGCGTCTCCCAGGAGGAGAGGGAGGGCCTAGAAACCTTTTTCCCTCTGTTTGCTCCTGTCCTGACCATATAACTTCCTTTTCTGCCAGATCTCTTTTGAGGTGTTATTCATTTCTGAATTTGGTTCTTTAAAAATTAATTTTATGTAACAACAGAAAAATCTCTGGGAAAGTTATCTCATAATTAAAACAAACAAAGACTTGCTTCATATATGTGTAAAGAAATGCACAAAATAAATGTATAAGTGTACATACCTATATAAATATATATCATATAAGATTTATCAAAAATCTGTTTTTAGGTTTATTTAATTTTTTTTTTTTTAGTTCAACAAATACAGGCCAAAAAAGGAAAACCAAAGGTAATTGAATTCAATACATCCTCTTTAATTGTTTTTCTTTGTGGAGGGGCAGGCAATTGTATGATGAAATGTTTCCACTTGGGCCATATCATATTGAAAGCCCTCTTTCTAACTACTCTTTGTGGGTCTTGGTACAGTTGAGGTAAAACAACAATAGTAACAAAGAAAAAGGAAATAACAATTTGCTAATGCATGGTGAAAGTACTTCAAAATAAAAAATGTTGGTGGAAGACTAGGATCAAACCTGCTCCCATTTCAGTCCTTGATTATGGTTTGACTACAAGCCACGCACATATGCAAGAACATGTACACACAGGCATACACACACTCACTCACATTGTTTACTTTATAAAGTCTTTACAAACCAGTGTTATTGTTCTGTGGGATTATGAGACTCTCCTGACAATTTTGTATTGGGATAATCAAAATAGTACAAGTTTATTTTATCAGCTGACATCCAATCAGGAAAACAGAAGCCACCTGGAATTTTTCAAACAGAAATTGAAACAGGAAATTGGATACACAGATGCTGCTATAGGTGAGAGGCTAATAAAGAAATGGTGATGCAATTTAGAATTTAGACTTAGGAGGCAGCCACAACTACTGTAATTCTTGAGAGAATAAAAGGACCAAGTGGCTTTGCTGGAGCTTAGGGTCAGGGATAACTTAGTAAAAGGTGAAACCAAGGAGGACTCTGAGAGAGAGGCTGTCTCATGAAACTGTAATAGCACCAGAGGCTCAGTAACAGAGAAGCCAAGAAAAGGAAACCAGGCTTTTAGTGATGACTCCTATTGACCAAATGGAAGTGAAAGTGTTACTTACTCAGTCATGTCCAACTCTTTGTAACCCCTTGGACTGTAGCCCACCAGGCTCCTCAGTCCATGGAATTCTCCTGGCAAGAATACTGGAGTGGGTTGCCATGCCCTCCTCCAGGGGATCTTCCCAACCCAGGTATGGAACCCAGGTTTCCTGCATCACAGACAGAATTTTTTACCATCTGAGCTACCAGGGAAGCCCCATTGACCAAACCTACATGGAAACCAGGGGAAAAGAAAGCCTTGTAAACGTCATTCCATGTGAAACAGAACACAGCAGCAGAAAGGCAGAGAAAGGATCTGAGAGCAAATAGACAAATGGAAAATCACAGGCTTGCTAATTATCTAACATATCTGGCACAGAGTAAATACTTAATAAATGTGAGGTTCCTTTGTTATAGCAATCTGTTTTAACAAATAGACATGGCAGCAATTAGTTGAAAGTTCAAGTAAAATGAAAAGCCAGAGTTATTTTACAGTAACTGCTTATAACAGTTGAGTTGACTGTAACTCCTGCTTATACAACATAGCTGAGATAGCTTTTGGTTATTGAAATATTTGCAAGAGTCATCCCATCACAAAGTGGCAAATATATTTGAGAGTAAACTTTCCAAGGACTTGAGGAAATTTTAATCATCTCTTCAATTTCACAAAAAACCACTGGCACTGCCTAACTACTCATGCTTTATGGCTAGGAAGTAGATGCCTAATATTCCACTCTTCAGCTCTGGTACCTCATAGCTATTAATATAATATCATCACTACCAGTGCAACAGGATATACCGCTCAGAGGATCTTGTCTTTGAAGTGAAATGAAACCCTAAAGCTTTCATTTGCCTAATGAAAACTTCAGCCAGAAAGTTTCTCCATTTCTGATCACATATGGAGTCTTCTAAGGTCACTTTGGCTTGGGACACCAGATGCTGGTCCTGCACGTGGCATTCTCATCCAAATTTGGAGCAGGTGCCAATTATCAGAACAGGAAACAGATATTCAATCCTAAGAAAATTTCCCCCTTGGTTATATAAGGAGGGCTCTTCAGTGCTAAATTATAAAAGGATCCATATTAGCTTACTGCCTTAAGTACCAATCTGTGTAGGTTTTTCTCTTCTCCTTGGCCTATGACTTCTTGGAAAGCTGGGCATAAACATTCAGATCTCACATAAGAAGGCTTTATATAAATATGAATGTGATTTTCCCTAAATCTAAAGGTGGCTTTCATTAAAAAGCAACATTAGACCCCCTCTAATAGCCAGCATAGTATGAAGAAAAATAGCCCGAGATCTGAGAAAATGGGTCCTGACACAGATGTTTCTGTGTGGGGGCCTCTGCCCTTCCGTCTTTTCCAAATATACAACACTGAGTGGTGGCTGTCAGGGTCAGGAGAGGAGGAAGTTCTCAGATGCCCGTGCAAAGCAATAATCTTCAAGTGAATGCCAGGCCGACAGGGATGTGGTGTTAGTTACAAGGAAGTCAGGAGGCCAGGACTGAGAGTCAAGGAAAGTTAAAAACAAAATCAGTATGAGGGGAAGGGTCACAGAAGGAAGCAAAGATGAGAGTCAGAAGAAAAACATCTGTGGGGATTCTAAGAGCTAACAGGGAGGGGAAGAGGACAAGCACATATTTTCTTTGCTTTATGTTGCATGTGGCATGGTTTTGATATCCTCCCATTTTCCTTATAATATTCTCAACTCAAGACTGCTAATGTGTGGATATGAGTTACTCTGTCTAAATTGAGGGTCACTAACCAAATGTTACCACTCACCTACTCACTCCTTCAGCACTATTTCCTTGCTTCTTTTACCAAATATCCAGCCCCCGCCAAGTTCATGACTGTTTTGGTCTCATGTGGTTGGAATATTAGGGAAGGAACACACTCTGGTCTATATCTTGCTGCATTATCCGAAGATGAATAAGAGATTATTTCCCATCATTTTGCTCAATAGGATTTGGGTTTGCTTGCTTTTGAGAGAAATTTGGATAAGTGGGTAAAAGGAGTATTTCATTGTTTTTACAATTTTTTTTTTTTGTCCTCAGTAGTAGAGACATGAGTTACACTCTGCTTCATGTTATCAACATAAGCCATTTTTTAAAATTCAATTTTACTTTTTCTGTTTTTCTCCCTTATCGCCTTTTCCTACATTCATCTTCCTCCTTTCCTATAGGCACCTGCACTGAGGTACTGGATTCAACCTTTTGATATGATTATATCCTTATAAAATTTGTAGTGGTATTAGGGTATGTTTAAATACAAATGTGCTATGAATTTCATTATATTTCTTCTTTTTTTTTTACTTCATACTATATTTGTAAGTTCTGTGTACTTTGCTATATGAACATTTATGTACATATTGTCAACTGTGACATCATACAGTATGTATCTATCATAGTTTGGTTATCCATCCCTATATCCAGTCTCATTTTCTTGGCTACCTCAAAGTCTTCTCTTCTGTAAAAACTGCCATGATGAACAATCTCACACATGGTCCCTTAGGGATCAGCATAAGAAATCCTCTGGGATATATACCCTAGATGAAGATGGCTGAGATGTTGGTTATACACACACACTATTTCCCTCACTGCTGCCAAACTGTAAAGCAAATGTTTTACAATTCTTTTGGCCATCTGGTTTCCATTTGACCTCTAAATGATACAGAAATTCCAAATCAATACTCCTTAGCCTCATGTCTCATCACTCCAAAATTTCCTGCATAAATTTGTGTTCTTTCATAGAACCACATTATGGCCTGCAGACATTCTGCTGCATCAAAAATAAATCTGAGCTTGCTTTTGAAATGTCCATTACATTTATTAGAAGTGGTATAGATTGAGATACCACAATATGATGTTTAAAGCCATTATTAACCTGATCATTAAACACTTCAATTCGCAGCATTTTAAGCCATACTGATAGTCCCAGGTGAGATGCATTTCCTGTTGGGGAATGTGAGTAAAGAATTCAAGTTCAAAATCCTCCAATTCTGCATGAAATTTTGCATTGATTCTTATAACATGAACAGTCACAACTTCTCAAGATTATATGCTACTTTACTAGCATAACAAAGACACAAAAGCTATGAAATAAGATTCTTTCACAAATAGTTTTGGCATGACATAAAACTTCTGAAACTCTTTCTCTTAATACTAATCAACTGCTGACATTGTTTAATGACAAGAATAAATCTTCATTTACCTAAGTAGAAGGGCTCTGAAGCACAGGGGTGCCATCTTTGTGGTTTTTCTCCACCTCACCAACTGATCCTTCTTAGCCATCTTTACTGGCTCCACTGACTGGCCTCCTGGGCCTTCTCTTATTTATTTATTTATTTATTTTGCCTTCTCTTTTTCTATATCCCTTCCTTGACCTTTATGTGACTTCCTTAGAAAGAGTTAGAAATGGCAACCCACTCCAGTATTCTTGCCTGGAGAATCCCATGGACAGAGGAGCCTGACAGACTACAGTCCATGGGATCACAAGAGTCGGACACAACTTAGTAACCAAACCACCACCACCACCACTCAACCAATATGAAGTAATCACATAGTCTCTTTCTCTTCTTTTCTCTCCATCTCTTCCTCTCCCCACTCCCTCTCTGAAGAGGCATATATATATATATATATATATATATATATATATATATATATAACATACTATGGCACTTCTCTTAAAAGAGACACTTACTCCTTGGAAGGAAAGTTATGACCAACCTAGATAGCATATTCAAAAGCAGAGACATTACTTTGCCAACAAAGGTCCATCTAGTCAAGGCTATGGTTTTTCCTGTGGTCATGTATGGATGTGAGAGTTGGACTGTGAAGAAAGCTGAGCGCTGAAGAATTGATGCCTTTGAACTGTGGTGTTGGAGAAGACTCTTGAGAGTCCCTTGGACTGCAAGGAGATCCAACCATTCCATTCTGAAGGAGATCAGCCCTGGGATTTCTTTGGAAGGAATGATGCTGAAGCTGAAACTCCAGTACTTTGGCTACCTCATGCAAAGAGTTGACTCATTGGAAAAGACTCTGATGCTGGGAGGGATTGGGAGCAGGAGGAGAAGGGGACGACAGAGGATGAGATGGCTGGATGGCCTCACTGACTCGATGGACGTGAGTTTGAGTGAACTCCAGGGTTGGTGATGAACAGGGAGGCCCGGCATGCTGCAATTCATGGAGTCGCAAAGAGTCTGACACGACTGAGCAACTGAACTGATGGCACTTCTCTCCCATAGAACACATATTTCATAAAAGCAAAATCCTCGTATGCCTTGTAAACATCTGTATCTCCTATGTCTAGAACAATACTTTTTTTTCTTTTTTTGACTGAGTGAATGAAAAACTGGTACAGGGAATTTTGATGGTATGTGCCATAAATCAAAGCAAGGTTTTGATAACATGACTAGGGAAAGAATACTACCTGAATCCCACCCCAGACCATAACCATTTATTCTCACAATGCACTCAAGAATATAATTTATGAAAGTAACAATGTCACAAAAAAACACAATCACATTACTGTCATCTAGGCTTGTGTCCAAACCTCAATGAGAAGTTTTACCCTCTAATCCTTAGGACCCTTTATTGAATTCTAACCTAAATTCTATAGTATTTTTGTATTCAGGTTGTATTAGAATATCAGGGGATGAAAAAGAAGAAAGAATCAGTATTTAAGATGCAAGAGGAGAAAGGAATAGGATGGCCAGGACTACTGTCTTATGCTTTAGACTTTACAAAGTGAGGAGACAGAAAAGCATACCATATTTTTGTGTGGCATTTCAATGAATTATGAACTGTCTCATGATGAACTATGGCTATGCATGTTCTGGAATCAGACTGATCAGTTTATTTTTAACCTTCTTTAAGCAAGATAAGAATGCAAGTGTAGAGTGGGTGACCAAAGGGGCATCCTTCTAGCATGCTTCTACTTAATCTCTATCTTTTATCCAGTTGTGGTCATTACCTGCTCTCCAGCTGTCACTTTGGACTTTTGAGATGAAAAGCAAGAGACATTTTTTTTAAAGCACTCCACAGCATTCAGAACACTTTTATCACAAAAACAATCTCTTTAGAGTTTTACTACAACATTGTGAGGTGGACAAGGCAAATACTAACATGCCCATCTCAAGGATTAAGAAACACTTGATCTCATACTTAGGAAATTTTGCCACAGCCATTGACAACAGTAAAGTTCTCATTCCTCTTGTTTCTTTCTAATCACCTCTTATATATATCTATATCTATATCTATCTACCTATCTATCTATATATATATATAGTGGGGTTACTGGATTTTGTGAGGAGAAAAAGAATGTCTCATATTTGATACAACAGTGTTTATGGTTGATTTTATTAACTACGATTATTTTAGTTTGTACAGATAGTTCTTCTGATAAGCCGCAAAGTACATTCTATACATTTCTACCACCTTTCTACTTTATCAGTGATAAGAGAGAATTGAGAAAGTTCAGGATAAAAAAGCAAAATACATGTCTCTGCTAGAGAATAAGAGAAAATGTATAGGAGTTTATAGTCTATGTAGTCATGGCTGGAAATTTTAAATTTTGCATTTTCTTCTGTGCATGCAGAAGGGATGAAAGATCATTCAGAAATCTTGTTCACAATGTGCTTAGAAAAATCTAAACCTTGTTAAAGAAACCAAAGCAACTCTTTTCTATGAGAGGGAAATTCAGTGCTTACAATTCTGCAGATGAAAGTCCTTAAAACACCAGCACCCTGTCTCCTCAGCATGCATATTACATAACGTTTAGTTAGATGCACAGGAAGTTGTTTAATTTTAGTTGAGTTTTGAGTTCATGTTGGTCTATGCCATGTTTCTTGGCTCAAGTCAAAGGTAAGGCAACAGGGAATGTGCTTTATCCCTGAAAGATATTACGGTGTGAGACACCTTATAAAAGTTAAATTTATTTAATACTTGCAGCAAGTCAACACTTTTATGATTAATATGGCTATTGACCACAGACTTTTTATATACTATTTCAAGTTTGTGTTTGAGGATCTCAATAAATCATCTAATTTCACTGAGTTTAGGGTCCTGCCTAGGAAATTTTGGTCCAGTTTATTGAGCCACACACAACAGATCTGCCATAAATAATAATGTGTTATTTATGGCTTTCCTGGTCCACTTAATAAAACATGGAAACGAATGATGAAATAAACTTGGAAGAATAATAGTAAAAACTGAGCAAATTCTTACAATCTTAAACAAAATAGCTAAACAGAGTCACTATATTTTATACTGGCTTATTGGTTTGTATGTGTGTGTATGATGTATGGTGCTTATTCTATCTGACTCATAGCAGTTCAATCTTGTTATATATAGATAGATCTCATGTATTGTTAATTATTTACCTCAGAGGGTTTCTCTTAGTTACTGATCTGATTAATATTTGGTCTTATTGAAATCAATTAAACAAAAGCTTGAAGGAGTCTTGTTTAATGGTTCTATCAAAGACTACTGTTACTGATCTACCTTCAACCAAGGATACGTCTCTCTGTATAATTAGCATCTTCTTTGACTATGTATAAGACCAAGAGAAGGACATATAAAACTGCATGGCATGTAGAAGAAGATGAAATCAATCGGCCTTTTTCTAATCTTTGATTTAATATTACAATGTGAGAATGTTGTTTCCAAAAAGAAGGGTTTTGGAAATTAAATCACAAATGCTATCTCTATTATTCTAAGGAAAGTATATGAAAGCTCTTTTCATTTGATTGCTTGCTTTGATGCAAAGAAATGAAAAACATAGACAAGTGTATCAGAACTTTTTGTCTAATAGTTATCTCCTGATTTTGAGCTTTATGTCATGCTCAGTAGCTTAGTCGTGTCTCTTTGTGACCCCAGGGACTGAGACAGGCAAAAATACTAGACTGGCAAGGCCTGGCTCCTCTGTCCATAGAATTTTCCAAGCAAGAATATTGGACTGGGTTACTATTTCCTCCTCCAAGGGATCTTCCCAAGCCAAGATCAAATACACATCTCCTGTATGAGACTGCATTGGCAGGCCAATTCTTTACCACTGAACCACCTAGGAATCCCAAATAAGCAAATATTATAGTTAGACCTGTCTAGCACCAGGCTGATATATGAAAAATTCAACAACTCTTTATTGACTATTAATGGTTGTCTTTACTATTATTTCAAATCAACTTTTAGCCATCAGGTTCTGATCAGGCAGCTCATGACCCACACAGTATACTTAGAGAAGTAGTAATGGCCAACTGCAATAGTACATTGTTATCTTATTCCAGTAGTTTCACTCCCAAATACCTTAAAGGATGGGCCTTGTAAGTTAGTTAAAAAAGAAAGGTCTTCAGGTTTTCCATATCACTGTTACTCAGGGAGAAGCCTCTAGTCTAGGCACTGCTTTTGTCTAGATCTCCCTGGTCTTCAAAGTTAGTCCAAAAGCTCTCTACATATGCATAGAATGTGACTGTTAGAGGAACATTGTTTAGCTTTTGATCAGCACAGACCTCTGGGTATGTTTGGGAACTCTGTTTCACAGGAGAATATATCTTATCTGAAGCAAGATTAAGACATAGACTTGAACACAGTGCATCCTAGTTGAAAGTGAAAGTCTCTCAGTCATGTCTGACTCATTGTGACCCTGTGGACTATACAGTCCATGGAGTTCTCCAGGCCAGAATACTGGAGTGGGTAGCCAGTCCCTTCTCCAGGGGATCTTCCCAACCCAGGGATTGAACCCAGGTCTCCTGTTTGGCAGACAGATTCTTTACCAATGAGCCACCTGGGAAGCCCTATATCCTGGTTACTTACAATTAAAAAGATGGGAAAGGAAATAAAAAATAACATTGACTCATTAAAATTTTCCAAAGGTGTATGAGGTAGAAAGTATAGACGTTATTATCCCCACTTCAAAGATAAAGAAACAGTGTTCAGAAGAAATTCATTAATTGTACAAAGTCACCACATACTCAATTTATCAATTAGGCCCCTGGCAAGATAGAGATGGTATACACACAAACTGGGTAACTGGAGAGAATATAATAGAGGTCTGTTTACAAAGCTGGAGGCAAGGTATAGGAAAAGTAACAAGAAATGGTACTGTTTACTGCGGCTGATATTAGTTTGGGACCTGAAAGGACAAAAGGGAGAGAACAGTTTCTGCAACCCAAGAGTGTGCCACCAGATAGGTCAAGTGGCATTAAAAGGCCCCAGTCAAGCCACAGTTACCCAAAAAGAAGGAAAGAAAAGCAGTGAATACCCTCTCCCAACTTCCCTCAGCCCAGGGATTGAACCTAGGACCCCCACTCCCACCCCCCCACCGCATTACAGGCAGTTTCTTTACCATTTGAGCCCCCAGGGAAGTCCATGAATACTGGAATTGGCTGCCATTGCCTTCTCCAAGGGATCTTCCTGACCCAGGAATCAAACTGGTCACCTGCATTGCTGGCAGGTTCTTTACCAGCTGAACTACTAGAGAAGCAGGCTACAAATGAAAATAGCAGTGAGCATTAAGGCTGATTTTAATATTTCTTAAGACCAAAGCCTTTGACTGTATGGATCACAATAAACTGTGGAAAATTCTGAAAGAGGTGGGAATACCAGACCACCTGACCTGCCTCTTGAGAAACCTGTATGCAGGTCAGGAAGCAACAGTTAGAACTGGACATGGAACAACAGAGTGGTTCCAAATAGAAAAAGGAGTACGTCAAGGCTGTATATTGTCACCCTGCTTATTTAACTTATATGCAGAGTACATCATGAGAAACGCTGGGCTGGAAGAAGCACAAGCTGGAATCAAGATTGCTGGGAGAAATATCAATAACCTCAGATATGCAGATGACACCACCCTTATGGCAGAAAGTGAAGAGGAACTAAAAAGCCTGTTGATGAAAGTAAAAGAGAAGAGGGGAAAAGTTGGCTTAAAGCTCAACATTCAGAAAACGAAGATCATGGCATCCGGTCCCATCACTTCATGGCAAATAGAAGGGGAAACAGTGGAAACAGTTTCAGACTTTATTTTTTGGGGCTCCAAAATCACTGCAGGTGGTGATTTCAGCCATGAAATTAAAAGACTCTTACTCCTTGGAAGGAAAATTATGACCAAGCTAGATAGCATATTCAAAAGCAGAGACATTACTTTGCCAACAAAGGTCCATATAGTCAAGGCTATGGTTTTTCCTGTGGTCATGTACGAATGTGAGAGTTGGACTGTGAAGAAGGCTGAGCACCGAAGAATTGATGCCTTTGAACTGTGGTGTTGGAGAAGACTCTTGAGAGTCCCTTGGACTGCAAGGAGGTCAAACCAGTCCATTCTAAAGGAAATCAGTCCTGGGTGTTCTTTGGAAGAATGATGCTAAAGCTGAAACTCCAGTCCTTTGGCCACCTCATGCGAAGAGTTGACTCATTGGAAAAGACTCATGCTGGGAGGGATTGGGGGCCGGAGGAGAAGGGGACGACAGAGGATGAGATGGCTGGATGGCATCACCGACTCAATGGACATGAGTTTGAGTGAACTCCAGGAGTTGGTGATGGACAGGGAAGCCTGGCGTGCTACGATTCATAGGGTCGCAAAGAGTCAGACACACACGACTGAGTGACTCAACTGAAACTGAACTGAAGACAAAAATAACTTTGTTTCTAAAAGGACAAAAAAAAAAAAAACTTTTCTTTCTCTCCCCCATATCAAGTATATGAGAAAGACTGATTGCCAATGGTTTATTTAGAAATTAGTCATTAGATGCCTATTATAGTTCTCATACTGCTTTACGTCTTCCAGAAAATAATATATATATATATATATATATATATATATATATATATATATATATATATATATATATAGTTTATAGACCCAGCCCTTAAGAAGCTCCCAAATCTAGTTTAAAAGTCATATGTTACTGTCATAAAATGTGTAAAATCTGTTTTCTATTTTATTTGGATCTACAATTTTCTGAATAGAAATATCAGGGGATGTTTAATAAATCTTGTGTTAAATTGTTCTGTGGTCACATAAGCTTGGGGAAAACTAGTAGAGACAAATTAAACAGGTTATTTGCAGCAGGAATTTTCAGAGACTTAATCATGGTAAATGTTGTACAATACTTCAAAAGTATGGAATATTTTCTGAACTTATTTCCCAGGACACATTTTTCCCCACATATAAGGTCTCTGAAGATTAAGTACCCCCATATACAGAAAAATTTTTTGAAAACTATGACCACATGTCACCACCCTGATGCTGGGAAAGACTGAAGGCAAAAGGAAAAGAGGGAGGCAGAAGATAGGATGGTTAGATAACATTACCAACTCAATGGATGTGAGTTTGAACAAATTCTGGGAGATAGTGAAGGACAGGGAAGCCTGGCATACTGCAGTCCATGGGGTTGCAAAGAGTTGGACACAACTTAGTGACTGACATCAACATGACCACATGATTTCATCATTTCAAATTTGAGTAGATCTTCTATTCATAATGTCTTCAAATATTTTAGCTTTAGGTTAGTGTCCTCTACTAATTATTAGATAATTTTTCAGCAAAATACAGATGTTAAATATAATAAAATAATTCATATTTAAAAAGAAGTTTTACTTACTAAAATCCTTTTCTAAATATAAATAATTATCCTTTGACCTATGGTTTGTAAACCTAAATTTTGTTTATTAAATTTCTTAAATTAGTATATGTCTGCATTAATTTTAAGAGTTTAAATGATCGTGTCACCTGTCTTCTGATTAACTCACTTTATTTACTTTTAATCTCAGTTTTTTTTTTTATTGTTTTACTTTACAATATTGTAGTGGTTTTGTCATACATTGACATGAATCTGCCATGGATGTACATGTGTTCCCCATCCTGAACCCCCCTCCTATCTCCCTCCTCATCCCATCCCTCTGGGTCATCCCAGTACACCAGCCCCGAGCACCCTGTATCATGCATCAAACCTGGACTGGTGATTCGTTTCACATGTGATAATTTACATGTTTCAATAGCATTCTCCCATATCATCCCACCCTCGGCCTTGCCCACAGAGTCCAAAAGACTGTTCTATACATCTGTGTCTCTTTTGCTGTCTCGCATACAGTGTTATCGTTACCATCTTTCTAAATTCCATATATATGCGTTAGTATACTGTATTGGTGTTTTTCTTTCTGGCTTACTTCACTCTATATAATAGGTTCCAGTTTCATCCACCTCATTAGAACTGATTCAAATGTATTCTTTTTAATGGTTGAGTAATACTCCACTGTGTATATGTACCACAGCTTTCTTATTCATTCGTCTGCTGATGGACATCTAGGTTGCTTTCATGTCCTGGCTATTATAAACAGTACTGCGATGAACATTGGGGTACACGTGTCTCCTTCAATTCTGGTTTCCTCGGTGTGTATGCCCAGCAGTGGGATTGCTGGGTCATATGGCAGTTTTATTTCCAGTTTTTTAAGGAATCTCCACACTGTTCTCCATAGTGGCTGTACTAGTTTGCATTCCCACCAACAGTGTAAGAGGGTTCCCTTTTCTCCACACCCTCTCCAGCATTTATTGCTTGTAGACTTTTGGATAGCAGCCATTCTGACTGGCGTGAAATGATACCTCATTGTGGTTTTGATTTGCATTTCTCTGATAATGAGTGATGTTGAGCATCTTATCATATGTTTGTTAGCCATCTTTATGTCTTCTTTGGAGAAATGTCTGTTTAGTTCTTTGGTCTATTTTTGATTGGGTCATTTATCTTTCTGGAATTGAGCTGCAGGAGTTGCTTGTATATTTTTGAGATAATTCTTTGTCCGTTGCTTTGTTTGCTATTATTTTCTCCCATTCTGAAGGCTGTCTTTTCACCTTGCTTATAGTTTCCTTTGTTGTGCAGACACTTTCTAATTAAGGCCCCATTTGTTTATTTTTGCTATTTCCAATATTCTGGGAGTTGGGTCATAGAGGATCCTGCTGTGGTTTGTGTCAAAGAGTGTTTTGCCTATGTTTTCCTCTATTGCACTCGAGAGAGAAATCCAGCCCCATCCACCAGAACATCAACTCACTTTATAAAAGTCAGGCAATTAGTATTAATAGTAAGTATAGTAGATAGGGGCTTCCCAGGTGGCACTAGTGGTAAAGAACCTGCCTGCCAGTGCAGGAGACATAAGAGATGCAGGTTCAATCTCTAGGTCAGGAAGATCCCCTGGAGGAGGGCACAGCAACCCACTCCTGTATTCTTGCCTGGAGAATCCCATGGACAGAGGAGCCTGGTGGGCTACAGTTCATGGGATCTCAAAGAGTCGGACATGACTGAGTGACTAAGCACACATATGCTGTTCAGTCACTCAGTCGTGTCTGACTCTTTGCGACCCCATGGATTGCAGCACACCAGGCTTCCCTGTCCTTCACCAGCTCCTGGAGTGTTCTCAAAGTTATGTCCATTGAGTTGGTGATGCCATACAACCATCTTGTCCTCTGTTGTTCCCCTTCTTCTCCTGCTCTCAATCTTTCCCAGCATCAGGGCCTTTTCTAATGAGTCAGCTCTTCCCACCAGGTGGCCAAAGTATTGGAGCTTCAGCTTGAGCATCAGTCCTTCCAATGAATATTCAGGACTGATTTTCTTTAGGATTGACTGGTTTGACTTCTTTGCAGTCCAAGGGACTCTCAAGAGTCTTCTCCAGGACTAGATAGAGTTCAAAAGCATCAATTCTTCACTGCTCAACCTTCTTTATGGTCCAGCTCTCACATCCATACATGACTGCTGGAAAAAACATAGCTTTGACTATATGAACATTGTTGGCAAAGTGATGTCTCTGCTGGCATAAGTCTTTTTGAAGGAGGTCATCATTACTGCCATTACCCCTACCATAGTTTGACCTCCAAGCCAAACTACAGGGAGGGAACATATCCCCACCCATCAGCAGAAAATTGGATTAAAGATTTACTGAAAATGGTCCTGCCCACCAAAGCAAGACCCAGTTTACCCCACAGCCAATCCCTCCCATCAGGAAACTTTCACAAGCCTCTTATTCTCATCCATCAGAGGGAAGACAGAATGAAACCACAATCACAGAAAACTAGCCAAACATCACATGGACCACAGCCTTGTTTAACTCAATGAAACTATGAGCCATGCCATATAGGGCATGCCATATCCACCCAAGATGGACAGGTTATAGTGGACAGTTCTGACAAAACATTATCCACTGGAGAGGGGAATGGCAAACCACTTCAGCATTCTTGCCTTGAGAACCCCATGAACAGAATGAAAAGCATGCATAGTAGTTATGTAGTCATAAACATATGACTAGAAATATACATACAGGAATATATAGAGACATATATACATTTTAGGATATAGCCTGTTGATATTTTCCCCCAGAATATGGCATTATGATTGCTTTTCCTTCTTTGTTGACTTTCCCTATGTCTAATCTCCAGTTCCCAGTGGCTGACATACAGCCTGAATACAGGGCTATAACTGTACATATATTTCCTTGCAAATGCAAACTCATGCTGCCATCTTTACTAAAAGTTAATAGAAGAAGAGTTAGCATCTGTTACTGTGAACCACTGGCTATTCATTAGTTAAAATTAACTTTGCAAAAGTATTTTTAAAGATAGGTGTGTGTGGAATGGTGTGAGGTGCTCAGCTGAGTCTGGACTTGGAAATAAAGGCACTGAGTGTAGTCTCAAATTTGCACCAGATTAACTGTACAGCTTTAAGGAAGTCACTTTGCAGGACTGGATAGAGATGTGAGGGCATGCTAAATGTCCATTGAAACGAATTCTCTGGAAGTCTTTGTTTTCCATTTATTTAGAGGAGAAACTAAGTTCTGTACAGGGTACAGAGAAAGAAAGAAAGAAAATCGCTGGTAGCCTGGCTCAACTTACAAACTCATAATTCTTTCTTTCTTTTTTTTTGTTTTGCAATAAAGAGACTTTTCTCCAGGGCAGAGGAGGTCCAATGTAGTTACTAATGATACTTGGTGGTTTTTAGTTTTTTTCTTTCCCCACTCCTAAATACTCCAAAAAATTTATTACCAAAACGTTTCCTTCCAAAAATATTTTCATATAATTACTCTCATTTTTAATATTTAAATATTTTATCACCCATATACTGTCTTAAAATGTTCTACAAATGAGTGTTTCTAAACAATTGACTTGTTGGCTAGACTTTACTCAGTTCCTTCAGTTGAGGCCAGTTTTATCTTCTGAATAATATGGTTGGATGACCTCAGTAATCACTAACCCTGAAAATCAGAATCATCTAGATTAAAAAAATACAAATTCTCTACTCCTACCCTAGATCAACTGAATCTGAAGATTCCATAAGTAAGGACTCAATAAACATATTTTTATAAGACTTTCTTGGATGCTGTAGATATAGTGTGTCCACTGGATTGTGTGTGATATAACATGACACAATGATTTGTTTTGGCATTCTGATCCTAAAGGCCATGACCTGGAAGTGAAAAAGATTAAATAGACTATATGCTGGTTAAATACAAGGATATTTTATTTCTCAGTAGGTATGTCATTACCACTTTAAGGAATGCATGGTAGTCATTACTACCTTTCTTTTACACAGGAGGATGCAGAAGACCAGAAAGGGTAAAGGACTTGTATAAGGTCATTAACATCAGAAAAGGATACATAGCCCCTGACTTCTAGTACAATTATCTTTAAATTATTGCAATTCTAATATGTGAAATACTGAAGAAGGGGGTTTTAAATGTCATTATCAACTCATTAATGCTTTCCCCCTTCCCAATTCTAGGCCATGGGAAAGAAATGACTTCTGGGTATGCTGTGGTTTTCCTGTATAAATGAGCCCATTAAAATGGTCCTCTCTTCTTCCTGCCTAACTAGTTTCTCTCGGTTCTCAGTGGATGAAATAATGTGTACTACTTAAGATTCATATTTTCTTTCTAACTATGCCTTGAAGGAGCAGGATTAACTTTCTCAGCTTCTTCTCCAGCAGTAAACTCTAATTGGCTGACAGCTTGCTCAGACAAACACATAGTCCCTGAGGGTTTTTATGGTAAAAGAAAAGAAAACATGGTCACAGACCTACAATTTCTCAATAAATTTCTCCCACAAATTTTAAAATTGGATGCATCAGGAAGGCTGAAACAAAGATGTTAGATACTAACCAATAAAATTAGAAAATGATCCAATATTCTTCCTTCTTCCTGAAATGTCCTTTCTATCATCTCATACAAGAACATATTCTCAACCTTGTAAATTTCATTCACATATGATCATGTGTAAATACAATGCTTTATTAATCACTCCAGTCAGAAAGGTTGCAACTATCTCAAAACTGACCATATATTACCTATGTATTTGTCTTTACCCATGTTTGTGTCTTCTGAAGACATTGCTGATTTTTTCCTCAACTTCTTTTACCCTGCATAGTAGCAATGGGTTTTGAGAAGGATTGACTCTGCTCCAATGCAGCCTCCAACCCATGGACACCGATTGATTCCGGTAACTCAATTCAGTTCAGTTCAGTTGCTCAGTTATGTCTGACTCTTTGTGACCCCGTGCATGGACTGAAGCATGCCAGGGTTCCCTGTCTATCACCAACTCCTGGATTTTACTCAAACTCATGTCCTTTGAGTCAGTGATGCCATCCAACCATCTCATTCTCTGTCATCTGCTTCTCCTCCTGCCTTCGATCTTTCCCAGCATTAGGGTCTTTTCAAATGAGTCAGTTCTTCACATCAGGTGGCCCAAGTACTGGAATTTCAGCTTCATCATCAGTCCTTCCAATGATTATTCAAGACTGATTTCCCTTAGAATGGACTGGTTAGGTAACTCAGGCCTAAGCAATCACTGCATGACTTTCCATGGTTCCAGGGAGAAATGGAGGCTAAAGGGATGGTTCAAAACCCAAGACTTTCTCCTTGCATGTTAGCACTGGGGCACTCTTTCTGAAGGATATGGTTACAGAAACCTGAACTGCTCCAGCCATTTTGCTATCATGAAAGAAGTGATCCTGCAGATGCAGCTGGCACATTACAGAGGGCAGAAGTGAGAGAATTACACAAAAATAGTACCAAAGCCTCTTCTAACTATGGTTTCTACAGTGATAACATGTATTACAAATATCATTTGAATGTAGGATTTTTTATTTCTATCCTCTATTAAACCAAGTTAAAAAAAAATTTTTTAACAGGATTACTAAGAAGATAAATGAAGATGTTGTAGATGCAGAAAAACTTTTGGCAAAGCCTCTCACAAAACTTAAAATTCCTTTGGAAACATACGGTTTGAATGAATAATCAATTAAATGCCAGTCTCCAATGCCATGTCACAAGGTACTGGATGTTCAGCATTCATACAATCAACTGGAGAGAAGAAATAGAAAGTAGGCTTAGTGAATCTCTAAATTTGAGAGCAGTAGATAATATGTTTGATGAGTAAATCATAATTTTACATGATCTCTATGGTCTAGAATGAATAAAAAAGATAAATTTACACATATGAATATTTTCACATTAAAAGTTGTTTAAATAACAATGGAGAAGACTCTTGAGAGTCCCTTGGACTGCAAGGAGATCCAACCAGTCTATTCTGAAGATCAGCCCTGGGATTTCTTTGGAAGGAATGCTGCTAAAGCTGAAACTCCAGTACTTTGGCCACCTCATGCGAAGAGTTGACTCATTGGAAAAGACTCTGATGCTGGGAGGGATTGGGGGCAGGAGGAGAAGGGGACGACAGAGGATGAGATGGCTGGATGGCATCACTGACTCGATGGACATGAGTCTGGGTGAACTCCAGAAGTTGGTGATGGACAGAGAGGCCTGGTATGCTGCGATTCATGGGGTAACAAAGAGTCGGACACAACTGAGTGACTGAACTGAACTGAAGTAACAGTGGATGGGTGGGGAGAAAGACTAAGTCAATGAAAAAGTCTTGGGGTTAAGTTGGCTACCAACTTTATAGAAACTCATAAAGTAATATGATATCAATATTTTAAAACCTAAGACATTTTAAAGTTTTGATTAACAGAAGCATAATGCCTACAGCAAGAAAATAAAGATCAATTCTGCTTTTTCTGTGGTTAGATAATATAGGAAGAGGCTTCAAATGTGTCTCAGTGGTAAAGAATCCACCTACCAATTCAGGAGACTCAGGTTCTATCCCTGAGTTGGTAAGATTTCTTAGAGAAGGAAATGGCAACTGACTCCAGTATTCCTGCCTGGGAAATCCCATAGACAGAGGAGACTGGTTGGCTACAGTCTATGGGGTAGCAAAAGAGTAGAACACGACTTAGTGACTAAACAGAAACAACCGCAAATATAGGAAGCTGCATGTTAGATTTTGCTTAAATTAGATTTTAGCATTTAGTAGGTTACAATTGAGAAATAGTTACAAATTGATGTTTCTTAAGTTGTAAAGTATTATATAAAAGCTTTTTCAGTTTCTTTTCCATTATAGTTTTTTATAATATTGACTATAACTTCCTGTGTTATATAGTAAATCCTTGCTGCTTTTATATTTTGTGTATAATAGTGTGTAGCTCTTAATCCTATGTTCTTAATGTATACTATCCTCCCTTTCATCTTTGATAATAGTAAGTTTGTTTTCTATGTCTGTTAGTCTGTTTCTGTTTTGAAAATAAATTCATTTTTAATGTTTTTACATTCCCCATATAAGTGATATATAATATTTGTCTTTCTCTGCCTGATTTATTTCACTTAGTATGATAATCTCTAGGTCCACCCTAGAGATTGTCAATTGCTGCAATAATGTCAATTGCTGCAAATGACATTATTTTCTTCTTTTTTATGGCTGAGTAGTATTCTGCCACACCCTCTTTATCCATTCATCTGGATAAGTAACACTTAGGTTACTTATAGTCAAGACATATTGTAAATAGGACTGCTATGAATATTGGGGTATATATACCTTTTCAAATTAAAGTTTTTGTCTTTTCCAGACATATGCTTAGGAGTGGGATTGCCAGAATATATGGCTGCTCTATTTTTAGTTTATAAGGAACCTGTTTCCCTCCTTTTCATAGTGGCTACACAAATTTACATTCCCATCAGCAGTGTAGGAGGATTCCCTTTTCGCCACACACTCTCCAGCATTTATTATTTATATGCATTTTAATAACTATTCTGACCGGTGTGAGGTGATACCTTATTATAGTTTTGATTTTCATTTCTCTAATAATTAACACTGTTGAGAATTTTTTCATGTGCCTATTAACTATTGGTGTGTCTTCCTTGGAGAAATGTCTATTTACATCTTGTACCATTTTTTGATTGGCTTGTTTGTTTTTGTGATATTGAGTTGTATAAGTTGTTTGTATATTTTGGAAATTAACTCTTTGTAAGTCACATTGTTTGAAAATATTTTCTCCCATTATATAGCATGCCTTTTCATTTGTTTATGGTTTTTTGACTGTGCAAAAGATTTTAAGATTGATTAGGTCCTAAATATTTATTTTTTTCATTTATTTCTTTTGCCTTTTTATTTTTTGACCTAAAAAACATTGGTACAATTTACATCAGAAAATGTTTTCTATATGTCCTCGGGGTTTTATGATGTCATGTCTCATACAAAATAGCAATTTTTACATATTTATTTATTCATTAATCAAATATGTATTTTACACTAAATGATATGAACATTTATGGATCTACAAACAGGGATAACACCTGGAGATGTTATCAGTTTAGTGAAGAACAGAGACAAAAGTCTAATAAATTACAATATTGTGAAATAAGCATAAAGAGCAGATGGATATACTTACATAAAAACACCAGTAACAGAGCCACTAAACTAACTTTGATAGACATGTTGGCTTTTGATTTCAGTCTATAAAGGAGAGTACAAACTTTCCTAGGCAGAGAAAAAATGTCCTAAAGAAATATATAGTGAGGATAAGACAGAAATATGAAATCTAAGTAGCCCTTTATGGTTGAATCATAGAGAGAACTTCAGTGGGGAAAATGGAAGGCTTGGAAGAAAAGTACAGACTAAATTATTTAAATAATTTAATTGGGCTGAAGTATAAAGAATGAATTAGAATACTAACGTCATTTATTAGGATGGAGAAATAATTGAAGTAAAATGAAAGTGAAAACATTTAGTCACTAGGTTGTGTCAGACTCTTTGTGACCACATGGACTGTAGCCTGCCAGGCTCCTCTTCCACGGAAAGCTTCAGGCACAAAACTGGAATGGGTAGCCCTTCCCTTCTCCAGGGGATCTTCCAGACTCAGGGATCAAACCCGGGTCCCTTGCATTGCAGATTCTTTACTGTCTGAGCCACTAGGGAATAAATGGTTAAGAACAACAGTCCAACTTTCAAAATAAGAAAAGGGAACTAATGACATTGATTGAAAAAAATACGTTATTCAGCATTAACGTTAACCAGAAGAGAAAGAAATCTCAGAAGCATATTCAAGTATATATAAAATTGATATATGAAAAGTTATATTTAAAATATATAAAAAAGAGCTATTCAACAGATGAACAAAAGTTTCTGAGGTAGTTGATTAAATTTTGGAGAAAAAAACAAATCAGAACTCTAAGCTATATAAATAAATAAATTCCTAGTAAAGCAACAATTTAAATACAAAACAATGAAATATTTAAACAACTAAACATATACAAAATTCCCTCAGAGTGAGGAGATTTTTTGGAGCATAAATTCAAAAATATTAAAAAGAAAGGAAACTATTGTTATATTTGGTTCATCAAAGAAGAAGAAGAAGGAAATAGAAGAAGAGAAAGAAGAGAGAAATAAAGAGAAAATTTAAATAAAGAGAAATAAAAGAAAATCAATTAAGAAACATCTGCCCCAGTCCACCCATATACATTCATCTTCACCCTGTTTCTCACTTCAGTAAATTGCATTCCCATCTACCTAATTATTCAAATCAAACCCTTAGATGTCCACATCCCTTGATTCTTTCCTTGTCTCTATTTTTGCATATTCAATATGTTTCTAAGTATTGTTTGTTTTACCAATCAAAATAGACTTTGAATTCAGCTACTTCTCTCAATTTCTCCTGCCATCAGTCTAATATTAATACAAGGGACCATGGCTCAGATTCTTGAAATTTCTCCAAAGGGGTTTCCCTACTACCATATTTAACGCTGTAACAGCCACTCTCCAATAGCAGCCAGGGTGCTTAAAATGCTACAGTGATATCCATTATTTATCTATATTTATTGAGCATCTACAATATTCTAGGACTCTTCTGAGTTGAGGCTGAAGCAGTAAGCAAAGCTATCAAATTATCTGCCCTCATAAAACTGACATACTAATGGGGGTAGAGAGTGGAGGAAGACGATAACCATCAGCCAAATAGTATTTCAGAAGATAAGTACCATGGAGAAGTATAAAGCAAAAAAAAGGCCATAGGAATGGTCTAGGAAGTCATCTTCTGCAGCTGTGTGCTTTGTGCACTGCATCGAAACTTGGCAGAGAGGACAAGAGCAACTGAACTCCTAGTGGTATAATTCGTCTAATTTTTCTGCCCAGATGGTGCTCCTTTTATAAATATATCTGCCAGTGGTGAATATCTTTTTTTTTTAATTTACTCAAAAGTGCAGTTCATGGGCCACCAGGATAGCTCTGTTTTAGAAGGATGAAAGATCAGTGAATGATCTGTTAAGAAGTTAGTGCAAGTATGAAAAGCAAGGATGTTAAATTATGAGGTCATTGTACAGGAGACAGGGATCAAGACAAAAAAATCCCCATGGAAAAGAAATGCAAAAAAGCAAAATGGCTGTCTGGGGAGGCCTTACAAATAGCTGTGCAAAGAGAGAAGCAAAAAGCAAAGGAGAAAAGGAAAGATATAAACATCTGAATACAGAGTTCCAAAGAATAGCAAGAAGAGATAAGAAAGCCTTCTTCAGCGATCAATGCAAAGAAATAGAGGAAAACAACAGAATGGGAAAGACTAGAGATCTCTTCAAGAAAATTAGAGATACCAAGGGAACATTTCATGCAAAGATGGGCTCGATAAAGGACAGAAATGGTATGGGCCAAAGAATACACAGAAGAACTGTACAAAAAAGATCTTCACGACCCAGATAATCATGATGGTGTGATCACTGACCTAGAGCCAGACATCCTGGAATGTGAAGTCAAATGGGCCTTAGAAAGCATCACTACAAACAAAGCTAGTGGAGATGATGGAATTCCAGTGGAGCTATTCCAAATCCTGAAAGATGATGCTGTGAAAGTGCTGCCCTCAATATGCCAGCAAATTTGAAAACCTCAGCAGTGGCCACAGGACTGGAAAAGGTCAGTTTTCATTTCAATCCCAAAGAAAGGCAATGCCAAAGAATGCTCAAACTACCACACAATTGCACTCATCTCACACGCTAGTAAAGTAATGCTCATAATTCTCCAAACCAGGCTTCAGCAATATGTGAACTGTGAACTTCCTGATGTTCAAGCTGTTTTTAGAAAAGGCAGAGGAACCAGAGCAAATTGCCAACATCCGCTGGATCGTGGAAAAAGCAAGAGAGTTCCAAAAAACATCTATTTCTGCTTTATTGACTATGCCAAAGCCTTTGACTGTGTGGATCACAATAAACTGTGGAAAATTCTGAAAGAGATGGGAATACCAGACCACCTGATCTGCCTCTTGAGAAATCTGTATGCAGGTCAGGAAGCAACAGTTAGAACTGGACATGGAACAACAGACTGGTTCCAAATAGGAAAAGGATTATGTCAAGGCTGTATATTGTCACTCTGTTTATTTAATCTATATGCAGAGTACATCATGAGAAATGCCAGACTGGAAGAAACACAAGCTGGAATCAAGATTGCCGGGAGAAATATCAATAACCTCAGATATGCAGATGACACCACCCTTATGACAGAAAGTGAAGAGGAACTCAAAAGCCTCTTGATGAAAGTGATAGTGGAGAGTGAAAAAGTTGGCTTACAGCTCAACATTCAGAAAACAAAGATCATGGCATCCGGTCCCATCAATTTATGGGAAATAGATGGGGAAACAGTGGAAACAGTGTCAGACTTTATTTTTCTGTGCTCCAAATTCACTGCAGATGGTGACTGCAGCCATGAAATTAAAAGACGCTTACTCCTTGGAAGGAAAGTTATGACCAACCTAGATAGCATATTCAAAAGCAGAGACATTACTTTGCCAACAAAGGTTCGTCTAGTCAAGGCTATGGTTTTTCCTGTGGTCATGTATGGATGTGAGAGTTGGGCTGTGAAGAAGGCTGAGTGCTGAAGAATTGATGCTTTTGAACTGTGGTGTTGGAGAAGACTCTTGAGAGTCCCTTGGACCGCAAGGAGATCCAACCAATCCATTCTGAAGGAGATCAGCTCTGGGTGTTCTTTGGAAGGAATGATGCTAAAGCTGAAACTCCAGTACTTTGGCCACCTCATGCGAAGAGTTGACTCAATGGAAAAGATTCTGATGCTGGGAGGGATTGGGGGCAAGAGGAGAAGGGGCCGACAGAGGATTAGATGGCTGGATGGCATCACTGACTCGATGGACATGAGTCTGAGTGAACTCCGGGAGTTGGTGATGGACAGGGAGGCCTGGCGTGCTGCGATTCATGGGGTCACAAAGAGTCAGACATGACTGAGTGACTGATCTGATCTGATCTGATAAAATCCAAACGGAAACTTATAGAGGTTTGAAAGGTACTACAGTGATATATGCTTTGAGAAGTGGTCAGATTGTGGATATGTATTTAAGAAAGAGGAGGGAAGTGCTGTTGGATTGAATGTTAGAACTTTTGAATGCAACCTCATTCAAATCTAACAGCCCTACTCAGTGTATGACTTCCAACCTCTTGGTCATCATTATCCCCATCCATTCTCTCTGCTCTCAAAACTTCAGATGCATTGCTTTCTTCCTTATCTCTAGAGTTCAAGTCTATTCCCAATCCAGGGCTTTGATAATTGCTGTTCTCTACCCTGAAATCCTCTTCCCCAGAGCTTTGCATGTCTGATCCATTTTCACTAGTCGATGAGCTCAACTGTCACCTGCACAGAGAAGCTATTCCTGAACATACTATATAAAACACACAACCCTAGGCGCTCATGACCTTTCTCATGATTTATACTCTATACATAATTTATCACTATAACTTACAGGTAACTATTTGCTTATTGTCAGCCATACTATTAATATGTTATGAAGATCTGTGCTGTTAGGAAAACTATCTTGATCCAAAACAATGTCCAAAGAATAGTAGCTGTTTGAAAAATTTTTGTGCTTCTTACATTGGATGGGGCCCAAAACATTCAGACACTTGCTTACTACTTCCATTATAATTCATACTTTTGACTACTGCCTGGAAGTTGAAATTCTTCTCACCTTTCTAAAAGTAATTTAATACTAGTGAAGTTGGCTTACATTGTTCCAAGAAGGTGAAATTTTCTTACCTCAACCATTCCATTTCCTCTGAAGGTGCCTTGGACATAATGGCATCTCAGTTCAATTCAGTTCAGTTCAGTCACTCAGTCGTGTCCAACTCTTTGCAGCCCCATGAATCGCGGCACGCCAGGCCTCCCTGTCCATCACCAACACCCTGAGTTCACTCAGACTCACGTCCATCGAGTCAGTGATGCCATCCAGCCATCTCATCCTCTGTCGTCCCCTTCTCCTCCTGCCCGTAAGACTCCTGCCCGAAAAGACTCCAGCATCAGAGTCTTTTCCAATGAGTCAACTCTTCGCACGAGGTGGCCAAAGTACTGGAGTTTCAGCAGTGCTGTACTTTCTCACACTTACTTTGAAAATTGTTTTATACTGATAGCACCCAGTATGTCAGAGATTATAATAAATCAAGAAGGTAAACATAAAGCAAGTTTTTATTAATCAGAGATAATCATTTATAATGAATATGTTAGGCTTATGTTGATAATATAATATTTTGTTATCATATACAGAGCATCAATTATGTTCATGAAGGGTGCATAATTGCCTGTTTATAAGTCCTGCCTGGGGGTAGTTTAATTCTATTGCCAGCTGCTAGAAATTCAATTGATGCAGTGCAAATTAATGGTCAATGCTAATAATACAAAGTTTGTGAGATTTTGATCCAAAGCGCAGGCTGTTACAAATAACATTTCAATTATTAGTTCTCCTGAAGGTCTTTAACAAAAGAGATGAAATAGTTATCCTTCTAAAGTCCTGGTTAGATTCAGATTTTCCTATTGTGTCTATATTAAATACAGTGCAGAGGTTTGCAGGTAATTTTTTAAATGTCAATATCTCAGTTATTTCAAATTCTTCTGTGAGTTATCTACTTGATATATAGGAAACAGTGTCAAAAGACAAACCATTCTTTAGAACATTTCACTAAAATACAGTTTGGGTTTATTTCTTTCTCCTTTACTTCCTAAACAATACAGCCACATTGAGAATTCCTGAATATTTACCTTGGAAAGTAACTCCTGAGCCAGTAGACAATAAAAATGAGAATTTCAAAATGCTTTTACACTCAGAAAAAAAGTCACTCAAAAAATATTGTCAGGGTGAAACTTGATAGATTTCTTTCGAATTCCTACAAATATTTAGGAAAGTTTGAGTGAGTGAGAAGGAGATACAGAAAGATATTAATATGGGAAACTATGACAGCAGGAGATGAATTTATCCTGTGATCATTTAAACCTGATCTTACTTCCTGAGTGTTCTCCTCTTACTAGCTCAACTTCTGATCCACATTTTAAGTAGAAGAGCAGGTGTAGAGTGAAGTGATTCAGTTATAAATATACATGTATCTATTCTTTTTCAAATTCTTTTCTCATTTATGTTATTACATAGTATTGAGCAGACATCCTTGTGCTATACAGTGGTTTCTTGTTGGTTATATATTGTATTTTATTTGGGTACAGTTGCTTTATATGGCTGTGTCAGTTTCTGCTGTATTAGATCAGATCAGATCAGTTGCTCAGTCGTGTCCGACTCTTTGCGACCCCATGAATCGCAGCAGGCCAGGCCTCCCTGTCCATCAGCAACTCCCGGAGTTCACCCAGACTCACGTCATCGAGTCAGTAATGCCATTCAGCCATCTCATCCTCTGTCGTCCCTTTCTCCTCTTGCCCCCAATCCCTCCCAGCATCAGAGTCTTTTCCAATAAGTCAACTCTTCACATAAGGTGGCCAAAGTACTGGAGTTTCAGCTTTAGCATCATTCCTTCCAAAGAAATCCCAGAGCTGAGCTCCTTCAGAATGGACTGGTTGGATCTCCTTGCAGTCCAAGGGACTCTCAAGAGTCTTCTCCAACACCACAGTTCAAAGGCATCAATTCTTCGGCACTCAGCCTTCTTCACAGTCCAACTCTCACATCCATACATGACCAATGGGAAAAACCATAGCCTTGACTAGACGAACCTTTGTTGGCAAAGTAATGTCTCTGCTTTTGAATATGCTATCTAGGTCGGTCATAACTTTCCTTCCAAGGAGTAAGCGTCTTTTAATTTCATGGCTGCAGTCACCATCTGCAGTGATTTTGGAGCCAGAAAAATAAAGTCTGAAACTGTTTCCACTGTTTTCCCATCTATGTCCCATAAAGTGGTGGGACCGGATGCCATGATCTTCGTTTTCTGAATGTTGAGCTGTAAGCCAACTTTTTCACTCTCCACTTTCACTTTCTGATATCAAGAGGCTTTTTAGTTCCTCTTCACTTTCTGCCATAAGTGCGGTGTCATCTGCATTTCAGAGGTTATTGATATTTCTCCTGGCAATCTTGATTCCAGCTTGTGCTTCTTCCAGCCCAGCATTTCTCATGATGTATTCTGCATATAAGTTAAATAAGCAGGGTGACAATATACAGCCTTGACGTACTCCTTTTCCTATTTGGAACCAGTCTGTTGTTCCATGTCCAGTTCTAACTGTTGCTTCTTGACCTGCATAGAGGTTTCTCAAGAGGCAGGTTAGGGGTCTGGTATTCCCATCTCTTTCAGAATTTTCCACAGTTTATTGCTGCAAAGAATATAATCAATCTGATTTTGGTGTTGACCATCTGGTGATGTCCATGTATAGAGTCTTCTCTTGTGTTGTTGGAAGCGGGTGTTTGTTATGACCAGTGCATTTTCTTGGCAAAACTCTATTAGTCTTTGCCCTGCTTCATTCCGTTTTCCAAGGCCAAATTTGCATGTTACTCCAGGTATTTCTTGACTTCCTACTTTTGCATTCCAGTCCTCTATAATGAAAAGGACATCTTTTTTGGGTGTTAGTTAAAAGGTCTTGTAGGTCTGCACAGAACCATTCAACTTCAGCTTGTTCAGCGTTACTGGTTGGGGCATAGATTTGGATTACTGTGATACTAAATGGTTTGCCTTGGAAATGAACAGATCATTCTATCGTTTTTGATATTCCATCCAAGTACTGCATTTCAGACTCTTTTGTTGACCATGATGGCTACTCCATTTCTTCTGAGGGATTCCTGCCCATAGTAGTAGATATAATGGTCATCTGAGTTAAATTCACCCATTCCAGTCCATTTCAGTTCTCTGATTCCTAGGATGTCGACATTCACTCTTGCCATCTCCTGTTTGACCACTTCCAATTTGCCTTGATTCATGGACCTGACATTCCAGGTTCCTATGCAATATTGCTCTTTACAGCATCGGACTTGGCTTCTATCACCAGTCACATCCACAGCTGGGTATTATTTTTGCTTTGGCTCCATCCCTTCATTCTTTCTGAAGTTATTTCTCCACTGTTACATATAATTGGAGTTATTTCTCCAGTAGTATATTGGGTACCTACTGACCTGGGGAGTTTCTCTTTCAGTATCCTATCATTTTGCCTTTTCATACTGTTCATGGGGTTCTCAAGGCAAGAATACTGAAGTGGTTTGCCATTCCCTTTGCCAGTGGACCACAGTCTGTCAGATTTCTCCACCATGACCCGCCCATCTTGGGTTTCCCCATGGGCATGGCTTAGTTTCATTGAGTTAGACAAGGCTGTGGTCCTAGTGTGATAGATTGACTAGTTTTCTGTGAGTATGGTTTCAGTGTGTCTGCCCTCTGATGCCCTCTTGCAACACCTACCATCTTACTTGGGTTTCTCTTACCTTGGGCTTGGGATATCTCTTCACGACTGCTCCAGCAAAGCACAGCCAATACTCCTTACCTTGGACAAGGGGTATCTCCTCACTGCCGCCCTTCCTGACCTTCAATGTGGGATAGCTCCTCTAGGCCCTCCTGTGCCCTCGCAGCCACAGCTTGGGGTGGGTCCTCCCGGCCACTGCCCCTGGCCTTGGGCATGAGGTTGGTCCTCCCGGCTGTGCCCCTGGCCTCAGGCTAGGGGTGTGGGGTAACTCCTCCCAGCCGCCGCCCCTAGCCTCGGGCTTGAGGGCGTGGGGTAACTCCTCTTGTCGCCGCCCCTGACCTCAGACGCTGGGTATCTCCTCTTGGCCGCCCCCCCCTGACCTCGGACGCAGGGTAGCTCCTCTTGGCCATTTCTGCGCCGTCACAGTCCGGCACTCTTGGCCGCTGCCCCTGACCATGGACGTGGGGTAACTCCTCTTGGCCGCTGCCCTTCGGGCATGGGGTCCTCCCGGCTTCTGCCCCTGACCTCGGATGTGGGGTATCTCCTCTGGGCCATGCTTAGCACGCTGGTCGCAGCTGCCTGCACTTTATAGCAAAGTGAATTAACCATATACGTCCCCACCCCCCACCCTTTTTTTTTTTTTTTTCCCTTCACATTTAGGTCAACACAGAGCACTGGGGTGCATAGGTTCTCATTATTTATATGTTTTATACATAGTACTGTATAATACATCAATCCCAATATCCCAATTCATCCGACTCCTCCTTTCCCCCCTTGGTATCCATATGTTTGTTCTTTATGTCTGTGTCTCTATTTCTGCTTTGCAGATAAGATCACTTTTACCATTTTTCTAAATTCCACACATATGCATTAATATGGTATTTGTTTTCCTCTTCTGACTTAACTTGACTCTGTATAATGCTCTCTAGTTCCATCCACGTCTCTGCAAATGACACAATTTCATTCCTTTTTATGGCCAAGTTGCTGTTGTTCAGTTGCTCAGTCATGTCCGACTCTACAATCCCAAGGACTACAGCACACCAGGCTTCCCTGTCTTTCACCATCTCCTGGAGTTTGCTCAAACTCATGTCCACTGAGTCAGTGATGCCATCCAAACATTTTGTCTTATATCATTCCCTGCTTCTCCTGCCTTCAATCTTTCCCAGCACTGGGGTCCTTTCCAATGAGCCAATTCTTTGCATCAGGTGGCCAAAGTACTGGAGCTTCAGCTTGAGCATCAGTCCTTCCAATGAATATTCAGGATTGATTTCCTTTAGGATTGACTAGTTTGCTCTCCTTGCAGTTCAAGAGACTCTCAAGAATCTTCTCCAACACCACAGTTCAAAAGCATCAATTCTTTGGCACTCAGTCATATTTATGGTCCAACTCTCACATCCATACATGACTACTGGAAAAACCATAGCTTTAACTAGATGGACCTTTGTTGGCAAAGTAATGTCTCTGATTTTTAATATGCTGACTAGGTTAGTCATAGCTTTTCTTCCAGGAAGCAATTGTCTTTCAGGTTCATGGCTTTAGTCAGCATCTTCAGTGATTTTAGAGCCTGAGAAAATAAAGTCTGCTACTATTTCTATTGTTTCCTCATCTACTTGCCATGAAGTGATGAGACTGGATGCCATGATCTTAGTTTTTTGAAAATTGAGTTATATAAGCCAGCTTTTTCACTCTTCTCTTTCACCTTCATCAAGAGGCTCTTTAGTTCCTCAGCTTTCTGCCATAAGGGTGCTGTCATCTACATATCTGAGGTTATTGCTATTGCTCCTAGCAATCTTGGTTCCAGTTTGTGCTTCATCCAATCCAGCATTCCACATGATGTACTCTCCATACATTAAATAAGCAGGGTGACAATGTATAGCCTTGACTTACCTTTTTCCTAATTTGGAACCAGTCTGTTGTTCCATGTCAGGTTCTAACTGTTGCTTCTTGACCTGGATACAGGTTTCTCAGGAGGCAGGTGAGGTGGTCTGGTATTCACATCTCTTGAAGAATTCTCCAAAGCTTGTGTGATCCACACAGTCAAAGACTTTAGCATAGTCAAAAGCAGAAGTAGATGTTCTTCTGGAATTCTCTTGCTTTTTCTGTGATCCAGTGGATGTTGGCAATTTGATCTCTGGTTCCTCATCTTTTTTAAATCCAGCTTGAACATCTGGCAGTTCTCAATTCATGTGCTGCTGAAGCCTTGCTTAGAGAATTTTGAGCCTCTTTTTGCTAGCATGTAAAATAGTGCAATTGTGAGATTGTCTGAACATTCTTTGGTATTGCCCTTCTTTGAGATTAGAATGAAAACTGACCTTTTCCAGTCTTGTGGCCACTGCTAAGTCTTCCAAACCTGCTGGCATATTGAGTGTACCATTTTAACAGAATCATCTTTTAGGATTGAAATAACTCAACTGGAATTCCATCACCTACACTATCTTTGTTCATAGTGATGCTTCCTAAGCCCCATTTAACTTCAGACTCCAGGATATCTGGCTCTAGGTGAGTGATCATACCATCATGGTTATCTGGGTCATTAAGATCTTTTCTGTATAGTTCTGTGTATTCTTGCCACCTGTTCTTAGTATCTTCTGCTTCTGTTAGGTCTATACCATTTCTGTCCTTTATTGTGCCCATCTTTGCATGAAATGTTCCCTTGGTATCTCTAACTTTTTTGATGAGATC
This sequence comes from Bos indicus, assembly GCF_029378745.1. NCBI lineage: Eukaryota > Metazoa > Chordata > Mammalia > Artiodactyla > Bovidae > Bos > Bos indicus. Next base: position 62,077,083 of record NC_091762.1, on the reverse strand, counting down.
TCTAGTCTTTCTCATTCTATTGTTTTCCTCTATTTCTTTACATTGTTCACTTAAGAAGGCTTTCTAATCTCTCCTTTTTATTCTTTGGAACTGTGCATTCATATGGCTATATATTTCCTTTTCTCCTTTGCATTTCACTTCCCTTTTTCTAGGCTATTTTAATACCTCCCTGTAATCTATGTCTCTGCAAATACACAATTTCATTCCTTTTTATGGAAGTAATATTCCATTTCTTCTAAGGGATTCCTGCCTGCAGTAGTAGATATAATGATCATCTGAGTTAAATTCCCCCATTCCAGTCCATTTTAGTTTGCTGATTCTTAGAATGTCGATGTTCACTCTTGCCATCTCCTGTTTGACCACTTCCAATTTGCCTTGATTCATGGACCTAGCATTCCAGGTGCCTATGCAATATTGCTCTTTATGGCATCGGACCTTGCTTCTATCACCAGTCACATCCACAACTGGGTATTGTTTTTGCTTTGGCTCCATCCCTTCATTTTTTCTGAAGTTATTTCTCTACTGATCTCCAGTAGCATATTGGGTACTTACCGACCTGGGGAGTTCCTTTTGCAGGATCCTATCATTTTGCCCTTTCATACTGTTCATGGGGTTCTCAAGGCAAGAATACTGAAGTGGTTTGCCATTCCCTTCTCCAGTGTTCCACATTCTGTCAGACCTCTCCACCATGACCCATCTGTCTTGGATGGCCCCACAGAGCATGGCTTAGTTTCACTGAGTTAGACAAGGCTGTAGTCTGTGTGATCAGATTGGCTAGTTTTCTGTGATTATGGTTTCAGTGTGTCTGCCCTCTGATGCCCTCTCACAACACCTACCGTCTTACTTGGGTTTCTCTTACCTTGGACGTGGGCTATCTCTCTATGGCTGCTACAGCAAAGCACAGCCGCTGCTCCTTACCTTGGACGAATTGCCCCTCCTGACCTTGAACATGTAGTAGCTCCTCTTGGCCCTCCTGCACCCACGCAGCCGCTGCTCCTTGAACATGGGGTTACTCTTCTCTGCCACCACCCCTGACCTCTGAAGTGGAGTAGCTACTCTCGGCCACTCCTGTGCCATTGCAGCATGCTGCACTCGGTTGCTGCCCCTGACTTTGGGCGTGGGGTAGCTCCTCTCGGCCGCGCTTCCTGCTTGGTCTGTCCCAGCCGCCAGATGGGTGAATTTAACTCAGAAGTTAACTGAGTTAATTTGACTCAGATGACTATTATATCTACTACTGTGGGCAGGAATGCCTTAGAAGAAATGGAGTAGTCATCATGGTCAACAAGAGTCTGAAATGCAGTACTTGGATGCAATCTCAAAAATGACAGAATGATCTCTGTTCATTTCCAAGGCAAATCATTCACTATCACGGTGATCCCAGCCCATGTCCCAACCAGTAACGCAGAAGAAGCTGAAGTTGAACGGTTCTATGAAGACCTACAAGACCTTTTATAGCTAACACCCCAAAAAGATGTCCTTTTCATTATAGGGGACAGGAATGCAAAAGTAGGAAGTCAAGAAACACCTGGAGTAATAGGCAAATTTGGCCTTGGAATACGGAATGAATCAGGGCAAGGCTAATAGAGTTTTGCCAAGAGAAAGCACTGGTCATAGCAAACACCCTCTTCCAACAACACAGAAGAAGATTCTACACATGGACATCACCAGATGGCCAACACCAAAAATCAGATTTATTATATTCTTTGCAGCCAAAGATGGAGAAGCTCTATACAGTCAGCAAAAAATAAGACCAGAAGCTGACTGTGGCTCAGACCATGAACTCCTTATTGCCAAATTCAGACTTAAATTGAAGAAAGTAGGGAAAACCACTAGACCATTCAGGTATGACCTAAATGAAATCCCTTATGATTATACAGTGGAAGTGAGAAATAGATTTAAGGGACTAGATCTGATAGACAGAGTACCTGATGAACTATGGAGGGAGGTTTGTGACATTGTACAGAAGACAGGGATCAAGACCATCCTCATGGAAAAGAAATGCAAAACAAAAAACCAAAATAGCTGTCTGAGAAGGCCTTACAAATAGCTGTGAAAAGAAGAGAAGTGAAAAGCAAAGGAGAAAATGAAATATATAAGCATCTGAATGCAGAGTTCCAAAGAATAGCAAGGAGAGATAAGAAAGCCTTTTTCAGCGATCAATGCAAAGAAATAGAGGAAAACAACAGAATGGGAAAGACTAGATCTCTTCAAGAAAATTAGAGATACCAAGGGAACATTTCATGCAAAGATGGGCTCGATAAAGGACAGAAATGGTATGGACCAAACAGAAGCAGAAGATATTAAGAAGAGATGGCAAGAATACACAGAAGAACTGTACAAAAAAGATCTTCATGACCCAGATAATCATGATGGTGTGATCACTGACCTAGAGCCAGACATCCTGGAATGTGAAGTCAAGTGGGCCTTAGAAAGCATTACTATAAACAAAGCTAGTGGTGGGGATGGAATTCCAGTGGAGCTATTTCAAATCCTGAAAGATGATGCTGTGAAAGTGCTGCACTCAATATGCCAGCAAATTTGGAATATTCAGCAATAGCCACAGGACTGGAAAAGGTCAGTTTTCATTCCAATCCCAAAGAAAGGCAATGCCAAAGAATGCTCAAACTACCACACAATTGCACTCATCTCACATACTAGTAAAGTAATGCTTAAAGTTCTCCAAGCCAGGCTTCAGCATTACGTGAACTGTGAACTTCCAGATGTTCAAGCGGGTTTTAGAAAGGTCAGAAGAACCAGAAATCAAATTGCCAACATCCTCTGGATCATCGAAAAAGCAAGAGAGTTCCAGAAAAACATCTATTTCTGCTTTATTGACTATGCCAAAGCCTTCGACTGTGTGGATCACAATAAACTGTGGAAAATTCTGAAAGAGATGGGAATACCAGACCATCTGACCTTCCTTTTGAGAAACCTATATGCAGATCAGGAAGAGTAGTTAGAACCGGACATGGAACAACAGACTTGTTCCAAATAGAAAAAGGAGTATGACAAGGCTGTATATTGTCGCCCTGCTTATTTAACTTATATGCAGAGTACATCACGAGAAACGCTGGGCTGGAAGAAGCACAAGCTGGAATCAAGATTGCTGGGAGAAATATCAATAACCTCAGATATGCAGATGACACCAGCCTTACGGCAGAAATCAAAGACAAACTAAAGAGCCTCTTGATGAAAGTGAAAGAGGAGAGTGAAAAAGTTGGCTTACTGCTCAACATTCAGAAAACGAAGGTCATGGCACCCGGTCCCATCACTTCATGGGAAATAGATGGGGATATAGTGGAAACAGTGGCTTACTTTATTTTTTTGAACTCCAAAATCACTGCAGATGGTGATTGCAATCATGAAATTAAAAGACACTTACTCCTTGGAAGAAAGGTTATGACCAACCTAGATAGCATATTCAAAAGCAGAGATATTACTTTGCCAACAATGGTCCATCTAGTCAAGGCTATAGTTTTTCCCATTGGTCATGTATGGATGTGAGTGTTAGACTGTGAAGAAAGCTGAGCACCAAAGAATTGATGCTTTTTAACTGTGGTGTTGGAGAAGACTCTTGCAGTTCCCTTGTACTGCAAGGAGATCCAACCAGACCATCCCCAAAAAGATCAGTCCTGGGTGTTCATTGGATAGACTGATGCTGAAGCTGAAACTCCAGTCCTTTGGCCACCTCATGTGAAGAATTGACTCATTGGAAAAGACCCTGATGCTGGGAGGGAATGGGAGCAGGAGGAGAAGGGAGGACAGAGGATGAGATGGCTGGATGGCATCACTGACTCAATGGATGTGAGTCTGAGTGAACTCTGGGAGTTGGTGATGGACAGGGAGGCCTGGCGTGCTGGGATTCATGGGGTCACAAAGAGCTGGACATGAGTGAGCGACTGAACTGACCTTAACTGAATATTCCATTGGATATATGTACCACATATTCTTTATTTAGTCCTCTGTTAAAGTATATCAACCTAAACGGTGGACATTTAGGTTGCTTCCTGGCTATTATAAATAGTGTTTCAATAAACATTGAGGAATGTGTATCTTGTCGATTTATGATTCCTAGTGTTGCTTTCTTAAAATCCACTCTCTCTGTCTCCTAAAGGCTATAATGTTTTATTATGTTGTATCATAGGAAATTGCCATCCAGAAACCATATTCTCAAAAAAATCTTCCCCAAAACCCAGGTTTGACAATGTGTTTCCTGGACTTCCTTCTATGTTTGTGAATTATATATTCACAAATCCATCAGTCTCAGTAGAATCTAAGTTCTGCGGGGTAGGAATTGTCCCATTCTCCATGGCTAGCAGAGTATCTGACATATAAAATACAAGTTAAACTGAATTGATATGATAAGAGTTTTAATTTTGAAAATTTATTGTTTTTGTTTTGGTTTTCAACAACTTTCTGAAAATGAAAATAGACAGGGATCTTGGGATGGAAATAGTTTCCAAACTTATGTAGTTCTATAATAATGTTCTTGATATTCATGTGTTTTTTTTTTTTTTTTTTTTTTACATGGGAAGTTGTAGTTCTGAAAACTTTATTAAAAATAATAAATTTTTAATATTAAAAGATTTGTAATTCAAAACTTAAAACCATCACCACTTGTTCTATCTCATTACTCAAGTGTCTCAATGTAAGATGTCTGCTTTGCTTCATTTCAAATATTATACAAAGAAAATAGGGGCTGTTTTGCTGTCAAACTTATGGTACTTAAAAATATATACTCTAGAGGATCTTTTGTTCTTGGAATTTTATTGTATAATTACAAAATCTAAAGATGGTTGATGATCTTAAAAGATAAGCTTTAGTTGTTCTTGCCTGGAAAATCCCAGGCACAGGGGAGCCTGGTGGGCTGCCGTCTATGGGGTCGCACAGAGTCGGACACGACTGAAGTGACTTAGCAGCAGCAGCAGCAGCAGTATTTATCTGCTATCACTATAATACTTTTTAAATTAAGGCTAAAGCAGGATGGACAAAGTCTTGAAAATCTACAAATCCTTAATTATTTTTCATAAACTACCATACAACTCTAGTCTGTGTGTCTTCTTTTCTATTGCATAGCTTCAGTACCCCCGTTGAGTTTGATACAAATCAGTACTATTTTTCATGGAGAATTGTATGATTTGTGTGAGTCCCTAGAGTCAGTCATTGACTTACAAGTCTCCAAAAAGCTCTACAAAACATCAGCTACTCTTGAACAAAAAGCACCGTACATCTGATGTCCCTGGAGAATAGCTGTATAAACAAACCTCTCCTGGAGATCAGCATGCCATTGAAATACAATTTGCACCTGGTGGCCAAAGTTAAAAAAGTCAATACTTGATGAGGGAGAACTTTTAAAATCCTTGAAACAGCAAAGTGACTTAAGGCTATTTGTTGTACTTGCAATAAAAGTGTAATAAATGTAATATGCAGGTAGTTACCAACTAGAGAAAGCCAGCTGTGATACTATTGAACAACATCCCCCTCTTCCACCAAATGAGCTGTTAAGGGAAAAAACAGAACTGGTAAAGGACTAATAAGAACTTAAAAAAAAAAATCTTAAGAAAGGTTATATATCAGAGTTATTCTAGAAGTTGTAACAATTACAGAAATCTTGGTGATTCTATTGTGTATAGTTTAGATACTTAATTCTAGGTCTGGGAGATGCCCAAAGAGAAAAAAGCTGTTTGTGTGCTGAAAGAAACTTTGGTGGGGAAACATTAAACTATACAAAACTTATTTATTTAAAAAAAATTGGAAACAAGCATGTTTGTTAGAAATACTGCATTTTTGTGTTTTTATAAACCTTATGTTACTACCATCTGTAACATTCTACTTTCCTGGAATCTAGCTAGTTCAATTTCCACTTGATGTTTGTTCACTATACATATTTTTACACATAACACCCCCTTATCTGTAGTTATGCTGGAAGTCTGGATAATATTTCATTATTCCATACAAATGACATAATAGACATGCTGTCCCTTAAAATATCCAATGCTCTGACATGTAAGGTATATATTTAGTGGGAGTCTGAAAGGATTAGAAATGATTAAATATCTAAAAAGATAGGGAAAAAAACTAAAATTTTTATGTCTGCATGTTCATTTTTTTCCTTAGTTTAGTAAAGGATATTTATTTAAATGAAAAATTTAAACATATTCTATTTCCTTTGATGTGCATAATTTCTGTTTCTAAATAAAACCTCAAGGCAAGGAAGATAATCTTCAGTTCTATCAGAGTACACAGCAGAGCACTTTTAAGCACTTAAATTGGAAATTGTTCTTGTCTTAGCTAATTGATCACTATTTTTTCTTTACATTTGGCTATTTTATTGAACTGTGTCATATTTATTGAATAAAAATTGAATACAGGGGTTCTGAAAATAAAACATTCTTTCATAAAGGAAATATAAATCAAAAAAGGCTCAAGGTGCAGAATGTGAATGGAACTAGTGTTGGTTTGGATGGAGGATAATAACTTTGATATGGCATTAAATATCTTGAAGGCATTTGAAATATGAACCTAGAAATGAGTATAGGAAATAGAAGTGGCAATCAGAGTTGCTGCTTATTAGTATAGACATGAAAGCCAGAATGCTGAGGAAAAAAGTGTTGGTTAGGGATTTATATTTATGTTTGAAAGTTATAAAGAATGTGCACCATTAAAGGCTATAAAGAGGAAAGGGGAAAATAACAAATACTAGATAAAAGCTGATGGCTTTTTAAAAAAACATTCAGAAGAAAAGTTTCAATAAAACTATGGTCATTATGAGAGTCCAAAGATAAAGTTAATGGAATGAAGAGAGAAATAAATTAGAATAAATAATGTGTTGTCTATAGCCTTCAAAAAATTTTCAACAAAGTGTGGGTATTTACTTTCTCTCAAACACAAATTGCCAAGTAAAAGTCATGGATTTGTTAAGAGAAGATGTCTTCTTGTAGAAGATATATAAGAAAAGATTTTTTATGATTTTTGCCCCGTCTTGTTAAAAAGAGCATACTTTTTGACATTTATTGGTAAATCATTTTCAATGGGAGGTAAGTCCTGTATTTACTCAGTTGATTACTTAACAGACAAGCATAACTGCCTCATTCAAATATTATTTGAAACCAAGCCACAACTTTTTAAGCATTTTTGTATTAAAAATTTTGTAGTAATAAAATTGGCATCACTAGTACACAGGCATGATTTTATGAGTTGAATCTGCCCAGTCTTTCAAAAGAGGAATTTAATCTAAGATTTTACTCAAAAAAAAAAAAAAACAAAACAGTGAAAAGGTTGTTAGGTATATATTTAAAAAAAAAATTTAAGAGGGCATGGCTTTAGATAGTATAACTAAATTTCTTAAAACAAGATGAAATGGTGACATTTTATAGATGATATATATTTCTTCTGAAATTTTTCATTTTCCATCAACTTATTTTTACTTCATATTGGTTTTTATTTCATTGTACATTATATTTGACTCATGAAAAAGTACCAGTACTAACATTTTAAAAGGAAGTAAGAAATCTCAACATTAGTTGTGGTTTCATAAGATTCAATAGAAGTGATTTTTTTTTCTCACAATTCCCTTCTATACATCTTTTCCAGAGAAGACATTAAGTTCTCTTTATTTAAATTAATGTTTTTTAATGTAGATTAGTATGTGTATTTCACACTAATATTTTGATTTGTAAACAATCTGAGGTTGTTCGTCCAGTATAATGTTATGCAAAAGCCTAAATAATTTTCAAAGTACTACTCAGAAATTGTACCTTCATGTTGGTTGATGTGTACTGGAATCATTCAGCTGAGAAATGCTTGAGAAATGATGTAAGCATTTGTCATTTACATAAGCCCTAAGGCATACCAAGTACCTAGTTTATACATAATAGGTACTCAGTATTTGTCAGCTAATACAAGAAATGTAAGATATGTGGGTTTGGTCCCTGGGTCAGGTAGACCCCTTGGATGCAACCCACTCTAGTATTCTTGGTTGGAGAATCCCATGGAAAGATGAGCCTGGTGGGCTACAGTCCATAGGGTCACAAAGAGTCAGACACAACTGAAGCAACTTAGCATAGCACTCACTACTTTATAAGTAAATCAGTGAAATACTATTTTGTTTGTATGTTACAAAGATTTTATATATACATATATATATTTATATTTATATTTATATTTATATATATAGACAGATAGATAGAGGTAAGAATACTGAAGTGGGTTGCCATGCCTTCCTCCAGGGGATTTTCCTGATTCAGGGATCGAACCCACATCTCTTATGTCTCCTGCATTGGCAGATGGATTCTTTACCACTAACACCACCTGGGAAGCCTACACACACACACACACACACACACACATCTAGATATATGTGAAAGTGAAAGTCGCTCATTTGTGTCCAACTCTTTGCGACCCTGTGGCAATACAGTCTATGGAATTCTCCAGGCCAAAATACTGGAGTGGCCAAAATACTGACTTCCCTGGTGGCTCAGAAGGTAAAGAGTCTGCCCACAATGCGGAAGACTTCGGTTCGATCCCTGGGTGGGGAAGATCCTCTAGAGAAGGAAATGGCAACCTGCTCCAGTATTCTTGCCTGGAGAATCCCATGGACAGAGGAGCCTGGAGGGCTACAGTTCATGGGGGTCACAAAGAGTTGGACACGACTAAGTGACTTTTTTTTCTTTCTTTCCAACCCAGGGATCGAACCCAGGTCTCCCACATTGCAGGCAGATTCTTTACCAGCTGAGCCACCAGGGAAGCCCTATATATATATATATATATATATATATATATACACACACACACATATATATACATATATATACATGTATACATAATATACCCTAGTACTACAGTAGGATTTCAACAAATGTTTGTTTTTTGACTTGTAACACTCAGTTTTAAAAATACCACAAAAAAGACACTTTCCCTTTTTACCTCTCTAACCAAATTCCCTACTCCCACCCCAGAATACACAAAAATACATTTTATTAATTTAATTCCCAACCATTATTTTGCTTATTAAGATGATATAAGCAAATTTATCCATCTAATTTGGTTAATTCCCCGTATCTGGAGCAGTGCATAAATACTTACTATAAATAGTCTTTATTGAACTCTGAAGCTAAGCCAGCACCCAAGAGTACAGAGGCATCAATACAAGATTAGCAGGAATCAGACATACTGTGGTCTCTGATCTACTAGGATGGATGTTTCACATCCTCGGTCTTTAGTCTTCCTACCTGCACATGTAAGGCAATTAACTGTAAGGGTCCTTTTAAATCTATTGTTGTATCAAGTTTTTAAAAATAGTAGTAGTAATAAAGAAATAGCAAATTCTAAGAAGAAACTTTACCCATAAATCTGAATAAAAACTGAATTTACTCTGTATTTCATAGGCCCAATATTTTATTTTATCTTTGTTCATTGAGTATACAAGCTTTAGACATAATTTCTTCTGAAATACTCTTGATAATTTGCTAGCATGTATTTGATACATGACTTATGTTTCTAATACTAATTATGGCCAGAGGCAACATTATGGGTGACTGTTTTAGATCTGAAAACAAACCAAATAATACGTAATTTCCAAATAGGTTTATCTTTTTTAAAAAATGAGTTACTTTTTAAAGTCCTGTTTTTTGCTTGTATTGGAATGTGTAGATTTATATTTGGCATTATCTCTCTAAATAGAGGTCTCATAATACAAGTTAGCATCATGTTCAGAGAGAATTACAAATCTCATATAGCTGTCTAGCACTTTGAACTTTCTTGATATGCTTTCACACTTATTAACTCCTTTCATTTTCTCAAAAAGACAGGAGAAGTAAACAGAGCAAGTATTAATTTTCCTGTTTATAAAATGGGGAGAAGGCAGTGTGGTGTATGTGATAACTGCCCTCAACAAATCAGAGAATAGAAACTCTGCTTACCAGCATTTGGGTCCTCAGCATTAATTTCAGCTGAAACCAATCGCTTTTGAGTCTAATTTTTCATAGAACTGGTAAAAAACAGTTTAGAGAAGACTATAAGTAGGTGTTGAAGAGCATTAGACTGTTAGGAATTTCAGAAATAAGAGAGACCTGAGAGTCATCCAGTAGTCATCAAAGGTCACTAATGTTTGCACTCCCTCATTCATACCCATAGATGAGAAAGGCCTGGGAATGTTTTTGGTGACAACTGCTGAACTGGATTTTTGCTTATGAAATTTCTCCATGTCTTCAATTAATAATATCACCATAAAAGAAGTTCTTTTTGTTTAGCTATAGAAATATTGTAGAATTTTTTTTAAAAAAAGAAAATAACACACATTAATCCTGAATACTCTCTGCTTCTCTGTACAAAATTAATATAACCAGTTTAACCTAAGTTGACAGCAGCACTGTGGGTGCTGGCCATCCAAAACTTTAGAGTTGGCTATTAAATCAGTTCCTAGAGGTTGCTTATGTAAAGCTCATGGCAACAGCAGCCCATGAACGTTACACTTCATTGTGCAAAAGCCTATTTGGAAACATTAAGCCTTTGGCAAGATATAGAATCACTACATCATCCTTGCATGGTTTAGAAATTCTTGCTCTTGAACAGAACCAATAACAACACTGTATGCCATATTTTTAGCATTGAGACTGTTTCATTAAAGGAAATAGCAAAGTCTACATTGTTCAGGGAGTTCCACTGACGTTTCTATCAAATAAAATGCAATGTCGAGAGTTCCAACAATTTTACTGATAAAATAACTAGGATAGAAAGTGAGCAATTAGCATTATCAAAATTCAGAAAAGAGATTCTGATCTGACAGTGTTTTCTCCTATTATCAGTGTGATAACTAGAACTGGCTTTTCAATATTTGTAAATAAATAAGAAGCATGTTGTGACAAACAACTATCTTTCATGTATAATCATCTGGGGTGAAAAAAACAATGGACTTTGGGATCACACATAAATGGGATTTTAATCATGTCTCTATGCCATGGTTTGTTCAGGTCAGATTTGTTGACTTTAGCATACTGCTGCTGCTGCTGCTAAATCGCTTCAGTCATGGCCGACCTGTGTGACCCCAGAGACGGCAGCCCACCAGGCTCCCCTGTCCCTGGGATTCTCCAGGCAAGAACACTGGAGTGGGTTGCCATTTCCTTCTCCAATGCATGAAAGTGAAAAGAGAAAGTGAAGTTGCTCAGTCGTGTCTGACTCTTAGCGACCCCATGAACCGCAGCCTACCAGGCTCCTCCATCCATGGGATTTTCCAGGCAAGAGTACTGGGGTGGGTTGCCATTGCCTTCTCCGACTTTAGCATAAGTCAGGCACTTTTTCAGTTACCGAATTTACAACAGTGAGAACAGAGGCACTGTTTTGTTAGGGAAATACACTTTAAACAAAGTAATCCCACAAATAATTTTATAACTAAAATGTGAGAGATGATTCGAAGTATAAGTATAGGCACTATAAATAGAATACCTTTCAGTTTGGTTCAGTTCAGTCGCTCAGTCGTGTCCGACTCTGCGACCCCATGAATCGCAGCACTCCAGGCCTCCCTGTCTGTCACCAACTCCTGGAGTTCACTCAGACTCACGTCCATCGAGTCAGTGATGCCATCCAGCCATCTCATCCTCTATCGTCCCCTTCTCCTCCTGCCCCCAATCCCTCCCAGTATCAGAGTCTTTTCCAATGAGTCAACTCTTCGCATGAGGTGGCCAAAGTACTGGAGTTTCAGCTTTAGCATCATTCCCTCCAAAGAAATCCCAGGGCTGATCTCCTTCAGAATGGACTGGTTGGATCTCCTTGCAGTCCAAGGGACTCTCAAGAGTCTTCTCCAACACCACAGTTCAAAAGTTAGAAATTCAGGAGGTAAAGGAAAGATTGCCAGAATACAGAACATCCAGTTAAATTTGAATTTCAGATAATAGTAAATAATTATTTTTTATAAGTATGTCCTAAACATTACTCTCTTATCCTAATAATATATATTATATATATTACATTATATATAATATATATATATATATATATATCTCCCTAAATTTACTGGTCTTTATACTTACATACTTATAAGAAGAGTCAGCAAAGAAACTTTTTTTAGGAAACATTTAGATAAAGCCTAAGGGATAACTGGAAATTGAACAGAAACAACGGAGTGAGAAGAATATTCCAAATATATGGAGTATCAGATTGGAAAATGCTATAAAAGTCCAGAAGCACATGTTGCCTTCCATGGGCAGAGAGAAAGCTGAGCATTGACGTATAATGTGCTTGGAGGGAAAGCTGGTGAAAAATGAGACTGTAAGGGCTGGTATGGCCTGATCATTCCGGGCGTTTCTAATCTAACCAGATTCAGCTTGCTCCTCTTATCCTCAACTTTTACATCTGTAGAGTAAGGTAATAGAAATGACCTAGGGAAGGAGATGTATGCCTAGCAGTGAATACAGTGAATACTGAAGAAACACTCGTTGACTATTTCTCACCATGTTCATGTTAGCTGTAACTCATCTTATCACCTATGGAGACTTTTATTGCTTTGTTTTCTGTGACCTATCTTCCATCCACTTTAATTTTTTCCCAGCTTAAGAAATGATTTTTTTTTCTTTCTCTAATTTTATTTTATTTTTAAACTTTACATAATTGTATTAGTTTTGCCAAATATCAAAATGAATCCGCCACAGGTATACATGTGTGATTTTTAAGTGTATCTGCTCATGCTTTTGTATTTCAGCTGCCTGGTGTATTACTATGCTCAATCTGAAGTTAGGAGCAGTTTTGCAGTGGGTATCTGTGTATCCTGGAAATGATTATTTCTGGGTTCTCTACTTTTTCTCAGAGAAATATCTCATTCTGTAGCACCAGCCCCAAATATGTTTCTCTTCTTTTTCTATTAAATGGAGAATTTCAAATTGATTCTTTTCCAGGGGTTATTTTGTAGAGCACTTTGAAATGTTTTCTGCAGTTTTAAGCTAAAATGGCATCATATTAGGGAGAAAGAGTCTTCTTTCCTCATGTCTTGGCCTCCTCTCCATGAGTGCTCATCACCCCAGAGACAACTTCTGTCTAGTGCTCTGATATGCTGATTTTGAGTGAGCCTGTCGGCCTGGGAGTGGCAGCACTGGGCCAGTACTCTCAGTGATGAATGTCAGCACAGCAGCTGCAGTCTTTTTGCCAGACAGGAGGCTAACAGGCAAGCGGCAGGGAGTTCACAAGCTTGGAGGGGCTTGTTAGACAGAGTTCAAAATTCTCATGAACATCTCTCTGCCACTCCATAGAACAGCTGCAGCCTCAACAGTGGGAGTCTTCACACTGATTTTTCAAAAAGCTCCCACTCCAGAACTTAATGTCATATTATGCATCACAGTATATTGTTATCCATCATACTCCATGGTCACCATTTGTTGCAGGGTTGCTAATTTGGCCAGAGATCATTTCATTTATTAGAATGAGTTCTCTCACATTCTCTCCTTTTCAGAGAATTTATCAAATTTCCATTCACAGAACTTTCCTAGATGACTCAAATATAGCCCTTCCTTCATACCAATATAGTTACCAGCCTCTTTCAATGATTTCATATTAAGAAATAAGTGATTTCCTGGGGTGAAAGATTCTAAGCATTTAGATTAAACAACAGTGATCTACTTATAAAAATATTTCATTCACTGGAAAAGGTTAAAGTGTGTGCATTCATTCAACAATTAAGTTTTGAAGATTTAGTAAGCATTCTGGATGCTGGAACTAAAGCAGTGAAGAAAACAAAGCCCCTTGCCCTTATATAGCTTGAAATCTACTAGGGAGACAAACCAGAAATCTATAAATAGATAAAATACATAATATAATTACCAGAATTAAAATAAAAGCAGGATAAAGGAGAGCTGGTGGGGGCAGTGGAGCAAATAGCTGTTTCTGATAGAGCTGCCAGGGAGAGGCCCTCAAGGCAGAGATATTTGAATTGAGATCTGAAGACATGACTATGCCAAGAGCACATACAAATTTGGGATGTTTGGAGGATGAATGTAAAGACTGTATTTAACCCATTGTATATTCTTGCCTCCTTTGTCAAAGATAAGGTGTCCATATGTGCATGGATTTATCTCTGGGCTTTCTATTTTGTTCCATTGATCTATATTTCTGTCTTTGTGCCAGTGCCATACTGTCTTGATAACTGTGGCTTTGTAGTACAGCCTGAAGTCAGGTAGGTTGATTCCTCCAGTTCCATTCTTCTTTCTCAAGATCGCTTTGGCTATTCGAGGTTTTTTGTATTTCCATACAAATTGTGAAATTATTTATTCTAGTTCTGTGAAGAATACCATTGGTAGCTTGATAGGGATTTCATTGAATCTATAAATTGCTTTGGGTAGTATACTCATTTTCACTATATTGATTCTTCCAATCCATGAACATGGTATATTTCTCCATCTATTAGTGTCCTCTTTGATTTCTTTCACCAGTGTTTTATAGTTTTCTATGTATAGGTCTTTAGTTTCTTTAGGTAGATATATTCCTAAGTATTTTATTCTTTCCGTTGCAATGGTGAATGGAATTGTTTCCTTAATTTCTCTTTCTGTTTCCTCATTATTAGTGTATAGGAATGCAAGGGATTTCTGTGTGTTGATTTTATATCCTGCAACTTTACTATAGTCATTGATTAGTTCTAGTAATTTTCTGGTGGAGTCTTTAGGGTTTTCTATGTAGAGGATCATGTCATCTGCAAATAGTGAGAGTTTTACTTCTTCTTTTCCAATTTGGATTCCTTTTATTTCTTTTTCTGCTCTGATTGCTGTGGCCAAAACTTCCAAAACTATGTTGAATAGGAATGGTGAAAGTGGGCACCCTTATCTTGTTCCTGACTTTAGAGGGAATGGCATTTAAACATGTATAATGTCACATATGAAACATGCCAGTCCAGGTTCGATGCACGATACTGGACGCTTGGGGCTAGTGCACTGGGACGACCCAGAGGGGTGGTATGGGGAGGGAGGCGGGAGGAGGGTTCAGGATGGGGAACACATGTATACCTGTGGCGGATTCATTTTGATATTTGGCAAAACTAATACAATTTGTAAAGTTTAAAAAAAAAAAAAAAGACTGTACTACAGTACTGGGTGTTCAGCTGACACTGAATAAGCATCTGTTAGACAATTTCTGATAATATTCATGCTCTCTGTGTAAGGGTGAATAGATTTTACAAATAAGGATAGCAAATATGAGGAGTTTGGCAAGTTGGGTTCTCCAGAAAATAGGGGAAAGAAATTAGTGACTATTCTTAAGATCAATGCCTATAGAGAAGAGAAGGAAGCCAGTTTGGGCAGAGGGAAAAGTTGAATGCAGCAAAGCCTTGATGATAGCTTCAGCTGACCTTGCACAGAGCTCTAAAGATGCAATGCTCCTCAGAGCTATTGTGCATTGGAGCAAGCTATCTAGACCTTGATCTAGCCAAGTGGATCAGTTATTTGATGTGGGCTGTCTCAGGAAGGGATGTGTCCCTGATGAACAAAGCTCTCTTCAGTCTAAGCCAGAGATCCCCAACCTCAGGGATCTAATGTCTGATGAGGTGAGGTAGAGCTGATGTAATAATAGAAACAAAGTACACGATAAATGTAATGTACTTGAATCATCCTGAAACCACCCCTGCTCTCCATCCATGGAAAAATTGTCTTCCACAGATTGGTCCCCGGTACCAAAAGGTTGGGAACCACTGGTCTAAGCAGTGCCCTAGAAGGGCTGACAGATGAGCTGGTGCACCACGTGCACTCCCAGCAGCTGGATGTGTAGAGATAATTCTCCATGAATCTCTCACTATTCTTTACCAGCACTCAATTCCTATTAAGAAGTCCTTCAGGATCTGAACAATACATTACAGATTCTACTCTGAGGAGTAGGCATCTAAATTCTCATTTGAAGAACTTCTGGACAACTTTAGCTGAGACATTAAAATTCTATGTGTATTAACTGACTACTTAATCAGTCTTTTCATTTCCTTGCTATAAATGGAGTTCTTGGCATCATATGAAAACCTTGATCTATCAGATATGAACCAATGTGTGTTATTATTTCAAGTAAGAAAATGTTTTTCCTGGAATATTGAAGAAGTTCATTTTCAGAGCTTAAATCCTGCTGGAAAAAGCAGATATAAAATCAACTCACTATAATCTGTAATACAAGATAAATTAACTAGGAGCAAACAACAAAGTATTTTAAAATATAAAACATTTTAAAATGAAAGACAGTGTAATTAAGGAGAGGAGATGTTGAAATGTAGATAATACTCTTGAAGTAAAATTTTGATGCACTGGAATGGGAGGAAGATTCCCAATTTGAGTCAAATGGGAAAGCTGGCCTTAATAAGCATAGTTGTTGTTACTGTTCAGTTGCTTAGCTGTGTTCGACTCTTTGTGACCCCAAGGGATGCAACATGTCAGGCTTCCCTGTTCTTCACTATCTCCCAGAGCTCGCTCAAATTCATGTCCATTGAGTCAGTGATGCCATCCAACCATTTCATCCCCTGTCATCCCCTTCTCCTGATTTCAATCTTTCCCAGCATCAGAGTCTTTCCCAATGAGTCAGCTCTTCACATCAGGTAGCCAAAGTATTGGAGCTTCAGCATCTGCATCAGTCTCTCCAATCTCTTCAGGATTGATTTACTTTAGGATGGACTGGTTGGATCTCCTTGTAGTCCAAGGGACTTCAGGAATCTACTCCAACTCCATAGTTCAAAAGCATAAATTCTTCAGCACTAAGCCTCCTTTATGATCCAACTCTCACATCCATACATGACTATACAGACCTTTGTTGGCAAAGTAATGTCTCTACTTTTAAATAAACTCTCTAGTTTTGTCATATCTTTTCTTCCAAGAAGCAAGTGTCTTTTAATTTCATGGCTGCAGTCATCTGCAGTGATTTTGGAGCCCAAGAAAATGAAGTCTCAAATATGTGGATGACACCATTCTTATGATAGGAAGTGAAGAGGCCACTGAAGAGCCTCTTGATGAAGATGAAAGAGGAGGGTGAAAAAGCTTGCTTAAAACTCAACATTCGAAAAGCTAAGATCATGGCATCTGGTCCCATCACTTCATGGCAAATAGATGGGGAAACAGTGGAAACAATAAGCATGTAATATAATGGTATATAATATCATTATAATACCAAATAAGCTGTAATACCAAATAAGCTGTATGTCTGGAGAGAAAGAGTGTGGAAAGTTGGGGTTAGAGGTAGGATGAATAATGATATTTCATACTTAGAATGTCAAAACTATAGATGTACACTGAAAAATTCAGACTTGATTCTCTGGTCTAGTGTCTCAAAATGTGGCTCATGGGGTTTCTGCATATTACTTAATGGGAGCTTCTTAAAAACAAGACTCTCATTCTCCACCTCATACTTTATGAATCAGGATTTCTGAGACTAGTTCCCTGAAATCTTTAGTTTCTGGGTTTTTTTTTTTTTTTTTTTTTTTTAATCTCTTCATAATGGAGGGTCTCTGTTCTAGACAATTGGAACCCACAGAAAACTTTGTTCTCTGCCTATTTAAGTCTATAACATTAGTGTGAGATTTTTCTCACACTAAAGTGTTAATTTTAGTAATTTAAAATATTTAAGGAATTATGATCTTGAAGCAATTTATTTGAAACAATAAGTTGATGATATAATATACTCCATTTGTCCATTTCAGCTAATGCATATCATGACAAGAACTTTCTCCTCTTGGCATTAAGATACTTTTGTAAAATGCTCAGAGACTGTTGTTAGTCTGTAGTTGCTATTCTCTAGTTCTTACTGGGGCATTTTCCTTTCTTCTGATCATAGAATCATTTTATACTAGGATGCAAGAAGCAAATTTAAGTCCTTGGGGACTCTTGTTTTCTGAGTTGCAGCTATAAAAAGGAGTTTATTTTTTGTTTATGATCTGTAAATTTCCTCCCAGATCCTTGATAGTTTTCAGATCCCTTAGCAGCCAGTCTCATCTTTTATTTTCTACTTATTTTCTACAAAATAATTAAAATTTTTTTCCCAAGGAAATCTTTCCCTTGCTAAAGCATTTGTTTTTCATCTGCTTCATTTTAGAAATTCCTTGTTAGTATTTTCTTTTATCTCATTCTTCTATTCTTTAGGAACTTGTGTCAGGGTCATGCACACAGATGCTGAAGTGATAAATCTATAAAGCATGTCAGATTTCCCTCCTTTATCATTTATTGTGGTAGCATTGTCACAATAGTAATGCAAATAATATAAATAACAGTTCTTTCTCACTTTTACTCCCTCAAATAATATTTGAGTACGTTTACATCTGTTCTCACATTTTGTTTCCCCAGATTTCCTCTGTAATTTGAGAGGAAATTATTACTTTTCTTTGGCAAAATACTTAAATACAGATAATAGTAAGATTAAGGAATTTTTCTCAGAGCCATACAGTAAGAGGTTGGGTGAAAGGAGAGAAACCAGGGAGAAGTCACACTGTCTCTGGCTGTGAATATATGTTAGGTCCAAAATTAGTAAGTGGGTATTTTTAGCCTTTCCCTTGACTTCTAAAGGAGCTCCCACATTTACCAGATCCAAGATGCTAAGAATTTAAAAATAAAACATTTTTAAAAAATCAACAGAAGAGAATTCTGAAGTGAGTGTTGAAAGATTAAGAATGGATAAAAGTTTTATATACTCTTGGTTATTTATTTATTTATTTTTATTTTTAAGGGATATTTAGAAAAGTGATGGGTCCTCTATACGTGTTAGGAATATGGATGAAAGGAAATGATATTTTAAAAATATTTGTATATTGTATTTCCCCTTTGTTGTATATTGAAATGCAATTAAAATACATTGAAAACAACAGATTTCTAAAGTTCAATGTCTATGATTGTGATTCTGCTTTAAATCTGGGCTGCATGTGTGTGTGTGTTAGTTGCTCAGTCCTCTCTGACTCTTTGCTGCCCCATGGACTGTAGCCTGCCAGGTTCCTCTATCCATGGGATTTTCCAGTTAAGAATACTGGAATGGGTTGACATTCCTTTCTCCAGGGAATCTTCCCGACCCAGGGATCAAATCTGGGTCTCCTGCATTACCCATTCTTTATCATGTGAGCCAGAAGGGAAGCCCTGTGGCTCTCTGGATATATAACTGTTTAAAGGTGAAACTTATAAGTCAATTCTAAGCAAATAGACCTTACACACTAGGAAAAAAGAAAAGTGTCTCTCAAAGTCCTTACCAGAATTCTCAAAAAAGGGAAAGAACTGGTTTATCCTCGAGGCATGGGAAAGGAATTTTTCCAGTATGGCTGTTCTAGTATAGACTCAAAACTAGAGCATTATGTCTATGGTAGTGGTGAGTGCTTATTAGCTTGTCCTGTCCGACTCTTTGAAACACTATGTAGCCCTCCAGGCTTCTCTGTCCATGGAATTCTCCAGGCAAGAATACTGAAATGGGTTTCCATGCCCTCCTCCAGGGGATCTTCTTGATCCAGGGATGGCACCTGAGTCTCCTGCATTGCAGGAGTCTTTACCGCTGAAACACTGGAGAAAACCAGAGTAATGGGAAGGGTCCAAATCATCAGCTGTATGGGGTGCAGTTGTCAACAGTATTAACAGTAGCAATATGGACTGCCTGCTTGAGACAGGGTAGGCAGACCAGAATTCTAGCTATTACATTGTTGAAGAGTTAGCAAAAGACCATTGGTAGTTGCCACTGTAGGTACTACTAAGTCCTCAACTGTAGTTCCTCAGGCATTACCTCTGATACATGTAACAATCTATACTGCCAAGCAAAGCAAACTTATGTGATTCTCTGGCATCCTTCTGCTAGCTTTATGTCTCTATTCCTTTTGACAATCAAATTTCCACAATGCATCATCTGTAATGCTTTCTCAATTCTTCTCTTCTCCTCACCATTTATAACCAAACCCACCAACAAGTGCTGGTGATTTTGCCATCAGACTTCATGAGAAGTAGGTTCACTCCTGATGCCACCACAGTTCACTCTGACATGGACTACTGCAGAGCCTGAGATTGCTCTTCTGGTGAACTTTGTAAATACCCTTCTAGAGTGATTATAAGGAGCAAAGTAGAAACGGTTATAGAATGAGAGTGCCAGGTCCTTTAAGAGTTGTATTTGTCACTGTAAAAGCATGAAAATATAATTCTTATTTTATTGTCAATCTTATGAGCTGGGTTAATGTGAATCTGTCCTTCCGAGGTCAATTCTTTCCTAGTGTGCATAAAAAGAAAATTTCTGAGGATATCTAAACCTGAAAGATTGCGGATGAGGCCCTGGACTAGTGACCTCACTAAGCATTATCCACAAGGCACCCTTGGTCTGTCTGTCCTGAGGCAACACTGGTATTTGGCTACTTCTTGTAACTTCTGTTGCTACAACTGTGACTTGATCTTCTTATTTACTTATTTGACCAGATAACTTTTATGATCGGTGTTCACATTATTTGTTTGCTACTCTGTGTTTATTTCAAAGAGCTCTTGCAAATCACTTCTTTCTTTTCAAAGACAACTAGTTTAATTTCAATAATAAGATATTATTAGACTGAATATTTAACAGATTTAAATATTGCCCATTTATGAATTACTGATACTGATAATTAACTCAGTTTTAGTGAAAACTACATCTTTGTTTGAACTTGCTGCTAAGTCACTTTAGTTGTGTCCGACTCTGTGCGACCCCATAGAAGGCAGCCCACCAGGCTCCCCCGTCCCTGGGATTCACCAGGCAGGAACACTGGAGTGGGTTGCCATTATTTGAACTTAATTTTCTTTAATATTGTAAAGGAACTGATCATTTGTAATGGCTATTATTTTCATTGTCTCAAATGTTCAAACCTATATGGGGATGATCAACAACCATTATAACATCTTATTATTCTTATTTTACTTTAGAATATTTTTGCTCCCTTTCTTTTTTCTTATTTGAATTTGCCTTTCTGAAGCTAGTTACTTCATATAGCTATTTAAGAATTTCTTAAACTCATTCTCATTTTAGTCATTACATTTTGAAAACAGTGCTGGTTCTGGCTAATGAGAAAATAGCATCAGTTAAAATATATAATTATGTCTATGGATTTCTTAGCATTATTTTAAGTGATTTTCCTGTAGTATTTGCTGGCATAATAAATTAAAAACTTTGTGACTTGACCAACCTTAATTTTAACCATTTCACTTGTTCTTGATGTATAATATAATATACATAACTAAATGCTTCTTATCTATATTGGAGTATGGATTTATTAGAGAGTTTGGTAAAACTCTTAGACTGCATAATAATTCATTGAATTAATTGGATATATATATCTATATGTATCTCATGCAATACTGTATAAATGCCTTTCTAAAAGAGCTATGGCATTAAGGAGACCTACCTTAAGGATGACTTTTGAGTATGAGCAGTGATTAACTTTAGAATTTCTTTACTTTTGAAAACAATTTTTTAAAATGAATTAGACCAGTAATGCCAACCATTTAAATTAACCATAAAGTTCACATTGTCTTGCCTATTTGCCTATAGTACCTTTGATTTATGCAATATACTATCTCCAAGAAAATGGAAATATTTTATATTATCTTATTATTTTTTTTAACATTGTCATGAATTACAGGCTGGGTAGCCTTGTCATCTTAGTTTTATAGTTAAAGAAGCCAGATCAGATAGTTTTCCCTAAATTGTTAATAAAAATAATCAAACTTGTTGGTTAACAGAGAAAGGATACTGAAATTCAAGATCCTGAACCTTCAACCAGTATATAAGCTATAGCTTTGCTAAAGTCACTAAAAGTTTTTGCAAGTGTGCAAATATAATGCAAATGCATTTTACATAGCATGTATGTGTGTATGTATACATATATGTGTATATATTATTATGATAAATCATTCATATATTGGTTGGCCAGAAAGTTTATTTGGGTTTTCCCAAAGCATCTTACAGAAAAAAACTGGACAAACTTTTTGACTAACCCTTTAAATATAAAGTTTTATTCCAAAAATCATAAAAGAAATAATGTTCAGGAGGGTTTCTATTATTGTTATGAACTATAAACACTCTCATCTACTTATCCATGTGTATTAATGTATGTTTTTCTCTAACTTAACAACTTTCAATTCTCAAAAGCTCTAGAACTCAGTATAAAGCTAGTAAATGGAAAAGAAAGATTATTAATTTTAATGGGAGAGTAATGATGCATTCCATCTTCACAAAGTTCCAAAATAATTTTCACAGATATAAATATACATCGATTGAACAATAAAAGCAAATAATAAATAAAGCTTTGGAAGTAAACCCAGTCTTCACATGAAACATAGTGAAAGATGATTCTACTTGTTCTTTTTTTCCTTTCTCCACAAATCTCGCTACGACTATTTTAACTTTTGGAAAACTCATAACTATGCATTTCAAAATAAAATTGTAGCACAAAAACATTTTTAGATAAAACTAAAAACTATGTATGAAAAGGCTTTTAAGCCCTGAAATTGCTCACACATAACTAAAATAACCATACAGTTCACTAAGCAGTAGAATTTGGATTCTTCCAAAGATAGTATGTTATTTAAATTTATTTATTTCTTTAGTATACACTTGCTTCAGGTATATGGGTCTTTGTCAAAACTCAAAATGTCAAACTTTCATTTCTTATGGCATGTTTATTTTTTATGTGTTAATTTGTGTTTAATCCATAGTAATTGCCAAAACAATTAGTTTGAAAAAGAGTTTAATGTTTGGAGAGCCATTGTATTGAAAAATTATCACTTGAATTGTCATTACATGAAGTAAGACAATATTTCTCATGTCCAGACCGGTAGACCATATCATTCTAATTAACTTATAAAAAAAACTTTTCTTAATCCATTGAGGTGGGATTCTAGGATAAGGAAAAAAGTAGCATTCCACCTTATGAATCCTGGTTGTATTGGTTACAGGAAGCAGGGAGAGGCTAAGATGCAAAATGCCCTGTGTGTAAGGAAAAAGTAATTCAGAAAGAATAAATTTAGTTGGAAAGATATACCATTTAACACGGTTTGATGCTGAGTATTCATTTTTGCTAAGTTATTGAAAGTCACTATTTTAGGCTAATGATAATCAGTTTTGACTGATTCAGTTTCCAGAGTTGGAAGTGACATTTTCAGAAAATAGATGTTTTCTGTTAAGTTTACAAGAGTATATGGCCAAGAGCAAAAAAGTCTAATCATTTTCCATGAAAAAAGGGGCTTCCAGTTTTCCTTGGCGAGTAAAGTTAAGTCAGTGATGAAAGGGATTTAATAGAAGTTATTCAAAAATAATCTGAAGAGTTTGTGCAGCTGATCCCAAAAAGCAGTCATGCAGATAACTATTTGGTTCAGACAAAGAAGGGTGCAGATTAAACAAACCAAATTTCAACTATTATACTTTGTTAAAGGGGAGTGCTCAAGACTTAAAAATCATTTACTGAAATGCCCATGAAAGTTTGATGAGAGCAATTGTTTGACTAAGTAAGCCACTGCTGGAAAGCTTTGCATGTGCACAGCTATTCAAATTAAAACAATGGATTACTAGATGTTTTTATTTCTAGGTTTCTTCTATAGGATAATAATGGGCTTAAACCAGACATTAAAATTTCTTTTCATTTAAATAGAAGTCAACAAATTTTATTTCCATGTTGCTACACAGGCTGATTAATTTGAAGATATGTAGGATTTTTATCTTCCAAATATCTTACTGGCATCACTGTATCTTATCTTGTTCTTGCCTTAGCCATTGTGTTGTTCAGTCACTCAATCATTTCTGACTCTGTGTGACCTCAGGGACTGCAGCATGCCAGGTTTCCCTGTCCATCACCATCTCACAGAGCTTGCTCAAACTCATGTCCATTGACTCTCTAATGCCATCCAACCATCTCATCTTCTGTTGTCCCCTTATCCTCCTGCCTTCTATCTTTCCCAGCATCAGGGTCTTTTCCAATGAGTCAGTTCTTCACATCATGTGGCCAAAGTATTGGAGCTTCAGCTTCAGCATCAGTCCCTCCAGTGAATATTCAGGACTGATTTATTTATTTATTTATTTATATTTTTATTTTTTTTCAATTTTAATTAAAAAAAATTATACATGTGTTCCCCATCCTGAACCCTCCTCCCTCCTCCCTCCCCATACCATCCCTCTGGGTCGTCCCAGTGCACCAGCCCCAAGCATCCAGCATCGTGCATTGAACCTGGACTGGCATCTCGTTTCATACATGACATTTCACATGTTTCAATGCCATTCTCCCAAATCTTCCCACCCTCTCCCTCTCCCACAGAGTCCATAAGACTGTTCTATACATCAGTGTCTCTTTTGCTGTCTCGTATACAGGGTTATCGTTACCATCTGTCTAAATTCCATATATATGCGTTAGTATACTGTATTGGTGTTTGTCCTTCTGGCTTACTTCACTCTGTATAATAGGCTCCAGTTTCATCCACCTCATTAGAACTGATTCAAATGTATTCTTTTTAATGGCTGAGTAATACTCCATTGTGTATATGTACCACAGCTTTCTTATCCATTCATCTGCTGATGGACATCTAGGTTGTTTCCATGTCCTGGCTATTATAAACAGTGCTGCGATGAACATTGGGGTACATGTGTCTCTTTCCCTTCTGGTTTCCTCAGTGTGTATGCCCAGCACTGGGATTGCTGGATCATAAGGCAGTTCTATTTCCAGTTTTTTAAGGAATCTCCACACTGTTCTCCATAGTGGCTGTACTAGTTTGCATTCCCACCCACAGTGTAAGAGGGTTCCCTTTTCTCCACACCCTCTCCAGCATTTATTATTTGTAGACTTTTGGATCGCAGCCATTCTGACTGGTGTGAAATGGTATCTCATAGTGGTTTTGATTTGCATTTCTCTGATAATGAGTGATGTTGAGCATCTTTTCATGTGTTTGTTAGCCATCTGTATGTCTTCTTTGGAGAAATGTCTATTTAGTTCTTTGGCCCATTTTTTGATTGGGTCATTTATTTTTCTAGAGTTGAGCTGTAGGAGTTGCTTGTATATTTTTGAGATTAGTTGTTTGTCAGTTGCTTCATTTGCTATTATTTTCTCCCATTCTGAAGGCTGTCTTTTCACCTTGCTAATAGTTTCCTTTGATGTGTAGAAGCTTTTAAGTTTAATTAGGTCCCATTTGTTTATTTTTGCTTTTATTTCCAATATTCTGGGAGGTGGGTCATAGAGGATCCTGCTGTGATGTATGTCAGAGAGTGTTTTGCCTATGTTCTCCTCTAGGAGTTTTATAGTTTCTGGTCTTACGTTGAGATCTTTAATCCATTTTGAGTTTATTTTTGTATATGGTGTTAGAAAGTGAAAGCCCAGAGATAAATCCACGCACATATGGACACCTTATCTTTGACAAAGGAGGCAAGAATATACAATGGATTAAAGACAATCTCTTTAACAAGTGGTGCTGGGAAATCTGGTCAACCACTTGTAAAAGAATGAAACTAGAACACTTTCTAACACTATATACAAAAGGACTGATTTCTTTTAAGATTGATTAGTTTGATCTCCTTACAGTCCAAGGGAATCTCAAGAATCTTATCCAACTCCATAGTTCAAAAGCATCAATTCTTCAGTGCTCAGCCTTCTTTATGGTCCAATTCTCACATCCACACATGACTACTATAGCTTCAAGTAAACGGACCTTTGTCAGCAAAGTAATATCTCTGCTTTTTAATATGCTTAAAAAGCATATAGTCATATGCTTTGTTGGTCATAACTTTTCTTCCAAGGAGCAAGTGTCTTTTAATTTAATGGCTGCAGTCACCATCTGCAGTGATTTTGGAGCCTAAGGAAATAAAGTCTGACACTGTTTCCATTGTTTTCCCATCTTTTTGCAGTGAATTGATGGGACTGGATTCCATGACCTTCATTTTTTGAATGTTGAGTTTTAAGTCAGTTCTTTAACTCTTCTCATTACTTTCATTAAGAGGCTCTTTAGTTCCTCTTCACTTTCTGCCATAGGGTGTTGTCATCTGCATATCTGAGGTTACTGATATTTCTCCTGGCGATCTTGATTTCAACTTGTGTTTTATCCAGCCTCAAATATTGCATGATGTATTGTACATATAAGTTAAATAATCTGGGTGATAATATATAGCCTTGTCATATTCCTTTCCCAATTTTGAACCAGTCCTTTGTTCCATATTATTTATATGTGATTAGTCACTCAGTCATGTCCGACTCTTTGCGAATCCATAGACTATAGCCCATCAGGATACTCTGTCCATGGGAATTCTCCAAGCAAGAATACTGGAGTGGGTTGCCATGCTCTCCTCCAGGGGATTGTCCCAACCCAGGGATCGAACCTAGGTCTCCATCTTTACCATCTGAGCCACCTGAGATTTTTTTCCCCTTAAATCCAAATAATCTATTGTATACTTCCTTCCAGAGTTCTTCTTAATTAACACTGTTTTATTAAAAATTATTATATTAGAGGCTTTACATTCAATTATGTTAAATATAATTAATTTATTATAATTTTAATATATATCTTAATATTTACTATAAAGTCAATATTCCAGTATATAAAGTGATAAGTTCCTTAATATGATATTGAGTATTAGCCTCCCATGTGGTTTTAGAGTTAGACCGATTGACCTTCTAACCGTGTCCATCTATTCACTGAGTGAATATTGGACATGTTCCTTAACTATTCCATGCTTCAGGATTTTCTTTGTCAAATGGAGTTTATAGCAGTACCGACATAATAGAGTTGTATCAAACTTAAATGAGCTCCTCAGTATAAACACATTATTAAAATTTCCAGGATGTAGCAAAAACTTAGTAATTTTTACCTATTACTATCATAGTGTTGTCAAATTTCCATCCACAATTCAAGTTTTAAAAAAATATTTTTGAGTTTGCTGAAATAAACATTTTAAACTCTAAGCCTCCAGCCTCCTGAATAGTAGAAAATTTAGCTTCATTCAGCCATGGGAATTGTCTCCACTTCTTAATTGTGCCATGATGCAAAGATTCCAGGATGCCCCCAACACCAGAAATGAAGTAGGAAAGATTATTTATTGTCCATCATTCTGTCTACTTTTGTTACCACTAAAGCACCCATTGTCCATTCAACAGTGTCCTTTCATCTTTGCTGCTCTGCTGTGATATTTCTGACAGAGGGCTCTTTGTCAAGTCTAGGATCCTCAGACATAATTCACTTCCTGATGAACCTTATTTCAACTACTTAACATGTCTCCTATCTTGGGGAACCCATAGATCCCTCTTTATTCTTATCTAGTCTTGGATACTCCTTGAAAACAACAACAACAACAACAAAACCCAAACCAAGTAAATCCTCTTAATAACTTAAATAAAGACTTTTATTTGTAATGCTCCATATCTATTGGTAAAGCATAGATTGAACAAAAACCTTAGTCACAGAAAACTGACAAAACTGATCTCATGGATCACAGGCTTGTCTAACTCAGTGAAACTGTGAACGAAGCTATAAAGGGCCACCCAAGATGGACGGGTCACAGTGGAGAGTTCTGACAAAACATGGTCCACTGGAGAAGGGAATGACAAACCACCTCAGCATTCTTGCCTCAAGAACCCAATGAACAGTATGAAAAGGCAAAACAATATCACACTGAAAGATTAACTCCCCAGGACGATAGGTGCCCAATACGCTACTGCAAAAGAGTGGAGAAATAACTCCAGAAAGAATGACTGGATGGAACGAAAGTAAAAACTCCCAAAAAAAGGCAATGCCAAAGAATGCTCAAACTACCACACAATTGCACTCATCTCACATGCTAGTAAAGTAATGCTCAAAATTCTCCAAGCCATGTTTCAACAATGCATGAACCGACAACTTCCAGATGTTCAAGCTGGTTTTAGAAAAGGTAGAGGAACCAGAGATCAAATTGCCAACATCCACTGGATCATCAAAAAAGCAAGAAAGTTCCAGAAAAACACCTATTTCTGCTTTATTGACTATGCCAAAGCCTTTGACTGTGTGGATCACAATAAACTGTGGAAAATCCTGAAAGAGATGGGAATACCACATCAACTTATCTGGCTCTTGAGAAACCTATATGCAGGTCAGGAAGCAACAGTTAGAACTGGACATGGACCAACACATTGGTTGCAAACAGGAAAAGGAGTGTGTCAAGATTGTATATTGTCACCCTGCTTATTTAACTTATATGCAGAGTTCAGTTCAGTCGCTCAATCATGTCCGACTCCTTGCGACCCTATGAACTGCAGTGTGCTAGGCCTCCCTGTCCGTGATCAACTCTGGAGTCCACCCAAACCTATGTCCATTGAGTCAGTGATGCCATCCAACCATCTCATCCTCTGTCATCCTCTTCTCCTCCTGACCTCAATCTTTCCCAGCATCAGGGTCTTTTCCAATGAGTCAGCTCTTTGCATCAGGTGGCCAAAGTATTGGAGTTTCAGCTTCAACATCAGTCTTACCAATGAACACCCAGGACTGATCTCCTTTAGGATGGACTGGTTGGATCTCCTTGCAGTCCAAGGGACTCTCAAGAGTCTTCTCCAACACTACAGTTCAAAAGCATCAATTCTTCAGTGCTCAGCTTTCTTTATAGTCCAACTCTCACATCCATACATGACTACTGGAAAAACCATAGCCATGACCACAAAGAAGGACCTTTGTTGACAAAGTAATGTCTCTGCTTTTTAATATGCTGTCTAGGTTAGTCATAACTTTTCTTCCAAAGAGTAAGCCTCTTTTAATTTCATCGCTTCAATCACCATCTGCAGTAATTTTGGAGCCTAGAAAAATAAAGTCAGCTACTGTTTCCACTCTTTTCCCATCTATTTGCCATGAATTGATGGGCCCGGATGTCATGATCTTAGTTTTCTGAATGTTGAGCTTTAAGCCAACTTTTTCACTCTCCTCTTTCACTTTCATCAAGAGGCTTTTTAGTTCCTCTTCACTTTCTGCCATAAGGGTGGTGTCATCTGCATATCTGAGGTTATTGATATTTCTCCCTGCAATCTTGATTCCAGCTTGTGGTTCCTCCAGCCCAGCATTTCTCATGATGTACTCTGCATATAAGTTAAATAAGCAGGGTGACAACATGCAGAGTACATCTTGAGAAACGAGGGCTGGATGAAGCACAAGCTAGAAACAAGATTGCTGGAAGAAATATCAATAACCTCAGATATGCAGATGACATCACCCTTATTGCAGAAAGTGAAGAACTGAAGAGCCTCTTGATGAAAGTGAAAGAGGAGAGTGAAAAAGCTGGCTTACAGCTCAACATTCAGAAAAACTAAGATCATGGAATCTGATTTCATCACTTCATGGCAAATAGATGGGAAAACAGTGGAAACTGGCTATTTTGGGGGGCTTCAAAATCACTGCAGATGGTGACTGCAGCCATGAAATTAAAAGATGCTTGCTCCTTGGTAGAAAAGTTATGACCAATCTAGACAGCATATTAAAAAGCAGAGGCATTAATTTGCCAACAAAGTTCCATCTAGTCAAGGCTATATTTTTCCAGTAGTCATGTATGGAAGTGAGTGTTGGACTATAAGGAAAAGTGAGCAGCAAAGAACTGATGCTTTTGAACTGTGGTGTTGGAGAAGACCCTTGAGAGTCCCTTCGACTGCAAGGAGATCCAACCGGTCCATATTGAAGGAAATAAGTCCTGAACATTCATTGGAAGGACTGATGTTGAAGCTGAAACCTCAGTACTTTGGCCACCTGATGTGAAGAGCTGACTCATTGGAAAAGACCCCAATGCTGGGAAAGATTGAAGGTGAGAGGAGAAGGGGATGATAGAGGATGAGGTGGTTGGATGGCATCACCGATTCAATGGACATGAGTTTTAGCAAATTTCGGGAGTTGGTGATGGACAGAGAAGCCTGGCGCTCTGCAATCCATGACGTTGCAAAGGTTTGGACACGACTGAGTGACTGAACTGAACTGAACTGAACTGAAAGCAAAACCAACACCCCGTTGTGGATATGACTGGTGTTGAAAGTAAGCCTGATGCTGTAAACAACAGTATTTCATTGGAATCTGGAATGTTAGGTCCATTAAACAAGGTCAATTGGAAGTTGTCAAACAGGAGATGACAAGAGTGAACCTCAACATTTTAGGTATCAATGAACTAATAAGGATGGGAATGGGCAAATGTAATTCAGATGACCATTATATCTACTACTGTGGGCTAAAATCCCTTAGAAGAAATGGTGTGGCCCTCATAGTCCACAAAAGAGTCTAAAATGCACTACTTTGGTACAGTCTCAAAAACCACAGAGTGATCTCTGTTCGTTTCCAAGGCAAATCATTCAATACCACAGTAATCCAAGTCTATGTCCCAACCACTAATGCTGAAGAAGCTGACATTGAATAGTTCTATGAGGATCTATAAGACCTTCTAGAACTAACACCATAAAAAAAGGTGTCCTTTTCATCATAGGAGACTGGAATGCAAAAATAGGAATTCAAGAGATATCTGGAGTAACTGGCAAATTTGGCCTTGGAGTACGAAATGAAGCCAGGCAGAGTCTACAGAGTTTTCCCAAGAGAATGCTTCTTGGTGTCATAGCAAACACTTTCTTCCAACAAAATAAGAGACAACTCTACTCATGGACATCACCAGGTGGTCAATACTGCAATCAAATAGATTATATTCTTTTCAGCCAAAGATGGAGGAACTCTATACAATCAGCAAAAACAAGAATGGGAGCTGACTGTCACTCAGAATATGAAAACATTATTGCAAAATTCAGACTTAAATTGAAGAACGTTGGGAAAACCACTAGACCATTCAGGTATGACCTAAGCCAAATTCCTTATCATTATATAGTGAAAGTACAAATAGGTTCAAGGGATTAGATCTGATAGACAGAATGCCTGAAGAACTATGGACAGAGGTTCGTAACATTGTGCAGGAGGCTGTGATCAAAACCATCCCCAAGAAAAAGAAATGCAAAAAGGCAAAATGGCTGAGCAAAGAAGAGAAGGGAAAGGCAAAGGAGAAAAGGAAAGATATATCCATATGAATGGAGAGTTCCAAAGAATAACAAGGAAAGATATGAAAACCTTTAAAAGTGAACAATGCAAAGAAATAGAGGAAAACAATGGAGTGGGAAAGACAAGAGCTCTGTTAAAGAAAATTAGAGATTCCAAGGGAACATTTCATGCGAAGATGGGCATAATAAAGGGCAGAAATGGCATGGACCTAACAGAAGCAGAAAATATTAAGAAGAGGTGGCAAGAATACATAGAAGTACTATACAAAAAAAGATCTTAATGATTCTGATAACCACAATGGTGTGATCACTCACCTAGAGACAGACATCTTGGATTGCAAAGTCAAGTGGGCCTAAGGAAGCCTCACTATGAACAAACCATGTGTAGGTGATGGAATTCCAGCTGAGCTATATCAAATCCTAAAATATGATGCTGTGAAAGTGCTACACTCAATATACCAGCAAATTTGGAAAATTCAGTAGTGGCCACAGGATTGGAAAAGGTCAGTTTTCATTCCAGTCTCTAAGAAGGACAATGCCAAAGAATGTTCAAACAACTGCACAATTGCCATCATTTCACAGGCTAGCAAAGAAATGCTCAAAATTCTCCAAGCTAGGTGGCAGCATTATGTGAACTGAGAACTTCCAGATGTTCAAATTGGATTCAGAAAAGGCAGAGAAACCAGAGATCAAATTGCCAACATCTGCTGGATCATAGAAAAAGCAAGAGAATTCTGGGAGAATATCTTCTTCTGCATCATTGATTATGCTAAAGCCTTTGACTGTGTGGATTAAAAACAAACTGGAAAATTCTTAAAGAGATGAAAATGCCCTACCACCTTACCTGCCTCCTGAGAAACCTATATGCAAGTCAGGAAGCAACAGTTAGAACTGGACATGGAACAACAGATTGGTTCCAAATTGGGAAAAAAGCATGTCAAGGCTGTATATTATCACTCTGCTTATTTAAACTATATTCAGATTACATCATGAAAAATGCTTGGCTGGATGAAGCACAAGCTGGAACCAAGATGGCCAAGAGAAATATCAATAACCTCAGATATGCAAATGACACCATCCTTATGACAGAAAGCTAAGAGTGACTCAAGAGCCTCTCGATGAAGGTGGAACAGAAGCGTGAAAAAGCTGGTTTAAAAGTCAACATTCAAAAAACTAAGATCATGGCATCTGGTCATATCATTTCATGGCAAAAAGATGGGGAAACAATGGAAACAGTGACAGACTTCATTTCCTTGGTCTCCAAAATCACTGCAGATAGTGACTGCAGGCATGAAATTAAAAGATGCTTGCTCCTTGAAAGAAAAGGTACGACAAACCTAGACAGGATATTAAAAATCAGTGCCATTACTTTGCTGACAAAGGTCTGTCTAGACAAAGGTATGGTTTTTCCAGTAGTCATGTATGGAACTGAGAGTTGAACTATAAAGAAGGCTGAGCACTGAAGAATTGACACTTTTGAACTGTAGTGTTGGAGAAGACTCTTAAGAGTCCCTCAGACTGCAAGGAGATCAAATCATTCACTTCTAAAGGAAATCAGTCCTGCATATTCACTGGAAGGACTGATGCTGAAACTGAAGCTCCAATACTTTGGCCACCTTTTGTGAAGAGCCAACTCATTAGAAAAGCCCCTGATGCTGGGAAAGATTGAAGGTAGGAGGAGAAGTGGATGACAGTGGTTGAGATAGTTGGATAGCATCACTGACTCAATGGACATGAGTTTGAGCAAGGTCCATGTGTTGGTGATGGGTAGGGTATTTTGGCATGCTGCAGTCCGTGGGGTCACAGAGTCAGACACAAGTGAGCAATTGAACTGAAATGTATCTAGAATGTCTTTCAACATCATTTAAAAATAAAATTTATTATGTTAAGAATCCTGTCATTTGACCATGTACTCACCTACCTGCTGCTGCTGCTACTAAGCTGCTTCAGTCGTGTCCGACTCTGTGCTACCTCATAGATGGTAGCCCACCAGGCTCCCTGGTCCCTGAGATTCTCCAGGCAAGAACACTGGAGTGGGTTGCCATTTCCTTCTCCCTAACATCCCTTATTCTCTCTTTATAGTAAGAAATTCACAGGCATATTTTTTACATAGTGTGATAAAACACATCAGCGTCATCCAGAAGTGATTGCTGCATGCTTTTCTGTTATTGTTCGGGCCCCACTGAATTTCTTGCTTCACTTTCTACCACTTCCTATTATAAAAGGATTGGTGAAATCGTTATTTTTGCTAATAAACAACCAATTCTGAGCTTCTCATCTCCTTCCTCTTTCCTGCCAGAGCCCCAGTGGTACTAATGCATAATTGGTTGGCTTCATATCCTATACAGCAAATACGAGAGAGTCATGCTTGATGTAAGAAAAAATGTTAACTAGTTTATATAAGGAGATTCTTAAATAAGTTTCAGTATTTAGTGTGACTATTAAATGCTACTGGGACACATTGATGAATGATATTTGTTAAAACCATTTTTCAGAATAGAGTTTAATCTTTCCTAATTTGAAAAAAAAAGTTTACAATACAGAGTGAATTCTCTCTCAGAATATATGTCAATTCTACCACGGGGAGAGAGGTTTTCAAGTCACCAGAAAAAGGGAACTCAAATATGATTATACTTTTAAAATTAAGAAAAAGTAATATTTCATATTATTGTCTCTGTTATTTGAAAGAATTTTGAATTTGAGGTGACTAAATGTATTAATAATAAAATAATTTGTTTTATGTTTATGTAGGGGCTCAATGTTCACAAATTTCTTTCCTGAATTCTATCATTTGATCTCTGTAATACTTCTATGAGATAGGCAGAGAAGGTATTAAAGATATCAATTTTCAGTTGAGGAGATCCAGGCTTAGAGAAGCTCGATTGGAGAAAATTCACCAAAGTTACAGAAATTATATAAGTACTCAACCCAGAACCTCAAATCTGGCCTTTGATTCAAACTCATACTCTTTACATTTATAACCTGAAGCGAGGTTATAAATCTGGAGTGGCAAATAGCATCCACTTTGCATGCCAACCCTGATAAATTCGAAGGTATGCTTGAGATGATTCTCGAAGGGCATATAGAGGATAGCCAGATGAGATAGGGCATTTCAGGTGGATAAAATTACAAATGTAAAGGTCTGGTGATATAAGACTACATATGGCATTCAAACATCTCTATGGTTTTTTTTTTTTCTTTTTATTTAAACTAAAAATGTTTCTTTATTTTAAAATATTTGTTTTACCTTCTGACTCTGTAATGGAAAATCCTCTTCTGATTATGCCAGGCTCCTTTGATCTTCATCGTGGCTCACTACAGCTGGTTCTCTGCAGTCTTGTCAGGCCTCTGGATCATTTATTCAGAGTTACTGCCAGGTTAACCTGATGGCAGTTACCCAGCAATGCGTCTTTCTAGAAGTTTGTTCTGGATAATTAGAGAAAGGCTTCATCATGCCTAGTGACTGTCTATGAAATATTTTCTCATTTCATACCAAAATCATGAGCGGAATGAATAAACCTCCTTGGTAATGAGGTTCAAAATTTTGCTACTTAATTAAAAGATTTTGGAGACCTTCCCATATTTTCAATTAGTAATTTATGATAGTTGTATTTCTGATGAAAATTAACATAATGATAGCAATTATTGTCTTAGCCAACATTATTTCGCCCTTGCCATGTTTCATGAACTTTTAAAGAAATTTACATGAATGATTAACACTGCTTGTAATCCTTATAATAACATACTCATCTCCATTTTATAAATAAGGTAAATTAAGTTAGAAATATGAAACAATTTGATAAAGTCACAGAGCCATTAAGAGATGGAAAAAAGTGAAAGTGTGAAAATATTAGTTGCTCATTTGTGTCTTACTCTTTGTGATCCCATGAACTGTATGTAGCTCATCAGACTCTTCTGTCCACGGAATTCTCCAGGCAAGAACACTGGAGTTGTTAGCCATTCCCTTCTCTAGGGTATCTTCCCAACCCAGGGATGAAACCTGGGTCTCCTGCATTGGCAGGCAGATTCTTTACCATTTGAGCCACCAAGGAACAGGGATGCAAACCTTTGTCTTTCTGTTCCCATATATAAGTGCTCTTAACCATTATCTCTTATATCATAATTACTTAACTTTGAAGCTCTAATGAGGAAAGCAGAGAAGAAAAAGAGCCTGCATGTACACACAGCCATACCATCAACATTTTTCCATAGAGGATAAAAATCATCTTATAATGGTTAAAAAATAGAAAGTCTGCTTAATACATGTCATAGTTGTTAGCACATGTGACCAAGTGATTGCATCATCTTCAGTACATATCTACAATATTTTTTTCTGGTATCCTAACCTGTAACAATTCCATTGCATATTCTGACCTAAGAATTGTTTCAGAATCCAGCTCCCAAGTTAGTTCTTTAGGCCATATTTGCCAACAAAACATGCTGAAACTTTAGTGAGAATTTATATCAGAAAAAAAAAAATGTTCCCCTCTGCCCCCTTCCCCGGGCCCTGCAACCTGGCTTGATTTCTGCAATGGCTGAACTACAGAAGTTGGTATACTCAGACACCTTTTGGCTTTTTCTTAAGCTTGGCGTTATTTAACACCAAAAGCTATTGACCTGATTTCCTTTGAATTCCAGAATATTGCCTGAAAAAAAAAGATTACTAATATGGCTAAATTTCTGGTGAGGATTTAACTTTCTTCATCTAGTGAAGATCTGCTGCTACATGTGGGGTTATCTCAATTGACAGGGAATGTGTCCAAGAGATACAGTGATTGAGAATTACTCACACATCTACTTCTGCCAAGACAGAAAACAGGGTTTTCAATGAATGATTACCAGATGGTTATCTGAGACATTTGGCTATGTTCTAAGCTTGATAAGCAGAAAAATACTCAAGAAAATAGAGACTGTTTGCCATAAAGTTCCATATTTCGTGTCTTGAAATGAACATCCTGATTGCTTTGGAGTATAGATATGATATAAATGAAGTACTTAACAAAATATCTATCACAAAGCATGTGATCAAGATTTTACCCTGATACCTTCTGCTTATTCTTTGAATAAATCACTTAAATGATTAACTATTTACCTTTTAGGGAAGTTTGTGAGGTGTTTTCTCTATTAAGAAGTATGATTGTTTTGACTGGCCCATTGATATATCTGTAAGAATAAACTGCCTCATTGTTTTACTCTTCTCTTTAGGCCTTTGGAAAAGGCTAGGTCCTAAGTTCCATCAATTTTAACACTATCATACAACTTTAATAAACCATACTTCAGAGCCAAAATTGTTTCCTGAGAACAGGTTATTATAAGGTAGACGGATTCTCTATGCAGAGATGTTGGCTTTCTTTTGACCTGAGGATTCCTTTGTACCTTAATTAAAGAGTAGAGCAAGGCACACTAAGAAAGGCACTGACAAAGAAAAGGAAAATTCATTCCTTCAGGATTGCTAGTTCTTGGTCTAGGGCTTATCCAACAAGCCATTTTCTAAACATTTATTAAATCAAGCAAAACAGTGTTTTTCACATGTCTTAGTGCCTCTAGAATCAAATCAATTCAAAATAGGTGGCAAAGGGAAGTATGTAAATCACAATTTACATTGAGAAATTGATTCCTTTCCCCAAATGAAACCATGATCTGTCAGAGTGCAGAAACATCAAAGCAACTATGAACAATGAGAATAAAACAGGGATTTTGAGATGGAAATTGAATTTTTAATGCTTTGCTTATAGTGTATAGGATGTTAATATGGGTTAAAAACAATCTTCCCTTTTGGTTTTTTACCTCAGAATAAATTAATA
The DNA here is from genome assembly GCF_029378745.1 of Bos indicus. Taxonomy (NCBI): domain Eukaryota; kingdom Metazoa; phylum Chordata; class Mammalia; order Artiodactyla; family Bovidae; genus Bos; species Bos indicus. Next base: position 62,040,354 of record NC_091762.1, on the reverse strand, counting down.
TATATTTTTAAAACTTTCATTGTACATTGGATTAACTGTATTCATTTACCATGTGACCTTTCAAAGGTCTTTTAGACTTTTAAGGGAAAAATCAAGAAGCTATAAATTAGTGCTTATTTATGTTTCTTTGATTTGGATATTTTTTTTGGAGTGCATATAATTCACAATATTGTGTTAATTTCCAATGTAGAGCAAAGAGGTTTATATATACATATATATATATATAAATAATCTATTCATTTAGGTATATTTTCCCAGATAGGCCATTGCAGAATATTGGGTAGTAACAGTGCCTAATTCTGTAGGCTGACAGACTTACTGGTCTTAGCCAGTCTCAATCTCTGCTCTGTAGCCTGTGTGGCCCCAAGACTCACATTTTCTTCAGACATCTACTTTTATACTCAAAACTATAAAGTGTAATTTATGCATAAGGCATATAGTCTAGATTTCAAATGAAAATTGGATATTTCTATCCAATAATCTTTGTTGTTCTTAGATTGTAGCTTAAATATGAGTGAGTGTTCAAGATATTTTTTCCCTATTTGCAGACATTTTTAGAATTGTAGTTTTCATAATTTAATAATTATAAAATATATCTTATGAAATCTCATGTGGTGGAAGATGATTCAAGTATTTCATGTTTTGAATGAATAGTAGTGTATCATTTGTCTCAGTATTTGAAAAAAGATGTTGCCATACTGCATTTTAGTGAAATATGATCTTCTGTGAGGTGTGACAGTAAGGGTAAAAGTTTTTACCCTTTGTTTTACCTATGTTTTAAAGTTCATTACAAATTTTGGCACATTTGTTGTCAATCCACATTGCAAATAAAAAATCTAGTCACTATTTGAGTGACTTTTAATCAAGAAAATGCACATAATATATATAAACTACATTTTAAAATTATATCTACATATAATTTTTAAGTTGGTTATATTTGGGTATGAGTATCTCCAAGCCAGGCTTCAGCAATATGTGAACCATGAACTTCCTGATGTTCAAGCTGGTTTTAGAAAAGGCACAGGAACCAGAGATCAAATTGCCAACATCCTCTGGATCATGGAAAAAGCAAGACAGTTCCAGAAAAACATCTATTTCTGCTTTATTGACTATGCCAAAGCCTTTGACTGTGTGGATCAAAATAAACTGTGGAAAATTCTGAAAGAGATGGGAATACCAGACCACCTGATCTGCCTCTTGAGAAATTTGTATGCAGGTCAGGAAGCAAAAGTTAGAACTGGACATGGAACAACAGACTGGTTCCAAATAGGAAAAGGAGTTCGTCAAGGCTGTATATTGTCACCCTGTTTATTTAACTTATATGCAGAGTACATCATGAGAAACGCTGGGCTGGAAGAAACACAAGCTGGAATCAAGATTGCCAGGAGAAATATCAATAACCTCAGATATGTAGATGACACCACCCTTATGGCAGAAAGTGAAGAGGAACTAAAAAGCCTCTTGATAAAGGTGAAAGTGGAGAATGAAAAAGTGGGCTTATAGCTCAACATTCAGAAAACTAAGATCATGGCATCCGGTCCCACCACTTCATGGAAAATAGATGGGGAAACAGTGGAAACAGTTTCAGACTATTTTTCTAGGCTCCAAAATCACTACAGATGGTGACTGCAGCCATGAAATTAAAAGATGCTTACTCCTTGGAAGGAAAGTTATGACCAACCTAGATAGCATATTCAAAAGCAGAGACATTACTTTGCCAATAAAGGTTCGTCTAGTCAAGGCTATGGTTTTTCCTGTGGTCATGTATGGATGTGAGAGTTGGACTGTGAAGAAGGCTGAGCACCGAAGAATTGATGCTTTTGAACTGGGGTGTTGGAGAAGACTCTTGAGAGTCCCTTGGACTGCAAGGAGATCCAACCAGTCCATCCTAAAGGAGATCAGCCCTGGGATTTCTTTGGAAGAAATGATGCTTTCTGAAACTCCAGTACTTTGGCCACCTCATGCGAAGAGTTGACTCATTGGAAAAGACTCTGATGCTGGGAGGGATTGGGGGCAGGAGGAGAAGGGGACGACCGAGGATGAGATGGCTGGATGGCATCACTGACTCGATGGACGTGAGTCTGAGTGAACTCCGGGAGGTGGTGATGGACAGGGAGGCCTGGCGTGCTGCGATTCATGGGGTCGCAAAGAGTCGGACATGACTGAGCGACTTATCTGATCAACTATACAGAAAAAGAAATTTTCAAGAGTAAGTTGGCATTTGAAAATACAGCACAGAAGAAGAATAATTTTTCTCATGATAATCCAGGTATATACGTGTTATCTTGTTTACTTTTAGTACTTTCATTGTAAATGCTTATATTCATCAATCATGTGTAATATTGCATGCTGTTTTTATGTCTTCTATTTTTCTCTCAAAAACACTCTTACCCACCTCTGTGCTCAGTGAGACTTAGGGTCTGGCCTATATCAAAGGGCTCCCTTGCCCACTGGCTTCCTGTTTGGTTAAGCAAATGAGGAGATTCAAGAAGAAATGTGAGCAAAGAAGCAGAGCGAAGTCTTCTACTTCCTGTCAGTGGCTTTGGTGAGGGCTGGCTGCATCCCTTGACCAACAGGTAGTGACTCCTGACAGACAGCCTTCTCCTATGGAGCTCCTTCTCCATTTTCATTGAAGAAGACTCTTCTCTGCTCCAGGACTACGTATGACACCACGTAGAAACAGTCTCATCCTCTAGAACATTAAAGCTATGTTTTTGCATGCAATTTTCTTGAAACCAAAGACTTTCATCAAACATTTATTGATTATCAGACAAAGGGCTTTGAAGGTTTAGAGATTCACAGTTCTTACTAACTTGCTTTAAAAGGAAGGTTGTCAGTACCCAGTTCTTAGATTCTTTACAGTATTTTTTTTTTTCCAAACACAGGTGTAATTGCATTATTATATCATTCCTCTGGCCACACCAAACAAAACTCACATTTGATGGTGACTCCCATTTTCAAAATAAAATTTAAATTCTTAAGTATGGTATGGAGATACTTAAGGAAAGGGATTCTACTTGATCCAGCTTTAGTTTTCATTTGAACATTATCATTACTAATGTCTCACCCCACTGAATGGTTCATCATTCTGTTCCATGCCCTAGGCCTCTCAGTTGCATGTTTTTCTTTTTGCTTACTTAATAACCTTTTCTCCTTTTTCCATCTGTAAGAGGAAAGGTGTTCCTGTCAAGATTTAGCAAGGTCTTCTTCCAACTCCAATGAATGATAGTCCATTGCTGGAGTTTTCCTTTTATCAGGGTTAAGGATATGCTTATAATCTTCCCATTTAGATTCTAATGTCTTCGGGTGAAAGGATCAAACATTTTCATACTTGTAGACTGATTGTATTTAGTGGAGGGACTCCTTTGCACATGTATTTTGAGCTCAGTAACTGTTTTGAAAGTGAAATGACTTACTAGTGTGGTAATTAAACTTGGTGTGACCTTTTCTTCCTATGGTAACGGTAAGTTAGCTCAGCAGAATGAGGGATAAATACAAAGTCAGGTAAGAGAAGGGAATGGCAACCCATTCCAGTATTCTTGCCTGGAAAATCCCATGGACAGAGGAACCTGGGAAGCTACAGTCCATGGGGTCGCAAGAGTTGGACATGACTTAGCAACTAAAGCACCAACATCAACAATTTATATGACTGGCATTTGGCAAGAGTTGCATTTCCCATTTTTCCTATTACTTCCTTCCTGCCTATCTGTCCCAAGCTCCTTTGAGCACATTTAGGTTGGGCTTGGTGATATTCATTTGCATCCAAGAAAGCCTGGTGGTCCTCTTTGGCCTTGAGCTGGATCAGTACTAGATTAAGAAGGGCAAGAGACTGGAGAAACTTGTGGAAAGCAATAGGCCTGAAGACAAGATCTGAATTTAGTGTTTGCAAATTTTAGGATTGAATTCCAGCTCTGTGACATACTGGCCATGGAACTTGGGAAGTTTTTTTGTTTGTTTTGTTTTATGGCTATCAATATTTTGAACCTCTTGCTATCAAATGAGAATACTTATCTTACAATGTTGCGTGGGGAAGATCCCTTGGAGGAGGGCATGGCGACTCACTCCAGTATTCTTGTTGGGAGAATTCCATGGACAGAAGAGCCTAGCATGTTACAGTCCTTAGGATTACACAGTCCTTAGGATCACCTCGGACATGACTGAAGTGACAGCACAAGTTTGCAAATTTTAACCTTATCAATCATTTAAATTAAAGCTGAGTGACTTTAGTTTCTGCCTCTGACAGAAGACTCTGGTTGCTATTTCCTCTCTTGCCAAGTAGAACTACTCTCAGAACCTGCAAAAGACAAGTTATACAGGGTTATCTTTTTTATTCTTTTGATTTTTTTCTTTCACTTTCAAAAGCTACAACTTCTATAAATTATTGATCTGCTTTTTAAAATAATTATATTTAAGGAAAAATATGAAAAAATTACTAGTATAGGATACAAATAGTCACAATTTGTAAAATAAAGGATTAACTTTGACCCAATTATTAAATTTTAAAAGAGCTCCTTTAGTAGGAGCTTTTTTTAAACATCTAAAAAGTTCTTTTTTTCAAAAATAAATCTCCAAAGCTACCCTATGGATTTATTGAAATATTTATGATAAAACGAAATCCAGAAGCTTTATGTTGGTGGCATCAGAAAGAGGTTGAGTGATAGACATGATCTGATTCTTAGGGTGAATTATTAAAAATATATTCTTCTTTACAGATCAAGAATTGAAAGATCAAGCAGCACAGTTCAAAAGTTGAAAGAAATTAGATAAAAGATGGGTTGTGCAGAAGAACCCAAGGAAGAGATGAAACAACCAGAGAGGTGGTCACTGAATTTTACTGTACCAAGTATGTATGAGAGAGAGCTGACATTTTTATGAAGGCTATTCCTATATGTCATGAATGGCAAATATTAAATTTATAATTGTTCTGTATAAATAAGCAAATAATTGCTTAATACACTACTTTTATAACAAATTAATATTCAATATGTTTTGGACCTTTATGAAAGGCTACCTATATTACTTCATTTAATCCAGATAAGATTACCAATGAGAAGACAGCATTATTGCCCCAATTTTATAAAAGAAAAAAAAGAGAAATATTTTGTAATTTGCTTAAAGTCACCATAAACACTTGGTTGTAACTACTGGATACTTCTTCCTTGTGAACCAGCCTCTTTTAATTAAATGGGTGATGGACCTGAAAACTAGCAAGTCTGGAAGCTAAGCAAGGGGTCATGAATTTGTATTACAGCAGTTCTTTCAGGCTCTTGGTCCTTCAATCTTGGCTGCTTTTAATTATTTAGACTGAGAATACCTTTGTTGTGATCCTTGCATACACCATCTCCACAGCTCTCTGTGAGTCAGCACTGTCCCCCCACCACTGCTGCTCCAAGATGCTGCTCATTAAGATAAATGTACCCATCTTGCTCTGTCAGTTAAGCACTGTCTCCACGTATGTCTTCAGTCGTGTCTGACTCTGTGCAACCTCATGGACTGTAGCCTGCCAGGCTCCTCTGTCCATGGGAATTCTCCAGACAAGAATACAGGAGTGGGTTGAAATGCCCTCCTCCAGGGGATCTTCCTAACCCAGGGATCAAACCCTTGCCTCCTGTGGTTTCTGCATCTCAAGTGGATTCACTACCACTGAGCCACTGAGGAAGCAAATATTCTCTCCAGTCCTCTATTATTACTGTTTGGATCCTCTCATTCCCATTATTATCATGAATCCCTGTTTACACTGTAATAGCATGTCTTACCATCAGTCCTCGTCTAGAGAGGAAAGCTACCAATGAGATTCCTGGAAAATTCCTTAATAATTTGATAAATGGAGTGTCCTATGAAATCCCTGTGGAACTTGGTTGACTGGTAGTATTTCCAGCCTTATATATATATATATAGCTCTCTTACCATACTGACTGCTCTGAGCCTTTGGGCTATGTCTTCCAATATTTTTCATGTTAATTTCTACACTTTCACTTCAGTTTGTATTGGTCATCTTTTTTGCCCAATTTCCAAGAGCATTCCAACAAGGTTTTATACCATCTCCCAGGTCTTTTACCAAGGTATAAATTCCTGTGTCAAGTGAAAGTTCTTCCATATTAATCAGCTATCATCCAACTTTATGTTCTACCGCCTCCTCCCTGGAACCAGAACCCACCTGATCTAAAGCACACATACCTCCCTAGCCCTACAGGTATGCCCTGGCTAGGTTCTGTAGCCTTTATGTGGATATAGCTACTTTTCTTTCCTTCCTCTATATCTGTGTCACATCTGCATGAGGTTTACTGCACCTTGACTTTATTAGTTTGGTGACTAGAAAATGAGGGGAGAGTAAATTCTGAGAGGTATGAAAGTTGTCTTGCAAGACAGAGGCCTTTGACTTGTCCTCAATTGATTGATACTGCTAGCCTTTAAGAAGAAGAAATAGGTCATTTCTGAAGGCCCAGATGGTTCAGCAGAGTATGAGGATTAAAATATTTGAGTACATTGATCCAGATGTTCCCTTGTCAAAATGTCAAGTTCCACACTTTCTTAATCAGGATCCTGACTTTGGCATAACAGTCTTGTTGAAGTCAAAATTCAACCTTCTCTAGAGCTCAACTACTCTTATAATTAAGCTCTGGCACTAATCCTCAGCTTTTCTACTCATCCATCTACAGGAGATGAGATTCTTTTTATATACTGCTTATGGCAATGCCTGTGGAGGGACTCAGCTGTGAGCTATCAGCAGTAAGTACTTCTGGCAACTAACAGAATGAATGCCTAAGTTCAAAAGGCAGCAATCAGAGCGATTAGTCACAGCATCTACCCTAGCGTTTAAGATAGTTGATATTGAATACTTTTGAAATGGTAAGGAGAGGGGTCAAAGTTGAAAGTACAAAAAGGAAAATCGTACAATGCAGTTTTAGGAGGATAGAATAAATGGAATACAAAGTTTATGCAATGACCCTGGCCTCAGATTGGAGGACACAATATATTGAAAACTAAAGGGAATGAGGAAAGATGACTGTAGGTACAGAGAGGTTTTTAGGCTTATTAGCAAGCTTCAGAGTGACTCTTGTCCAATGGAAATGAAGTAAAAGTCAGAATCATATTTTTAAAATGAAAAAACACTAGTCAGTGATGATTTTACAAAAATACAGAAGCACTGAAAAGCTTTTATTCACTTTTTGCATGTCCTTACTCAGCTGTTGTGGAAAGTAGGGAATTAGACTATTCAAAGAAACATAGTAAAACTGACAGGTATTGTTGAGGGCCCAGATGAAACCGATGGTCAAGGCTATTTTGTTGAAACAGTCTCCCCTGTTCTGTGGCTTTCTCCAGAAGTGCTCAGCTGACTCAGAATAGCATGGAAAAAATGGTTATTTGCATTAATCCAAGTTTGAGATTTTGCTATATGGGTATAATGAAAGTAGAGGTGAGTGGGAGATTGGTTACAGTATTATGAACTGAATTAGGAAAAATAAACAAAACCAGACACTGATGGGTTGACTCATAATAGACAGTCAATTAAATGTTAGAATGGCTGCACTAGGAAGAGCTAAACACTTATCCTGGAAACAGAAATGATTTTTAGAAAGTTATTTGGGAGTGTGGCAGGATTAGATAGTAAGATATTAGGAGAATTGAAACAGTTGCCTGAGAAGGAACACAGGATAAGTCAGTTCAGTTGAGGAAGTAAGAGAACCCCTTGCCACACAATAAAATCAACAGCATTTCCTGTTCTCACCATGATTGATCTCTCAGCAGTATTTAACAGTATTAATATATTTTTATTTAAACTCACTCTTATCTTTGGGTCTGTGTTATCATACATACAACTTGTTTCTATTCCACTTCTCTTCTTTTATCTTACTTTTGTTAGTTCTTTTTCCTAAAACTCACTTTTCAATGATATTCAAATCGGAAGCCTCAGATAACATGATTCTATACATAGAAAATCTTAAGACCACCTTCAAAAATTACTAGAACTCAACAATAAATTCAAGGAAATTGTAGGTTGTAAAATTAATATACAGAAATCTGTTGCATTTCTGTATACTATCAATGAGAAAGAGAATTTTTTTTTTAAACAATCCCATTTAGAATCACAAGAAAAAGAATAAAACACCTAGGAATAAGTATTCTGAAGGAGGTAAAAGACCTATACAAGGAAATTTGTAAGACTTTGATGAAATAAAAGATGCATTGTGTTCACTGTAAAGATTAATATTGTTAAATGACCAAATTACCCAAGGCAATCTACAGATTCAATGTAATCCCTATCAAAAGACTAATGGCATTTTTCACAGAACTATAACAAATGACTAAAATTTTTATGGAAATACAAAGATCCTGAAGAATCAAAACAGTTTGAGAAAGAACAACAAAACTGGTGGTCTCATCCTATCTGATTTTGAACTATACTACAAAGCTACAGTAATCAAAACACTTTGGCACATAAACAGACTTACAGATCAATGAAAACAGTTAAGTGCCCAGGAATGAATCCACATTTGTATGAGCAATTAATCTATAATTAAGGAGGCAAGAATATTCAATGATAAAAAGACAGCCTCTTCAATAAATGGTATTGGGGAAATCTCACAGCTATACACAAAAAAATCAGATTGGGCTGCTTTCTCACACCATATACAAATATAAACTCAAAATGGATTAAAGACTTAAATATAACCTGGAGCCATAAAATTTCAAGAAGAAAATAGGCAGTCAATCTGTATAAATGTTGCCAGTGGTAATTTAATAGCAAAAACTGAAGACCATTGATAGTTCCTTTAATAGAAGATTGGTACAAGAACTTTTTGAGATTCATACTCTATGATATATTGTAGTTATTAGAAATGAGTATGTTGTATGTCAAAGATAATATAAGCTTCAATAGGGCAGGGTTTTTTTTTCTTTTTTCCCTCAGAATGTAATTCCAGCAAGTAGGAAAAGGCCTGGTACATTGTAAGTGTTTAGAAAATATTTGGTAAATAAATGAATTTTATATGTATTATTATAGAAAGTTACCTATACTATATCATAGGTAAAAACAATTACATTCCAGGATAATTCATGGGGTTTATATTCAAAGAAACAAACATAGAGATAAACAACCAGAATTATATCTGTTAAACTGTCACCAGAATTTACCTCTGAGTTGTGGAATACAAATGGTGGGGACTAAGGGGAGAGTTCCAGTTACATTTCATGTATATAGTTAGCTATTGCTTGCCTCTTTTAGAAAAAGCATGTATTCATGCATCATTAAAAATCATCATAGTTCATTTAAAAATAATTTGAAATGATCTAAAATAGGACATTTATACTTTTAAGAGGAAATTGTAACATTAGCTAAAAACCTACCAGATGTTGGTCATGTGCCAGACACTGTGTAAATACTATGCGTGCATTTTCACACCTGCTCCTGACTCATTTAATCTTAGGAGAGATGTGTTAGTGCTATTGCCGTTTTACAGATGAGGACGCTGAGGCTAAGGCTAAAGTCACATAGTTATGGAGTAGTGAACACAAAGTACAGACCTAGAAAAGCAAGATTCAGAATTCACAATCTTAACCCTCCCATTAATACTGTGTTTGAATAAAGTCAATACTTTGATCCAGTGAGAAGTTGATTGGAATACTGAGAAAGAAGAGAGGGACAATAGGTCTCTGAAGGCTGATAACAACTCTTAAAATCAAATACTAAAATGTTTGGATTTATTTTGTTATTCAACAAAACAGTGTGGATATGAGCTCCTTTAAAGATGCTGACATTTTTTACAAGGGGAATGAATGGAGTTTGGAGTGCCTAGAAGATAGTCATCTTAACTTATGCATGAGTAGAGGAAATGGATAGAAATAGCATACTTTAAAATCCATTATTGAAAACAAATGTAGACACACTTATGATCATAGAACTAATGGATAAAGATATCAAAACTAACTGAATTGTGTACTTACAATAGCATTTCTATTAATAACTATTGTTATTAATAGTATCAGAAAAGATGATTCTTTAGAAAAGCTGAGGTCATTGGGTCCTCTAGCAAGGCCTAATTAACCTTCCAGGTACAATGTGTATTTGAGCATCTATGAAACATTGTTCATTCTCTTGGTTGGAAATTTCCCTTCCCCTCCTGAAATGGTGCATTCCTATTCATTTCTCAAGGTCAAATTGAAGAGCTATCTCTTCTATAGAACCTCCTTTGAATATGCCAAAAAGGAGAGATAGATAATTTCCTCCTCAGTATTTCCTTGCTCCTTTAGTCATTTTTCTACTATCATACTTATTACATTGCCTTATTGTGAATTATTCACATACATTTCACCTGGATAGATCTTATGCTTTTTTTTTTTTTAATCTAATGTCTTAGCTTACTGGATCCCTGTTTCACAAAGGCTAGCACAGTATCAGGACAGGTGTTTATGAAAGAGTAAATGAATGAATGCGTGATAGTGCTGTATTTACTTAATTATACCCTTATAATTTTCTTATAAATTTAATAATAAATTAATAAATTTCTTGTAACTAATTTACTGAAAATGGTGGGCACTCTGCTAAATATGTGTGTATGTCTCATTTCACTGTTGATCCATTCAATTTCACCATCTGCAGTTGAAGAGACTGACAAAAGTGAACATGACCAAGGTCAAACTAGTCACAACTCTCAGGTTTGTTTGGTGCCAAAGCTTATGATTTTATTAAATGAAAATTCAAAGACATTAAAAAAATAAGCAAAAGTAACAGAATTGTAAGAAGAAAAGATCTGCTGGGTATACAAATGTGATCTCTACCACTGGTATGCAAAAACACTGTGATGACTCAGGCACACACAGTGAGCTAGTTCAAACTTCCATGCCAATATTTCAGGAATAAGTTAGAAATAAAACAATGACCATGATTACAGTGACTCTATCTTATTTCTTGCATTTATATTGAATGTTAGACTCATTTCATTCAGTTCACAATTTTGTTTCTTGTATTATCCAGAAACTTGCCTTTATTTTGTCCAAGAGTAGACACAGTGTTCAAATAACTTTAGACATCTTATTTCCGGATTGCAAAATGTAGAAACTGTAGCTGTAATGCATTAGAAAAAAAATAATATTCTAGAGCTATTAACCATCATCTTTGAGTCTGGAAATATGTCCTAAGAATTAGTCATTTGAAGCTGATAAATTCCAGACTACTTTCTATGCATAAGTCATCAATAATTTTGTAGGAGAAAATATTCCTAAAAGGAATCAACTGATACAAATTCCTTTAAAGACCAGTGACAGCTAAAATCAGAATGTCTTACCTACTAATATTTTTTATTTAGATAGATATTATATCTTGATAATGAACAGGATGACAAAAATTGTCTAAAACTTGGAGTCTTTAATCATCTTCTTATAACATATTCTAAGTTATTCAGGGAAGTATTTAGTAGCTGACTATTATTAATTTGCTTAGTTGATGACTGAAGCAGCATGGATCCTGCATGATAGAATTTTCTTTAATTATCACAAGGTTAGCTGAAGATGAATCACTGAGTTTGAGGTAACTCCTCCCCAAATTGGTTGGGGGGATTTGTCTTTCTCATATTTACATAAGAATTGATCATGAACAGCTGATGTTGCATCTGCCTCTCATAGAATGTGCTTTACAAAAATAACAAAAACTAGACAATCTGCTTACTAGGTAAGATAGTGGCTGACCTCATGCAACAATAAAAATTGATCTTAGTCATTCTGCCAAACATTAAATATTTTGTAGGTCTTTCTGCTGAGTTGCAAAAAAAAAAGTTGAGTTTAATATTAAATTTTGCCTTTGGGGATTATTACTTTGAAAGTAATCCAGATATTTTGTTTACATTGGAAGGGTTCAGTGAGACACAGTTAACTGTGAACAGAATTCAAAACAATAACCCTGGAAAAGAACCATTCCCTTTGGTCAGTGGCTATTGTGTCAGCGGTTATACCGAGTCAATCAAAAAGAAGAAAGAAAGAGAGAAAACACCAACTGTGAGAATGGAGCTGTCAAGCTGATTGACTAGATCATAGCAAATATAAAATTTGAAATGTTTTTTGTCATGAGGTAAATACTCAATTTTTATCTGAGTGTTACAAAAGCTAAATACAACAACCTAAAAATCCTACAGAAGTATCATTAGTGAGAAACATAGAAAACCTAAATTACCTTTGAAAAGAAATGAAAGAAACTACAGAAAGTATTTGTCTAATGACACTGTTCCATTCAATAGAAATCTTTCAAGAAGAATGTATGACTAGATTTCAGAATTGCATACTTGCTTAATAAAGAATTTTTCTCTTTTCTACAAATTTATTAAACAAGTGATTAGTCAAATCCACTGGTTTGTTTTAGTTGTTTTATGTGAATTATTTGCTCTTTAGGAAAATGTTTTAAACTGTAAGAGTGGAGCAGTAAGAACCTTTTTATACCCTATGGTTTGAAAAATAAAATAATAGAAAATACAATTTAATTTGTGGGTTTTTTATTTATACTGCATATCACTGTTAAACCTTTTGTGCATGGCTTTATATGACTTTTCTAATATTGCTAAGAAATGGAGCATTAAGGACCTCAGCATTGGTAGGTATCTGATAACTCTAATTCTTTAGCTATAGTGTTGTCCTGGGCCATTAGTCAACAAAAATTTCAGTGAACTGGTATTTCTCTATAATTAGTATTCCTTCTTATTTCCCTCATCTTATCTTGGCTTATCATCCATTTTCTGTTTTGTTGGGGTTTTTAATTTGGCCTATGTAGACTTTGATTAACTTATATTTTGAAATTTTAATTAAAATGGGCTCTCATTATATTGCCCATCACTTCCTCTGCTTACTGATAGATTTCATTTTTAAGGCAAATGTTTTCCTTCATATATTAAATATTTTTCACTCAATCTTCTAAATTAAACATAAAATAGTCTTCATTGGGCTCATTCTGTCCTTCTGGCTCATTTACTATCTTTTCTTCATTTTGAACTCTATATTTGAAATTAAAGTTTTATTTTAAAATTAACTCCTATTTAGAGAATACAAATTAATTTTCCCACTTTTTTTTCATCTTTTTTAAATGCCATCTGAAAACAAACTTGTTCTATTTTCTGTTTTACATGTTTCTGTCTACCATTCAGTATGTTTATAAAAATATTTAAAGAGCTTTTAGGTTTATTTTTTTCCCACTTTATAGCTCAGTATATATGTACTCTTTAAAATTTTTTAAAAAATTTACTCTTTAAGTTTTTTCTAAGAAAACATGTTTGCTATTGTTATGTCATTATCTCAATTGATGTTTGTGTGACCAGTGAGCATGTCAATCCAGTGTTCAGTTCGGTTCAGTTCAGTCGCTCAGTCATGTCCCACTCTTTGCGACCCCATGAATTGCAGCATGCCAGGCCTCCCTGTCCATCACCATCTCCCGGAGTTCACTTAGACTCACGTCTATCGATTTGGTGATGCCATCCAGCCATCTCATCCTCTATCATCCCCTCTTCCTCCTGCCCCCAATCCCTCCCAGCATCAGAGTCTTTTCCAACGAGTCAACTCTTCGCATGAGGTGGCCAAAGTCCTGGACTTTCAGCTTTAGCATCATTCCTTCCAAAGAAATCCCAGGGCTGATCTCCTTTAGAATGGACTGGTTGGATCTCCTTGCAGTCCTCAGTCAACCACAAAAAAAAAAAAAAAAAAAAGCTGAAAAAAAGAGTCTCTACTATTTATACTCACTGTTGAAAGAATTGTAACTGAATATTTGGAAAGATATTTTTGGCAAGGGAAGAAGTGCAGAAATAATATTTTAACATTTCAAATGCATTTTAATTCATCTGTGGAATATCATGCTTCTTCAAATTAATTATGTGTGCTTACCTTCTTAAAGAACGTATTAAACTGGAAATCATTAAATATTTTGTACAAATTCAACTATTTTTTTGTATTTATACTGTTTTCTTTAACCCATTGGATGCAGCACTTTATTAAATATATAACATTATATTTGATATATAGCAATAGAATAGTTGGGCTTCCCTCATAGCTCAGTTGGTAAAAAAATCTGCCTGCAGTGCAGGAAACTTGGGTTCAATCCCTGGGTCAGGAAGATCCCCTGGAAAAGGAAATGGCAACCCAGTCTAATATTCTTACCTGGAGAATTCCATGGACAGAGGAACCTGGCTACAATCCATGGTGTCGCAAGAGTCAGACACAGCACAGAGACTAAAGAGAGAGAGAAAATAGAATAGCTGTATTATATATGACTGTGCATAGTTATTAAATTTAGTTTTTTGCAGTAATTACACATTCAGTTAAAATAGTAATGCTATTTTCAATACCTTAGAGGGAAGATCACAAGAACTGGATTTCATATGGAAAGTCCTGCCAGCTACACTGTTCTTTGGAAGAAGATTGGTGTCTTGTAAGTCCTGGCAATGAGAATGGGCCTGTTTCTGCTAGTTAGCTTTATGATCTTTAACAAAATGTTTCTTCTTTCTAGTCTCAGTTTCCCGTTTTTTGGAGTGAAATTATTGTATTACATTACTTCAGATCTCTTGATGACTCTGAAATTCTGATGACCCCAGTTTTTACAGATCCTTTATTAAACAGCAATCTTTTGAGAGAAATCTTAAAAATATGTGTATTAAAACATGCATAAGGTATTAGTAGTATGTAGGAGTATAATATTAGCAAATAACTATAAATTCTAGTATTTTACATTAGTGTTTTATATTAGATTGATAAACACTTTTTAACTCTGCAGTTTTCATGTGGCAATCCATGATTCTCTAATATTTGTAAAGATTTTTAAATTTATAATATTAAATTATGATTAACCAAATCATAACCTCTGAGCCACCAGGGAAGCCCTGATTAACCAAATAGTGTTACCAAATTATTCTCTCTGTCTTTTCTCTGAAAAACTCATGTTGGCTGCTCTTGATTAGATATGGATATAAAATTAATTGCCTGATTTTTGATAGGGATTTTTGAAAGCTTAGTAGATTTTATTAGCCAATT
This sequence comes from Bos indicus, assembly GCF_029378745.1. Lineage (NCBI taxonomy): Eukaryota > Metazoa > Chordata > Mammalia > Artiodactyla > Bovidae > Bos > Bos indicus. Next base: position 62,025,354 of record NC_091762.1, on the reverse strand, counting down.
CAAACAATGTCTGGGTAAAACTCTTTGCCTCTTCTTTTCTCCTTCCTCTTGCCCCCATCAACTGTTCACAATCTGGATGTGGAACAGTAAATTGACAGAGGAACACTGGAGCCAGAGGAGTTGGTGTTTTTCTTTCACAGAGTCCTTGTTCTTTTTAACATGAATATTATTATGTTCTAATAACAAGGAAAAAAAACAGCATTTCACATCCCAAGAGAGTAAACTTTCTGCCCTGCTTAGTCTTAGGCAAAGAGCATCTCCAGGCCAAGTGTCCTCTGGCAAGGTAAGGTATTCTGACAATTTTTATCACATGGCCTGCTTGCAGCTCCTTCTGAGTACTTTTCGATGATTAAGAACTGCACAGATGTAAAAGAAACCTCCCAGTGCCTTGGAGTGAAATCTTAGAACGTCATAACATATCATGCTGAAAGCAATGTATTAAAAACAGGTATTCAGGTCTGAGGAAATAACAGAAGTTGAGCACCACAAGGACTAGGACAAGGATCTTTAGTTCGAAGCCTCAGCAGTCAGCTTTGGCATGTGAGAATGTAAAAGAGGGTGATACACATTTGACTGAATGTTTCACCAATTGATTCCCCTGGCTGCCTTCCCAGAGTCTATGAGTATCATAGTCCCATAATGAAGGCTTCATTGCATTCTTTTGAACTGATTCCTGCCAATATCAAAGCAGCACCGCAGAAACAAAAACACTGCTGTGATGTTAGAAATCACAATCATTAACTCTGAAAAGAAATCTTGGTATGTGAGTTAGAACAATATCCATGTGGTTCAAGTAGTAGATTGATGAATTCACTGGAAGGCGCTCTGACACATAAGCATCTGGGAAAGGATATTAGTTTTTGCCTGGGAACCTATTTAGAAAGGTAGAGGTGGATTTAAATATCATGATGCTATGTTAAATATTTCAAAGCATTTGCTTCTTGCAGGAGACTTTACAAAAGAATGGAAATGCAAAGATGTAAAAAGAAAAGTTAGCAATTTTCATTATATATTTTAAATAGAGTTGAAATGTATGAAACATAAAGACAAAAATGTAGAAATTCTAACAAGATTGTGCTATTTCTTGAAAAATGCAATCTCATTTTGAAGATTTGTAACATTTGTGATAGCTCAGAAATGATGTTTCTGGATTTGAAGTTACCTTAGAAAGCTATGAATAGCTTCTTAAAATACAATCTTGTTCTAGATTTCTCCCTCAGAGGCTAATTGTTAGTGGTATTAGTAGCCGTCTTTCCCATTTTTAAGACTTCCTTCAATCTATGTTAGAATATATGACTGAATTATCACATCATGTCCATCTTTTACTGATAAAACTGCTATAGTCAAAACTCTTTAAATGCATTATATCTAGTGAAAGTTCTGATTTTCTAGAAGTTATCAGATTCACAGATTAATGGAAGATTTCTAGTCCTGCCCTGGGTTAAGTAAGATAACTCTCTGTGCCTTAGTCCCTACACCTTTGTATATTAAAGCAAGTCACCAAGATAATGTTGCAGTGAGCCTGAAGTAGACAGCACAGTCTCAAATAAAATGAAGTAGTGCTTGCCACCCTGAATACAACTGTTTTTAGAAGCATCTGTTTAGTGTGACTTTGCAGCATTCGTTGTGTGGATGTGAGTGCTCAGTCATGTCCAACTCTTTGTGACCCCATGGACTGTATCACACCAGGCTCCTCAGTCCATGGGATTTTTCAGGCAAGAATACTGGAGTGGGTTGCCATTTCCTATTCCAGGGATACTTCCTGACCCAGGGATTGAACCCATGTCTCCCATGTCTCCTGCATTGGCAGGCAGGTTTTTTACCCACTGTGCCGCCTGGGAAACCCAGCATCTCTCTAATCTAGTATTCTTTGATAATGATCTAATAATTGCTTGTTTTCTACACACTAACCTGAGTTCCTTAATGAAAAGCGACATGCCTCTCCCTCATTCTCTTGTTATGTATAGCTTCTAATACTATCCCTGACACAATATGGACTATCCATAATTGCTTGTTAATTATATGAATGAATGAGAGAATGCATGCATAGATGCTTGGTATGACCCTGGTCAAACCTGCAAATGGGGAACTTGTTTCAGCAGGCTGCCTCCTTCTCTTTCCTTTTCACTTGGCTTTATATTAAGTTTCATTTCATCATAAAACCAGAGTGCGAATCATAGCACTCAACCAGATCACAGAGAAGCATCTCTTAAAAAAAAATAGAGGAAAAGGAAATTGGGAGGAAAAATCTTTCTTAGGTATGTGTAGGGCTATTTGGAAAAGAAAATAACTGCTATTATTGCAGACTTATTAATGTTTGCAGTTGTCCTGATTATTCTAACTCAAACCAAATAGCATTTAATTTGGGAGAAATTGCTCTGGACGTGCAGTCTAAAGAGGCGAGAAATGGAACAGACTTTCTTTATGCAGTGTTTGGGATGTGGTTAAATTATTTTAGGATGTTCAACAGTGTACTGCAAATTCAAATCCTGTGGGCAAAGCTAAACAAGCAATGCTAGGCAGCTTAGCCACTTAATCTTTTGGTGTTCAGTCTGTTGGGTCTGAGCTGTGAAATGGCTCCTGTGGCTTTCATGTGGAAAATGAGAATGTTCTGTAACGGCTGATGTGGGAATAAAGAAGTAAATACAAGGAAACTCTTACAAGCTCTTAATATTAACTGCACTAAGTAAGTGTAACTAACTGCATTAAGTTATTGATTTATCAGGGCTTGGCCAAATACTGTTTCCCTTTGTCCTTTTTGGAGACTAGGACAAAAGGTACAGGGGAGTTAAATGAACCAGTTGTTAACTGGGTTATTGGTGAATATACTGACTATTCTACTTCTCTTAGGAAAATGTCTAGGGGGCCATTTATAATGTCAGGAAAACTGACTAAGACTTATTGATCCTGATCATCTAGTAATCAAGCTCTCAATAGATGCATGTTTCTACAGGATTTTGTATAGTTTGTCTACCTAATTGAGTACTCTAAGACAATTTTGGCTGAAACCACAGATTTCACGGAGGTGCCCCATTACATTTTATTTTCCGCTTTAAAATAGTACTAAGTTACTTTAACCTTAGATTATAATGATGCGGGAAAACCATAGCCTGTTTAACGTGGCTAAATGAAATTAACTGGTAAATAAACAGTAGATTGGTATTCAGGGATGAAGTTTAGCATTATACATTTAGGACATGCAAATGACACTTCAATTTCAGTCACATTTGGGTGGGTTCCAGACCCAAATGACAGTGAAAGCAACTTTAGTTGCTTAGAGCTGTGAGGGGTGTTCTAGGGGTCTTCTCTACAACTGCTAGACTCAGTGGAGCTGCAGTGTCCTCTCTCTCAAGTTGGTGATTAGACTTTCGGACCATTTTAAAGGATGCAGAGGGGGATTCTCTCTGAGTTTCTAAGGCTTTTAAGCACAAATCCCAATTGTGAGCTTCAACACACCTGAATTCCGATTACCCCTCAGTCCCTAAATTCCCCAGGTTGTAGGCAGACACTATTAACAACAACAAAACCAGAAAACAGTGCATACAGTTTCCAGTCTAGAGAATAAGCTGTTCTGCAGTATATGTTCAGTGCAAACAAATTATTTGGTGTGCCAGAAGCACTCAACACCCCCAAAAAAACATAGAAGAAAAACCAAAAATAAGCAAAAAACCAAAACCAAACCAAACAAACAAGAATAGACAGAACAAGTTCCTGTCCCCAAAACCACTCCCTTCATAAAACTTAGACACAGTTAGGCAGAAAAAGCCAAGTCTTTTGGACCATAAGATACTAAAATAAACCTGAAGATTATTCATAATGCACATATGTAAAACAAGTGTTTAAATAGTGTTGTTTAAATTATTCCAGTCCTAGTATAATCCTTTAAATAAAAAAACTGATAGTTTTACCATATCATAACTTTTCTATTAATTATACCAGGTATTTCCTAGCTGAATTGTCTTGATGATAGAGACTGTGTCTTATAGTTTTGCATATATGTCACAGAATATAGTAGAAAGTCAATAATAATTTCCTAGCTGACCTAAAACAAACATATGTTTGAGTATTATTTACCCACAACTCTGATTATCCTCTTAAAAGATCACAGAGTAAAATGTTAGGTTTTGAGATCCTACTTTAGAAGTTACAGCTAGGGATAGAATTTTCCCTCCCAGAAGGACATTTTTAAGAGTACCAGAAAGACTAATTTTTTCTATTTTGTTATTATGGAATATTTATATTGTCCTCTCAAAATAAACTCGATTACTCCCTTTAAAAATTTCTGTTTTGTCAGCCTGCATGCAATCACACTTTACTTTTTCCTATCTGTTCTCACTATGCCTGTGTTGACCAATTCAGGGTTTGCCAGGCTTTAACCTACTAAGCACAAATTCTATAAATATAGGTTGCAAAGTTCTAATAGGCTATAAAAAAATTGATACAATTTTGAAAGAATACCATGTATAAAGATTACATTATTATCTAGTTAATAAATTTAAAGAATAACATTTGAAAATGATATTCTTGTGAGATAATCATCTCTAGCTGTTTTCCTGATACTGTATTTCTCATATTCTCAATAGCAACCATAAATAAATTTATTCTCTTTATCTTTCTACTATTTCTTTCTTGGTCGTGGCTTAGTTTCTAAGTCGTGTCCGACACTTGTGACCCCATGGGCTATGTAGCCTGCCAGGCTCTTCTGTACTTGGGATATCCCAGGCAAGAATACTGGAGTGGGTTGCCATTTCCTTCTCCAGGGGATCTTGCCCATCCAGGTATCAAATTTGCATCTCTTATATCTCCTGCCTTTGCAGACAGGTTCTTTACCACTAGTGCCACCTGGGAAGCCCATTTCTTTCTTGTGCTCAGTCGCTTCAGTTGTGTCCCACTCTGTGCGACCCCATGGACAGCAGTGCACCAGGCTCCCCTGCACGCAGGATTCTCCAGGCAAGAATACTGGAGTGGGTTGCCATTTCCTTCTCCATTACTTTGTTAGTATCATACAAATATACTGTTATACCTTGCAACTTAAAAAAAATGAACAGAATTTTCACACAACTCATCCTTCAAATTAGTACCTATTTCTTCTTTTTTTCTTTGTCTCTGTCTTCTTTTTTTCTCTCTCATTTTTCTCTCAGAGTTCCTAGGGTAATATCTATTATGGCTGTTTTGATGACTCTTTTCCAATTCTCTCTTGATTTCACTTCACTCATGCTTTGGCCTCCACCAGTGCAACAAAATTGCTTATGTAAAAAGTGTATATGTGTATATATATATTAAGCTGAGATTATGCATATAAAATTTCAAAATTTTGTTGAATTTTTCCCATTATATTTTTCAAATGATTATTTGAACTATATACGAAAACTATTGGTTTTCATATATATTGGTTTTGGTCCTAGTTAATTCAGTATGTTTTATCAGTTCAGTTCAGTCGCTCAGTTGTGTCCGACTCTTTGCGACCCCATGAATCACAGCACACCAGGCCTCCCTGTCCATCACCAACTCCCGGAGTTCACTCAGAGTCACGTCCATCAAGTCAGTAATGCCATCCAGCCATCTCATCTCATAGTATGTTTTATAACCAGTTCTAAATAATACATCTGTTGCTTCTGCTATACAGTCTTCCCTGGTATTCATAGTAGATTGGCCTTGGGTATTTGCCAGTGCAGAATCCCCGCACCCCAAAGGACCAACTGTTTTCAATTTATCTAAACATAGTAATGATTTTTGTCTTTATTTCTAATCATCATGTCAAATAGTAATGATTTTTGTCTTTATTTCTGATCATCATGTCATATTACCAAACTTACTGCATTTGCAAAACATTAAGAACTCTGGTCTTATTGTTGATTTTAATAGAATTTCTCCAGTAATTTGCAATCTTCTAGAGGTTAGGGAAAGAAGTAAAGAAAATTTTGTGTTGTGATAAGCAATTATTAGGAATGAGTGACAGCTTTTATCCAATATCATTTTTCCAATGAGGGAAGGGTTTTTCCAGGTCCTAGTATTGACAATGATGATACCATGGACATGGAGAGGTTTCTGTCACTTTGGTTTTCTACTGAAGAAACAAGCAGTATGAAGTGTACACATGAGATTGAGTGGAAACTTAAGTGGATGTAGTTCTTCAGAGTGAAAACTGAATGGTCTAGAGGGGGATAGAACTAGGGCCTTCCGGGTTGAGGGTGAGGTGAAGCTAGGAGAAAGGGTTGTCAAAGGACTCAAAATTCATCCTATAACCACATAAAAAAGATTATCTAGGTATTACCATTGTGCATTTCCAAATTCATTTGTTCATGTGTCAGTGCTCTTATTTTTCAAATCTTTAGATCTGGCCATGACCTGACATGAGAAGCTATTAAAGCTTCTCTATTCTATTTATTTATATGATGATCCCATGACCTATACAGTCTATGGAATACTCCAGGCCAGAATACTGGAGTGGGTAGCCCTTCCCTTCTTCAGGGTATCTTCCCAACCCAGGGATTGAACCCAGGTCTCCTGTATTGCAACGGATTCTTTACCAGCTGAGCCACCAGGGAAGCCCATTAATATATTTCCTTAAAATTAAAAGAGCTTTTCATGCTTGGTATTGGCCTTATATTGTTAGAGCTGTTGTTGTTGCCATTTAGTTGCTTAGTTGTGCCCAATTCTTCTATGACTGTCAGACACCAGACACCTCTGTCCTTGGAATTTCCCAGGCAAGAATTCGGGGGTGAGTTTCCATTCCCTTCTCCAGGGGAACTTCCCAAGCCAGGGATCAAATCTGTGTCTTCTGCATTGACAGATGGATTCTTTACCCCTGAGCCATTGTTTAATTTATAATACAAAATTTTTAAAAGATTTTGGCAACTAAAGCATTTTTACTTTAAGATTGCTAAGGTTTTTCTTTCTTTGGTTGAAGTTTACTTTGGCAAGGATCAGCAATATTTTTTCTAGCTTCTGAAGTGAACTTGTAGTTTTTCATCTTATTTGATGTCCTGGAATAGATAGTAATATATGGGAAATACCTATTTCTTAGAACACTGAATCTGTCCAAACCAGGGATCCTTTTGTATATATTTCTTTGATATAGAAGATGAACACATTATCAAAGAAATTGGTATTAAGCAGTTTGCTTCTCTTGAATAAACATTTTTTCCTAGAACATTGGTCTGTTTATTGAAATATTCAAAATTTTAATGTATGTTATCAAAAACAAAACATACAATGTAAAAAATAGCTTCATGTATGTTGCTCTATTTTCTTATTTATAACTTACTGAATTGTGTTTTGTCTTTTCTTAGTTCATTTACTTGTTTTCATGTTTATTATTTATTCTCGTGTTGTTGCTATTGTTTCTTATGTTTAAATTGAATTCTAAATATTAATCTTAATTATATTGTTTAATAGGGAAAATATTAAAGAGTATTCTGTCTCTGTGCACAGATTTGAGAGCATCCATAATTTTTATTGTCAAAGAGGTTTATTCTCATTATTTCCTATATAACTTGTAATTACATTTTAATTTAATTTTTCAATCTAAATGCTATTTTAAAGTTTTTAAGCTTCATTTTTTTAACATATTTGTTGTAATTTCTGCTTTCATTGAACAGTAGTTATAAAACATATCTGTATTTTTTCACCTTGTAGAATTCTTGCCTCGTCTATGGCCAATTACTATAAATGGTCCATGGATCCTTGAAATGAAGGTATACTTTCTTAAAGGTGAAAAATCAATCAGTTATAGTGTTCATCAAAGCATTTTTCTATCTAAAATTCTATTTTTTCTAGTAATAATCATTAAACCTGGTTAATTAATGTTTTTCTTAATATCATCCATATCTTGTCTGCCTGTGACCTAAGTTGCTTCAGTTGTGTCTGACTCTGTGCGACCCTATGGTCAAGCTTCTCTGTCCATGGGATTCTCCAAGCAAGAATACTGGAGTGGATTACCATGTCCTCCTCCAGGGGATCATCCCGACCCAGGAAGTGAACCTGCATCTCTTACGTCTACCATCTACCTCCATTGGCAGGTGGGTTCTTTCCCACTAGTGCCACCTGGGAATCTTGTCTACTGCCATGTTAATTATAAATTTGGTGATTACCATTTATAAATAGGAACTGTACATGTGTTTGACCATGGACATTAGAATAAGCTATATCCAAAGAAATAATGCATTGGATATGTTCTCTGTGCCTTTATAATTCAAATAATAGAGGGTATAGATAAAAAAAGATTAGAAATCAGAATTATTGGTAATTATCTTTATTTGATTTACAGCATCTATGTTCAGAGTTCAGAAATATAATACCAGGTCTCATTTAATGTAAAAGTTAACATCTTGGAGTTTTAGAAATTCCTATAACGACACAACTTTGGAAAAGATTCCTCATGACACCCTGAAAACAAAAAGCGAAATAGAGCAGAATAAATTAATGAGACAAATCTTCATCCTTTTAAAGGGTCAATTCTATTTCATAGAAAGTTGACAGGCTTTAGAATATGCTTTTATTTTTAGTCATTTCGTTTATGAAATAGATCTTATTGGTCAACAGAACAATAACAATAAGAATCAGTAAATGAAAAAGAAAGCTATTCTTTTCTTAATGTTATCTTAGGGCAATCAGCTATTTTCAGGGACTGGTTTTGTAGTAACAGCTACTACTTATACCAGTGATGAGACAGTGAAAACCCAAATTTAGAACATTCACATTGAAGTTCAGTGATGAGACAGTACCTGTCCAATATAATTTTCATACCTATGCACCCAGACAGGGATTTGCTTTTTTTAGTTTTTATGCTATAGAACAATGGTGAAACTGTTATAAAAAGCTCCTGCTGCTACTTCTGAGGTAGCTGTGCTGAAGTTAAAAAGTTAGCTTTAGAACTCTAAGGGAGTTTTGAAATTTAGTTCTGACACTATTAACAGTTTGGCATTGAGAAAGGCATTTAACCATTTAATTCCTGTTGTTATTTGAAAATGAGAAACTTTTGGAAAGAGAAACTAAAATTTAATAAGAATGTCTTTTTTTCTGGACACAATATCAGGAATTCTTCATACATCATTATATGCAATTTACACAGTAATCCAAGAGTTATGTGTGATTATTCTCAACTTACAGATTTAGAAATTAGTACTTCCAGAAGTTAAGAACCAAGTTTAAGGTGGTATTGCTACTAAGAGTTTATATCCAAGGTGTAGTCTATCTCTAAAACTGTGCTCTTTTCTCTGTGTCTATTGTCATTATTTCAGCAACTAAAACTATATGGTGTTCAAAATGCTGTAATCTGTCTTCAAATATATTTTCTGATAAAATGGTGTATAACATCAGATCAGATCAGTCACTCAGTCATGTCCGACTCTTTGCGACCCCATGAATCGCAGCACGCCAGGCCTCCCTGTCCAGCACCAACTCCTGGAGTTCACTCAGACTCATGTCCATCAAGTCAGCGATGCCATCCAGCCATCTCATCCTCTGGCATCCCCTTCTCCTCCTGCCCCCAATCCCTCCCAGCATCAGAATCTTTTCCAATGAGTCAACTCTTCGCATGAGGTGGCCAAAGTACTGGAGTTTCAGCTTTAGCATCATTCCTTCCAAAGAAATCCCAGGGCTGATCTCCTTCAGAATGGACTGGTTGGATCTCCTTGCAGTCCAAGGGACTCTCAAGAGTCTTCTCCAACACCACAGTTCAAAAGCATCAATTCTTCGGCGCTCAGCCTTCTTCACAGTCCAACTCTCACATCCATACATGACCACAGGAAAAACCATAGCCTTGACTAGACGAACCTTTGTTGGCAAAGTAATGTCTCTGCTTTTCACTCCAGTTATGGCATCACTGATTGATCACTGAGTTCACTCAGACTCACTCAGACGTGAGTCTGAGTGAACTCCAGGAGTTGGTGATGGACAGGGAGGCCTGACGTGCTGCAATTCATGGGGTCACAGAGAGTAGGACATGACTGAGCGACTGATCTGATCTGATCTGAATATCTTGTCTAAGTTTCATCCACTAATGTTAATATCCATTTATGATGTTTTTGCTTCAAACATTTATTAATATGATGGTTGTCAATTAGAAATTTTTTTGAATTCCAGCATTTCTGCATATTTTATTACATAGTATTTTACTATAAAGAAGAATTGTCCTCCCTTTGTCCCCTTTAATTATTGATTTTATTGATCCAATTTTATTCTGTGAGTTATAATGCATCAGGGCTTCCCAGATGATGCAGTGGTAAAGAATCCGCCTGGCAGGCAGGAGATGAAATAGACAAGGGTTTGATTCCTAGGGCAGGAAGATCCTCTGGAGAAGGAAATAGCAACCCACTCCAGTATTCTTGCCTGGAAAATCCCAAGGACAGAGGAGCCTAGTGGGTTACAGTCTATGGGATCTCAAAGAGTCAGACATGCCTGAACGTACACACACACACACAAACATACACACACACTACTTTAAAGTATTATTTATTTTGATACTTCAGCTCAGTTCAGTCACTCAGTTGTCCATCTCTTTGCAACCCCATGGACAGCAAACAAACAGCAAACAAACAACCCCATGGTTGCTTGCCTTGCAACCCCAAGGCAGCACGCCAGGCTTCCCTGTCCATCACCAACTCCCAGAGCTTGCTCAAACTCATGTTCATAGAGTCAGTGATACCATCCAACCATCTCATTCTCTGTTGTCCCCTTCTCCCCCTGCCTTCAATCTTTCCCAGCATCAGGGTCTTTTCCAGTGAGCCAGTTCTTTGCATCAGGTGGCCAAAGTATTGGAGTTTCAGCTTCAGCATCAGTCCTTCGAATGAATATTCAGGACTGATTTCCTTTAGGACGGACTGGTTGGATCTCCTTGTAGTCCAAGGGACTCTTAAGAGTCTTTTCCAACACTATAGTTCAAAAGCATCAATTCTTCAGCACTTACCTTTCTTTATAGTTCAACTCTCACATCCATACATGACTACTGGAAAAACCATAGCTTTGACTGGATGGATCTTTGTCAGAAAAGTAAGGTCTCTACCTTTTAATATGCTTGTCTAGGTTGGTCATAGCTTTTTTTCCAAGGAGCAACTGAGAACTTCTAGCTGTTCAAGCTACATTTAAAAAAGGCAGAGGAACCAGAGATCAAATTGCCAATATTGTGATGCTTATCACAAGCCATAACTGGTCATTGGGAACCCCTTCAAGTTGACTCCTATTCACTGATATAGCTCAGTCATTCCTTGAGAAATTGGTTATTTTCTGACACACCTATGTATTCCATGTTTATTTTAAATATCCTAGCTCCAGCCATGAAGTGAGATTTTTTCCAAGGAGTTCAACTTCTTTTCAGCAGGTATTAGCATTTAAAAAGCAAAAACTGGGCTCCAGATACCAGGTGAACTTTAAATGAACTTTTACCAATCTATGTGGGCTACCACAATAGATGAGCATTCTGAAGTATCTCAGTCACAGACCAAGCCTGTGCCCACTTACCAACCCTTTTCCATGGGCCTTCCCTAAATGCATGAGGATATTGTGATAAAAGCTGAGAGTGGGAAAGGAAAACTGAGAGGGATCAGTCTTGAGATACTGTCCAAGTATGATGCAGCCATTTTCTGAAGACATGGTACAAGACAGAGAGATTTATAAAAGGCACTATTGACTTTAACCTGAATAAGACAGGATACACAACTGGAGCACTGAGAGAAATCCATCTGAGGCCATCTCTGCTTCTACTTACAAATTGATGGGGGTGAGCAGGAGCACTGAAAGAAACCACTCTGTGTCCCTCTGGATTTTTATCTACCTAAACTGAGGCATGGTAAGAAATCAACAGGAAATATTACCTATGCATTTTGGACTTAAATAGGTAAGACAACTGCCTCCAAAACCAGAGACAGGGCAGCAGGGCAGAGATATCTCCAAACTGGCAGAAATCTTGGGGCAGGACTAGAGTGGAAGACCTCAAACGTTCAAAACAAAAATAAATATCGTATAATGCCACTTATACCTGGAATCTAGAAAAATGGTACAGATGAACTTAGTTGCAAAGGCAAAATAGAGACACAGATGTAGAGAACAAACTTACAGTTACCAAGAGGGGAAACGGAGGTGGGATGAGTTGGGAGATTGGGACGGACATATATACACTGCTGCTGCTGCTGCTGCTAAGTCGCTTCAGTTGTGTCCAACTCTGTGCAACCCCATAGACGGCAGCCCACCAGGCTCCCCTATCCCTGGGATTCTCCAGGCAAGAACACAGGAGTGGGTTGCCAATTCCATCTCCAATGCAGGAAAGTGAAAAGTTGTAGTGAAGTCGTTCAGTCATGTCAGACTCTTTGTGACCCCATGGACTGCAGCCTACTGGACTCCTCCGTGCATGGGATTTTCTGGGCAAGTGTACTGGAGTGGGTCGCCATTGCCTTCTCTGATATATACACTACTTTGTATAAAATAGATAACTAATCCGATCCTATTGTATAGCACACAGAATTCTACTCAGTGCTTTGTGGTGACCTAAATGGAAGGGGAATCTAAAAAAGAGGGGATATGTTATACGTATAACTGATTCAGTTTGCTGTACAGCAGAAACCTATTTTAACCATTTTTTTCCCCATCTATTTGCCATGAAGTGATGGGACCGGATGCTATGATCCTCGTTTTCTGAATATGAGTTTTAAGCCAACTTTTTCACTCTCCCCTTTCACCCTCATCAAGAGGCTCTTTAGTTCCTCTTCACTTTCTGACATTAGGATGGTATCATCTGCATTTCTGATGTTACTGGTATTTCTCCTGGCAATCTTGATTCCAGCTTGTGATTCATCCAGCCCAGCATTCTGAATGATGCACTCTACATATGTAAGTTAAATAAGCAGGGTGAAAATATATAGCCCTGATGCACTCCTTTCCCAATTTTGAACCAGTTTGTTGTTCCATGTCCAGTTCTAACTGTTGCTGCTTGTCCTGCATACAGGTTTCTCATGAGGCAGGTAAGGTGGTCTGGTATTCCCATCTCTTTAAGAATTTTCAAAAGCATTTTGCAGTCCACATAGTCAAAGGCTTTAGCATAGTCAATGAAGCAAAAGTAGATGTTTTCCAGGAATTCCTTTGCTTTTTGTATAATCCAATGGATGTTGGCAATTTGAACTCTCGTTCCTCTGCCTTTTCCACATCTAGCTCGTATATCTGGAAGTTCTCCATTCACATATTGTTGAAGGCTAGCTTGAAGGATTTTGAGCATTACTTTGCTGGCATGTGAAATGACAACAATCATATGTAATCTGAACATTCTTTGGCATTGTCTTTCTTTAGGATTGGAATGAAAACTGACCTTTTCCAGTCCTGTGGCCACTGCTGAGTTTTCCAAATATGCTGCCATATTGATCAGAGCACTTTTACATCATCTTCTTTTAGGATTTCAAAAAGCTCAGCTGAATAAAGTATATGAAGTGAAAGTTGATCAGTCATGTCTGACTCTTTGTGATCCCATGGACTATACAGTCCATGGTATTCTCCCCGGCAGAATACTGGAGTGGGTAGTCTTTCCCTTCTCCAGAGGATCTTCCCAACCCAGAGATCAAACCCAGGTCTCCGGCATTCAGACAGAGTCTTTACCAGCTGAGCCACAAGGGAGACAATAAAGTGTATAAGACTGGAAAAAGAAAAGGGCTCATTTACATTCTATTGTAAGAAACAGACATAGATTACAGTAAGAAATAGAAACTTTGGGAGGGTCATGTATACACTGCTATATTTAAAATGGATAACCAACAAAGACCTATTGTATAGCATGTGGAACTCTGCTCAATGATATGTGCCAGCCTAGATGGGAGTGGGGTTTGGGATACATGTATATTTATGGCTGAGTCTCTTTGCTGTTCACCTGAAACTACCACAGCACTATTAACTGGCTATACCCCAATACAAAATAAAAAAGATTAAGGTTTGGGAAAAAAAGAAATAGATTATTTAAACATGCTCGTGAAGTTAACACAGTAAGTTGTTGGATATTTGCAGTCTAAAATGCTTATCAGAAAAGAATACAGGGTAACAACAGTGAGCAAACCATTCAACTAAACAAATTCAAAAAACAAAAAAGAAACAAGTCAAGAGAATATAGAAGAAAGGAAATAATAATATAGAAAAAAATTACATTAGACAGATTCCAATATGTGGTTTTTTGAACAACTAGAAAAACGTACAGATCTCTGCAAGACATTAAAGAGAGAGAGAGAGAGAGCAAAAATAAGCAATATTAGAAGTGAAAAGTGGACAAACCAAGACAAAGGAAGCAATTTCAAAAAGGGAGAAATACTGTGCACAGCTTTTGGCAACTTGTTTGATGAATCAGGTGACATGAAAATGTCTACAAAATTCTAAATTACTAAACTGAAACAAGAAAACATAAAAGAAAGAAAAAAACCTTAGTGGACTTGTAACCATTAAATAACTCATTCATTTAAAATTTAACCTTAAAAAAGAAAACAAATTTATCTGAAACATGTAAACCTACAATAGCAAATAAGGCAGTATGATATCAGCTCAGGGGTACACAGGGAAATCTGTAAATCAAAGCATAGAACCCTAAAACTGATCCCCTAATGGCAACGTTAAAAGGGAGCAGACTAAATGATCATGGTCCAAGCAGCTGGCTGATTAGCATACCCAGTGAAAAGACCAAGAGTTTAAGTTAGACAAAATGACTTCAAGTCCTAAGCAATACTGTGCAAGACCAGGTTCATTTTCCCCAGATTCCTCAGCTGTAACATGGGATAAGAAAGCCCGATGCTCAGTCTTCTCATATACATTGAGTGAAAGAATTTGAGAAAGAAAAAGTGCTTAAGATATATTTAAATAAGTGTTCTTCTTCTCCTTCAACTAAAATAACTACACACTAAAAAGAAGGAGCTGGATTAAGGAGACGTGGTAGGAGAAAAAGGGATAGCTCACATCTCAAAGTGTGTTTTTTTTTCCTTATCTGTGAGTTTTCTTTCTTCCTTTATGTTCTTGAAATTACACAAATTTTAAAAAGTCAGAACTGGCAAAGTAAAACCTATATTTTGTCTATAGCTCCATGTCCTATTTCATTTCTCCTTTCCTCTCTCTTTTCTTTCTGTCCTTTCCTTTTTTTTTTTCTTTCAAAGGGAGTGATAGCTATAATTTTCGTTAAAACTGTGCAGCAAGTCATGCTATAAAAGCATGCCTTAGGCAAGTGACAGAGTGACTCTGAAAGTCCCATAGGTCTAGTACAACTCAGGAAACTGTTTTATTGTTGACTCTTTGAGTGTTAAAATATTCCCATTTGGTAGTTAGGATAATGACTTGCAACAACTATTTTAATTAATGAATTTTTTGTTTGGATTCTTAGAAATTATTTCTTTTGTTTCAAAAGCCCCAGGGCATGGGCAATTTTTAAAAATCATTAATTAAATATTCTGAACAACCAACAGTAACGTTAGTAAAATTAAAAGGAAACATTAAGTTTTCAGGAAATCGCTATACTTGATAGACAGACTATCTTGTGCATCAAGATCAGAAATTTTCAGCTTGCTTATAATCTGATATTGGACACCTAAAACTGTGTCATGGAAGCCTATGCAATAATATGGAATTTCTGAGCTATCAGCAGTTTCTGAGCTCCTAAGGATGTGAAATGTCCACATGCCACTATTTTGACAGAGTTTTAGAGACCCTGAATTAACCTTATAAAGACATTCCTGTTTCTTCATGACAGTGATATATTTGACATCTTATGACTTAACATTATCTGCTTTGTTGCAGTTTTGTGAACTTTTTCTAACAAGCTGAAGCAGGGAATTTTCAGAATACATCCAAATTATATGCAGTAATATTTGTGTTTGAATAGTAGGTGTGACATAATATCCAGGCAGTTTAATATGCCATAGTGAGATTAACGGGGTAAGGTCTAATAAATGTATTGTTATTATTATGTTCCTCTTTGGATTAACAACATGGAATAATGACTCTCTGATGCACTGACAAATTTTTTCATAGTAATTCATCATCTCATGTTCATTCTTGCTAATTTTCTCTGTTCCCCTGACTTTCACCCAATACATAGAGGATAAAGAAAAGAAGGGAAAAGGAGGGAAACTAGCATGTATTTTGTACTTGTTATTTACAAGGAACTGTGCCCATTTCCTCCAGTACTCTTGCCTGGAAAATCCCATGGATGGAGGAGCCTCGTAGGCTGCAGCCCACGGGGTCGCTAAGAGTCGGGCACGACTGAGCGACTTCCCTTTCACTTTTCACTTTCATGCACTGGAGAAGGAAATGGCAACCCACTCCAGTATTCTTGCCTGGAGAATCCCAGGGACAGAGGAGCCTGGTGGGCTGCCGTCTCTGGGGTCGCACAGAGTCGGACACGACTGAAGTGACTTAGCAGCAGCAGCAGCAGTGCCCATTTCAGCTTTGTGTTATTATCAATTCTTAAAACAGTCCTATAAGGTAGTTCATTACTCTCATTACTGATGAAACAAGACTCACAAAGTTTATGGCACTCTCTCCAATGCCACACAGCTCATGGTACAGTGGGAATTTGAGTCTTGGACTATGAGACTGCGAGACCTAAACAAAAGACTTAGATGCAGCCCCTTATTTCACACCCTCTATTTGTTGTGTAATATCATATGGTGTCTGAAACATTGAAGTCTTGTAGATCCCGCTTTCTGATTTTGAACACCAAAAAATTTTAGATGAGGAATAATTGATCACACTTCTTATATCCTGGGCCAGGTCTTAGTACCAGCGGTAGTAATCTTTTGTGACTGGTAGTGTGAATAGCATCTTCATTTAAAAAATGATGATAAAGAAGTACAAAACAAGGAAGAAACTTATCCAAGATTACATAGGTAGTAAATTTTGGAGCCAGACTTGATCTAACTATGATGTAATATCTAACTATTTCTGCTATGTAATACAGTAGATGGATCATTTTAAAAGGCCAAGAATTTTAATTTGTATTTGCACTCACATGACTCAGAGTTACGGCAACCTAATCCTTACAGAGAGCATCAGAATGCAAGGCATTTTCTTCTATAATTAAGCTCATATTTGAAACTAGATGAACATTGCAAATATATCTAGCTAGAGGCAAAAAGTTACATGAAAAATAACTATACAAATTGGCCTGATGCTATAAACAGTTTCATATTTCAGATTTTAAAATAGTTAACAGAATATTATTATCCCACCATATTATCAAGTTAATGTTAGTAGGTCCAATCTTTTCTATAATGAGATAAATATTTTAAAAGTATTTAAAAGTTATTTTCAATGTAAGTGATATTTTATACATTATAAATATAAAAATGATTACGATTTACCTGATAGTCCCAACCGCAAATGATAAGTGTTAACAATTTGGGGATATTTTTCTCCCATGTTTGGTATCTGCAAGTAATTTATGGTGGTGAAATTACACTGTATGTTTTATTTTGCTTCATATTTCTTTCAGCTAGTGTTCTAACATGGATTTCCCTCCTTGTTTAGTTATCTATTCCTACATAACAAATCACCTCAAAACTAGTAGCTTTAAACAATACAAATTTGTTTCCTCGAAATCTCTGTGGATCAGGGATCTTTTATTTATCTCTGGCTCAGCAGTCTCTCAGAAGGTTGCAATCAAGATGCTGGAGAGGACTACCATCCCCAGACAGCTTTGCTGAGACTGGAGGATCTGCCTTAAAGGTAGCCCAGTGACAGAACTGCTGGCAGGAAAACTCCATGCCTCACCAGGTATTGGTGGGAGGCCTCAGTGCCTCCCTGTGGGTATCTTTCTGCAGGGCTACTCAAGTGTCCTCATGGCATGTCAGCTGACTTTCCCCAGAGTAATCAAAAGGGACGGAAGTCAGAATGTCTTTTATGACCTGGCCTTCAAAATCCCGCTCCATCATTTCTGTACTCTTTCTGGTTATATAAGTCAGTCTCATCCAGTATGGGAGGGGCTTTCTTTTCATAAATGTTAATGCCAGAATACACAGATCACTGTAGCCCAATCTGGATGTTGGCTATGACACTACTATTAACATTTTTTAAAAAACACTTTAATGTGATGGTGTAAAGAAATGTTCTTGCTTTTCAGGAAGTGGATTCTCAAACTTACAGCTGAAAACAAAGGTGGGCAAATACATGCTATCTTGGATTCCGGGAACACCCAGAATTTGACAAGAGACTCCTGACTCAAATCCTCTGAGGATTGTTATTTCTCTGTCTATTCCACTCCTCCTCCATTATTTTTCAGGATCATCATCCCCCAGAGGACTGCCCACATGGGGTCACCAAATTAGAGATGGCATGAGAGCCTTGTCTTCAAGGCCTGTTGAGTGTCAGCTTGTCCCTAGCAAAAGCTTGGGGAACAAGGAACAGATATGGGAAAGAGACTTCACCTCATGTCTCTTCTCCTTATCCTGGCCCTCTCAAAGCAAGAAAAATAAACTCATGAAGAGAAAGGGTGTGTGTAAAAGTAAATCAATGTTTGCATGTGTTCAGTGAAATCACAAACAGTATCCAAATATGTATCAACATGCATCCACATTTACTCTGGAAAAGAGGAACACATCCATCATTATGTTTCTTTAAACTCTTCCATTAGAACATCTTGGACTGTGAGGATATGGAAAAGAAAACAAGAATCTGTGAACACGGCAATAAAGAAATATTTTCCCCTTAAAATTGATTCCTCAATGCTTTCTTTGCAACAAATCACTTGGCAACCCTTTGAACATCAAGCAAGAAAAGGATATTATGATATCTTTTGCAGATACATTAGCTTTAATCAGTTTTATAACCTTGATTGATCAAAGAACCATAGACATTTAGTTTTACTTTTGCAGGGAGAACTAAAGGGACATTAGGGTCAAGGTCATTTAGGAAATACCATGTATTACTCATTTTAACTATTTCCAATCAAAACTGTGGGCTTCTTAATGCTGTCTAGTTGGACACAAGTTTCTGTAAGGGGTAGTATAGGACAGACTCCTGAATCTTAGGGTCAGGGCCTCCATAGTTTAACTTTTGAGTTCCTGAAACACAATGTCTGATCGTGGCTTGATTGTTTGACATTTCAAAACTGGATTCTTCTTTATTATCAGAATGTTAATGTGCACATGTCAACAGACACTCAATAGGACTTTAGAAATGGCTTTCACTGTTCTAATGCAAGAGAGGTCAATGGACACAAAGCAACTGGGAATCTAAAGGCAAATCATGAAACACTGATATATTTTTCTGTATTTTATTAAATCTCCTACTTCTAATTTTAATGTTTTGCACTTTTTCTACATTAAAACTATAAAGTAGTATTTTCCTGAGATGTGTAAAGCAATAACAATAAATGAAATCACTAATACAATGCCAACTACATGCCAGGCACTCTTCTAATTGTTTACATACATTATCTCATGTAATCTTCCCAAAGCCCCATGATTTTTAGTTATTTTGTGGATTAAGAAATTGGGTATAGAATGGTCAAGTTGTCCAAGGTCAAACAGCAGCTAGGGAGTAGGGCTACAATCCAAAAGATGGGAGAGTCTGTGTTCAGAATCCATATTGCTAAGCACCTTTTGCTGTTCAGTTCAGTTGTCACTTAGTCATGTCCAGCTCTTTGCAACCCCATGAACTGCAGCACACCAGGCCTCCCTGTCCATCACCAACTTCCGGAGTTTACTCAAACTCATGTTCGTTGAGTTGGTGATGCCATCCAACCATATTTTGGCCTCCATATTTCTCCACCATATTTTGGCCTCAGGTCAAATAACAGGGAGGGAACACAGCCCTGCCCTTCAACAGAAAATTGGATTAATGATTTATTGAGCATGGTCCCACCCATCAGAACAAGACCCAGTTTCCCCCTCAGTCAGTGTCTCCCATTAGGAAGCTTCCATAAGCCTCTTACCCTTCTCCATCAGAGGGGAGACAGACGGAAAACCACAACCACAGAAACTAACCCATCTGATCACATGGACCACAGCCTTGTCTAACTCGAAACTATGAGCCATGTCATGTAGGGCCACCCAAGACAGATGGGTCATGGTGGAGAGTTCTGACAAAATGTGGTCCACTGGAGAAGGGAATGGCAAACCACTTCAGTATTCTTGCCTTGAGAACCCCATGAACAGTATGAAAAGGCAGAAAGATAGGACACTGAAAGATGAACTCCCTTCTTGATGTGGTGGTGGTTTAATCGCTAAGTCATGTCTGACTCTTGCAATTGTGTCTGACTCTATGCCATGGACTATAGCCCTCCAGGCTCCTCCATCCATAGGATTTTCCAGACAAGAATACTGGAGAGGGTTCTGTTTCTTTCTCCAGGGGATCTATCTGACCCAGAGATCAAACCTTTCTCTCCCACACTGCAGGCAGATTCTTTACCCACTGAGCTACCAGGGAAGCACCTCTTGATGCTGCGTCCCAATTACAGAAAAAATGAAACATATGAGACATACAGAGTTCTTAGGACCTAACTCATGTGGTGATGGGCAAAATGTTCATAGTAGCTGAATAGTAAATGCCTTACTGAGCCATGTTTAGAGTATTTAGAAGCACTTTGGGAAAAAAAATATGTATTTTAGGCAAGTATATTGCATAGATACATGCTTTTTCTCTTAGAGACCAACATGTGTAATGTGGGTACTCCCTGCCATCCTCTCAACCATCCCTCCTGTCTATCTGCAGCAGAGAGAGGGTTTACTATAGAGTCAAAGATTCTTGAGCCAAAAATAGCTCAACCACTCTGTGCTACCCTTTTGCATGAAGTCACTAATTTGAGGATGAATGCCTTTTTGTTTTTATCAGAGCAGCCGAAGGAAATTTCAGTATTAGACAGTACTTGGATTTGTCTTTCCCTCAGACTCTGAATTTGCAAATGAGGGCAAATATACAAATCATTACATTTAAGAGAAGACAGATCTCTTATCAGTGTCAGAAAAAAATGGAAACTAAAAGCTCATAAAAATGCTAATGATCATATCTTTCCCAAATGCTCTGGTTTAGTACAAAGTTTTTTTTTTTTTTGATAACACCATATAATGCTCTCTTCCCTATTGCCTGTTAATCTCTATTTCTCAGTATGAACTTGGAGCAAATAACATATACCTATAAAAAGAAACCGTGAATTATTTTCCAAATATAATACTCAGATAGTAATGCAATTATTGGGCAGAATAGCATGCTTTGCTCATTAACAATGAACTCAGATGTGAATTCTCCTCTGTACCAGCTCTTTCCTCACTCCCATCGCTGCTCTCCAGATGCAGTGAGCCTGCTGAGCGCTTGCTACAGAGTAGAGGCCACTTTCTCTTCACCTCCATCAGTGTCTGTCCTTTGCTTACAGTTGAGTTTCTTACAGCTGTTCCTTAAACATCAGCTAGGGAGAACTGGTTTTTATAATTGTGTGGCAGCTGTCACCTCTATAGTTATAAGCCTGAGTTTGCGTAAGTGGATAAATAGAGCCTTGTGTACTGATGTTAGCTTATCCTTTGAGAATACGGCCTTGTCATTTAAATGTAGACTAGTTCAACCTGTTGTTTGAGTAACATCCTTTGACCTAAGTTGAAAAAAGTCATGCAAAGTAATCAAAGGCACATACATAATTAACTCTGAAGCAAGAGAAGGTAAGGAGACCTAACTTTTATAGATTTTTAGCAAAAAATCTTCTCCATAGATAAGAGGTATTGTCTTTTTGAAGAGAAAGAGAGAAATTTACTAATCCACCATTAGTCTATTTTTTAACATAACCTCCCACAGGTGACTTCAAAAAACCAGAGTTGACCTGATCTATTTCTCTACCAGGTGATAAAATGAAGCACCTGCTTATAGAATAATGAAATGCTCCTGTTTGAGGATGTTTTACTTGCTTTTATCCAGAAATCAAATCCATCAACTATACTTTAAAAAGCTATGAAAATGTAATGACAGAGTAGTAATTACATAGCAGATTATGTGATATTTATTGCAAAATTGAGTACAGATTTCAATTATATTTGAGCTTCACATTTTTGTTTTTAACTTTTTGTTTAAAAAAGAACTTACTACAAAACAAAATAACAATTGGAAAATACTGTGTGTGGTTTTATTATGGTTCCAAAATATCATACGTGACCTTAATCAAAAAACATTTTTACATGAATATATGATTCTCAATTTGTGGAATCTTTTTTTATTCCTTGTTCTGTTTCTAAAATCAGAAAAAAAACAGTATGAATCAAGGAGGAGTTATTGACTTGTCCTAATTAAGGCTGCCCTAAATGAAATTTGGTTGCAGATTTAAATTTCTAAATATTGAGACAAATGCAATAAGCTACTAAAAATGAAACCTACTAGAAATTGTTTCTATAACCAGAATTTGTTAGTTGGCATATTAAATATGTTTTATATAATCAACATTTGGCGAGCTGTACACTGTCAGACTCCTCCTATATTTGACTGCGTCTGTCTGTGACTTTCTTAGTGTCTCTGCTGCTGGGTCTTTCTATTTCTCTGTAATTCCTAAAGGGTTTCTTCACTTCCTTTCTGCAGTGACACAAAGCAGGGCTTGTCTGCTCGCTCTGTGATTGACTCTGTACTAAGTCTTATATATTGGACTGGTATGTGGGACATTAAAAATAGAGATTGTAGAGGGTTTTTTTTTTTTTGGTATTCTGAATACTATTATTGTGACCCATGGGTGATAAACTCACTTAGCCACAATTGATAAATTTATCTGGGTATAGGACTGGCCAGTAGAACAAAACAAAATTGCCCACCATAGCTTACATTTAAGAGGTATGGTATGTTATTTTTTTAAGTAAATTAGAGAATTCTAGGCAAGAAATACCACACAGTAGTTCTAACTTGCAGTCAGGCATGATGTGGTATCAGCTGGTTGGTGTTTGGTCCATTTGGTGGAAGACCAGCTTGAGAAGGGCTCTGATCAGCTCTGACCCTTGGTGTTCACACCCTTGAGCAGTTCTCTCCCACATCACACCAGGATTAATCTGTGTGCTCAGTGCAATATGATGGAAGCGATGATATGTCACATCTGAGATTAGGTTATAAAAACACCCTCTGACTCTCTTCAATGACTTAATTTGTGGAAGCAAGCTGCCACATGATGAGCAGGCTTATGCAAGGTCCACATGATGAGAAACTGAAGCCAATGACCAATAGTCACATAGTGAGATTGGAAGCAGATCCTGCAGATGAGTCAAATCTTCAGATAACTGCAT
Source organism: Bos indicus (assembly GCF_029378745.1). NCBI lineage: Eukaryota > Metazoa > Chordata > Mammalia > Artiodactyla > Bovidae > Bos > Bos indicus. The sequence continues at coordinate 62,002,162 of NC_091762.1, read as the reverse complement.
TCCTAGCTGACAACTTGACTGCAGCTTCATGAAAGACCCTGAGTCAGATCCATACTATTTGCATATTCCTGAACTCTTGACCCAAAGGAACTCTGTGAGATACTAAATGTTTGTTATTTTAAGAAGCTGGATTTGGGGATAATTTGTTACAGAGCTATACGTGGCTAATACAAGGACCATAGCTAAGGTATCAGAAAACAGTTTAGTTTCTTGAGTGTGGGAGTTGACAGGGCAGTGCTTTAAGCCACCAACTAAGTGGACTGTGCCTGTGGCAACAATCAATGCAAAAGAAAAACAGTCATAGGTACAACTTCATACCCCACAATGGAACCAGCATATACCAGTTGCTAAATTGCTCTCTGTAAACTTATTAACTCATTTGGGTTAACTCAAAACAGTTTAATTAAGGAGGTTTCTTTTCTAATTTTTACACATAAAGAAAGTAAGTCCCAGAACATCAGTAGCTTTGAGGATGCACAGTTGTCAAGTGGCAGAGCCATTAATTCAATCTTAGTTCTGTTTAACTGTAAAAGAGTTAACCTCTGATAATTGTTAGCGTTTACGCTATATTGTCACCCTGTTTATTTAACTTACATGCAGAGTACATCATGAGAAACGCTGGACTGGAAGAAACACAAGTTGGAATCAAGATTGCCGGGAGAAATATCAATCACCTCAGATATGCAGATGACACCATCCTTATGGCAGAAAGTGAAGAGGAACTCAAAAGCCTCTTGATGAAAGTGAAAGTGGAGAGTGAAAAAGTTGGCTTAAAGCTCAACATTTGGAAAATGAAGATCATGGCATCCGGTCCCATCACTTCATGGGAAATAGATGGGGAAACGGTGGAAACAGTGTCAGACTTTATTTTTCTGGGCTCCAAAATCACTGCAGATGGTGGCTGCAGACATGAAATTAAAAGACGCTTACTCTTTAGAAGGAAAGTTATGACCAACCTAGATAGCATATTCAAAAGCAGAGACATTACTTTGCCAATAAAGGTTCGTCTAGTCAAGGCTATGGTTTTTCCTGTGGTCATGTATGGATGTGAGAGTTGGACTGTGAAGAAGGCTGAGCACTGAAGAATTGATGCTTCTGAACTGTGGTGTTGGAAAAGACTCTTGAGAGTCCCTTGGACTGCAAGGAGATCTAACCAGTCCATTCGGAAGGAGATCAGCCCTGGGATTTCTTTGGAAGGGATGATGCTAAAGCTGAAACTCCAGTACTTTGGCCACCTCATGCGAAGAGTTGACTCATTGGAAAAGACTCTGATGCTGGGAGGGATTGGGGGCAGGAGGAGAAGGGGACGACAGAGGATGAGATGGCTGGATGGCATCACTGACTCGATGGACATGAGTCTGAGTGAACTCCGGGAGTTGGTGATGGACAGGGAGGCTTGGCGTGCTGCGATTCATGGGGTCGCAAAGAGTCGGACACGACTGAGCGACTGATCTGATCTGATCTGACTGAGCCACAATGAGTGCCCAGTACCATGACACTTTCATCTTCCTTTAGTTAAGAAAAAAAAGAATTTCTTCTAATCCTAAAGCCCCTGCTAGATAGGTATAGTTCTTATAAATAGATCAATGGAAAAGCCCTTTTTAGACTGTAAGTATTAACATGGGGAAAGGAATGCTTTTAAGAATTCATCTTGTTTCTTATATTCTCCCCTAAGACTATCTCCCAGCTACTTACTCATTTTGTTATTTCTCCAAATTAAAGACATTCGTGCTGCCCTTAACAGATTTATCAGAGGGATTATTTCCTTTTCTAAATCATTTACTCTTCTCCTTTTCATTAGCTTGAATAATGAAACATTACCTGCATGCCCTCCTTGTACATACATTTGAAAGAAGAAGAAAGCAAAACTTTCAAATGTATCTGAGGACATTTAGATTAGAAACTCTAAAGAAAGGATGCCTTAGTATCAAAGTATCAGGAAGATGTTCTTAACATCAAGGATGTGATTATCAATATTAAAATAGGCAATGAAAATCAGAGAAAGACTTACACATGGATGCAATTGAAAACTGCTATCGACTCCTTATTTTATAACATACTTGCAATTCAGGTATGATCTTTTAGTGTAGACCCAGACCATTTTATATAGAAGATTATATTAAGGGACAGAGTTTATAGTTTTTTTCCTATCAGGTCAGATTTTTCTGAAAACTCCACCTCTGTTGAAGTGACCAATAAATGTTTAAGTTAATAGAGATATGAGATGAAAAAGACCCCCCTGTATTAACTATTAACTTTATTAGGGGCTGCTGCTTCTGATTCCTCTCAATGTTGATATAGCATTTTGTGATGCAGCAGAAACACACACACACAGACGTTTTTTATTCCTTTTCCTTTTCTCCCTTAACTCTAGAATTAGTTGGCTCTATTTCCACCAAAGTACACAATGAAGAAACTTTCACAAAGTGTCAACACCTGGAACACGTTTTCTCTTGGTGAAGGTCAAATAGGTATCTTCACTCTGAATGGGGAAATAAATTAGACCCTTGTCATGCCTGACTTTGAACATTTACTTGGTATAGTTTGTTTCTTTAATTTCAGTGTTGTAGGATTAGATACTTTGAGTAGCAAGATCTTTTTTCCTTCTAAAATAAAAGTGACCTGCTTTCAAAAATGTCTTCTTTGCTGCAATAGATAATAGATCTATGCTAACCTTCAACTTTAATAGCTTCAGGGCCCATGTAATGGAAGCAAAAATAAATGTTTTGAGAAAACATAACAGAAATACTTCCACATGCAGACTTCGATATGGTCAATGTTTACTCTGATTTGTGTTTCAATTTAATTCTCCAAGTTGTTAAAACATTCTTGGTTGCTGTTGAATGTGCCTAACTACCTTACTCTTGATTCTGTTCCTAAACTTTCTGATGAGTCAATACTTATTTACAATTTGCTTAACCTGTAGTACCACTGAAGTTATCAAAATGTAAAGTTGGTTGAAAATTTAATACACATCCTGGATATCTCAGGGTAACATACTCTGGAGCATTTTAGGAAAAGAAAACCTGCCCCCATTGAGGAAATGGAAGATTAGTCCAGAAAGTTATAGGACGATAAAGGAGCATATCAAATATAAGCTCTGATGACACTTTAAGAGAAAGAGGTAATGATTATAGTGCTCATATATGTTCATAGTAATGGTGTCATAAATTATTATTAATGACTTAGGTCCATGTTATTTAATTTCTAGGCTTTCCTACAAATTTTTGGTAGCGCTGAATACATACTCTTCTACATACCTCAAATGAGAATTCCTTACATTCCAAAGTAGTCTGCCAATACACTAGGATAAAACTTTGGAACCCAGAAGTGCTAATCCAACAAGTTTATAAACTTTGTGGCAGTTCTATCACTGACTTGCTCTCCCATCTTATGAATTAGATAAACATTCTCTCAAATTAACCAAACTGCTGTGATAGGATTTAAAATTAGAGTTACTCATTTTAGCATCCTCTTCATTTTGAGACCAAAATTTGTCTAATTCTGTCACCCACTGACAGTTCTTCATACTCCACTCCTTGTTCACATCATAATATTATTTCTCTGCCTGTTTGAATGCACTCCAGCAGATAGTAAGCATCTTTGTATGTTAGTCATCTTTATATCCTCCATGTAACCAACAGATCATTTTATGCTGAAAATATGATGGAGTCCTAAACATGATAGCAGATGTAATCAGCTTTATAATTATAAAACATGAATAATAATTTTATTTGTACTGCAGCATTGTAAACATCACATGCTTTCAATATAGAAAACGAATTTAAAAGAAAAAATCACTAAACATCTGGAAGTCGTGGAGTGCTTTCTAATAGGTCCCACAAATTGTGACCAGGAGCCTGGTGGGCTACAGTCCATAGGGTCGAAAAGAATTGAATATGACTAAGCGACTTAGCACAGCATACCACTCTGTCATTTTAGTTAACATATTATTTATAAATAATGATGATGTTGCTAATGAAAGATAGATTGATAATACTTATATAGTACTTGAAGAGAAGTAGCTCAGTTGTGTTCAACTCTTTGCGACTCCGTGGCCTGTTGCCTACTAGGCCCCTCCATCCACAGGATCTTCCAGGCAAGAATACTGGAGTGGGTTGCCATTTCCTTCTCCAGGAGATCTTCCCTTCCCAGGGATTGAACCCAGGTCTCCCGCATTATAGGCAGATGCTTTATGGTCTGAGCCACCAGGGAAGCCCCCAAATAGTGTTGTAAGTACTTTATAAATGTTAATTCTCTTGACAGCTCTATGAAGAAGATACTATGATTATATGGAGACTCTGGTTTGATTTCTGGGTGGGGAAAATCCCCTGAAGAAGGGATAGGCTACCCACTCCAGTATTCTTGGGTTTCCCTGGTGGCTCAGGCAGTAAAGAATCCACCTGCAATGCAGGAAACCTGGGCTCGATCCCTGAGTTGGGAAGATCCCCTTGAGAAAGGAACAGCTATCTTCTCCAGTATTCTGGCCTGGAGAATTCCATGGGCTGTACAGTCCATGGGGTTGAAAAGAGTTGGGCACAACTGAGCAAATTTCACTTTCACTTAACAAATGAAGACATTGAGGCAAAGAACAGTTGAATAACTTGCCAAGGTCGTGCAGGTAACAGGACACTGAGTTTGGGCCCACAAAATCTTGCTCCAGGATACGCAAATTGACCCAATATACCATATTGACTGAAAATAAAATAGATAGGATGTATTGGTGTCATCTCTTCTGCTCATCATCTTCTTAATCAGTGTCAGGAGGTTACTGTCTTTGATTTACATTAAGAAAACTTATACAGCAGAGTAGAGTAAGAGAAACATTGCTTACAATTGGCTTTTAACTTCTATATAAACACAAATATAGATAGCCTTGATTTCCACAATTTTGTGCTGTTACATGGAACAATTCTTGAGTTGGGTTGAGGCCAGGGGCAGTTGGAAAAAATCTCACTTGATCAGAAGACTGACTAAAATGTTTTGCCTCTGTGCAAATATTTTTGTCTATGATTATTTCCCACTTTGCTATTTAAATATATGTTTGTCTATTTTTCAGCATTAAACTCTAGTGTCTGAAATAGGCAAATGAGGTGAATAGCATCCTTTTACTGAATGGAGTCTGAGCAGAATGAATGCGCATTTGGGTGAGCCAACCCTTTCCTAGGTTTCTATATAATTTCCTGTAGTAATAAAAGATTATTAACAAACAAGCAAATCTTCAGGCATTTAACTAGACCTAGTCAAGACTAATCCTTGATGAATACAGAGAATCTGGCTTTAGAGTCATGCTAAACAAATTTGGTTGATTATACTTTTGGTGTCCTCATTTTTTGGAAGGTGAGAAAAAGTTAATTAAGCATTTAGACCCATTTGTTTGCCTATAAGTGTGTTTATTATGCTCCAGCTGGATAGCACATTGTTCAGTGAGTACTTTCTTTGCATCCCTAAATCAATTCATCTGTTAGATCATATCCAGTGATTTACCTGCTGTCGTTAATGAACTGAGAGGTCACATAAGCATTGCATGAAGTATGCTCCCAGAGAAAGTTGATTCTTTCTGCAGGATGTCATATTAGGAGAGGAGCTTGTAAGAGCATACCGCTATGTCACATAGCATCTGGCATTCACCCCAAGTGGCCACAGGACGCCATACTTACGGGAAGGATGCTATTGTATTAGCAAGTGATTTATGAATCCACCTAGGATTCAAGCAGGAAATACTTGCTAATGCAGGAGAAACAAAGGCAAACTTCTAGCACTGACTTAAAAACACTCAAATCAGATCAGAACACACGATTTAGACTCATCACTTTAAAAATAAAATTAATAACTTCTTACTTACACATTTAAGATTGTTTCAGGCACTAGAAATAGAATAGTCAATAATCATCATTTAAACATAAGTTCTGACTCGAAAATATTTTAAAAATGAGCCCATACCTCAGACTATAAGAGTATCTGATTTTGTTTTCTACTTTTCTAAATATTTAGTATAAAAAATGTGGTATTTCAATAGAGTAGATCTTTGCAAAAATCCTGATGGAGTCTGTTATACTCATTATTTTATTGTTTCACCTAGCCACTTGTTATAGTTTTCATTATCTTTATTTCACAGACAGGAGAACTGGTGCTCAATAAGGTTAAGTGACCTTTCTATAAAATTGTTGAGACTGATACTTCAACACCATAGGCCTTAAATACCATGCTCATTTCCAATATATTTGCATATGGTAACTGTATTTATGTCTAATTGTTCCTTTGTACTGGGGCCAAAGAAAAACTCATTTATTTTTGTTGTGGTTTATCAGAAGTGTTTTTCTAAATAAGCTTTCTTCTTGACATTGCCAATCATTGTCATGCCTTAAAAATTTTCAGTAGAATTTCTTGACCTTCTTTAGCAACTAAAACTTAACTATCACATTTCATTTTCAAAGAGAGATTTCCATTCTTATGTAGAACCCCAGTACACTTGAGAATAGCTTCTGGGTTATAGTGAATAGGATTTTTGTTCATCATTATGTTGGCATTTAGAAGTCAGAACTTGTATCTTTCTTTTAATATGGTAAATTTAAATTGCATCATTTCCTGCCAGGAGGAAAGGAGAACTGAATTGATTCCCTTGAATTTAACCCCTTTTTGGGGGGTGGGGGTGGGGTTTCAGCTCCACAGCTTAGCCTAATAAGGCAGAAATTAACTTTTAGATCAATCTCCTTTTAAAAGTCCAAAAGGCGGTCATCAAATTCCATTGATTTTTCTCCCCCATATCATTTTGCCAAGGCTGTATTTTCAATAATACTTTTTTTTGGATTCACAAAGGTGCCAGAATTCTCTTTCTTTTCTATTAGATCTTACTTTTTCCCCCAAATGATGTTCAGGAGAATGATAATAATAACTGGCCTCAGTTTCTGAGGACTTGCCAACATTTTTTTTTAAGAAGGAATGTGATAGTCTAGGCCTACAATCATTTCCACATGTCCTAGCTCTGAAACTGAGGGGAATAAGTGCCAATCCCAGTTGCCTTATCTTAATATTCAGTGAGCCTGGGAGGTTGCAGACAAATTTGCTTTCGATGCAGGCACTGTCATACATCACAGCAATTTCTCAGCCCCTTCATCACACTGGCTCGGGTTGTACTAAGATAGCCAGGACAGCTGTTTTATGCTATATACTGAGCTGTCTCAAAGAAAGATCTGTCTTTGACATCAGGGCAATTCAAGCCCAGTTCAGAGTTTCTTCTTAGGCTTTCAGTTTGGTGGGAGATAATATTTTAGCTTCTATATGATATAGTTAATTCTTATAAGGTTTAATTTGCATGATTCCATTCCAATCCTCAGGGAAATAAAGTGAGTAGTGTCATCTGTTTACTTAATCTATAGCTGTATCCCATACATCTCTGTGGCCTAGCTTCTATGATGACAGCATTTTTGTTTACTTGGCACGTTCTGACAGCAGAGAATATAGTCATCATTCAGTCCTGCCTTTTGAGGATGCACATAAGAGAAAGTAAGCAACAATGAATAAAGTGACAGACTTTACAAGGCAAATTTTGTACAGTGCATAATACATTTTGTTGAGGTCACATTTTGAGCTTTTATTAATAATAATAATATTTGTGATTCTGAGTACTCATAAACAGTTTTTCATCTTAGTTCTTAAAAAAAATCTAAGCAAGTCAAAGTTGGCAAACGCTAACTTTAGTAACACGTACCATCTCATATTCTTTTGCTGTTCCCTTCCATGGTGATATCACATGCACATGCAGAACTTACTTCATTTCAAAATGTTCGTCTTTCTGTGCATAAGGCTGTAAAAAGGAATTTACTTTGCAGGATATGCCATAAACTCATTTGCTAGTTTATATCTGATTTAAATGAGTACCTTTACATAATTATTAGAATCTAAGATTCATAATGCCTGCTTTGCCAATATGGAACAAATATATGACTTTGATGTGGCAGACCTGATCAAGGTAGTATTGCTGGAATTGCATACTCTTGGAAGCTGCTTAAGAAAATGAACATCACTGAAAACAAAGAAAATATTTCGAATTCATCACAACCTGAGGTAAATGTCCTTCTGGCTTAAAGGGAGAAAAGAAACTCATTTTTCCTAAATTGTGATTATAACTAAAGTGTGATTCTCTACCTCAAGAAATGAAGAAACCTAATGTGATTCTGGGCAGCAAGCTTCTCTAGGCAAGAAAGGTGGTCTTCCCAGCATGGGTCACTACTCTTCAACACCTACACACCCCTCTCTTCTGTATTGGGTTAAGGCTCTTTGAAAACCTCTTGATTGAAAAAAAAAAAAAAGACTTCACTGAGGGTCCAGTGGTTAAGACTCTGCGCTTTGACTGCAGGGAGCATGTGTTCAGGGAACTGTGATTCTGCATACCGTGCAGTGGAAAAAAAAAAAAAAAAAAAACTCTCCATCTGGAAATATGCAAGGGATGTTGTTACCTATTGTTTTAAAGACTCCTTGCGGCAGAAGGGGACAAATTAAAGACAGTGAAAAGCAAAATGATTACAAGAAGGTCTAGGGTAGAAATTGTCAGGGTTAAAGTGTGTCAGTGAGAACGAAAAGGGGTATAAAGGAGTGAAGACAGATGGAGGCTAACTACCGAAGCTGGAAAAGTAGATAACATTCTTAGCAATTAAAGGGATGCATGTGTGTATGTGTGCCAATATCTGGAGTGATTTCATAGTATACCATTTATTTGGTATTAATTCTCATCTAGTCTTATATGATTTGAAGGTTCAAGAACCTCACATTACCTGGTTCAGAAGGCCACTGCCTTAATACAGGGGTATGATTTGATAATATTGTTTAGAACTCTATCAAATAAAGTAGCTAGCTCAGTCATGATGAACCACCCATTATATTCATGGCACTCCTCTGGCAAAATACAAAACAGCCCAGTTAAGACTTCTTTCCTCCTTCCTTCCTTCCTCCTTTTCTCCCTTCCTCCCTTCCTTCTTCTCCCTCTACTTAACTCTCTCATTTCTCTCTTGAAAAGAAATAATAATTATCAGAATTGGACTAGGACTCTATTTCTCCATGAGTTTTCTCCCAGTAGAGAAATCAAACCAAACAATACAACAAACCAAACCAAACAACTGACTCAGTGCAGTTCAGTCGCTCAGTCGTGTCCTACACTTTGCGACCCCATGAATCGCAGCACGCCAGGCCTCCCTGTCCATCACCAACTCCTGGAGTTCACTCAGACTCACGTCCATCGAGTCAGTGATGCCATCCAGCCATCTCATCCTCGGTCGTCCCCTTCTCCTCCTGCTCCCAATCGCTCCCAGCATCAGAGTCTTTTCCAATGAGTCAACTCTTCACATGAGGTGGCCAAAGTACTGGACTTTCAGCTTTAGCATCATTCCTTCCAAAGAAATCCCAGGGCTGATCTCCTTCAGAATGGACTGGTTGGATCTCCTTGCAGTCCAAGGAACTCTCAAGAGTCTTCTCCAACACCACAGTTCAATAGCATCAATTCTTCAGCACTCAGCCTTCTTCACAGTCCAACTCTCACATCCATATATGTACCACAGGAAAAACCATAGCCTTGACTAGATGGACCTTTGTCGGCAAAGTAATGTCTCTGCTTTTGAATATGCTATCTAGGTTGGTCATAACTTTCCTTCCAAGGAGTAAGCGTCTTTTAATTTCATGGCTGCAGTCACCACCTGCAGTGATTTTGGAGCCCCAAAAAATAAAGTCTCAAAAGATATTACTAAATATCTTTTGGACAGCCTTTAAATGAGTATTGCCCATTTTTTCTTTGTGATTTTTTTGACCCATTGGATGCCATCCAAATGGCACAACAATGATAGTAAGCTTCTAAGAAGACTTCTAGTTCTGGAACCTGTTCTGTCTCTTTATGATAACTGTGCCTCTCTCAGATCTGGCCCAACATGTGTATCAGTAGACAATCTTATTTATCTGATTTTTAAGTTCTTAAAGGAAAGCCTCTCTGGAACAACCCCATACTTAGTTCAGAAGACAGGTGACTATTAACAAAGGAAGCGTACATTAAGAGCAGGATTTAAAGTTGATTCCATAGTTTCCATTGTGGGAAAATTACTACCGAGGTAGGAGACATTAGAAGAAAAACTACTCATCCAAGAAAGGCAATATATTCAAGATTTTTAATACACAGAGTTTTCAGGATTCCTAGGATATCAGTGGTATAGATTTGATAATTAGAGATGATCATTGGAAATGGCTCTGATAGTACATTGCCTCTAGGATAAAAGAAAATATTATTTGTATTTTCTTTAGGTGTGTAGTTCATTGGCTCCTGGATAATGTGAGAAAAGTCTGAGGTAGTGATATTTATCTTTAAATTAGCTGCATATTGTTGATTGCTTAACTGGGTTAAGGGACAGAAAGCTGGTGGAGAATATTGACTTCATGGTGATCTATCTCAAGCTCTGGTGATCCATGGACAAATTTCACTTTATTTGCATAGTGTTTAAAAACTTGGCATTTGATTTCTTTTAGATAGGTTGTGTACCTTGCAGGTTGTCCCAGTGCCCCCTACTTTTATGTTTTTCTCTGTGAGGTTTATTTCACTCATTTTCATTTGCTGCTTGGCTTCTGAAGTTAAAGACTATGACCATGGGGACAAGAAGATAAGGAAAATAGAATTCCTTGATCTCCACCTAATTTTTTAGCAGAAAAACAGGATCTGAAGAAAATGATTGTGAGTCCTAAAAGGAACGTCAGATAGGTATGTTCTATCAGATTCAAAGTAACAGAGAAAGATGATGAAAACCATATAAACATGTAATTCAGCAGAAGAGTGAATTAAATGAAGACTAAATGCAGTATGTTGAGAAAGTTGTTAGGGAAATATTGTTGAGATTTGAGAGAGAGATTTCAGATAGTATTGAGAAAAGGAAGTAAGAGTTTGAAGTCACAACAAGTGAATACAGAAGGGTTAAATAAACACAAGGGGTATAGATATACAACTTTAAGAATACTGTACCTGAACACATTCACAGACTCTTGCACTCACACTGACGTTCACATCTATATATCCAACTGTATATTCAGCTCAGATGGCTAATTAACAACTTAAAGGAAATATATCTTTACTAAATTTGTGATTTTTTATGCAAAGTGTTTCATTCAAATTATTCACCATATCTATTCATTGAATCTCCATTTTTCCAATTGCACACAGATCAGACAACGAGTGGAAGAAGCCATTGAGAGGAATGAGAAACTTACTTCACTTACAAAGGCCTGAATTAATGCACTGTAACATTTAAAACAAACAAACAAGTAAACCTCTAAAGTAGCCTGCATGGAAAACAGTGTCCTCCAGGTGCAGCCAGGTATTGATTAAAAAAAAAAAAAAAGAATGGAATATTTGGAAAGAATTTCAGTATATGCTGAGAGTTAAATGATAAACCTTAACCTATAGAAATTGGAAGAATGGATTTTAAGTTATGATATATTCAGTTAAGTATGTGGTTCTGCTTATGTACAATCACCACATATTAGTTATGTACTTAACCTACTTGTGTCTGAAAACCATCATTGTAAAATGAGGATAAAGAGAGTTGACTCATAGTTTTTTTCTTTCATAGTTTTCTTTGTATTTTGTTTGCTTTTGGCCTTCTATGTGTGAGGTTCTAAGTATAGCATCAGGAATACAGAGGTGGGCTTTTAATAAGTGTTAACTGTTACTTTCTGTGGTACCTAAATAGATCTCAAAATGTACTAAACTCTATCATTCAAGTGTGATCTTATCCTGTCTGATGCTGATTTTGTATTTCATATATTTTTGCATTGTGACATTTGTATACATCATATTTTTCTTGACATGTTATAAGGTCTTAGAAGACAGAGACTGTCTTCTAAGTAGAAATTCTTTGTGCCCTTTATTGCATAATCCACAGCAGTGCTTTCAATCAACTATTTTACTAATTACCTTCTTTACAACCCATGGGGAAAACTTGGGAGGATTATCTCATAAATCTTCAATTTTCCCTCATTTAACAGTATCTACCATCCAGAGTTTCTAAAAAATAATTTAAAATACCTCACACAGTATCAGGCATGGCTTAAGTATTATATAGATTTCTATTTCCGTCTCTTCTATTTAGATTCAGCTTTTGGAACAGCACAGACAATGGATAAGTGGAAGGACAATGTGTGAATGAAAATGGGTAGGGCTCCAGGTGCCTAAAGGGCAAAGCTCCTATAATATGGGCCCATTCTATCAACTAGGAAGGAATAAATGTTAAGAAGACAAAGTTATTTTAGGTGTGATAGGACATCTTTCTTTAGTCACAAAACCACTATGTTTTCTCATATTTTCTTATTCATATGATGTTTCCCATGACAGAATAACAATTTCAAATAAAGGAGCATCTTTAGAAGAAATCTGCCCTATTTTAGGATAATCATCCAAAATTTTTCATCGGTAATAGTGTCCTCTTTACCTGTCCCAAATCTAGAAATTCAGACAGGTCACTTTACTCCACAAACTTTCTGTCTTTTCTTTGAACCAAGTAGCAAGAACAACCCTGTACCTTCAGTTGAAGAAGGTGAGCATCACCAACCGGCTAGGTACTTCAGCAGCTCTGGCGCTGTAAAGCACACGAACTTCTCTCTAGACAGCAGCTAAGGCAGACGAAAGTGAGAAATCCATTATAATAACATGCTTTCTGAGGAAAGGGGATTACAGGTAATTTTCTTTTATTCCCTAGTAACAGGATTTTAATACAGTGCTGAGACAGTAGTTGAAAATCAAATACCTCATTGAATTAAGGTGAAAAACAGGTGAATTGTCTTATTCTTTTTCAAGACTTTGAAAATGTGGAAGTTAGACTTTTTTTTTTTTTTTTGGTGAATAGTTCTTTGAAAATCAGATATGCTTCAATATCTAGAAAGCACATTTCTCCCCCCAGGCAGAATTCAATATGAACAACTGTAAATTCCATGAAATTCATAGTACTAGAGTTGTGAAAACAGAGCACTTGAAAATGACCACATACTCTAGGAAATATATGTTCCAATACTCATATACTTAAACTTGCAATTGCAAATGTATTGTGTCTATCAGTGAATTTCTTGTGCTGAGGCAAGACTAGAGACATTTAGGAAAATTGTGACAGAACTGTAATTTTGTTCTTTCTTACCACTTCTTCTTTGCTGGTTTGCCTGCTGACTGGTAGTTGTAGTTGCAATCAACAAAGTTTCTTCTTTCAGGCAGCTCTCTCCTTATTGGCCTATAGACATTGTATAAAATGTTTGTTTCTAGAATGATAGTTAGGCAGCCAATGCTGTTGATTCCCATAAACGAAGAGCCTAAATTTACTGAAATTCTTTCTCAATTCATATATACGAACTCCTGGATACTATTTCAGTATAGACTGTGTATGTACTGGAAAGACTGATGGACCAAAATCCATACCCAACTTGACTACATCCAAGGAAAGTTACATACACTTTGTGGGCCTAAAGATTTTTATTTTAAAAATGGAAGAATCTAGTTTAGATTATATATGGTCCAGATCAGTTCTAAAATTCTGTTATACACACACACACTCCCACACTTACTTAACTACCAAACAGTGGCTCCTTCAACATATAGTTTGTAACTTCTGGGACATAGAAGATGATCAATAAATATTTGTTAAGTAATTAAAGGGAAACTGCACATGTATGTTTTGTTAAATAGCATAGCTTACTGAGTTACTTACCAAAATTAACTCATTTTCTTCCAAGTTTATTTGTATGCTTCAAAGCTGTGTGCGTAATTTAGATCCCCTACAAGAAGGAATGTTGATATATTAAACCTTGACTATTGGTTTCTAATGGAAAAACCAATTGAACATTAAGCAGAGTGTTTTTAGCAGTAACTCTAATGGTATATTTACAATGGATAGCTGATTAGCACCATGCTGTGATTAAAGAGAGGTGAAGAACCTTCTATTTCAGCCCCTTCTGAGGACCTGTGCTGCTGCTGCTAAGTCGCTTCAGTCGTGTCTGACTCTGTGTGACCCCATAGATACTTGTACTCTTTGCTAAATTGTTTTGGAGCCCAGCTTTGTATTACACTGATTTTGCTGAGTGAATAGGAACCTGAAATTATGGTTTTCATAAGAATTTACTCAGTTTGTCTTTCATAACAATGTTAACACACAGTGTTTTACTGTTGGGATCCCAAAAGTAAATATAGAATGATATCTGTTTTAAAAAATAAAATAGCATAAGCTTAAGGTTGAAAATAAAGATCCTCATAACAACTTAAACCAGGCAAACAAAATCATCTACCTGCAGAGGACAGTTAGCATTTGATGCAGTGTAAACAAAAACCCTGATCACACTGTAGAACCACAGGGGAAAAATATTGACATCATATTTTGGCAAAAGAGCATGTGGTTTTTGCAGGAATGGTGACATATCTATGCTGCTGGTAAAGCTTACATTAACTGGTCCATGGCTTCTGAGTACAAAATGTCTCTTTACAAGTTTCAAAGGGACAAAAATGAAGAGAAAGAAGTTTATCTCCAATGTATGGGCAGACTTCCTTCATTTCTGCATGTGAATTCCAGCATAAATCAAAAAGCCAATAGAAATTGATTGAAGTGGAACTGAAGCCAGATGGTGACACAGAGGAGAGAAGGGTCCTCAGCTGGCACTCACTACTGCCCAACCATGCCATGATGACAACGCAGGGAGTTGTTGGAGAGAAGAATACTGTTTTTCTCCCTGTCAAGTGCAATTTCAATCATGGCTGACTTAAGGCATATTACAGTTTAGTGGAATTTCCAATATGTAACTTATATGGATCTGTAAATTGCATTCATTTCTTATAATACATAAAGTCGTGCATTAAAATTTCACTGAACTTTCTCTCACATAAGATAATACATATTATTACTAATATTTACACTCATCATTTTTCTTAATCTCTAGGGACAGAACAACAGCTGCTGATTGTCTTTAATCTATCAGATATTATACCAGATACAAATGCACAATCTTCTGAATCATTTCATCAGTTTCCAAAACAAGAATATAAACATGAGTTATCATCTGTCACAATAGCTTTAAGTGATCAGCTTCTGCAATTGATCAAAATTAAGCCATTAAGCAAAATTATAATACTGGGAAGTTTATGATAAAAGGATGTCTGTATATCCTGAATATTCCACAGCCATAATGGAATTTCCCTGGAGGCTAAGAGAGTGTATTTTATGTCCCCAGGGCTCTCTAATATTAGATATCTATTCCCTGATGCTAGAAATTAGGCCTGAAACCAGTAGAATTGTTGAAGCTTCTGTGGCAGAAATTCATAAGCAACACAGATGTGAAATCTCTTGATACATTTTTCTTAAAAATAGTTAATATTGCCCCAAGTACATGGCCTTTAATCACTCATAGTTTCTTTAGGCAATGCACACACACACACAAACACACACATACACACACACACACACACATATAGTAGATGCACAGAGCTAAAAGAAAGTCAAAATCTAATGCCTCATTTTCCTATTTACCACTTAAATATCTGATGCCTGTATCCCTGTATTACTATTATTATAAAGCGTATGCCCACTGAGGAGAGTTGAGAAATAGCAAAAACACAGAACTTGAGGTATATAGAGTCAAGAGTACAAAGTGAAGCATTTGGCAATCTCTTCTTGTTTGCAAGGAACAAAGGCAAAAAGCTAAATTCCTTTTCAACAAATTGCAAAAATACGTGGCGAAGTAACAATGTCGTGAATCACCCATACATACTACCAGGCCTCACAGGAAGTCAACCAGGTGACTGAAATATATTTCTGGAACTAGAACAACTGTTATGCAAGACTCAACAAAGTTACCTTGTTGATAACCCATGTGCTGCTCTCAGCTATTATTTTCTATACTTTTGCCACGATTTGTTTCAAGAAGCTTTTCTATGATCCTTGGTAGAACTGCATTCTATTGACATTCAATCATTCACTCATTCATCGGATATTTATAGAGTACCCATTCTTACGCTAAATACTGGGGATTTATGAAAACAAGACATATAGTCCCTACCCTTGTGAAGCTCAGAGTTTAGTGGGAAGAAGAGTATCTAAGTATGATTCCATAATTAAGATAAAGTTGTATAAGAAAAGTACAGGCTTCTGTCAGAGCAAGTACTAGATGCCTTCTTCCCTGTGTTTTCTACTTATATGTGTTTTCTACTTCCTACTCTCTGTGGCTCTTGCTTAGTAGGCCCTATTTTAGATTTTACCTATTAATAATGACTCAATATTCTGTCAGAGAGAAACTGATTGATTGACAGACTGACTGATTTGGTCACTATCGACTTAGAGCATGTTTTGAGAAGAGCAAATATTGCCAAGATGTCTCAAAAGCTCCTGAACCTAAGATGAGTGGCTCTGCAAAAGCCACTCATTCACTTGTGTTCAGGCTGAAGGGGACGTATAGTAAAAGCATATGGACTTATTTATGAGGAATTCTTTGGAAGGGCTACATGTGTAGCAGGGATTCCAACTTTTCTGTTTGAAATAGATAGGGCTCTTGTGTGACTTAGCCAGGTTTGAATACATGCATCTTGTTCTTCTTGTAATGTTTGAGTGCTTCCAGAAAATTCTCTTTCAGACTGTTTTAGTCAAGATTATTTAGTAGACAAAAATCACATCTGTAATTTGAACAGGGAAAATATTAATGTCAAGAAGTATTAAATTGGTTAAAGGAGCTTAAATCCAAAAAAAGGTAAAGAGATCCCCACAAAACACAGCTATAGCAGAGATAGCAGAGTTGGGGAATGTCAGTACCTCCAGAGCTGAAGAGAGAAGACAAGGAACAAACAGACTTGGAGGTGGGTTCCTCCCACCTTCTTGATCAAAGTTGGGTTCAGATCTCACCCGAGAGAGATGGCTGGGGCCCCTTTGGAACACAAGGTTCATTGAAGTGCTGCAGGAAACTACTCCAGAGATGTCAGTAGAACTCTCCAGGGATCCATTTATTGAAATTGGCATGAAAGTCGCTTAGAAACTATGTGCTGTGAAGTAGGGAAGCTAAGTGGAAGGCTGCCTGCTGTGATGCTGGTGAGACTCGCTGGCAAGCTGTTGCTAGGATAATGGTGAGACTTGCTGTAGAGCTGCCTCGGGGTGTCCTGCCAGCCCCATTTACTATCATTGTGTTGCTAGGAAAGTACAAGGCTGGCAGGGTCCAGCTGCAGCATCATAAAACATAGAAAGAAAAGTAGATCTGAAGTGAGAAGCTTTAGGCAAATAACTAGCATACACTCATAACTAGAGTTGAAGGGTTAGCTTTCTTTTGACATGGTTTTCTATTATCTTGACAACTTTTGTAATGCTCTGATGAAAACTTGTGAAAGTTTCTCAGTCATGTCTGACTCTTTGTGACCCCATAGACTATACAGTCCATGGATTCTTCAGGCCAGAATACAGAACTGGGTAGCCTATATGAAAACTTATATTTTACTTAACTTACATTTAGAAAAATGTTTTATTCTAAAATTATTTCCTCAATATCACTTTGTCTAAATATAACCCTATGTAATGATATATAATGATGAGTTCAACTATCTTATAGTAGTATTAATGCTCAGAGACAGATTTATTAGATTTGTGCATCTTCAGAAAATTTGAGATCAATTTAATTCAGTACTTGATCACTATCTACTATGTGCAAATCTCTTTATAAAGATGAAAAGATTTAAAGATGACTGTGTTCTCCCAATTATATGAGTGAATAAATTGATACAAAATAATTTTAATATAATACAAATTTTTTTGTGTTATTACATTCAGTCATTTGACTCACATTGTTTGGCCACCTACCATGAGCCATGTAACTTGTTGTAGTTACAAAATACGAAGACATTAGGGAGTTCCCCTGGAGATCTCAGAGATTCTTTGTAAAAATTGAGATTTGAATTGTGCTTTGAAGTGTGGAATTATTCTTCAGTAGCTGAATTCGGGGAATAGAAAATGAGCAGTCAAGACAGAGACAGCAACCTTAGCAAGGGACTGGAGAGGAGTGTAGGAATTATTCCATTTAGTATGTTCAAATCATAGTCAGCCTACAGTATTTTATGCCTAAATAGATTCCCTTGTCCTCTCCCTCCTCTTTTTAGATTTCCATACACTGCAGTTAGATTAATCTCTGCATGACAAAGTTTAGATTGTTTTGTTACTGCTCAGAGTCTCAGTACTTTCAGATTCCTGCACACTGAAATAGGAATAAATGCCTTCTTTTGCTTTTCAAGGCCCTACATGGTGAAGCCTCAAATCCACACTTCAGTATACTAGCCCATAATTCTCCAATATTCAACTTGATTAATTTACCTCAAGTGCCATTGTTCATATGAACTCCTTCATTTGGAACACCTTTCACAACTCTGTCAACGAAATGCTAACCATTTATTCGAACCTGACTTAAAAGCTAACTTTTCCATAAAGATAATTTCTAGTCTCCCAATTGATAGTTTCTTTTCTTAAGCCAGGCTTGAGCAGTATGTGAACCGTGAACTTCCTAATGTTCAAGCTGGTCTTAGAAAAGGCAGAGGAACCAGAGATCAAATTGCCAACATCCTCTGGATCATGGAAAAAGCAAGAGAGTTCCAGAAAAACATCTATTTCTGCTTTATTGACTATGCCAAAGCCTTTGACTGTGTGGATGACAATAAACTGTGGAAAATTCTGAAGGAGATGGGAATACCAGACCACCTGATCTGCCTCTTGAGAAATCAGTATGCAGGTCAGGAAGCAACAGTTAGAACTGGACATGGAACAACAGACTGGAAGGAGTATGTCAAGGCTGTATATTGTCACCCTGCTTATTTAACTTATATGCAGAGTACATCATGAGAAACGCTGGACTGGAAGAAACACAAGCTGGATCGAGATTGCTGGGAGAAATATCAATAACCTCAGAAATGCAGATGACACCACCCTTATGGCTGAAAGTGAAGAGGAACTCAAAAGCCTCTTGATGAAAGTGAAAGCGGAGAGTGAAAAAGTTGGCTTAAAGCTCAACATTCAGAAAATGAAGATCATGGCATCCGGTCCCATCACTTCATGGGAAATAGATGGGGAAACAGTGGAAACAGTGTCAGACTTTATTTTTCTGGGCTCCAAAATTACTGCAGATGGTGACTGCAGACATGAAATTAAAAGACGCTTACTCCTTGGAAGGAAAGTTATGACTAACCTAGATAGCATATTCAAAAGCAGAGACATTACTTTGCCAACAAAGGTTCATCTAGTCAAGGCTATGGTTTTTCCTGTGGTCATGTATGGCTGTGAGAGTTGGACTGTGAAGAAGGCTGAGCACTGAAGAATTGATGCTTCTGAACTGTGGTGTTGGAGAAGACTTTTGAGAGTCCCTTGGACTGCAAGGAGATCCAACCAGTCCATTCTGAAGGAGATCAGCCCTGGGATTTCTTTGAAAGGAATGATGCTAAAGCTGAAACTCCAGTACTTTGGCCACCTCATGCGAAGAGTTGACTCATTGGAAAAGACTCTGATGCTGGGAGGGATTGGGGGCAAGAGGAGAAGGGGACGACAGAGGATGAGATGGCTGGATGGCATCACTGACTCGATGGACGTGAGTCTGAGTGAACTCCAGGAGTTGGTGATGGACAGGGAGGCCTGGGGTGCTGCGATTCATGGGGTCATAAAGAGTCGGACACGACTGAGTGACTGATCTGATCTGATCTGATCTGAGAGGAAGTTTTGGTAAGATCAATGATGAGGCCTGATGTGTGTTTATATTTCAGAAATATCAGTGAGGGTTACAGGAAAGCTACAGCGCTACAGAATACAAGATGTCTGGGGGAAAGTTATCTGCAACTAGAAAGAATCAAATGTGATGCCATCTTCAGGCAGAAGTGGATCCCAAACCCCAAAATCAAACAAACAGATCAAAAATAAATAATACATTTTCTCTTGGATCAGAGAAATAGCCCATGCATTCTATTATTCTTCTCAGACTTCTAGAAGTGAATGGCTATCCCCTTCATGTCAACTTCAAAGGTCAGAGATATGCCCCCACAATATCCTGGGTTCTCTTATGAAACTTCAATAGAAAGAGAGAAAGCAGGAAGCAGATTTATAGTTTATATACAGTTGTCTGATTATTTATATCTCGTTATTCTTCCAGGGCCTTGATGAATATTAAATTTGCAGTTGGCATCTCTGCATGCACTTCAGATACTGTAAATCAAGATGGAAAGACCCCACATTTTAGTTATTTAATGATCAAATGTTGGCAGTCACAGAGGCTTCCCAAAAAAGGCTGTTTTTATTATCTAAGCAAAAGCTTATTATGAATATTTAAATATAAGTAAGATTTCAGATGTATGGGCAGACAAGATTGGGATAGGAGAAGAAAATTATATGAAAGACATGGTCTCATTTTAATTTCACTACTTTTTTCTTAGAGTTACCTGTCTCAGCACACTGTTGAAGTGTAGCATCTAAGGAAGCATGTTTCCTTGTGCTGGAAACCACTCCTTTTGAAATAAAGACTGCTGTGGCAGAGTAGAATTATGTGGTTCTGTGGTCTCTGATGACTTGTTATGGATGAGCCATACTATATACCTCTCTCTTCCTTTTCTTCCTAGAGAGTTGGGCTTATTGAAGTGTAACTGATTTTTATTTATAATATGTCAAACTGGCATTTTATTGATGTAGGTAGTGGTGTAATACCGTAATACTTTTGATACAATTTTATACTATAGTGGGATTTGGAAGGGGTAGAGAGTTTCTAGCTTAACAGTATTTTTTTTTTAATGTACAGCTTAATATAGACTTTTTTCTTTTGGTATTTAACAGAAAAACATATTTAGGTCACCAATAAATAACTTTTTTGAACTTTTTGCTGATTAGCCTTTATATCTTTTAAACTTGACTTAAAAAACTCTAGCCGATCTTTAAAGCAAAATGTAATGACCTCTAAAATCATACAAAAGATAATATTTTTATTTTTAGACTTGTGGGATAGTCATTCTCAGTCTTCATTTTACTTATTTGGACTTATTAAGAACTAGGAACATTATAGTATGTAAACTATACATTAATGTCAATTATAGTGAATAATATTACATCTAATTATTGGAAGTATCTTTTTTTTTCAGTCTTAAATAACTAAACCCTTTCATATGATAAAGCATTAATTAAATTATTTAAGCTCAGTTGAAGGCAGTTTTAGGCTTACAGTCACATGGAAAGTTTTTGACATAAACTCACCACTAACAAAGAATGAAACATTTCAAAGTATTAACAGTTAACTGCTTAACAATCCGCTTAAAAGAGCTGGCTTTAAAAGTACATGCACAGACATTTATTGTCTCCATGACTGGCATCACACAAGTGAGACCAGCTTTTTATTCTTTCGCTTTTCACTCAGGGCACCTTTGACTATGAAGACCATTCATCACGGTCACCATTGTCTGGTACTTTAGAGATCTCACTACCAACAGGAGCAGCAGGAGACTCTGGTTTAGAAGAAGAAACGATTCCAATATCATTTAAAGAATGTGAGCCATTTAAAATTCTTTGTATTTTGACTTGTTCTATATTAGTAACAATGTCAGTCACACTATTGTCAAGGTGCTCTGAATACATACTTATTAAGGGGCAGCTAAGACATTAGAAGCTGTAACTCTTAAGGTTGGCCTCGTTTTTATTCTTCTGCCAAAGGGCTGTGACTGAAAAGCAAGGGGATGGCTTTAGTTGAGCTAGTTTCTGCAGCATCTAAAATTGATGGGTTAGCTGAACCCAGGGAGCAAGCTGGGAAGAAGTCTGATACTAGTAAAGATACCTGGTCTCTTCATAATTCTGCAATTATCAAACTTTGAGCAGAAAACTTTAATAGCTGATAGCTTATTAAAGGCATTTTAAAGTAAACACTGTTACCGAAGAGGAGTCCTTACAGTTTCAGGACAAAACTATTCTTGAGCCAGAATATCTGCCTGTCGTTTGCAGACTTTTGATAGCTGTTCTCTGGTACTCCTTGATGCTTCTGAGAGATTAAGCTAGAAATAGGGAATGTGGCTATTTTATGATAATGTTTTGTTGTTCACGGTAAATGGAAGAGTGGTTTTCCCTTTAACTTAGAAAACAGAGCAATAAGCATAGTGCAAGGATTTATTCAGAATTGTTTGCTCATAAAATTAATCCTGAAATAGTCTGTGGTTTAGAAGATACAAACTGGATTAGGGCCAGAAAGCCTGAGTCTTATTTCCTGTATTGTCTGACCTGCTGCAAACACTGAAAAGGGAGGATTTCTTGAACTATAGGATCAATACTGGAAATCTATAGCAGCTTTGAAATCTGTATCTGATATAATCAATAAGCCCCTTTCTTTGCTTGCTGCTGCTGCTGCTAAGTTACTTCAGTTGTGTCCGACTCTGTGCGACCCCATACACGGCAGCCCCCCAGGCTCCCCCTGTCCCTGGGATTCTCCAGGCAAAGAACACTGGAGTGGGTTGCCATTTCCTTCTCTGCATGAAAGTGAAAAGTGAAAGTGAAGTCGCTCAGTTGTGTCCGACCCTCAGCGACCGCATGGACTGCAGCCTTCCAGGCTCCTCCATCCATGGAATTTTCCAGGCAAAAATACTGGAGTGGGGTGCTTAAGTAAGTAAATAAGTGTGATTCGCTCAGTCATGTTCAACACTTTGCGACCCTACCAAGCTCCTCTGTCCATGGAATTCTACAGGCAGGAATACTGGAGCGGGTAGACATTCCCCTCTCCGGGGGATCTTCCCCGACGTAGGGATCCCGCATTGCAGGCAGATTCTTTACGGTCTGAGCTACCAGGGAAGCCCTTGCTTTGCTTAGGTTTTGTATAAATCTGACCTAACCAGGGATCAATAAGATTAGAAATGAATTTCATCTTCCTTTTAGCAAACATAGAATTGAGAGTAACTGCACATGACATACAAGTCTGTGGAGGAAGTTATCTTAGGGTAGCTGCATCCCTCTATTATATATTCTTGTTGGCACCTGTATTTTTCATTCAAAGCACTTCTCACCAATGGAACTTTAAATTTAAAAACATGCAATTATCCATTTAGCATCTGTTTTTTCCACTGGCCTCTGCCTTTTAAGATGCAAGGGGTTATATCAGTCTTATTCTCCTCTGTGCCTAGCATAATGTCTAACATATATGAGGACTTAATAAGTATTTGTTCTATGCATAAATTAATAAATGATAAAGTAGTAAATTAGATGACTAATGTCATTTTATAAACTTTTGTTTGAAATTGATCAAAATATTCACGTATTTTTGAGAATAAGACTAACATTTTAATAGAGACATTTTTTTACATGTATAGGCAAAGGCAGTAACATTCTATAGACTGACATTCTATACTGATCATTATGCAACATCAAGAAAAAGATACCTGACTAAGCAATGATTGCTACAATGAAAGCAAGGCAATTTTTAGAAATCTAGACACATGAGTCAGAGACACCAATTGGGGCTTTCCTGGTGACTCAGACAGTAAAGAAGCTGGCTGCAATGCAGGAGTCCCAGGTTTGTTCCCTGGGTCAGGAAGATCCTCTGGAGAAAGAAATGGCAACTCACTCCAGTATTCTTGCCTGGAAAGTCCCATAAACACAGGAGCCTTGTGGGCTGCAGTCCGTGAGGTCGCAAGAGTCAGACACGACTTAGTGACTGAACCACCACCACCACCACCACCACCTCCAGTTTGCATCACATCTTTTTCAATAGCCTTTTGAACCGAAGTTACTGAGTGAATGGCTTATATTCACTATTTGTTCCCCATTAAATTCTCTTATTAGTGTATTTTCACCAGGATTTTGTCACCACCACACCACTAAAATTGCTCTTGATAAAACAGATCCAATGTTGTGTAAAGTCCAAGGATGAACTGTATTTCCTCGTTATGCTTAAATGCGCATTAGAAATGATACAAGTATTTATTGTTTTGTTCTTGATCAGGAATGCCCCTTCTGACTTTATGACACCTTTTGTTTTCCTCCTACTTCACTGGTGATGCTCAATTATTCTTTTCTATATCGTCTCCTTTTTCTCACTTAAAATATTGTCATTTCCAAGGATCTCTCTTCCTCTCTCCTTATCAATGCATGCCAAAGCAATTCCATTCACATCTATGGTTTTGAAAACTAATTTTATGTCAATTTCCAAGCCTTTACCATTATCCCTGAACTATATATCTGAAAATAGTTCACATTGTATATGAACAGAATCTTTGACTACTACTCATTTTTATGCTCAAGTCTGATCCACTTAGCACTTCCCTGTCTTAATGAACAATAACACATTCAGTTTCTCAAGCAAAAACCTTCAGCATTTTCTTTGATTTTTCACTTTCCTCAATTCTTATGCAGTCAGTCAGCAAGTTCTGTGAGTTTTATTTTTAAAATACATCAAAATTCAATCTTCTTTTTATCATGCACTGTTAGAGTTCTAGCCCAAGCAATGCCTGGGTTAATATATTAGTTTTCTAATTGGCCTTCCTGTTTCATTTATAATTCCCATAGTATATTTTCACAAAGTTGTAAAAGAATTGTTAAAGGAGGAAAAATAAGGAAAATATGATGATATACTTCTTCAAAACTCCACATCTTCTACTCATCATTAAATCAAATCCCTCAGAGTCTTCCCATCACATTATAGATAACATGGAAAGTTTTCAGCATTGATTGCTTGAGTTTTATATTCAGTGATTTCTAATTCTATTTCACTCAGTCACCCACTCCAATAGCACAGATATTGTTGATGCTTCTTAAAAGGGCCAAACTCATTTCCATCTCAGGGCCTTTACAATGACCCATGTGAAATGCTCTTTCCTGGATCCTTGATTTTCTTATCATCTGAATCACTGGTCAAGTATCATCTCCTTAGAGAAGAATTTCTTGACTGCTTTATTTAAAGTATATCCTCCATTCCCAATCTAGAACGGTCCCTTTATTGTCAGCTTTAATTGTCTTATTTAGCATTGTCAGACTACATACACACACACAAACACACACACACACTCTCTCTCACACACACACTCTCTCTCACACACACACCATACATATTTGCTTATTTATTTATCCCAAAAGAATTTAAGATTCATAAAGGAGGAGACGGGTCCTATTCAATACATAACTTTATGGTTTTTAATAGTGTCTGGTGCATTTTGAATACTCAATAATTGTTGAATCAGTAACTGAAATCTGTGATAAAAATGAACTACATTGAAAATGACTTTGAGATTTTGTCTATCTATTCAATTGATTAAAACACAAATGGGGACACAGAGTTAAAATTGTGATTAAATGATGCTCTGTATTGCACAGAAAAACTTTTGTTTTCATTCACTGATTTTTTCTTAATTTTTTAAAAAAGTATAAAGAATATAATCTCATCTAATCAGCCTGCTGTGTTCCCTGCTATGGCAAAACTAAAAATATCTGCTTAGAGATGATCTTCAGGGTTTCAAAATTGTTTACTTTTTTATGTGCCAAAGAAAACTAAGAATATGTTAAATCAGAGAGGAAATACCAAGAAAAAAGATAATTTGGGTTCAACTACTTCATTTTTGTTTCTGAGCCAAATGTATTTGTCCTAGTCTCTTCTGGTTAGTAAAAGGGCAGTCCTTGGGAGTTGAATCCCTGCCCAATTTTCTTGAGCCCCAACTTTACTGGGAAGAAACTTCTTGACCAGTTTATAAATCAATAAATATTAAGCACTTACCATATATCATTGCTTCTCAAAACATGGAAAATTGCAATAAACAATATTCCTAACTTTTGCTTAGTTAACTGTTTATTGAGGATGGTATTTATTGTCAGGTAACTGCATGTGTGATGCCATTCAAGGAGAATTACAGGATATCACACTCTGATGATCTTCTCTAGGATCGTCCCTTCTCAGTTCTCGACGGTCTAGATGCCTTTGGCTTTCCTATTCCAGCCTGCTTTCTCACTTTTGACACTTAGTAAAATATCTGCTTTTCTGCTGAGGGTTTTGGGTTCCTTATTCACAAGCAAAGCCTTTTCACCCTGCACCAGTCACATTCCAAGAACTCCAATCATCAATAACTGAAAAATCAAAGAAAAGTTACAAAAGTTACATTAGGATTTCAGCATCCTGAGAACCTTTCCAAAAACCCAATATCTAAAACTCCAACTTGGAAGAGAAGATAGATAATATATTTTTATTTAGGATTAAATGCTCACCACCTAATGGTGCCTGAAAACGTCATCACCCTACTTTCTTAACTGGCTGCTGCCAATAAGACACAGGACACAATGACTTCCCTGAGCCATATCCTCCCCAACTCCAGACACTAGACCAGACTGAAACACTATTAAATGTGTGTTTATCAACTTCATATTTTCCACAGATATAGTGATTTCTTCATGAACTTTACAAGGCTCCAAAAAAAAAGGAGGATGGAAATCTATTTCATCATTTTTCTCTTGCTTAAGTAGAGAAGTTATTCAGGACTAATATCAAAATGGACTTGAGATGCTGTGAACATGTGGCTGTTATATAACAGACTGGCAATTAAGTAAAAACACTAGTCTGCTTTTTTTGTTTTTCAAGTAATGCTGTTTTAATGTTTGATACATATGGACCTCAGAGCTTAAAATAAAACAGAAAATTATATTTGCTTCTTGTTTTTAATTTTTAGACAGTTTTTCAAGGCCTCCATGACTTGTTATTTCTCAAGGTAAACATATTCAAATCACAGTTCCCACCAATTATTTGGTTTATTGAAGCACATGTAGCCTTGTAGTGAGTAGAATTGCTGAACCTCTTCTAGTGTACGTTTATCACAGTAAGTGTGGTGAAGAAAAGTAAAAGCTGTGTCTCTTCTGTGAATGGGAATCCCAGCTTTTCTGGTAGAGCACTTAGTTTTCACGGTGGATGTGCAATTGACACTGGATGCACCACATTTAAGCTTTGTGCCCTCCTACAAAATACGTGAATGATATTGCAACTTTAACATTTCTGTATTTAATTTAAATCAAAGCATTGTAATCCATTGGCTCTAAGCAGATTTCAGAACTTCATGTGTCAAAACAAGATTGAAAATAATTGCTTTCTATTAATAAAGTAAACCAATTATGGGCACTATATGGTATCAATTCAGTTCAGTCGCTCAGTTGTGTCAGACTCATTGTGACCCCCTGGACCGCAGCATGCCAGGCCTCCGTGTCCATCACCAACTCCAGGAGTTGATCCAAACTCATGTCCATCAAGTCAGTGACGCCATCCAACCATCTCATCCTCTGTCATTCCCTTCTCCTCCTGCCCTCAATCTTTCCCAGCATCAGGGTCTTTTCAAATGAGTCAGCTCTTCTCATCAAGTGGCCAAAGTATTGGAGTTTCAGCTTCAACATCAGTCCTTCCAATGAACAACCAGGACTGACCTCCAAACCCAGTTAAAATAATAGTATATTATTAAATGACTTAGTTTAATTTAATCTATTTATGATACAAATTGTTAAATGAATAATTGAATTAAAAAAAGATACATTAAAAATGTGATTCTAACAGAATATAGAAAGTTTGAGCCAAAGAATGCTCAAACTACTGCACAATTGCACTAATCTCACATGCTAGTTAAGTAATGCTCAAAATTCTCCAAGCCAGGCTTCAGCAATATGTGAACTCTGAACTTCTAGATGTGCAAGCTGGTTTTAGAAAAGGCAGAGGAACCAGAGATCAAATTGCCAACATTCGCTGCATCATCGAAAAAGCAAGAGAGTTCCAGAAACACATCTATTTCTGCTTTATTGACTATACGAATGCCTTTGACTGTGTGGATCACAATAAACTATGGAAAATTCTGAAGAGATGGGAATGCCAGACCACCTGACCTGCCTCTTGAGAAACCTATATGCAGGTCAGGAAGCAACAGTTAGAACTGGACATGAACAACAGACTGGTTCCAAATAGGAAAAGGAGTACATTAAGGCTGTATATTGTCACCCTGCTTATTTAACTTATATGCAGAGTACATCATGAGAAACGCTGGACTGGAAGAAGCACAAGCTGGAATCAAGATTGCTGAGAGAAATATCAATCACTTCAGATATGCAGATGACACCACCTTTATGGCTGAAAGTGAAGAGGAACTAAAAAGCCTCTTGATGAAAGTGAAAGTGGAGAGTGAAAAAGTTGGCTCAAAGCTAAACATTCAGAAAACAAAGATCATGGCATCTGGTCCTATCACTTAATGGGAGATAGATGGGGAAACAGTGGAAACAGTGTTAGACTTTATTTTTTGGGCCTCCAAAATCACTGCAGTGGTGACTGCAGACATGAAATTAAAAGACGCTTACTCCTTGGAAGAAAAGTTATGACCAACCTAGATAGCATATTGAAAGGCAGAGACATTACTTTGCCAACAAAGATCCGTCTAGTCAAGGCTATGGTTTTTCCAGTGGTCATGTATGGCTGTGAGAGTTGGACTGTGAAGAAAGCTGAGCGCTGAAGAATTGATGCTTCTGAACTGTGGTGTTGGAGAAGACTCTTGAGAGTCCCTTGGACTGCAAGGAGATCCAACCAGTCCATTCTGAAGGAGATCAGCCCTGGGATTTCTTTGGAAGGAATGATGCTAAAGCTGGAACTCCAGCACTTTGGCCACCTCATGCGAAGAGTTGACTCATTGGAAAAGACTCTGATGCTGGGAGGGATTGGGGGCAGGAGGAGAAGGGGACGACAGAGGATGAGATGGCTGGATGGCATCACTGACTCGATGGACATGAGTCTGAGTGAACTCCGGGAGTTGGTGATGGACAGGGAGGCCTGGCGTGCTGCGATTCATGGGGTCACAAAGAGTCGAACACTACTGAGCCACTGAACTAACTAACAAAACATATATAACAGAACATATTTGGTATAAGAAACTTAAAATTTGTCAAGCTTTGTTTCAAATCATGTAGCATTATTTTTTATTTTTATTATATACTTATATCTTATCTCCCAGTATAAGTGTTTTAAAAATGTGTATCTTTATTATACTTTTTATGTACTATGTTACTATTCTAAAGGCTCTTTATTTTTCAGAGTAACTGAAATTGGCAGAGAGATTTACATAATGAGATTTTTGAGATATTGACATTATTAATTATATCTGAAATAATAATATTTCCTATTACCTCAGATACTCAAATATAATTAATGTGTTTGTTCTATCTATATGAAGTAACAGATATCATAAGCATTATCAGGAATACTAAATCATAGGGATAAAATTTCATATGTTTATGAGGCATATTAAAATTCCAAGTGTTAGACAAGTTTCTCTCTGTGGCATATTTGTGCACTTTAATTTTAAATATATAGTTGCTTTCAATAATAGCTTTAACATGTTTGAAAGTTATCTGTTTTCAAAAGGTCCTGCCATATGACACTAACAAGTCT
The DNA here is from genome assembly GCF_029378745.1 of Bos indicus. NCBI lineage: Eukaryota > Metazoa > Chordata > Mammalia > Artiodactyla > Bovidae > Bos > Bos indicus. Next base: position 61,972,747 of record NC_091762.1, on the reverse strand, counting down.
TTTCTATTTTTTTTTTGTCTTTTAAAATTGTGTGTATTTTTTTAAAATTTGCAGAGCGCCTCAAGTTTCCCAAGTCCCATAGTCTCCTGACATGAGATCTAGTATCTAAACTGTCTAATAAAGCCAGGGCTCAGAGTCTTACTTAGTCTTACTAATGAGGAGACTCTTCTTTAATGCACCAAGATCAGCAAACTTGATCTATTCAACTACATAGAGAAGCATATATATCTACCCAGAATTCTCTTTAAAGAAACCTATTTCTAACATCTTATTAGCTGACTTATTTTTTTATCCATTTAATTTTCTTGGTTGAGCTGCTTCCCAGTTAATCTCCCTCAACTCAATTACATTTAGTCAGGTTTTTTATAACCTGACCTGGAGTACTGTTCCTTTATTACACATGCTCCACCAGACAGAATTTTGTCTTTGATTTTATATAGTTTTTGTTATAAAAAATAATGATTATTTTTCCAATATAAAGTATAACACTCAATGTGTTTTGAACATAGACGTTATATCTATCCTTGTTCCTAATCCCTTTTGTTATCAAAAGAGCAAAATGGTTATCTTTCCTTATCAGGAAGATCCCCTGGAGAAGAAAAGGGCAACCCACTCCAGTATACTTGCCTGGAAAATTCCATGGACAGTGGCGCCTGGGGGGCTAGCTTCCAAGGGGCTGCAAAGAGTGGAACACAACTGAGTACCACCACCTCCAGGAATATATATAACATATTTATGGCAGTCTCACCACTCACCTATAAGTTCCTTAGAAAAATAGTGGGGGGGGATTTGTTTTTGTTTTTTGTTTTTATGAAGCTTTCATTAACTTTTAGACGAAGGTCAATGCTATTTAACTGAGTGGTAATATTTGAAACCACCTGCTAGAATTTTCTAGATATTTATATCTCAGTAGTTCTGCCTTAAGGAATGAAATTTTCACCTTCACATCAAAAACAAATAGTTAATTCTTCAAAGCTGATTGAGAAAAAAGACCAGGAAGAAATGACTTGTACTTTATAAAGGTGAATATTCAACTTGACGCACCTTTGCAACACATATATGCACAGTCAAATTTTGAAGATAGTCTTTATCAGACATTCCCTGTGAATTAAACCAAGTTTATTTTTGGATAAATTTCACATTTTTTTTTTCAGTTTGATATTCTGTTTGAGGAACAAGCAGGGTTAAGTTCCTGCAATATTCTTGACTAGTTTTTGTTTCTTTTTCTAAATAACATGTCCAAAATTATAGATATCACTGCCAAAAATTCAACATCAGAAGCTCTTAAATTTTTAGTTAGCCTATATTTAACCATTCACAACAGGTTTATTACATTTAGCTATGTAGATGTATATTTTGAGTTTTGCCTTTCCTGAGGGATATTCTCTTTTATGAATTCCTGAGGGATATTCTCTTTTATGAATTTTATGATATTTGTCCATAGCCATATTGGGTAATAGTAGTAGTGTGTTTTATATATATATTTTTTTACTTTCCAGGCAAAGTTTATGAGAATCATATTTCTAACTGGAGACTTAGGAATTTTGAGTATTAAATTTTCTCCATGTTGAAGTGAAACCAGATTTTTTTGTGAAGAAAGGTTGTTGCTGCTCACTCCAGTTCCTCTGCCAACCATGGATATAGTTGAGGTATTACAGAAGTCCTGGAGTAAACTCACAAGGGGATTGTCACCCTGCCTTCCCCTGAGTTGTTAGGACAAGCATAGCATACATGGAGTTCAGTTGTTTGTCAGATTACGTAACCTTGAATGAACTGCTACCTTTTTCAAACTTTGGCTGTGCAATGAGTATTCCTGGAAAAGTTCATGAAAATATAAAAGGGGTTAAAAAATAGACATACTCTCAAGCCTGAAATGTGGAAATTCTGATCTTTAAATTTGGGATAGGGATAAGACAGCACTGTTTTTCTTTTATAGCCCATGGCAATTGAAAAATAATGAGGATTCAAAACAACTATTTTAGGTACTTTGTTTCCTTCCTGAATCATATCAGAGAACCTCAAATCCCCAATTGTCAGAGCAAGCTGCAGATTTGATTTTTAACTTTTTTATCAGAATTTTATCAAATTCTGAGACTGCACTTGTTAGAATCATCCCAGCCACTCTTCTGGAATCTGCTGAGTTTTCTTGCATCCCCTCAGCTCAGGGTGAGCCTCTGAGCAACAATGGGACAGAATATACTACAATTGGGGGTACTTTCCTACATGTGATAGTATCTACAGGTGTGAAATGATGAGATTCCCAAACAATTCTAAGACCCTCTTCCCATTCGACTCAACTCCATTAGCGTCCTTGTGAAACATCCCAGGTTTCACAAGGGACCTGGAGTCCCTTCTTCCTTTGACTCCAGGTCTCAGAGATTTTTGTGACCCCCTGTTAATAACGTTCATCATCCTGATGGGTTAGAATTAGCCATGTGTGCATTGCTCTTCCCCTTAAGAACATGTACATTGTCTTTTCAGATCCAGTGTGATGCCTCTCAAACAGGTGGACTCAGTGAAAAGATGTCTCCAGAACCCAGGTACAGACTGAGTTGCAGAAGTGTAACTGATATTGCTTAGTTCTCAAGGTAAATATATGATCAGGTGCAACAATTACCTTCTCATACTAGTTTTCTGTTATTGTTGTAACAAACTGCCACAAATTTAGTGGCTCAAAACAGCAAAAAATTATGATGTCACACTCTCATAGACCAAAAGTTCAGTGAACTTGGTTGCTCCCTCTTCTTAGGACCTCACAAGGCCGAAATCTATGTATCAGCTCACACTTATTTGGAGATTATTTGGAGTGAATTTGGAGAATTCACTTCCAAACTCATTTAAGATGGCACAATACAGTTCTCTGCAGTTGTGGGCCTAAGATCCCCCTTTTCATGCTAAGCTCAGGCCCACAGTTTCAGCACCTTAAAATCATTTGTTTTCTGTGTCATGTTATCTTCTCCATCTTTGAACCAGCAATCATGTCTTCTCATGCTTCCAATCCTTCTGCCTTCCTTCTTTGATGCATGTCTTCTACCTCCAACTAGAAAAGGTCTCTGCTTTTTAGGGTTTATGTGATTAGACTGGGCCTAGCTAATCCAAAATAAGCTCCCTATTTTAATGATTACACCTGCAAAGTCCCTTTTGAATGAAATATATGATAGTCACAGGTCTCAAGGCCAGGGACATATCTAGAGGGAGTAGGCATATTTTGCCTACTAGACTTTTGTACACCTATTATCATTCCAGTTTTGCTCTACTCATTACAGTTTTTCACTTGTAAAGAATCTTGCCATTATATATCACTTGCTTTTAGAACTGATTAGGTGAATGCTGAATCAAAAGGTTGGTGAGATGCTGCCTTTGAGAACTCAATATTACTCTCTCTCTTCCCTCTCAAAGACACATGAATACTTTGGAATTAGTTTGCTTCTTTCTTATTCTCCTTCCTTAAGAGAGAATACCATATTTTGGATTACCATACCATAATCCAAAATACCTTGGCTTTGTGTTTAATTAACTCTGAGCTCATAACTTATCTTCACCATAGAAAGTGCAGACAACATTTTTCTCCTTTTATATAAATATCCTTTCCTATTAACTTGTAAGAATGAACTAAGGCAATTTAAAATGTGTGATTCCCCACGGATTTAATCTATAATTTGTTTCCTTAAATGCAGAAAAATAAATGGGACATTAGGAGTGTGTTTTCACAGAGTTCACTAAAAGAAAACAATGTACATTTAAATCACAACTTCAAGATTTGTTTCACTTTTAAAAGAGGCAATTCTGTCTTAAAATGTAATAGTTTTGTGCTAAAGGCTGAAGGACTAAAACACATCCATTTAAAATAAAATTATAATAGTCTCAAGAGCTGCATCTGGTCACACTCACTTCCCACCAAAAAATAGTATTGTGTGCAAATAGCAGCAGTGATGTAATATAATGTACATCTAGAGTATTTGTTAAGATGCTGATGGGGGCCAATGCTTTATAGGAGCTGCAGTCCTTTCTTGGTGCGCTTGGTTTTAAAAATGACTTTTCATTAATTCAGACAGGTTCATTTGCTGAAAGTCTCCAGAGACTATTTCATTATCCTACCTTTTCATGTGACTTTCCTTAAAGGAACACAAGATGTGAATCTTGCTTTTAATACATACCATGTAAAGCAGTTATCAGTGATATATTAGTCATTCCATCCAGGGCCCCTGTGAGTTGGGTGAGTGAATAATTAATTACAGGTGACTTTCAGACAAGTGAGGATCTAGTGTAGCCTTGAAGTTTCTTAGTATGGAGTATTTTGTCTGGTGGGTGAATAAGCATTGAGTAATTAGCATGACATTTGAGTGATCTTTAGGAATTTGTAACTAAAATAAACCTATTTTTCTTAGTCATGATAAGGGGTTACTTTTTTTTACCTAAAATGCTGAATTTAATTTGTTTTTCTTTTCTTATTACAAGATTTATCACAGAATCAGTATATTTTCTTTTAGGAAAGGACTTGTATTGTAGCTATCAGAAGGAACAATGTATAATAAAAAAAAAAGAAAAATGTAAAGCCAGAAGTTTTTTAAAAGTTGAAGAAGTTATGGATTCCTATTTTCTAATCCATGGCTAATCTGAAAAATTATATCATTTTCAAGCAATTTTAAATGTTTAACCCTGGCTTATAAGACTAACCAGCTCAGTTGCCTTGAATGAATACTTTATCCTGTTGGTTGAGTGCTCAGTTCCTCAGTAGTGTCCTACTCCTTGCAGCCCCATGGATTGTAGCCCAGGCTCCTGGTCCAAGGAATTTCCCAGGCAAGACTACTGGAGCAACTTGCCATTTCCTTCTGTAGGGGGTCTTCCAAACAGAGAGATCAAATATGCTTCTCCTGAATTGGCAGGAGGATTGCTTATCACAGTGCACCACTCAGTAAGTCTATCCTGTTGGTTACCACATTCAAGCTGTCAAAATATTAGGTCATAAGCAGTATATGGAAGGATAGTTGTCATCCATCTTTATTTCCCTGGTGATCTCTGCAGAGGAGGTGCTTAACAAAGATAGTTGAATAACAGCATCATTTTTTTTTTATTTGAATTTATTCAGTAACCCTTTCTCTCTCTCTACTTCAAAGTGATGGAAAAGTGGTCTCTAATCCTTACAGAGAGAAAATAAAGGAGATTCACTGATTAGATGCTCTTTCCGGTCAAATCACATTCAAGAAAGCAAAGCAATTTAGACTGTAAGGGGCTGAGTGCTTATAATGAAAACCTCTACTAATGTATTTCTTTCTTATTTATGCAATGCATAAAGAGAAATTTAAGAAATATGTTCTCACTATTTATATACAGTTATACTTTTCTATTTTCATATTTATTCTAGTCTGTTAACTTTATTTCTTCTTTCCTTTTTGGATTATTTTCCTTATGACTCTCCTCTGTAGCATTTTCTCAACCTTTATTTAATTAAGAGGAAACCCTATGACAACACCCTTTTGTCTTTACCAGACTAATTGTTCTTTTTTTCTTTCCTTAGACCTACAAAACTAGATAGGCATTCAAAATATAGAGCAACTGAGTTGTGAATATTCTTGCTTTTCATCTCATTTTCCTGATTTTTTCCCCCTATTTATATTTCAGTACCATTCTTTAATTTTATTTATATTTTTGTTCTTCAGAGATAATCAGAAGCTTGCCATCTTTTATGCTCAGTCTCCAAGACCAAAATCTGTTTCATATTGTGAATAGTTATTCCAAGCTCAACAGTTCTTGGGCATCACTTTGGCTAAGTGCTGGAAGCAGATGGTTAAGGACTTTGTTCGGTATACAGGAGAATCAATACAGTGTGATCTAAATTTCCTTATTGTAGCAACACCTGAAAGCAAGTTTCTACTTAAGGCAAGAAACACTTGTAATCAGATGGTCAATAATTGCAACAACTAAGTAGCTGAATTGCTTTACTCAGAAATTGCATCATTTATTAAAGAGCAGTGACAACATTACTGAAATTGTCTTTTACCCTTTCAGAATTGATTTGAACTCTATTAGAAACAACTGCAAAAGACTGACAGGAAGAGCTTTTATCATTTCACCAGTAGTATACTTACAGGGTAGGTTTTCTCAAATAACAAAGCTGTTCATTTGAACACTCATTCTTTCACTTGGTCATTCAGCAAATATTTACTGAGCTACTAGCATGTTCCAGGGCACTTTGTTAAGGACTAAGACATATTTTCCTGCACCAATGATCTCATATGATCTCATAGAGGGGAAATATGAGGCAAGATAGAAATAAAAATCAAATTCCAATGTGTAAAACTGTTAAAGAGTTGTGTACAAGTAGCATGTAACACAAAAGAGGAGCTGATTGCTATTAATTCAAGGAAGTATGAAAGTGAAACTAGCTGAGAGGATCCTCTCCTTCTGATACTGCAGAGGGTCTTTGCGGGAGGCCAGAATGTCTTTGGATTTCAGTTATCTGCTGTGGAAAATGAGGATATGAATCAGATAACAGGAACAACAGACAAATTTATGGAGAACTTTCTATGGGACAGACACTGTTATACAAATTATACTCGCTGTAACTATTTTTTAAATAATTCTATGTGATAGGTACTGCTAATATGGCAATTTGTGATGAAACTGATGTCCATAGAAGTTAATTAGTTTTGTCAAAGTTATTCAGTTTTAAGTGACACAGACAAGATACTACTACTGAATATTTCTTCTCTGAGTCCTAAGTGGACATTCCTACAATGCAAATTTCCAAATTCATTTACAGATAAAGTATCCAGACAAAATTGACCATGCTTAATATAAAATAAAATATTTGTTTTTACAAAAGTATATCATTTATATATTTTGAAAACATTCCTTTAAACGTGGTTGCATTTAGTTTCCATGGAATCCATGAACTTGTGGTGAACACTGTGTACTTTTGAAATCAGATGCTTAATTCTTTCAAATATCTGACACTGGAGTTCAAACAAGAGACAGAATGACTAAATTGAGAGTGGGTGGCATAGGCAAAGCGGATCCTCTATAATGAAAGTTTATGGCCTTGAAATATTTTTAAACATACTTCTTGATTTAGTTGATATTATCATTTCTACTAAGTTCAATACACTGAGATGCTTTTAAACATGTCCAACATTCTGACATTTTGCCTCTCCAGCCAGATTATCTCCTGGCAGTACCTACACTTAATGTTCAAAATTGGGAAAGGAGAATGTCAAGGCTGTATGTTATCACCCTACTTATTTAACTTCTATGTAGAGTACATCATATGAAATGCTGGGCTGAATGACTCACAAACTGAAATCAGTATTGGTGGGAGAAATATCAACTAGCTTAGATATGCAGATGATACCACTCTAATGGCAGAAAGTGAAGAAGAAGTAAAGAGCCTCTTGATAAGGGTGAAAGAGGAGAGTGAAAAAGATGGCTTAAAACTCAACATTCAGAAAACTAAGATGATGGCATATAGTCCCATCATCTGTGTCAAATAGATGTGGAAAAAGTGGAAGCAGTGGCAGATTTTATTTTCTTGGGCTGTAAAATCACTGTAGACAGTGACTGCAACCACAAAATTAAGACACTCCTTGAAAGAAAAGCTATAGCAAACCTGGATAGCATATTAAAAAGCAGAGACCTCACTTTGCTAGCAAGGTCTACATAGTCAAAGCTACGGGTTTTCCAGTAGTCATTTACAGAAGTGAGAGCTGGACCATAAAGAAGGCTGAGCACCAAAAAATTGATGTTTTCAAACTGTGGGGCTGGAGAAGATTCTTGAGAGTCCCTTGGACAGCAAGGAGATCAAACCAGTCAATCCTAAAGGAAATCAACCCTGAATAGTCATTGGAAGGACTGATGTTGAAGCTGACTCCAGTACTTTGGCCACTGATGTTAAGAACCAACTCATTGGAAAAGGCCCTGATGCTTGGAAAGATTGGGGGCAGAAAGAGACTGGGGCAACAATGGATGAGATGGTTGGATGACATCACCAACCCAATGAGCCTGAGTTTGAGAAAACTCCAGGAGATAGTGAAGGACAAAGCAGCCTGGCATGCTATAGTCCATTGGGTCACAAAGAGTTAGACATGACTTAGCAACTGAACTACAACAACAACACTTAAATTACACAACTAAATTTAACACTGGTGGGCAACATGTTTCAAAGTTATTTCCTTCCCTTACTCTCTTGTCTACAGAAGTGCTTACTTCCTATTTGTGAAAAATGGGCATCTCCCCATGGTACCTCATTCTGTTATCAAAAATAAGAGTAAGATTTTGCAAATCCTATTCAAATGTAATGGTACATAACACTTTCACAACACTTTATTTTGAGAGGCAAGCTCTGTGGATGAAAAATTATCAAGTGCTTAGGTGTAATCCTGATAGAGCTGTGCTTAATAAATATTAAAGTCATGTATATTTTGATACTTTTGGTATAATTGTCCATTTAAAAATGGACAGACTCCTTTTTCCATGGGATTCTCTGGGCAAGAATACTGGAGTGGGTTGCCATTCCCTTCGCCAGAGAATCTTCCTTATTCAGGGATCCAAATCGAGTCTCGTGCATTGCAGGCAGATTCTTTACCATCTAAGTCACCAGGAAGCTCCTAAAAATGTTTTTAGGGGATCATAAGTGAAAGATTTGCAACTATACTGATGACTGTCAACATTCTTAAGGAAAGATATATACATTTCTGGAGAAAGACACCCTCTCACTACATAAGCTCAGATGAATAAATACATTAACGAGGACCAAATATGTTAATGCCACCATCACCTTTGCTTCCAAATTTGCTTTGTAGTAAATATGAAAGCCAGTTGATGATGATGCTATACTATTCTTTATCTAATATGAAAACAATGAATACATCTGATTCCATTATTACTCATGATTAAAATAATGGAAAATTTTCAGAATACCAGTAAGCATACTTAAACTTTTTAAAGCTTGACTTTTAATGAGTACTTAAGATTCTGTGACTACTAGAATACTTATTTGGCAGTAAAATATGTTCTAAATCTAACATGACACAGTTCAATGGGCTCTTTTAAAGCAGCTATTCCTATCAGTTTAGTTCAGTCACGCAGTTGTGTCTGACTCTTTGTGACCCCATGGTCTGTAGCATGTCAGGCTTCCTTGTCCATCACCATCTCCTGGAGCTTGATCAAACTGAAGTCCATTGAGTCAGTGATGCATCCAACCATCTCATGCTCTGTCGTCCCCTTCTCTTCCTGCCTTCCATCTTTCCCAACATCAGGGTTTTTTCCAACGAGTCTTACCTTTTCCAGTAAGGTAAAATTTAATATTATCATATATTTATAGTGTACATTTGAACTTTTGAATTTATACTTTAATTGAATAGATTTTTTGTTCCTTAAAAAATCCATCTAAGAGTGGTAAGACATGAATCCTTACTTTCTCCTTTGAAGGAGGAACCATGTAATGTTGGAAATGTGATGCACCAAGCTCATGCTCATGGACAGGAAGTGGTACAGCCAGGAACAAGAAACTAGCCTTTCAGACTCTAAAATTCCTCTTTGTTGCATTAGGACACACTCATTCCCCTAAAGGTAAGTGAAATAATTGTTTATCAAGTGAAGATCCTAAGAACATTTTTCCTGACTTGTTTTGTTATTAAAAAATGAATATCTTTTCTACTTTACTTTCTGAGTCCTTTAGATCCATTCTTTATTGTATTTTATAATCTGAACTTTTCCCCATGATATACCAAAGAAAAGCAAATTGCCTGAAGGTGAAGTGTTGATCCTAAAAGAAAGTTTGGAGGGTTTAATTCATCAGTTCAGTTTCTTTCAACTAGGTACCAATGTGTAGAAACATAGCATCTAAGTTCACTAGAACCTTAACAAATTGTGACAGATTGTCAGTGAAACTGGCAAGTTTTTTTAAACTCAAATGGCTTGAAGTTAACTATAAAAAGGGGGTTATAATGATACTTACCTCAGATAAATATGAGAATTAATCTACAAGGCTCTTATTAATGGCACTTAGTATCCACTATCATTGTTAGCCATTATTATTATCAATATGTATGTTAAATGATAAGGTGTTAAGCTTGTTGCTTATTTAGTTCAAGGGTATTTTTAAATCACCTTTCAGTAAATTTTCATGTTTTTCTTTTGAGCGTCTTCACAATAGCATCTTAAAGGCTTAAAGGCATTCCAAGCAGCAAAGATATTTTTAATTAAGATTAAATAACCTTTAGGATTAGAGTTTAGAAAAGAGAATCGGTGCTACAAATTCTGAATGTGTTTTGAACTTACCTATTTTCAGACATTTTGACCCAGGAGCATCCTGACAGTTTCAGAGTAAGCACGCAGCGCTCTCTTCCTTCAATAATTGGCACTTAAAGATAATAATTACATCAATCATGCTGTCAAGAAACACATAGTGTTTAGACTTAATGGGAAGAAAACAACCTATTAAGAAAGAAAATTCTGTTAATAATGTTAATTTTCCATATTAAGCCTCTGAGCATGTATCAATATAAATGGGTAATCATATTTGAGAAACTAGAACTTCTCCTCAATCCATGACTGTTTGCTCCATGCTCACAAGAGAGATGCCAGTCTTCAGGGAACGTACAATTTATTCCTGGTTATCTATTTTTCAAATAATACCTCTCTTTTAAAGAATATGCAGTTGAGACAGAAAATAGATGAACCAATGACTACTATTAAAGGAAGGAAGGAAGGAAATAAGGGATGAAGAGCGGAAGAATGAATTTAGAACTCTTAGTTACAAGTAACAGCTAAAGAAAAGCTAGTTTGAGAAAACTGAATAATTTATTTTATGAATGCTCAAGTGTCTCACACAAGTGAAGAATATAAATGCATTTGGGTCTTGAGGAAATTTGGGACAATTAGGTTTTAGAAATACCATCAAGAATCATTTTCCATATGTTGTTGGGAAATAAGGCTGTCAACAGTTCCTGCATTTTATACCAGAGAATCAATCACCCCAAGAAGATTGCTTTGATCTCCTTCTTTACCAAAGGCCACAGTTCCCAGGGAAGGCACTTGCTGTCCTTGTTCAGTCAGATTGGAACCTCAGTCCCACTCACCTTAACTGGGGTGGGAAAGGAAAGGAGTGAGGAGTTATAATCAGTCCAGTTTGCATGAGTTAACTACTCCTGAACCAATCAACTCTGGTCAGGGGTTTGGGTTACCATTAACTGTATGCTTTTATTCCAGGTATGTGCAGATGAATGAGAATAGTTGCTCAAAGAAGGGTACCAGCCAGATAACATAGCATTCCACTGAAATTCATATGTTGATTTACTATTCATATAAGTAACATTTATGGAGAGACATCCATGTGCTAGACAGTGTTTTAGATGCTGGGGATATAGCAATGAACAAAAAAACCACAGAACCTACAAAAATTTAACATTATTTTTATTAAAAAAAATGTTTTGAGAACTTTATGGTAACTACGTCCACTGTTTTCCCACCAACAGAGAATTTATAATATCCATTTCTTTTTTCTTTTCCATAAACTTGGATTTAAAATGACATATTCCATTCAGTCTGAGCACAGTAAGAGATTTGGTTTTGGATGACATACTCCTACTCTCTTGTTCAAAGGCTGAAGTTTGCCAAGTATTCACATATTTCAACTTTAGTCCTTTTTGCCCATTTTTCTTTAGTTTGATCTTTTTCCTCTGGATATCTCTAGTTGTTGCTCAAATAAACAATCTAGTTCTAATTTGGTAAAAAATAGCCTTGAAGCCTAATTTGGTAAGATGCTTTCAACTTCTGTAAAACTGGCCTTGCATTATGGGAGGTCTTGCATGTCAGGAACTCTGAAAACTTCATGATTATTTGGTAAGAATTTTAGCTACTGTTCTCAGAAGTACAGAGTGGACCAGGGAACAGTCAATGGCTGATAGAGCGGAATATCTTTCATAGAGGGTGGACGTGTAGTTTTAATTCCTGGGGAAACATTCTAAAACCACAATCATTAGGTAAGAAGAGAACAGCAGTCTTGCCAGGCTATAACAAGCATAACTAAATGTCAGGCATTATGCACTATCCAAGGACAGAAAGATATTAGTAACAGAGTGGGAACACTTTGAAAATGGCGCTTGGTCAGTAAAAATAAATGAAATGAAGTCCCAATTCCCAGGAGGAACCAGAGAATATAATCATCTATAAAATATTTCATTTGATTTCTCACTTAAGGAAAATTGGCACCCAATGCCTAAATTGTCACTTTTTAAAAAAAACTGAAGACCTATTAAAAGGAAAAGTAAAAAATATGATTTGCAGCCCCTTGTTATTATTGATTTGTTAACACTGAGCAAAATTTTCTTTGACAGAATTTTTTTCAATGTACTAAAGAAGCCACTGCTAATCTTGTTAATTAGTGATTTTCAAAGTGCCTAAGGTTAATGTAAAATTGGAAATGAATAATTTTTTAATCAAATACCTGACAGTGAAAAATACAAAAAAGAAAATAGACAAATGTTGCCATTGATCAGTTTGAAATAGACTCTCTTTCATCAGTTCAGTTCAGTCGCTAGTCATGTCCGACTCTTTGTAACCCCATGAATCACAGCACGCCAGGCCTCCTGTCCATCACCAACTCCTGGAGTTCACTCTAACTCATGTCATGTCCATCGAGTCGGTGATGCCATCCAGCCATCTCATCCTCTGTTGTCCCCTTCTCCTCCTTCCGCCAATCCCTCCCAGTATCAGGGTCTTTTCCAATGAATCAACTCTTCACATGAGGTGGCCAAAGTATTGGAGTTTCAGCTTTAGCATCAATCTTTCCAATGAACACCGAGGACTGATCTCCTTTAGGTTGGACTTGTTGGACCTCCTTGTAGTCCAAGAGACTCTCAAGATTCTTCTCCAACACCACAGTTCAGAAGCATCAATTTTTCGGTGCTCACCTTTCTTCACAGTCAAACTCTTATATCCATACATGACCATGGGAAACACCATAGCCTTGAGTAGACGGACCTTTGTTGGCAAAATAATGTCTCTGCTTTTCAATATACTATCTAGGTTGGTCATAACTTTTCTTCCAAGGAGTAAGTGTCTTTTAATTTCATGGCTGCAATCACCCTCTGCAGTGATTTTGGAGCCCCAAAAAATAAAGTCTGACACTGTTTCCCCACCTACTTGCCATGAAGTGATGGGACCAAATGCCATGATATTTGTTTTCTGAATGTTGAGCTTTAAACCAACTTTTTCACTCTCCTCTTTCACTTTCATCAAGAGGCTTTTTAGTTTCTCTTCACTTTCTGCCATAAGGGTGGTGTCATCTGCATATCTGAGGTTATTGATATTTCTCCTGGCAATCTTGATTCCAGCTTGTGCTTCTTCCAGCCCAGCGTTTCTCATGATGTACTCTGCATAGAAGTTAAATAAGCAGGGTGACAATATACAGCCTTGACGTACTCCTTTTCCTATTTGGAACCAGTCTGTTGTTCCATGTCCAGTTCTAACTGTTGCTTCCTGATCTGCATACAGGTTTCTCAAGAGGCAGGTCAGGTGGTCTGGTATTCCCATCTCTTTCAGAATTTTCCACAGTTTATTGTGATCCACAAAGTCAAAACTTCAGCATAGTCAATAAAGCAGAAATAGATGTTTTTTCTGGAACTCTCTTGCTTTTTTGATGATCCAGCAGATGTTGGCAATTTGATCTCTGGTTGCTTTGCCTTTTCTAAAACCAGCTTGAACATCTGGAAGTTCATGGTTCACATATTGCTGAAGCCTGGCTAGGAGAATTTTGAGCATTACTTTAGTAGTGTTTGAGATGATTGCAATTTGAGTGCAGCACTTTCACAGCATCATCTTTCAGGATTTGAAAGAGCTCAACTGGAATTCCATCACCTCCACTAGCTTTGTTCATAATGATGCTTCCTAAGGCTTGCTTGACTTCACATTCCAGGATATCTGGCTCTAGGTGAGTGATCACACCATCGTGATTATCTGGGTCGTGAAGATCTTTTTTGTATAGTTCTGTGTATTCTTGCCACCTCTTCTTAATATCTTCTGCTTCTCTAAGGTTCATACCATTTCTGTCCTTTATTGAGCCCATCTTTGCATGAAATGTTCCCTTTGTATCTCTAATTTTCTTGAAGAGATTTCTAGTCTTTCCCATTTTGTTGTTATCCTCTATTTCTTTGCATTGATTGCTGAGGAAGGCTTATCTCTTCTTGCTATTCTTTGGAACTCTGCATTCAGATGCTTATATCTTTCCTTTTCTCCTTTTCTTTTTGCTTCTCTTCTTTTCACAGCTATTTTTAAGGCCTCCTCAGACAGCCATTTTGCTCTTTTGCATTTCTTTTCCATGGGGATGGTCTTGATCCCTGTCTCCTGTGCATTGTCACGAATCTCCATCCATAGTTCATCAGGCACTGTGTCTATCAGATCTAGGCCCTTAAATCTATTTCTCACTTTCACTGTATAATCATAAGGGATTTGATTTAGGTCATACCTGAGTGGTCTAGTGCTTTTCCTTACTTTCTTCAATTTAGGACTGAATTTGGCAATAAGGAGTTCATGATCTGAGCCACAGTCAGCTCCCGGTCTTGTTTTTGCTGACTGTATAGAACTTCTCCATCTTTGGCTGCAAAGAATATAATCAATCTGATTCTGGTGTTGACCATCTGGTGATGTCCATGTGTAGAATCTTCTCTTGTGTTGTTGGAAGAGGGTGTTTGCTATGACCAGTGCATTCTCTTGGCAAAACTGTGTTAGCCTTTGCCCTGCTTCATTCCGTACTCCAAGGACAAATTTGCCTGTTACTCCAAGTGTTTCTTGACTTCCTACTTTTGCATTCCAGTCCCCTATAATGAAAAGGATATCTTTTTTGGGTGTTAGTTCTAAAAAGTCTTGTAGGTCTTCATAGAACCGTTCAACTTCAGCTTCTTCAGCATTACTGGTTGGGGCATAGGCTTGGATTACCATGATACTGAGTGGTTTGCCTTGGAAACGAACAGAGATCATTCTTTCGTTTTTGAGATTGCATCCAAGTACTGCATTTCAGACTCTCTTGTTGACTATGATGGCTACTCCATTTCTTCTAGGGATTCTTGCCCACAGTAGTAGATATAATGGTCTTCTGACTTAAATTCACCCACTCCAGTCCATTTTAGTTCCCTGATTCCTAGAATGTCGACATTCACTCTTTCATCTCCTGTTTGACCACTTCCAATTTGCCTTGATTCATGGACCTGACATTCCAGGTTCCTATGCAATATTGCTCTTTACAGCATTGGACCTTGTTTCTATTACCAGTCACATCCACAACTGGGTATTGTTTTTGCTTTGGCTCCATCCCTTCAGTCTTTCTGGAGTTATTTCTCCACTGATCTCCAGTAGCATATTGGTCACCCACCGACCTGGTGAGTTCCTCTTTCAGTGTCCTATCATTTTGCCTTTTCATACTGTTCATGGGGTTCTCAAGGCAAGGATACTGAAGTGCTTTGCCATTCCCTTCTTCAGTGGACTACATTTTGTCAGACCTCTCCACCATGACCCGTCCGTTCTGGGTGGCCCCTCATGGCATGGCTTTGTTTCATTGAGTTAGACAAGGCTGAGGTCTGTGTTATCAGATTGGCTAGTTTTCTGTGATTATGGTTTCAGTGTGTCTGCCCTCTGATGCTCTCTCGCAACACCTACCATCTTACTTGGGTTTCTCTTACCTTAGACGTGGGGTATCTCTTTATGACTGCTCCAGCAAAGCGCAGCTGCTGCTCCTTACCCTGGAGTAGGGGTATCTCCTCACTGCCGCCCCTCCTGACCTAGAAGTGTGCTGGCTGTGCTAGACATCGCAGAAGCGTGCCAGACTCTCTTTCATATTGAATGCCAATAAATATGTTTTAATTAATTAAGTCATATTGTGATGGCTTAAGATGAAATATGTAATACATAGGACACTCATAAGCTTTAAGAAGGAGTCAATAAAAATAACTACACTGGAGTATATTATTTAAAATATAGTAAACAATAAATTCGGAGAAGGCAATGGCACCCCACTCCAGTACTCTTGCCTGGAAAATCCCGTGGATGGAGGAGCCGGGAAGGCTGGAGTCCATGTGGTCACTGAGGGTTGGACACGACTGAGCGACTTCACTTTCACTTTTCACTTTCATGCATTGGAGAAGGAAATGGCAACCCACTCCAGTGTTCTTGTCTGGAGAATCCCAGGGACGGGGGAGCCTGGTGGGCTGCCGTCTATGGGGTCGCACAGAGTTGGACACGACTGAAGCGACTTAGCAGCAGCAGCAGCAAACAATAAATGAGAAAAAAAAATTTTTTTTTAAATGAATGACAGTATTTCCATCTATATATCCATTGTACTTCCCTGGTAGTGCTAGTGGTAAAGAAGCTGCCTGAAAATGCAGTAGATATAATAGATGTGGGTTTGATCCCTGGCATGGGAAGATCCCTTGGAGGAGGGCACAACAACCCACTCTAGAATTCTTGCCTGGAGAATCCCATGGACAGAGGAGCCTGGTAGACTATACTCCATAGGGTCACAGAGAGTCAGACACAGCTGAAACGATTTAGTACACATGCATACACTGTACTTCAGTTCAGTTCAGTTGCTCAGTCACGTCCAACTCTTTGCAACCCCATGGACTGCAACATGCCAGGCTTCTCTGTTCATCACCAACTCCCAGAGCTTACTGAAACTCATGTCCATCAAGTTGGTGATGCCATCCAACCATCTCATCCTCTGTCATCCCCTTCTCCTCCCACCTTCAATCTTTCTCAGCATCAGGCTCTTTTCCAGTGAGTCAGTTCTTCACATCAGGTGGCCAAAGTATTGGAGTTTCAGCTTCAACATCAGTCCTTCCAATGAATATTCTGGCCTGATTTACTTTAGGATTGACTAGTTGTATCTCCTTGCAGTCCAAGGGACTCTCAAGAATCTTCTCAAACACCACAGTTCAAAAGCATCAATTCTTTGGCTCTCAGCATTCTTTATAGTCCAGCTCTCACATTTAGACATGACTACTGGGAAAACCATAGATTTGACAAGATGGACCTTTGTCAGCAAGGTAATGTCTTTGCTTTTTAATGTGCTCACTAGGTTGATCATAGCTTTCCTTCCAAGGAGCAAGCATCTTTTAATTTCATGGCTGTAGTCACCATCTGCAGTGATTTTGGAGCCCCCCAAAAATAAAATCTCTCACTGTTTCCTTTGTTTCCCCATCTATTTGCCATAAAGTTATGGGACCAGTTGCCATGATTTTAGTCTGAATGTTGAGTTTTAAGCCAACTTTTTCATTCTCCTCTTTCACTTTCATCAAGAGACTCTTTAGTGAAGGGGCTCTAGGTGAAGCAGACCTGGGTATGGCATAAGCCTTCTTGGAGGAGGTCACCATTAACCCCATCATAGAGCCACCAGAACTTACACGGGATTGGGGAAACAAACTCTTGGAGAACACAAACAAAATCTGTGTGCACCAGGACTCAGGAGAAAGGAGCAGTGACCCCAGAAGAGACTGACTCAGATTTGCCTGTGAGTGTCCAGGAGGCTCTGGCAGAGGCGTGGGTCAATGGTGGCCTGTTGAAGGGTCGGGAGCACTAAGTGCAGCAGTGTATACATGGGACCTTTTGAAGGAGATCACCGTTATCTTCATTACCTCCACCATAGTTTGACTTCAGGTCAAACAACAGGGAAGGAACACAGTACTGCCCATCAGCAGAAAATTGGATTAAAGATTTACTGAGCATGGCCCTGCCCATCAGAACAAGATCCAGTTTCCCCCTCAGTTTCTCCCATCAGGAAGCTTTCATAAGACTCTGATCCTTATCTACCAGAGTGCAGACAGAATGAAAACCACAAACCCAGAAAACCAACCAAACTGATCATATGTACCACAGACTTGTCTAACTCAATGAGACTATGAGCCATGCCATCTAGAGCCACCTAAGACAGACGGGTAATGGTGGAGAGTTCTGACAAAATGTGGTCCACTGGAGAAGGGAATGGTAAACCACTTCAGTATTGTTGCCTTGAGAAATCATGAACAGTATGAAAAGACAAAATGATAGGACACTAAAAGATGAACTCCCCAGGTCGGTAGGTGCCCAATATGCTACTGGAGATCAGTGGAGAAATAACTCCAGAAAGAATGAAGAGACGGAACCAAAGCAAAAACAACACCCATTTGTGGATGTGACTGGTGATGAAAGTAAAGTCCAATGTTGTAAAGAACAATATTGCATAGGAACCTGGAATGTTAGGTCCATGAATCAAGGCAAGTTGGAAGTGGTCAAACAGGAGATGGCAAGAGTAAACAAAGACATCTTAGGAATCAGTGAACTAAAATGGACTGGAATGGATGAATTTAGCTCAGATGACCATTATATCTACTACTGTGGGCATGAATCCCTTAGAAGAAATGGAGTAGCCATCATAATCAACAAAAGAGTCTGAAATGCAGTACTCGGATGCAATCTCAAAAACGAAACAATGATCTCTGTTCGTTTCCAAGGCAAACCATTCAATATCACAGTAATCCACGTCTATGCCCCAACCATTAATGCTAAGGAAGCTGAAGTTGAATGGTTCTATGAAGACCTACAAGCCCTTCTACAACTAACACCCCAAAATGCTGTCCTTTTCATTATAACAGACTGGAATGAAAAAGTAGGAAATCAAGAGATACCTGGAGTAACAGGCAAATTTGGCCTTGGAATACAAAATGAAGCAGGACAAAGGTAACAGAGTTTTGCCAAGAGAACACACTGGTCATAGTAAACACCATCTTCCAGCAACACAAGAGAAGACCCTGTAGTTGAAGCATCTTATTATCATTCTTTTGGAAAGTTAAACAGGAACTTGTAAATCACATGCTACTTTGCAAATACAAAATACTCAATACATTTATTTAAATAAATTGCACTGAATAGTATGAAGATAATTTGTACATACTAGAGAGTTTTTGACCCAAATATGCCTGAAAGTGAGAGTATTTTTGTATTTTGGTCAGTCCTTCTATATTCTGAATATAGCCAGAAGATGGATTTTCTACTCAAAATTATTAGCATCAGACCCATGAAGTCTGTTCTTCTCTATATGGCATTTCTGTTGTTTTCTGTAAGCAAAACACTATAAAAATAACCACAGCACTCATTGCATTAGAAATGGGTTTGTCACAATCATTCTAGTTCATAACCAGTTGATATTAAAAATAGGGTTTTCCACAAGGTAAGCTACAGGGAAATTACATTTCCTAGATTCATGTTCCCTGCACAATTTCCAAGTGATGTAGCAGCAACATCAGGAAAGAAGTTTGATTTTATGACAGTGTGTTTACAAATATATTAAGGGTGGAATTCTCAGCACCCTGAATGGGATTTGAGTTGCATTTCTTGCTTATCATAACAGTGGTGCTTGTTTATAGTTGTGTCTCTTGGCAATATAAAAAATGAGTCCAGTGTTTATTTTTATTCCTCTTTGGTTTAAACTACCCATACCTCCCACACACAAAAAACTATTTAGATGATATTTTAAGTGCCAGAAGGACACATTAATTAAATGTTAGAGAATGGATGCTCCAGAAAGCAAGTCATTCATACAAAAAGCCTCAATAGTCAGTTTTGACTACTAAGAAGCCCCAAATGAAATACAATATAAATTACAATGGCTCATCAAAACCAACACATTACCTTACAAACCATTTAACAATTCTCCCTTTCAAAGTCTGAAATTAAAATCCATATGTTTTTCTCTAAAGTCTAGTCCCAGTTGACCTATATTTTTGATGGGTAAACATTAGGGGGATATTACTTTATGTAAAATACTGTTGTGTTTTATACCATTCTGTTTTATTGAAAGTTTTTGCACTTGGCAAAGTATAATATAAGGCAATTAATTCAAGGACTATAGTTTCCTAAAAAGGTAAAAATTAAGGTCAAGGACATGTTAAAAATATAGAGGAAAATGTCCTGAATTATTTTTTGATTAAGAAAATATAGAGGCAGTTTTAAGGACATTTGCTGAAGAGTATGGTGATTCTGAAGTCTGCTTCTTGCTCTAGTGTAGGCAGTTTTCCTATGCTAATGCCTATTTTAGAGAGAATAATAGTTATTTCTTGTTTTTACTTCATATTAGATTACCTGATACTGTCTGTGTCTTTCTCCTTTCACTTTTCCTTTACATTGTGGTGGGTCTATATCAGTAATCAGAAAAAGAGATAGTAAAATATGTTTTTCCACTTTAAAAGTAACAAATACATTTCCTTTCACCTCACTTAAGTTTGCTAGATTTGCTGAAAGAAATTTGAAAACTACCAGAGAAATGTGTCAGCAAAAGGCAGGACCTGTTCCGTATAGAATCACAACTTTGATTTGAAGCTTTGGCAGTTTATTTTGAGAGATTACCATGTGTTTGGGAATAATTTGTAGAGCTAAGTGGGGGGGGGGGGACCTAAATGATTTTGAAAGAACTGCAAGGCATTTGAAATGAGTGTAGGTGA
Organism: Bos indicus; assembly: GCF_029378745.1. Classification (NCBI taxonomy): domain Eukaryota; kingdom Metazoa; phylum Chordata; class Mammalia; order Artiodactyla; family Bovidae; genus Bos; species Bos indicus. The sequence goes on along the minus strand of NC_091762.1, from coordinate 61,952,282 downwards.
GAACTAATTCATAAACAGAGAGAAAAGAAAATATCTAATAAGAAAAGGAGAGTGACAAAGATGCCTCGTGTCTTGAGAGATAGTGATTTGGGGAGTACTCTTTATTCTACTTTAAATATATATATATATATTTATTTATTTTTAATTGATTTATGATTGGTTTACAATATTGGTTTGATTTCTGTCATATATCAACATGAATTAACCATAGGTGTCCTCCCCATCTTGAATCTTTCTGCTATCTCCTGCTGATTCCCACCCCTCTAGGTTATTACAGAGCCCCCATTTCAATTCCCTTAGTCATACAGCAAATTCCCATTGGCTATCTATTTACATATGTTAGTGTATATACATCCATGCTACTCTCTCCATTCATCTCACCCTCTCCCTCTTCTCCCCAACCCTTGCCCATAAGTTTGTTCTCTATGTCTGCATCTCCATTGCTGCTTTGTGATCGGATTCATCAAACCATCCTTTTAGATTCCCTCAGTTTAGTTCAGTCACTCAGTCGTGTCCGACTCTTTGTGACTGCATGAATCGCAGCACGCCAGGCCTCCCTGTCCATCATCATCTCCCGGAGCTCGCTCAAACTCATGTCCATCGAGTCGGTGATGCCATCCAGCCATCTCATCCTCTGTTGTCCCCTTCTCCTCCTGCCCCCAATCCCTCCCAGCATCAGAGTCTTTTCCAATGAGTCAACTCTTCGCATGAGGTGGCCAAAGTACTGGAGTTTCAGCTTTAGCATCATTCCTTCCAAAGAAATCCCAGGGCTGATCTCCTTCAGAATGGACTAGTTGGATCTCCCCGCAGTCCAAGGGACTCTCAAGAGTCTTCTCCAACACCACAGTTCAAAAGCATCAATTCTTCACATGTGTTAATATATGATATCTGTTTTTCTCTTTCTGACTTACTTCACTCTGTATAATAGGTTCTAGGTTAATCCATCTCATTAGAACTGACCAAAATGCATACCTTTTTTATGGCTGAGTAGTATTCCATTGTAAAATCACAAGCTTCTACACAGCAAAGGAGACTATCAATAAGGTGAAAAGACAGCCCTCAGAATGGGGGAAAAATTATAGCAAATCTACTTGATTTTTATAGCCCTGAATTACAGCTTTTCTTTGTGGTGGTGGTGGTGGTCATTTAACTGCTAAGTGGTGTCCAACTTTTGCCACCCCATGAACTGTATGTAGCCTGCCAGTCTCCTCTGTCCATGGCATTCTCCAGGCAACAATATTGGAGTGGGTTGCCATTTCCTCCTCCATTCTTACTCTGTAGCAAGGAGCAAAATAATTAGCATCGCTTTTCTATTGTTGCTCTTGGTACTTTTCTCTAGAACCAGAGAGACTTGGGTTTAGATCTTAAGACAAAGATCTTTGTACTTGCTGCATAAATTTGAACTAGTGAGCAAATTTCCTTAATGCTTACATTTCTCACATGCAAATAGAAGCTAAGAGTACTCATCTTGCAGCGATATTAGAAGGAAGACAAGTAAGAGGCAGTTAATCTTGGGCATACCTAGAAGTCTAAAAGGGAACTGTGTGGCAGGTACAGCTTTTCTGAAGGATGGAGACCAGAGATAAGGCTGAGACCAGTCTGAGTGAGGAATCCTCCAATGCTCAGTCAAATAAAAAAGACTTGATCATTGGTGAAATCCTGGTCTTGGCTAAGGAGATAGACTGGTAGAGGGTACTGACCTGGGGTCAAGGATATTTCTGATGGTGTCATTAACTTGTGTCTGGAGAGTCAATGATGAGAGATCATAGAGACCTAAGAAACATGAGTGATATCCTAGGGCATGAATAGCCAAGGAGAAAAATCTAGCCTTTAAGCAGGTTGAGTACATATCACCATGGAGTTCAAAGGCTGATGGTGTACGCAAACTGATGATGGTCAACAAAGGCAGTGTACTGCAGAATTAGTAGCAAGCCTTTCTCTACCAGGAAAAGAAGGGTTATATAAAGAAATAAAGCATATCTAATGTGCCCTGATAAGATTTCTATCATCCATCCTTCTCTTGAGCTCCAATCTCATAGGCTTTCTTTAACTTTAGGCATCACATGGCTTCTACTTATGGCTTTATATTTATGCAGCACTTATAAATAACCTACATATCTTCAGACCTCAGTTTGATGCTACTCTTTTAGAGAATTCTTATCTGCACAAACCCCAAGGGCTGCCAAAATAAGGTCTTCTAATCTTGTACTTCTCCTTCTTATCAGTAATAGTAACTTAGTTAAATGGTCTCTAATTAGTAATTTAAAATTTCTCCACTTACTATTTCTTTTTTTTTTTTTCTTTTTTTGAGGAGAGAGACTATCTTATTCAGCCAGTGGCTTATATCATGAGTGATTGCAATGGCAGCCTGCCTAAGATGAAAAATTAATAAGTATTTGTTAAATGATTAAATGAATAATAGTCAGACAGCCTTAAAAGTCTTATGTGTAAGATGAAGAACTTTAATAGTTGAATTAAAAAAAAAAAAAAAAACTTTAGCAGTAACAGAACAATCAGAAAACTCTATTACCTGGGACAGGGAAGAAAGAGGGAAAAAAGCCTAAATGGAGGATTAAATAGAACCTCCACAGCAGTCTATTAGTGAAATACTCTGAAGTTTTAAAACCCTACACTAGAGTTAGACTTGTAATAAATTAGATGACGAGAATCTATACATAGTCTGTCCTTAGGTTGTCCTGCTTCTTTTCAGCTAATATACTTTGATGATTTCTAAAACTGATTCAAGTAAACCTCAGTTTTAATAAAAACAAGCATCTGAACTGTGCACAGCTATCTCATTAGTCATATCATTTTAAATAATGATGCTTAATATTAATGTCAGATATTGAGTAATTTCATTTATTTTCTCACTTAATCCTATTAACCTTCTGAGGCAGACATTATTTGAATTTTGCAGATGAGAACATTCAAGGAGGTTAAGTAATTTGTCTGAAGTTATACAGCTGTGAAGAAGCATAGCTGAAATTTGAACCCAGTTGTAGGTTATTGCAGAGCTCATTTTCTTAACCTAATGCTATCCTAGACATAGTATAACCGATGTGGGACTCCCTTTGTTGCTTTATCAGTTTAGTCAAAATCTTATAAAAAGTACCCTAATGGGAACTTTTCAAAAAATGTGTCAGAAAGCCAGATCTTACATATTCACTTCAAGAATCTATTCAACAGATCAAGATTTTATCTATTGCACTTTCTTTTGTTTCTATTCCCTATTCCTTTTTTTAAGTAAATAAAATGAAAGAAAGTTTGAACACCAACAGTTTGAACTAGCCAAAAGATCCTGACAGGAAATAGACTTTGTATCAGTAGATTTGGAACCAAACTGAAGAATATTGAAAGATATTAAGAGCTTACACTAAAACTGGGTAGAGTTTTATTCTCTCTAGTGTACACCAGAGAGAATAAATCTATGGAGAACAAACAAACAAACAAACAAGCAAAACAAAAACACTGAAATCTAAAGCAAGTCTGAAACCTGTTAGTTATATTTCAATTTATTTGTTTTTTCTGTCTTCTTGTCTGTCTGTATAATCTGTTTTATTTTTCAGATCAGTTCAGTTCAGTCACTCAGTTGTGTCTGACTCTTTGTGATCCCGTGGACTACAGCATGCCAAGCCTCTCTGTCCATCACCAATTCCTAGAGTTTATTCAAACTTATGTCCATTGAGTCAGTGATGCCATCTCATCCTCTATTGTCCCCTTCTTCTCCCACTTTCAATCTTCCTCAGCATCAGAGTCTTTTCAAATGAGTCAATTCTTTGCATCAGGTGGCCAAAGTATTGGAGTTTCAGCATCAGTCCTTCAAATGAATATTCAGGACTGATTTCCTTTAGGATGGACTGGTTGGATCTGTTAATTATATTTTATCTGCTTCTATTCTATCTGGAAGAAGCACAAGCTGGAATCAAGATTGCTGGGAGAAACATCAATAACCTTAGACATGCAGATGACACCATCCTTATGGCAGAAAGTGAAGAACTAAAGGGCCTCTTGATGAAAGTGAAAGAAGAGAGTGAAAAAGTTGGCTTAAAGCTCAACATTCAGAAAACTAAGATCATGGCATCTGGTCCCATCACTTCATGGCAAATAGATGGGGAAACAGTGGAAACAGTGGCTGACTTTATTTTGGGTGGGTCTCCAAAATCACTGTAGATGGTTACTGCAGCCATGAAATTAAAAGACACTTACTCCTTGGAAGGAAAGTTATGACCAACCTAGACAGAATATTAAGAAGCAGAGATATTAGTCAACAAAGGTCTGTCTAGTCAAGGCTATGGTTTTTCCAGTGGTCATTTATGGATGTGAGGGTTGGATTTTATAGAAACTGAGCACCAAATAATTAATGCTTTTGAACTGTGGTGTTGGAAAAAAACTCTCGATAGTCCCTTGGATTGAAAGGAGATCCATCCTGTCCATCCTAAAGGAGATCAGTCCTGGGTGTTCATTGGAAGGACTGATGTTGAAGCTGAAACTCCAATACTTTGGCCACCTGATGCGAAGAGCTGACTGATTTGAAAAGACCCTGATGTTGGGAAAGATTGAGGGCAGGAGGAGAAGGGGATAACAGAGGATGAGATGCTTGGATGGCATCACTCAGTCAATGGACTTGAGTTTAGGTGAACTCCAGGAGTTGGTGATGGACAAGGAGGCCTGGCATGCTGCCGTTCATGGGGTCACAAAGAGTCAGACGCAACTGAACGACTGATCTGAACTGAACTGATTCTATGTCTTTCATTTACTACAAATCACTTTGAAATTGATACCTTCCTTGTCTGCTTCTAGAATAATGGTTTTCCAGGTCAAGCTTCCAAGTTTACAGAGTTGGCCTCTCTCCAAGGCCCTGTTTATACAGTGCTATAAATTTACATACTCTGTCCCTTTCTGCCAAATCCTGAATCTAGATTATGCTAATCATAATTCTTGCTTAAAATTACATAACTTTCAAGAAGACACCATTTATTTCTTTCTCATTATCAACAAATAGAACCCATAATTCCACAGTAAAGCATTAGATAAAGGTTAAGAGTAGATTTCTGGAATATTAACTCTTTTGTACCCATTAATTAAAAAAGTTCTTTTAGTGCAAAGTTGACATAAAGTAAAATGCACAAATCTTAAGAGAATTTGATGTGTTTTACCCATGTAATTAACCCAAGCTCCTACTGAGATATAGCCATAATCCCCATAAAGTGCCTTTATGCTCCTTCTCCGTGAGTCTTCCCCAAATGTCAAAGGCAAAAACTTTGCTGATTTTTTTTCCACTATAGTTTTCTCTTTGTAGAAATTAAATAGATACAGCCCAACAGTTAGTGCTTTCCTGGGTCTAGCTTGCTTCACACAGCATAATATAAGAAAATGCACTCATATTCTTGCTTACAGCAATAGTTCATTAGTTTTTATTGCTGAACAACATTCCATTATATATTTGTCACACTTTGTTTTCCATTCTTCTGGTGTTGGGATTTGGATTGTTTCCAGTTTGGAGCTATTAAGAATAAACTTTATATGAACATTAAGGCTTTTATAGAAGATACATTTTTTATTTCTCTTGGGTAGATGCTTAGGCATGGAAATATTGGGTCATGAGGTAAGTATCAGTACACTTTTATAAAAAACTACTAAACGTTTTAGACTCCTAGTAGCATTATATGTATAAATGCTTTGGTTGTTACATATCCTTGATAGCACTTGGTGTTGTAAATATTTTAATTTTACTCATTCTACTAAGTATTCAGTAGGTTTCCTTGTGGTTTTTAATTACATTCCCCTTGTGATACATGATGTCAAGGCTGTGTGTGTGTGTGTGTGTGTGCGTGCTTTCTAGCCAGTTGCATACCTTCCTATCAAAATATCTATTTTAGTCCTTTGTCCCCTTTTTTTCTCTAATTGTGTTTTTTTAATTATGAAGAGTACATTATATATTCTAGATACAAGTCCTTGTAAGACATATGGATTTTGAAAATATTTTCTCCCAGTCTATGACTTGTTTATTCATTTTATTAGTGCATTTTGATGAGGATAAATTTTTAATTGTAATTAGGTGCCACTTTCCTGTCAATTATTGTCAATGAACTATAGTATCCCTAAATTTTTTGCAAGTATTTGGTTCTATTTTTTCCTTCCATCTTCTTATTGCAGAGGAAAAGATTAAGATAAATACTGTGTATGAGTTAGAATCTAGTCAGAGAGGAGAAATTACCTTTAGTATTTCAGAAAGAGAGAATTTAATTCAGAAGGGGTTATGAGACTGTTGGAAGGGCTAGAGAAACAAAACTTTATCTGAAGATTAGTGATGTGAAAACAAAAGGTGGAGAATCAAAAGGGAAGCAGAGGTTTCCCAGCACCTGATATGTCCGTGGAACTCTTACCCTTGGAACCAAAGAACTAGGAACACTCTTCAGGGCCTCTGCTACTGCATCTGCAGGTATTCTTCTTGTTCATGCCCTACTGCTGTTGCAAATGCAGCAGAAAACAGAAAACATGGATAAAATCACCCCTTCTTCCCTGTTTCTTCTGATATTCCATCAGTGCCTCTCACTTGGATTTCTAACTATGAAAATATAAAGACAGAAGTTTAGCTAAAAGTACAGGAAATTTGACCTGGACATAAAGAATCAAGTCCCATTTCATTAACTAGGTTTTTAGAGTACAGGACTTTGAGTTCATAGTCAACATGTTGATGCAGATGACCAAAAGACAGTGTATATTTGTTTGAGGCTTTCCCATGACCTGTGTACGATCCTATGCAGTCTGTTTAGGTCATGAGCAAAACTAAAACCTCAGTAAAACACTATTTTACCCTTATTCCTCCCACAAAATATAAATCAGGACACAAAGTAAGAGCCATCTCCTGAGGAAATCCTGAGCAAGCAGCTTCCCAAGGTCCACGCTTATCTTTATTCACAGCTCCAGAGCTTCTCTGGGGTTTGAGGTCATTGGGCTGCTGACTGGAGCAATCTCACAGCCTGATGTGACCAGAACATTTGTGGAAGACAAAAATTATATGATAAAAAGTATTTTCCATATAATTGCATTAAATAATATGAACAACATCAGTGAATCTATTAAATACTTCCTAGGGAGGAGAAGCATTTCAAAAATAGTGGCATAAGGAGCACTACAAAATTTCCCCCCAGAAAGACAACTGTAACACCTAAAAATTAAAAACAAACACACCAAATGAAGTCTCTGGAAATTGCCTTATGCAAGTGGAGGTTTATTTATTCCAAAAAATCTATTAAATCTTTGTAGGAATAGTGACAGTTTATGGAAGTCAAGCCATGCCCAGCTTCCTTTGTTTGTCTAGCTCAGGGTGATGGAAGTCTTATTCAGGGCAAGTACAGACCAGAAAATGGGATATTCTAAGAGATCTAACTTTATTTGGAACAAAACATGGGAAGTTGAGCCTAACACTGTCCATACAACGATGATTTTACTTAAGAGAAATCCCCCTGAGATCTAAGCAAGCCTCACAAGGGAATCAGACATTAATTTGATCAGACTGTGGAATGATTTATGCTCTAAGGCATTGTTGTAGATAATAAGAGAACAAACAGCCAGCAGTTAGTGAGGAGTAACATTGGGGTGTGATATCAATATAGAGACCAGCCAGAAACTTACAAGAAGATAAGAGAGATCAGGGAAAGACTTTGTCAAAGGGCTCAGATAAAATCCTTATTCTCCTTGGGGTGAAGGGAGGGAGTTAAGGTAACTGTGCATGCCCCAAGCTTCACCCTCTGAGAAGTAACATTACAGGCTATACACCACACGAGAAATAGATTCCAATCAACAGAGTCCTAAAATACAAGAAGGAATAACTGACAGAATTGAAGGGAGAAACAGACAATTAAAATATAATAGTAAAAGACTTTGATACCCTTATTATTGGGGATATTGAATAGAATCCCTATTCAGTAGGAGTTTGGATAGAACAAGTAGACTTAATAGACACCTCTAGAACATTACACCCAACAACAGCAGAATATACATTTTTCTCAAGCACATATGGAATATTCTGTAAGGTCAATCATATACTAGACCATAAAACAATCTTAAGAAAATTTAAAAGTATTGAAGTCATATAAAATATGTTCTCTGATTATGTAAAAATTAAACTAGGAAAAATCATCAAAAAGAATTTAGGAAATTTACAAATATGTGAAGTCAAGAAACATGGTTAGAAATAACTAATGGGTGTCAAAGAATACATTATAAGGGATATTAGAAAATATTTTGAGATGAATGTGAAGAAACAACTAAAACCGTGCTTAAAGTTACAGTTTATAACTATAAACATGTTTATTAAAAATTAGAAAATATCTCAAATCAACAACCTAATCTTCCACCTAATAATTATAAAAGAAAGAGCAAACTAAACCTAGAGTAAGCACAATAAAGGAATTAATAAAGGTCATGTCAGGAATTAATGAATGTTTAGAATACAGAATTGCAAAAGAAAAAATTCAATGAAACTAACTTGCTTTCTTTTGAAAAACCAACAAAATTGACAAAATTATGAATAGTGATCAAGAAAAAAAAGAGAAGTTTTTAAATACTGCAGTAGTAATGAAATATGGGCCCTCATATCAGGAATATAGAAACTAAGGATTAAAAGGAAATGCTATCAAAAAGTTTATGCCAAACATGTATACCTTAGATGACATGGAAAAATTTCTAGAGAGACACATATAATCAAAACTGACTTTAATGAAAAATATGAACATACCTATGATATAACAAAGAAGCTTAATAAGTTTAAAACATCCCATGTTTAAAAAAAAAAACAAAAAAAAAAACACCATGCCTAGATCCATTATTGGTGAATTCTGATGAATATTTTAAAAATTAATATCAATTCTTCACAAACACTTCCAAAAATATACTGAGAAATGCATTTCCAATTCATTCTATGAAGCCACTATTTCTCTAATATAAAAAACAAATAAATTACAGGAAAGAGAACTAGAGATCAACATTACAAATTAATACAAATTTTAAGATGTTCAATAAAATACTACCAAACTGGATCCAGCAAGTGTAAAAGATTATATATAATAACAAATGTGATTTAGCCCAAGGATGTAAGGTTGTTTTAACAACTAAAATTCAATTATTTTGTTATGCCATGTTAACAGAAGTAAAAAAAACACACATAATAATCCTAAAATACACAAAATAAGTATTTGGCAAAAGTCCAGCTTTTCTTGATAAAACATTCCAAAAACCAGGCTTAGAAGGGAAATTCCTCAAATTGATAAAGGATATCTAAAAAAAAAAATCCACAGATGACTCATAGATACATAATAAGAGATCTCTGTTTTAACTCTAAGATCAAGAATAAAATAAGAATAGATGTTCTTGCCACTTCTATTCCATGTTGTACTGAAAGTACTATCCAGGCCAATTAGACAAGAGGAAAGAAATAACTACATCCAGATTGGAAAGAGAGAAGTATACTATTTCTATTCACAGATGATCTTTTATATACTAAATCCTAAAGAAATCACTAAAAAGCTATTAGAACCAATATCCAAGTTAAGCAGAATAAGGTCAATACACAAATTCAGTTACCTGCTATACAATAACAACAAATAACTTGAAAATAAAATTTAAAAAAAATTCCATTTATGATAGTATGAGAAATAATTTTGAAATAAGTAATTAACAAAGAGTGTACAGAACTTGTACTCTGAAAACTACTAAACTTTGTTGAAAGAAATTTAACTCCTATATAAACAGAAGATATTTCGTGTTTATGAATTTAAAAATTTAAATTCTTTGGTGGTCCAGTGGTTGAAAATCCATCTTACAATGCAGAGAACACAAGTTCAATTTCTGGTCATGGAAGATCCCACATGCCCACAAGCAACTGGGCCCCTGTGTCACAACTACTGAGCCTGCACTCTGGGGTCCTCCAGATGCAAGAGCTGAGCCCACATGCAGCAACTATTGAAGCCCACATGCCCTAGAGCCTGTACTCCTCATCAAGAAAGGCCACTACAATGAGAAACCCCGTACACCGTAACTAGAGAGTAGCTTTCACTCTTCACAACTATACTGGATGCTTGGGGCTGGTGCACTGGGATGACCCAGAGGGATGGTATGGGGAGGGAGGAGGGAGGAGGGTTTAGAATGGGGAGCACATGTATACCTGTGGTGGATTCATTTAGATATATGGCAAAACCAATACAATATTGTAAAGTTAAAAAATAAAATTAAATTAAAAAATATATATTTATTAAAAAAAAGAGAGAGAAAGCCCTCGAGCAGAAATGAAGACCCAGCACAGCCAATAATAAACAAATAAATAAAAATAGGCATTAAAAAAAGACTTGCTAAAATGGCAAGATTCCCCAAACTGGCCTATTGAATCAATGAATTCTCTATCAAAATCTCTGATACCTTTTTCAAAATTCATAAGCAATTCCTCAGAATATTAAACATAAACTTGCCATATGATCCTCAACAATTTCATTTGTATGTTGAAAGAAGAATGAAAGCATATATCCACAAATAATCTTGTACATGAATATTCTTAATATTTATAGCTGCCAAAAAAGTGGAAACATACCAAATAGATAAAAAATTGTAATATATTCATATAATGTAATATTATTCAGTAATAAGGAAAGAAGTCATAAAACATGCTACAACATGAATGAAACTTGAAAACACTATGTTGATAAAGAAATCAGTCACAAAAGACATATTGTATTATTATCTTCATTTGAAATGTCCAGCATAGATGCATGCATAGACAGAAAGTATATTAGGAGATGGAGATTTTTGGGGAGTAGTGAAAAAGTTCTACAATAATTTTGTAGTAACAGTTGCAAAAGTCTATGAATATCTTAAAAAAATATTGACTCATTTAATGATTAAGTATTTTAATTATATTTCAGTAATGCTTTAATAGAAAAAAAAAAGACATCTAGAACTGCATCTGATTCTCAAATATTGCAACTTTTTCTTTGTTTTTCTCATTTATATAAAAGCCTTTAAGAGCCATCATGATGATAAGCACTGTATATATTTTTTTCACTTGGGGGTTTGTCGCTAAGTCAGGTAGGACACTTACAACCGCATGGACTGTAGCCTGTCAGCGTCCTCTGTCCAAGGGACTCTCCAGGCCAGAATACTGGAGTGGGTTGTCTTGTCCTTCTGCAGGGGATCTTCCCGACCCAGGAATCAAACACGCGTCTCTTGCATTGCAGGCGGATTCTTTACTCTTCCCCCTTCCTCATAGTTCAGTTGGTAAAGAATCCACCTGCAATGAAGGACACCCCAATTCAATTCCTGGGTTGGAAAGATCCACTGGAGAAGGGATAGGCTACCCACTCCAGTATTCTCAGGCTTCCCTTGTGGCTCAGCTGGTAAAGAATCTGCCTGCAATGCAGGAGACCTGGGTTCTATCCCTGGGTTGGGAAGATCCCCTGGAGAAGGAAAAGGCTACCCACTCCAGTATTCTGGCCTGGAGAATTCCATGGGTTGTATAGTCCATGGGGTCACAAAGAGTTGGACACACTGAGCAACTTTCACTTCATTTCACTTTCCTTTTTTCATTTAAATTCACCTAATAACTACAGCAACTGTATACAGTTAGTGTATTATCATCCGTGCATTGTAGATAATATAGCAAAAACTTGGAAAAATTAAAGTCACTTGTGAAATTCACATATTGTCTTATTGCTAAATTCCTGTTCTTAATTGTGATATTGTACTACTCGCCACCCTTCAAGTAGGATATCTAAATACTTCTGATGATAAAGGTCCAACACCATGTGGTATTATACACAACTTCTCTCCTCTTTGGGGAAATTTCAAAATCCCAGAGTATCTAGTAACAGTACTATCACAAAGTAGGTTTTTGTGGGAAAATTGTAATTTTCCAGAATTAAACCACACATAGATTGCTTGTTAGCTCTAACTCTGGCATGAAAGAAGGTGTGATAAGCACATAAGGTAATTCACAGTGCTCTATATTCAATCTCTCTTTTCAAATATGACAACTCATCAAATGCTAATCATTTCTAAAATGTCTATGGATTCTTCTTTGTTGCTTGTACAATGTGTGCATGATATATGTTGTAAATATACAGAGAATAATATTGAATCCAAGTGAAAATGGACTGTAGCAATACCAGCTAGTGACAATCCACAAGACAAGGACTGAGGAAAAGTGAATCAACAAATCACATTATATACTCTTGCAAATTGGTAAACAACTAGGTTTAAGTTATCATGTAAGTGAGATTACTCATTTACTCATTCATATCCTTCCAAAGTTTTACATATAAGGATTGATGGGGATGCTCAAATACTACCTAGATCAATTAAGTCTTAATAGTTTTTTTTTTTTTACGTGAATGTTCAAACTTTATGCTTTATCCAAAGTCACAGGACTAAGCAGAGGTAGATCCTGAACTAGAATCCAAGTCTCCAGGTTTCCAGTTTGCTTACAAGACTGCTGTCTCCCACTTAATCCCAATATACTCAGAGGCCCAATTTAATGTGGGCCACACAGACTTTATTTATATCTGATAAAGTAGACAATTATTTTATCAAAAGTGGAGTAAAAGGAATGTTAGTCAACATTTTATGAAGATTAATAATTTTGCTCCAGTTCTTATTATTTACCTCCCTGTTTTCTCTAGACTGCAGTCTGTCCTTGACTCTCTGTCTATAGTCCCAAAGAATAGAAGTTTACTTAACAATAATATGTAATTAAAGATGACAGTTAAAGATTAGGGGAAATGATGCTGTAAGAGATCACTGGAATAATCAAGCAAATAAGAAGGTAAAAAAATAAATCCTAAAAAATAATATTCTCATATGTATAGAGTAAAAGCTTTACATAAGAATAAACTTTGAAATTTAAACACAGCCCTCTGCATTTTCTATTAATAATACTGAAAACTTAAAAATCTCATTATTAAATGTGACAGAGAAACAATTACTGTAATATGACAACATTACTCTCTAAGTTCATGAAACAGACAATTATCACAAGAACCTTATATCAGACTTTTTTGGCTCTAATTCTGGTTGGCTTTGGCATCAGTCCCAATTTACAGAACCAACTAGGATGTGACATCATATACTATTTTCCAGAATTTCTAAACTTTATAACATTCCTATGGTTGCTGCTTTTTATTCATTGGTATACTGTTTTGCATTTTGAATGCTTTGCTTCCCTAGATTGTTTATTTATCTTCTTAATCAGCATATAACTAATTGATAATCAAAAATTAGTAAAATATGCCCCTGATACAATTGATAAACATTTATGTTAGAGGCTGCTGCTGCTGCTAAGTTGCTTCAGTCGTGTCCGACTCTGTGCAACCCCATACACGGCAGCCCACCAGGCTCCCCTCCCTGGGATTCTCCAGGCAAGAACACTGGAGTGGGTTGCCATTTCCTTCTCCAATGCATGAAAGTGAAAAGTGAAAGTGAAGTCGCTCAGTAGTGTCCGACGACTCTTAGCGACCCCATGGACTGCAGCCTACCATGCTCCTCTGTCCATGGGATTTTCCAGGCAAGAGTACTGGAGCGGGGTGCCATTGCCTTCTCCAATATTAGAGGCAACATATTCTAATTTTAGAATCTAATGATAAACACATTGTCTTGGGTTCAATCTGGTGAGAACAGCTAAATAAAGAAACAACTTCAGTAAAGAAAGGACATTTTGACAAGCTTTTACCACTCTGTATTTGAGATTCCCATTTCCTTTCTGAAAAGGAAAAATCATAAAGCATCATTCATTCATTCATTATTCTTATTGTCCTTTATTTGAGCCATTAATGTTCACATGGTCTCATGTTTTTGACTTGCTTCTCATCTTCACCTTCATAATATTGAAATCATGTAAGATATAAGCAGAAGGTATGATGATGAGTGTTTTCCTTATTTTTCTAAGACAGATTTAAGTGTATATCATTATACAAATATATGTATATATAAGGATACATGTTTATATATGTAATGTAATATTTTTCAAAAGTTATAAATGTTCATTGTAGAAAATTATGGAAAATATAAAATATTAATTTTAATTATACTTTTATCACTTAGAATTAACCAATGTTAATACATTTGTTTTCCTATAGCCTAAATAAATGACTATATGAAAAAAGATTATATGCTTGCTCTCCGTATTTATCAAAACCAACTAGAATTGTACCACTTACCACAGAGTCAGAATAATATAAAGTTAATTTCCTAGCAGAGCAGCCAATTAACTTGTGAGAAGTCTAAAGGTAGCATGAAGTATGATCTTTATGAGTTTGAGGTGGCATGTTCAGTTTAGACAGATTAATTAAAACAACCAGGTACATGTTGTTATCATATTCAATTCACATCTTCCAATATTAAGGTTGTATTAGGTTTATAAAATGAGGAATTAATCGAGAGGTGCTAATTAAATGTAAATAAAGGCCATTATGAATTTCTCAATGGAACTCAATGGGCATTATTGGATTAAAAAAAAGGTATTGTCAATCAGATGCCCAGGTGCAAGGTTTTTCTTATTTTTCAGTTTTAGGTTTTTCAAAGAACCATTATAACTAGGTAAACTTAATTAAATATTCATAAAAAGATTTGCTAACCATATTCTTGGATGGTGTCAATATGCTGCATGTAACTATTTATTCACTCAAAACAAAGATTTGTTTTATCAACAAAATGGCTCTAGATTATCATTCACATCAAGTTGTCTGGTTCACCAGGAAAAAATTCTGGAGTATAATTTTATTGTGGATCTTTTCCAAGAAAGTCATCCAAGTGTACTTCGCAGTTTGCAAATGTATAGTATGAAATATGCTCATACTTCCCTTTCTCATTCAATTTGGTTTGAACATATCTATGTGGATACAGGTATTAAAAATAAAATTCCTATGTATGTTGATTTAATAAATATGTGATGCTAAATTCCATGAAAAGGAAAAAACATAAATAGAAGGATTCATTTTGAAAATGAATGCTTTTGAAAAATATTTTTAAAATATTATGATTAATAATCATTAGCTGAGCCTGAGTAGTGTTATAATTTATTTGTCATTTTTCAGAAAAGTGGAAAATTGCAATTACAGTTGTTATGCTCTGACTTTAACTACAGTATAGTCTTTCCACTAAGCATACGGTTAATTAAAATACTGAATGAATTTGAGAGGCTTAGGTTGCCAGTTCACATGTTTAGGAGAAAAACTCTTAAATGCTTTGCAACTTCTCACCAAAACTAAATATGACCATACTTAGTTGTTGGTGTCTGTCATGTTAGAGTGCTTTGTTTTATTCAGTTAGTTGAGTTGCTTCCATATTTCCTTATATTAAAAATTTCACTCCTAAATAATAATGTTTTAAATATATATGTATCCAAATACTACTACTAGCTAGTAATATTGTATATTCTCAACAAATGTTTATTATTTTAAATGGAACTTGAAGATGCAGATTAAGCTATCTGCTCTCAAGGAGCTTTATTTTAGATAATAAGACCAAAAATAAAGTAAGATTAAACAAAGAAAATCAGAAACATTATTAGAAAACTGAAGGCATTACACAACTCTGAATACTAGAATGAAATCTTTTGTCCCTTTTGAAAGTAAAATTAATTTTCTGCATGTGCTTTCTCCCTCAGTTTTTGAAACTGAAATAATATTAATAACATCTTGTTATTGAAACAATACATCAGAAAACAAACAAATACAAAAGTATTTGCAGAATATTTTCAAGTTGAAATTTATGTTAAATAATAGGTTAAGTTCATCTATTGTTTGGTTATTCATGACGATATTTTTACCTTTCATATTATTTGACTAGTGTGTCTTTACCATGATAACTATGCCAACAAAGAAATTCTGGAATGTTCTTTCTGTTACATATTTACTGTTACATACTGAAGGATTCTTCTTAGTGAGGTAAAGTAGCAGGTCTAATTTCTTCCAAGACTTATATTTTAAGCCAAATGAAACTATCAATAGCATGTATCTTAAGGTAGGCCTGGAGATTTTTGCCCTCTATTTAGACAAGAAAGAGAAGGTCAGGTATGCTTTTCCTTCTAGACCTTCTATTTTTCTTAAGTCTATTAATGAACACTTTACCAGATGAGGAAATTCATCACTCAATAGTAGTTCTCGAACATCAGAGAATTTTCAAATGTGGTGGTAATGTTTTATCAAAGATTGTAGACATGTATAGAAAGCCAAGTATTATTGGATATATTAAATCTCAGCACAAACCTTTTTTATTCTACTTACTGGGTGGGTGGCACAAAGCAATTTGTTTAACCTCCTCTGAAATATAAGGCAGAGAAGGCAACGGCACCCCACTCCAGTACTCTTGCCTGGAAAATCCTATGGACGGAGGAGCCTGGTAGGCTGCAGTCCATGGGGTCGCTGAGTCGGATACGACTGAGCGACTTCACTTTCACTTTTCACTTTCATGCATTGGAGAAGGAAATGGCAACCCACTCCAGTGTTCTTGCCTGGAGAATCCCAGGGACTGGGGAGCCTGGTGGGCTGTCATCTGTGGGGTCGCACAGAGTCAGACATGACTAAAATATAAGGATAATAATAATTACTATTTAACATTATTGTAAGGATAACATGTAATTGCCAGAGACAGTAACTGGCATGCAAAGGATGATCAATGAATAGTATCTATATTCTTATTTGTTCTTATAGAAAAGTCATTTACTGTCTTCAGAGAGGAGTAGTAGGTCAAGTAGTTACAAGCATATATTATTTTTAAAAAAACTTCCCCAAATATACTGTTATATCAAGAAAATGTGATATTAGTTAATATTTATATACCCAACATAGAACAAATAAATATACAAAACAAATATTATAGATCTAAAGGGAGAAATAGAAACATAATAAGAGTAGGAGACTTCAATACTCTACTTTCAACAATGGATAAGGACACATTGGATTAAACTGTATCTTAGATCAAATGAACCTAACAAGCAGTTATAGAACATTTCGTCCAACAGCCTCATAGTACACATTTTTCTCAAACATGTATGGACCATTCTCCAAGAAAGAACATATGCTAGTTCACAAAACCTTTCAATGAATACAAGAAAATTGAATCCATATCAAGCATGTTTTATAACCATAATAATATGAAAGTAGAAATACAAGAAGAAAATTGAAAAGTTCATAAATATGTAGAAATTAAATAACACTTTCCTAAACAATGAAAGGATCAAAGAAGAAACCAAAGCAGAAATCAAAATATACACTGAAACAATTTAAAATGGAAATACAACATACCAAACTTTATGGGATACAGGGAAGCCATTCTAAAAGAGAAGTTTATAGCAATAAACATTACATTTAAAAAATCCCAAATATACAACCTGATTTCATACTGAAAGGAAATGTAAAGAGAATTAATGAAGCCCAAAGTTAGCAGAAGGAAGGACATAACAAAGATCACAGTGAAAAATAAATGAAACAGAGACTAAAAAGCTAACAGAAATGAGCTATAAAACTAACAGCTGATTTTTTAAAAAGACTTAAAAATAGACAAATCTTTAACTAGAATTACAAAAGAAAAAAAAAAGGACACAAATAAATAAAATTAGAAATGGAAGAGGAGCCATGACAACTGTTAACACAGAAATACAAAGGATCATAAAAGACTACTATGAATAATGATAGGGCAACAGATTGATTCACCTAGAAGAAATGGATAAATTCCTAGGGAGAGTCAACCTACCAAGACTAAATCACAAAGAAATAGAAAAATCTGAACAGACCAATTCTGGTAAGGAGAGTGAATGTGTAATCAAAAATTTCTCAGCAAAGAAAAGTCCCAATACAGATAGCTTCACTGGTGAATTCTTTCAAATATTTAAATAGCAATCTTTTTCAAACTCTTCCAAAAAATCAAAGAGGAGGGAAGACTTTCAAATGTGTGATGTTGTTATTCAGTCTCCAAGTCATGTCTGACTGTTTGTGATCCCATGGACTGCAGAATGCCAGGCTCCCTGTCCTTCACTATCTGCCAGAGTTTGCTCAAATTCATGTCAACTGAGTCAGTGATGCTTTCTAACCATCTTATCCTCTGCCACCCCCTTCTCCTTTTTCTTTCAATCTTTCCCAGCATCGGGGTCTTTTCCAATAAGATGGCTCTTCACAGCAGGTGGCCAATGTATTGGAGTTTCAGCTTCCCCATCAGTCTTTCAAATGAATATTTAGGATTGATTTCCTTTTGGATTGATTGATTTGATCCCCTTGCAGTCCAAGGGACTTTCAAGAGTCTTCTCTAGCACCAAAATGGATGTCCCAGCAGATGCTAGTGGTAAAGAATCCACCTGCCAGTGCAGAAGATGCAAGAGGCATGGATCAATCCCTGGGATGGGAAGATACCCTGGAGTAGGAATTGGCAACCTAATCCAGCATTCTTGCCTGGAAAATTCCATGGACAGAAGGAGCCTGAAGGGCTACAGTCCATGGGACTGTGAAAAATTGGACACTACTGAGTGCTTGATCATAATTTCTAAATGTGTGTTATGAGACTATTATTGTCCTAAACCAAAACCAGATAAGAACTTTATAAGAAAAGAAATGGTCCCAATATCCCTGATAAATAGAAATGTAAAAATCCTCAACAAAATATTAGCAAACTGAATTTTCAGACATGCATTTAAAGGGTCACATACCATGATCAAGTGTGACTTATCCTGGGGTGCAAAAATGATTCAACAAAGGGTACAAAAATGATTCAAAAAATAAATGTGGCATGCCACATTAATAGAAAGAAAGATAAGAAATGTAAGAAATGGAAACTTACATTACCATATGTAAAATAGATAGCCAACAGGAATTTGCTGTATGGCTCAGGAAACTCAAATAGGGGCTTTGTATCAACCTAGAGGGGTGGGATGGAGAGGGAGATGGGAGGGAGGTTCAAAAGGGAGAGGGAGATCAGAAGGAGTTTCAAAAGGTATATATGTAAACCTGTGGCTGATTCATGTTGAGGTTTGACAGAAAATAGCAAAATTCTGTAAAGCAATTGTCTTTCAGTAAAAAGTAAATTAATTGAAAAAATCACATGATCATCAAAATAGATGGAGGCAAACAATTTTCAACATCCTTATATAATAAAAACTTTCAGCAAATTGGTTATGAATGGAATGTACCTAGACATAATAAAGGCCAGATGTGACAAATATCATGCTCAATGGTAAAAGCTCAAAAACATTTCTTCTAAGATCAAGAATAAGACAAGAATGTCCATGTTTACCACTTTTATTCAACATAGTACTGAATTTCCTAGTCAGAGCAATTATGCAATTAAAAATAGAAAAAACGCTTCCACATTGGAATAGAAGAAGTAAAACTGCCTTGGTCCGCATATGATATATGTGGAAAAACCTACATGTGCACGTGTGGGTGCGTTCAAAGTCACTTCAGGCACATCTGACTCTCTGTGATGCTATGGACCATGGCCCACCAGGCTCCTCTGTCCGTGGGATTCTCCAGGAAAGAATACTGAAGTGGGTTGCCATGCCCTTCTCCGGGGGATCCCAAGGTCTAGGGATCAAACCCACATCTCTTAAATCTCCTATAGTGGCAGGCAGTGCTACCAAGGAAACCCCTGGGGAAAAACCTTTAGACTACACCAAAAAAAAAAAAAAAGGCTAATACTTAGAAACAAATTCAGTAAAATTGCAGGATACAAAAGGGCTGGGCCAAGCAGAAGTAACACTTAGTTGTGGATGTGTCTGGTGGGGAAAGTAAAATCTGATGACGTAAAGAACAATAATGCATAGGAACCTGGAATGTTAGGTCCATAAGTCAAAGTAAATTGGACATGGTCAAGCAGGAGATGGCAAGAGTAGCATCAACATTTCAGATATCAGTGAACTAAAATGGATGGGAATGGGTGAATTTAATTCAGATGACCATTATGTCTACCACTGAGGGAAAGAATCCCTTAGAAGAAATGGCATAATCCTCATAGTTAACAAGAGTCCAAAATGCAGTTGTAGGTGCAATCTCAAAAACAACTGAATGATCTTGGTTCATTTCCAAGGCAAACCATTCAGCATCACAATAATCCAAGTCTATGCCCCAATTATTAATGCCAAAGAAGCTGAAGTTGAATGGTTCTATAAAGACCTTCCAGAATGAGCACCAAAACAAGACGTGCTTTTCATCATAGGATACTGAAATACAAAAACAGGAAGTCAAGGGATACCTGGAGTAACAGACAAGTTTGGCCTTGAAGTACAAAATGAAGCAGGACAAAGGCCAACAGAGTTTTGTCAAGAGAACACACTGGTCATAGCAAAACCCCCTTGCAACAGCACAAGAGGTGACTCTACATATGGACATCACCAGATGGTCGATACCAAAATCAGGTTGATTATATTATTTGCAGTTGAAAATGAAGAAGCTCTATATAGTCAGCAAAACAAGACCTGGAGCTGACTGTGGCTCACATCATGAGCTCCTTACTGCAAAATTCAGGCCAAATTGAAGAATATAGGGAAAACCACCAGGCCATTCAGGTATGAACTAAATAAAATCCCTTATGTTTATACAGTGGAGGTGAGAAACAGATTCAGGAGATTAGATCTGGTAGACAGAGTGCCTGAAGAACTATGGATAGAAGTTCATAACATTGTACAGGAGTCGGTGACAAAAACCATCCCAAAGAAAAAGAAATGAAAGAAGGCAAAATGGTTGTCTAAGAATGCCTTACAAATAACCAAGAAAACAAGAGAAGTGAAAAGCAAAGGAGAAAGAAAAAGATATATCCAACTGAATGCAAAGTTCCAGAGAATAGCAAGGAGACATAAGAAAACTTTCTTAAGTAAATAGTGCAAAGAAATAGAGGAAAACAATAGAGTGGAAAAGACTAGGAATCTGTTTGAGAAAATAGGAAATACCAAGTGAAAGTTTCATGCAAAGATGGGCACAATAAATGACAGAAACAGTAAGCCCCTAACAGAAGCAGAAGATATTAAGAAAAGGTGGCAAGAATACACAGAAGAACTATACACAGAAGGTCCCAATGACCAGGATAGTCACATAGTGTGGTCATTCACCTAGAGCCCAACATCCTGGAGTGTGAAGTCAGGTGGGCCTTAGAAAGCATTACTACGAACAAAGTTAGTGGAGGTGACGAAATTCCAGCTGAGCTATTTAAAATCCTAAAAGCTAATGTCATTAAAGTGCTACACTCAGTATGTCAGCAAATTTAGAAAACTCATCAGTGGCCACAAAACTGGAAAATGTGTTTTCATTCCAATCCCAAAGAAGGTTTGATCATTGATCAGGGAACTACAATCCTGCAAGCCACACCATGCAGCCAAAAATGAAAAGAAAAATGGGTTAAAGATCTGAATATGAGACCTGAAACCATAAAGTGCTAGAAGACATAGTTGATAAACTTCTTGACATTGGTCTTGGCAAAGATTTTTTGAATTTGACAACAAAAGTGAAACTAAACAAGTGGGATTACATCAAACCAAAAAGCTTTTGCACGGGAAACCATCAATAAAATGAAAAGACAACCTGCTGAATAGAAGAAAATATTTGCAAATCATATATCTGATAAGGAGTTAATATCTAAAATACATTTTAAAAACCTAAACAGCTCAATAAGAAAATAAATCTGATTAAAGAATGGGTATAGACTGGTTCCAAATAGGAAAAGGAGTACATCGAGGCTGTATATTGTCACCCTGCTTATTTAACTTATATGCAGAGTACATCATGAGAAATGCTGGGCTCGGGGAAGCACAAGCTGGAATCAAGATTGCTGGGAGAAATATCAATCACCTCAGATATGCAGATGACACCACCCTTATGGCAGAAAGTGAAGAGAAACTAAAAAGCCTCCTGATGAAAGTGAAAGAAGAGAGTGAAAAAGCTAGCTTAAAGCTCAACATTCAGAAAACTAAGATCATGGCATCTGGTCCCATCACTTCATGGCAAATAGTTGGGGAAACAGTGGCTGACTTAATTTTTCTGTGCTCCAAAATCACTGCATATGGTGATTGAAGCCATGAAATCAAAAGGCACTTACTCCTTGAAATGAAAGTTATGACCAACCTAGACAGCATATTAAAGAGCAGAGACATCACTTTGTCAACAAAGGTCCAACTAGTCAAGGCTATGGTTTTTCCAGTAGTCATGTATGGATGTGAGAGTTGGACTATAAAGAAAGCTGAGCACTGAAGAATTGATGCTTCTGAACTGTGGTGTTGGAGAATACTCTTGAGAGTCCATTGGACTACAAGGAGATCCAACCAGTCCATCCTAAAGGAAATCAGTCCTGGGTGTTCATTGGAAGGACTGATGCAGAGGTTGAAACTCCAATACTTTGGCCACCTGATGCGAAGAGCTGACTCATTTGAAAAGACCCTGATGCTGGGAAAGTTGGAGGGCAGGAGGAGAAGGGGACGACAGAGGATGAGATGGCTGGATGGCATCACCAACTCAATGGACATGGGTTTGTGTGGACTCGGGGAGATGATGATGAACAGGGAGGCCTGGGGTGCTGTGGTTCAGGGGTCGCAAAGAGTAGGACATGACCGAGTGACTGAACTAAACTGATAGGCACAGTATAATGAATATACAATAATGTTGTACTATAATGATATAATACGGTACCTATTGCATCATTGGCAATCATAACATATAAATGTATCAAAATAATGTGCTATGCATCTTAACTTTACAAAATAACATGTCACATTTATCAAATTAAAACACATGCATACATACACACATAATTAGTAAAAAATAAAAATTGAGCTGAGAAAATAAAAGACAGTTTCTAAAGTAGAGATACAAATGACCAAAAGGTATAGGAAAAGATGTTCACCACCAATCATTGAAAGTGAAATTGAAGTCGGTCAGTCGTGTCTGACTCTTTGTGACCCCATGAACTGCCAGGCTTCTTTGTCCATGGGATTCTTCAGGCAAGAATACTGGAGTGGGTTGCCATTTCCTTCTCCAGGAGATCTTCCCAACCCAGGAATCGAACCTAGTCTTCCCATATTGCAGGCAGACTCCTTAGTGTCTAAACCACTAGGGAAGTCCCAAATCTTTAGGAACATGCAAATCAAAACCACCATGAGATATCACTTCATCTGTTAGCCTGGCTGTTAACAGCAAAAAAAGTTCTTTAAAGTATGTGAAGAAGAGGAAACCCTTGTACACTGTTGGTGGGACTGTGAATTAGTTCAATTACTATGAAAACAGTATGAGTTCCTCAAAAAATTAAAAATAAAACTATCATATGCTATAGTGATCTCACTTCTAAGTATATATATATATATATATATATATATATATATATATAACAAAATAATAGCAGGATCTCAAAGATATATCTGCACTCCCATGTTCATTGCAGCATTAACCACTATAGTCAAATATGAAAACAACGTTAAGTATCTATCAACTCATGAATGAACAATGAAATATTATTCAGACATGAGAAGGGAGGCTATCCTGCCATATGCAAAAACATGGGTGAAACTTGAGAGAATACAATAAATGAAATAAGTGAGACTGAGAAAGACAAATACTGCATTAACTCACTTGTTGTGCAGCTGCTCAGTTGTGTCTGACTCTTTGCAACCCCATGGACTGCAGCAGGGCAGGCTTCCCTATCCTTCACCATCTCCCAGAGCTTGTTCTAACTCACATTCATTGAGGTGGTAATGCCATCCAACCGTCTGGTCGTCTGTCATCCCATCCTCCTCCTGCCTTCAAACTTCCCCAGCATCAGGGTCTTTTCCAATGAGTCAGTTCTTCACATCAGGTGGCCAAAATATTAGAGCTTCAGCTTCAGCACCAGTCTTTGCAATGAATATTCAGGACTGATTTCCTTTAGGATGGACTGATTTGATCTCTTTGCAGTCCAAGGGATTCTCTTTCAAGAGTCTTCTCCAACCCCACAGTTCAAAAGCATCAGTTCTTCAGTGCTCAGCCTTCTTAGCTCACTTAATTTTGGAAAAGAAATAAGTCACAGAAAAAACTGAAATCATAGGAACAGAGATTAAATGATTGTTACAGGGGACTGAGGTTTGGGAGAAAGGGGGAGATACTGTTTGAAAAACACAAACTTCTAGTCATAAGATGCATAAATCCTAGGGATATGATGTACAGCATAATGATTATAGGTAACACTACTGTGTTATATACTTGAAAGTTCCTAAGAGTGAAGATTTTAAATATTCTTACTAGTGAAAAGAAATGTAATTATATGATGTGATCCAGGTATTAGCTACTCCCAGAATGGCAATCATTTTACAATATGTAAGTTTATCAAATCAACACTTTGAGCACCTTAAACTTACACAATGTTATGTGTCAATTATATGACAATAAAGCTGGAAAAAAATAAAGAGAAAAATAAATCAAGCAATGAGTAACCCACTTTCTTCACAGGGAAAAAATGCATAGGCAATTCAACTTAGAGAAGCCTAATTAAGGCTAGGATACTCATGACCAAGAGAGCATTTTATGCAAGGTGCTAGGAGATTGAGAGTGAACTTTGGAATATTTACTCACCAGAGAATCCATGAAGGACAAAGGAAGAAAGAATAAGCTTTTTCATCAGTGAATGCAGTTTGTGTAATTTGATTCTTCATGAGGCTAGCATACTGTTAGATTGTAGATGTTACTTTTTGCTATATTATTGTTTGGTTAATTGGAAAAATGGCCCTGCCTGCAGTGAGGATGCACTTAGGCAAGTGTCATGAAGAAGAGTAGACAGTGAAAGACATTCTGGTAAATGATGTGATTCTAGTTCTTGGGAAAAAGGCCAAATGAAATTTATACCATGGCTTCCCTGGTGGGTCAGTGGCAAAGAATCTGCCTGGCCATGCAGGGGACAAAGGCTCGATCCCTGGTTTAGGAAGACCCCACGTGCCTGTGCTCCCGAGCCCGGGAGCCACAACTAATGAGCCCAAGGGCTGCAGCTGCTGAAGCCTGTGTGCCCTGGAGCTTGTGGTCCTGCGACAAGAGAAGCCATCGCAACACACGCCGACACTGCAACCAGAGAGTAGCCCCTGCTCGCCATAGCTAGAGAAAAGCTCGTGCAGGAACGAAGACCCCGCACAGCCAAAAAGAAAGAAATACGTAAGTAAAACTATTAAAGACATGTTTTAAACACCATTTAAAACCTAACTCTAACCCGAACAAACTTCTTTTCCATGTAACTTTGAATATTTTCCCCTTCATGAATCATCTCTGAGCATTTGAGCAGCATAATATCTCCCAACCCCAAACATATATATATATATATATATATATATTGATCTCAATAATCCAGGCACCATCTTATTCACATAATACATAATCTTCTCAACTAGCCCCTTTGATTGACTGTAATCGATTCTGTCAGAGTGAATTAATATAAATATGAAAGTGAATACTTGGAAAGTGAGAAGTAACAGAGACAATATCACTCAGCTGTCTCTATGCTGAATGCTTTTTAAATCGCATTATTTGGAAGGTATTTTTAAAAATCCTGGTTTGTAGCACACAAAAACAAACAAAAAATATGACCATGATAAAACTTGCATTTCAAAAAAATAGTCTAAATATAGAAAAGATAAGAAATATTTTTACTGAATATGATTGTGGGGTTTTATTTTGGGAGTAGATAAGGGGAAGATGGTTCACCTTTATTTCCATAAATCATGGTTTTATATTAATAATTTGATGCTGATATAAACTCTTCTGATGCTAAATTAAAAAGTACTTTTTAGTAATTTGTACCATTTTTATATTAATAGCTGTATTATTGAAACTTAAAATATGGAAATTTATTACACACAAATTCTCATAAACAAGAGCAAAGCATTTTCCTTCTGTGAATTGAATGAGATATTTCTTCAGTAATTTCATCTTTTCTATTTTTGCCTTTTCTGAGTTTTTAATAGTTCCTTTCCTCTTTTTTGTGTACTTCCAACAATTCCTACATGAAAACAAAACACCAAAGAAATATATATCTACCTTGATTGATATAAATAAAAACATAGTAAAAGGGCTTCTTTGAATTTTGAAACAACAGTTTGGTTTTGTAATAATATATAAAACATATGCTTCTCTCAGTGATGTAGTTAACACTTTGAAAAATTATCACATTCAAGGAGTTACACTGAAATGGAAAATCAAAACTTTTTTTTAGTCCAAGGATAAATAGGCTATTTCTTTAAAACTCATATTAAATAAAACAATATAAATATTTTATTTTTTTAATATTTTAGACAAACACAATCATTAATTTTAAAGAATGCTTTTTTTTTCCATTTAAATAGATTCCTTGGTAATACAGTGCAATGGTGAACAAAGTGGGTTTTGGGGGGTTCAGTTAACTGGATCAGCTTTCTATTGCTTTATTCTCCAGCTTACTAAAACCAAGGAAGTTATCTCATTAATTTATCTGTAAAAGTATAATAACTGTATTATTGTTTTAGCATCTAGGATTATTTGAGGGTTAAATGGAAGCATTTCATACTTAATACACATGAGATATTATTTATCTAGAAGATTATGTAACTATTTACATAATGGGATTTATAAAGCTAATAAGTGTCTTGGAAATGTAATTATATTGAAATACCTGTTTATATAGAAAATATACATAGTCTCAGGAGGAATAAGAAGAGACTGGTAGCTCAGGCAGTAAAAAACTTGCCTGCAATACAGGAGACCTGAGTTCAATTCCGGAGTGTAGAAGATCCCCTGGAGGAGGGCATGGCAATCCACTCCAGTATTCTTGCCTGGAGAATCCCATGGACAGAGGAGCCTAGCAGCTACAGACCATGGAGACACAAAGAGTTGGACACGATTGAAACGACCTAGCACACACAGTGGGGGAAAAGTACTTCAAGAATTTTCAGGGAGATTCTAAAACATCTCTCAATGGTCCCCCTCTGCCTCCCCAGTGGTAAAATCTAATTGTACTTTCTAAGTAAGGAAATGTCTATTATGGTGTTGCCATTGTTCAGTCACTAAGTCCTGTCCAACTCTTTGTGACCCCATGGACTGCAACACGCCAGGCTCCTCTGTCCTCCACTATCTCCTGGATTTTGCTCAAATTCATGTCCACTGAATTGGTAACGCTATCTAGTCATCTCATACTCTGTATCCTCATCTCCTTTAACCTTCAGTCTTTCCCAGAATCAGGGTCTTTTCCAAGGAGTTGGCTCTTGGCATCAGGTGGACAAAGTTGGAGCTTGCAGCTTCACCTTCAGCAATAATCCTTCCAATGAGTATTCAGGGTTGATTTCCTTTAGGATGGACTGGTTGGCTCTCCTTGAAGTTGGAGTTGGAGCTTCACCTTCAGCAATAGTCCTTCCAGTGAGTATCCAGGGTTGATTTCCTTTAGGATGGACTGGTTGGCTCTCCTTGAAGTCCAAGGGACTCTCAAGAGTCTTCTCTAACACCACAGTTCAAAAACATGAATTCTTCAGTGCTCAGCTTTCTTTATAGTCCAACCCTCACATCCATACATGACTACTGGAAAAAACCATAGCTTTGACTATACAGACATTTGTTGGCAATGTGATGTCTCTGCTTTTCAATATGCTGTCTAGATTTGTCAGAACTTTCCTTACAAGGAGCACGTGTCTTTCAATTCCATGGCTGAAGTCACCATCCACAGTGATTTTGGAATGAAAGAAAATAAAATCTGTTACTGTTCCCCATTTTCCCCCTTCTTTTTGTTATGAAGTGATAGGACAGGTGCCATGATCTTAGTTTTTTTTAATGTTTCCAGCCAGTTTTTTCACTCTTCTTCTTTACCTGAATCAAGAGTCTCTTTAGTTCCTCTTCACTTTCTACCATTAGGATGGTATCATCAGCATATCTGAGGTTGTTGATATTTCCAGCAATATTGATTCCAGCTTGTGATTCATCCACCTGAGAATTTTGCATAATGTTCAGTTCAGTCCAGTTCAGTCGCTCTTTGACTCTTTGCGACCCCATGAATCGCAGCACGCCAGGCCTCCCTGTCCATCACCAACTCCCGGAGTTCACTCAGACTCAGGTCCATCGAGTCAGTGATGCCATCCAGCCATCTCATCCTCTGTCGTCCCCTTCTCCTCCTGCCCCCAATCCCTCCCAGCATTAGAGTCTTTCCCAATTAGTCAACTCTTCGCATGAGGTGGCCAAAGTACTGGAGTTTCAGCTTTAGCATCATTCCTTCCAAAGAAATCCCAGGGCTGATCTCCTTCAGAATGGACTGGTTGGATCTCCTTGCAGTCCAAGGGACTCTCAAGTGTCTTCTCCAACACCACACTTCAAAGGCATCAATTCTTCGGTGCTCAGCTTTCTTTATAGTCCAACTCTCACAGCCATACATGCCACTGGAAAAACCATAGCCTTGACTAGACGGACCTTTGTTGGCAGATTAATGTCTCTGCTTTTCAGTATGCTATCCAGGTTGGTCATAACTTTCCTTCCAAGGAGTAAGCGTCTTTTAATTTCATGGCTGCAGTCACCATCTGCAGTGATTTTGGGGCCCCCAAAAATAAAGTCTGACACTGTTTCCCCATCTATTTCCCATGAAGTGATGGGACCAGATGCCATGATTAGTTTTCTGAATGTTGAGTCTTAAGCCAACTTTTTCACTCTCCTCTTTCACTTTCATCAAGAGGCTTTTTAGTTCCTCTTCATGATGTACTCTGCATATAAGTTAAATAAGCAAGGTGACAATATACAGCCTTGTCATACTCCTTTCCCAATTTGGAACGAGTTCATTGTCCCATATCTGATTATAAGTACCTTCTCTTGACCTGCATACAGGTCTCTCAGGTGACAGGTAAGGTGGCCTGGTAGTATCATCTCCTTAGGAATTTCCCACAGTTTGATGTGATCCACACAAAGTCTTCAGTGTAGTCAATGAAGCAGAAGTAGTTTTTCTGGAAACTCCATTGCTTTTTCCATTATCCAACAAATGCTGGCAATTTTGCCTCTGGTTCCTCTGCCTTTTCTAAACCGAGCTAGCACATCTGGATGCTCTCAGTTCAGACTGCTGAAGCCTAGCTTGAAGGATTTTGAACATCACCTTTCTAGCATGTGAAATGAGCTCAACTGTACAGTGGTTTCTACATTCCTTGGTATTACCCTTCTTTGGGATTGGAATGAAAACTGACTTTTTCCAGTCATGTGGACACGCCCGAGTTTTCCAAATTTTCTGATATATTGAGTATAGCGCTTTAACAGCACCATCTTTCAGGATTTTAAATAGCTCGGCTTGAAATCCATAATCTGCACTAACTGTGTTCTTAGTAATGCTTCCTAAAGTCCACTTGACTTCACATTCATGGGTATCTGGCTCTAGGTGAGTGACCGCATTATTGTGGTCATTTGGGTCATTAAGACCTTTCATGTATGGTTCTTCTCTGTATTCTTGTCACCTTGTCTTAATCACTTCTGCTTCTGTTAGGTCTTGCCATTTATGTCCTTTATCATGCCATCCTTACATGAGATGTTCACTTGATATCTCCAAGTTTCTTGAAGAAATCTCTAGTCTTTTCTGTTGTTTTCCACTATTTCTCAGCATTGTTCACTGAAGAAGGCCTTCTTTTCTCCCTTTGCTGTTCTCTGGAACTCTGCTTTCAGTTGGGTATATCTTTCCCTTTCAACAACAATGATTTTGGTACTATCTTGTTTAACTGAGATGGAAGCTACCTGATAATGATCTTTTATCAAGTCCTGGCACATGTTGGCATTTAGTGGTTTGACCCTGGGAAACTGGTGAGATTTTGTTTTATGAAATCTCAAACCTTACTCTTTTAGTATCTGCTCTTAGATTTTTCAAAACTACTATCATCTTCTTAAAAATGGCAGTTCATGTTAAGGAGATAATATTTGTTTTTAAGTATTTTTTTTTCATTCCTTCATAATATGATGTTGTTGTTCAGTCACCCATGCATGTCTGACTCTGCAACCCCATGGACTGCAGCACTCCAGGCCTCCCTGTCCCTCATCATTACCAGAAGTTTGCCAAAGTTCATGTCCATTGCCTTGGTGGTGACATCCAGCCATCTCATCCTCTGATGCTTTCTTCTCCTTCTGCCCTCAGTCTTTCCCAGCATCAGGGACTTTTCCAATGAGTCAGCTGTTGGCAACAGGTGATCAAAACACTGGAGCTTTACTTCAGCTCAGTCATTCCACTGAGTATTCAGGGTAGATTTCCTTTATTATTGACTGGTTTGATCTCCTTGCTATCCAAGGGACTCTCAGGAGTCTTCTCCAGCATCACAGTGCAAAGGCATCAATTCTTTGGCATTCTTCCTTCTTTACAGTCCAGCTCTCACAACTGAATGTGACCACTGGGAAGACTATAGTCTTGAGCATATGGACCTTTGTCGGTAGAGTAATTCCTCTGCTTTTCAACACAATTCATAGGTTTGTCATAGCTCTATTTTCAAAGAAGATCACCTGTTTCAAGTCTAGCTATGCAACTTACTAAATATATAATTTTGACAAGTTACTCAGCCTCTTGGCTTCCATTTTTTTCATCTAAAAACTGAGGGCAATTCTTAACTTGTGAGGTGTCTTGATGATTAAATGACCATTATACAATAGAGGAAAAGGAAAGGAGGGGAAAGAAAAGGGAAGAGAAGGGAGACAAAGAAAGGGATATAAGGATTAAACTGAAGGAAGGAAAGGAAGTAGAAAAGAAGAAAAGAAAGAAGAAAGGAAGGAAGAAGAAACTAGCTGAAAGGCAATTCTTAACAAAGATGAATAATGACAGTTTTAGACCTTTAGGCTTTACCGAGAGGTTAAGAATACAGAGTGCCCTGTTGCATATTCTATTTTAGAGGGCCTCTATCTTTATATTGCTGTTTTCCCACTTTCTCTGCCTACTGCTTAGCTAAGGTGACTTTAATTGGTTTCTACAACAATGGAAGAGACAGGAGAGAAAATTAAGAAAATTTCAACTGGACAGTGAGGAGGCTTTTAAAGGTGATGGTTCCAAGTGGAATGGAGTGAGTGATACTATTGGAACACCACTCTCAGAAGGCTGATCTTTACAGTGTGCAAATATCTCAAAATTATCTCACTGTGTGACATTATTTTTTCCCTTTTATTTCCCATATTTTAAGGATTATAATATATTTTGTTGTAAGGTTTACCTTTATTTTTTCATTTAATATGCTCTCTCAGTGTTCAAAGAAATGATGCTGAGTACTGGAGAATACACACATTGTTCTGAGAAGTATCACTAGGGGCAGATATAGAAATTGTCTTTACCTAAGGACTTTTAGGGCTTCCCTGGTGGTTCAGCAGTAAAGAATCCACTTGCAATGCAGGAGATGCAGGAGGCACGGGTTTGACCTCTAGGGGGAAAGATCCTCTGGAGGAGATCATGGCAATCCACTCCAGTATTTTGGCCAGGAGAATCCCATGGACAGAGGAGCCTGGTAGGCTACAGACCATAGGGTTGCAAAGAGTTGAACACCACTGAAGCAACTGACCATGCACACATGAGAACTTTCTAATGAATGTTGACCCTTCAAGTGTCCCCAGGAGAGAACTGACACCCTTGGAAGAGATACTATGAAGAAAAATATCTCTGAGTGGTGATAGGAAGCTGCAGTGTGTGATTGACTGGAAATAATGTTTATAATATAGAACGATATTTGTATTGTTAAACATTTGAGAAAACTTACTCAGTTTTCAAAATATGTCTCAATGAACATGCGAAAGCACTAACCAATTAGGACAGACACCTGAACCGTTAGGTAAGACACTCAACCAATCAGAACAAATGCTGGCCATAAGGGACCTATTGGGCAGATACCACCCTTCCCTGAGGAGGAAAGTTTTCAGGCTCATTTAATCTACTCTGTGATACTGGAGGCATCCTGAGACCAGTCAAATTAAGCCAGCCTGACTCATCCTCACTTGCACTGTATTTCCCCTGAAATCCCAGAGAAAACCAGGACTATGTTATCTTTCACATGACTTAAGCCATTAAGAATGTAATGAGTTATTATTAATCTGTTCTTCAGAATGTTATGTACAGGCTAATGTTGTCTACACTATTAGAGAGCTGAAAAATGTTAGAAAGCCATCAGTTAATTTGTTGCTGCTGTTTAGTCCCTAAGTGATTTCCACTCTTTCATGACCTGTGAACCAATGGACTGTAGCCTGCCAGACTCCTCTGTCCATGGGATTTCCCAAGCAAGAATCCTGCAGTGGGTTGCCATTTCCTGCTCCAGGGAATCTTCCCTACCCAGGGGTTGAACCCATGGCAGGCGGGTTCTTTAATAGTCCAATGTTAAACCTTACTTTGCTTTGTAGCCTTGAGCAAGTCACTATGCTTGCTCAATTACTGTTTCCTCAATTGTGTAAAAAAATTAAAAAACATGATATTCATTTCTAACATTTAAAGTTGTTCAAAAGATAACATGAGATAATTTCTAATTGCCTTATCATTTCCCAACTTTCGCATATAAATAATAAAATGACTAAATTTAAAAAAACACTAATTTATTTATATTTTTCTAAATTTTTGGTAATACTTTTCCTCAATATAACATTTTTATATGAAATACCTTTGAAATCTTTCCTTGATATATTATTTTCTCCTATTAGGGGGATACCCTGGTAGCTCAGTTGGTAAAGAATCGATCTGCAATGCAGAAGACCCTGATTCAATGTCTGGGTCAGGAAGATTGAATGGAGATGGGATAGGCTACCCAGTCCAGTATTCATGGGCTTCCCTTGTGGCTCAGCTGGTAAAGAATTTGCCTGCAATGTGAGAGACCTGGGTTCGATCCCTAGGTCGGGAAGATCCCCTGAAGAAGGGAAAGGCTAACAACTCCAGTATTCTTGCCTGGATAATTCCAAGGACTGTATAGTCCATGGGGTCACAAAGAGTCGGACACAACTGAGCAACTTTCACTTCACTTCACTTCTCATATTATATAATTTATATCTCTAACCAGAAAATATTACAATTTTATTGCTATTTTGAGGTTTCTGGAAGATAATTGTAAAGGCTATATAATATATTGCAGCTTGTGCTTGACTAAAAGTATGAAAATAACTGGTAATGCAAGTTATAATGTAACTTTTCATGAATAGAACGCTCATTTACCTTTTTCTTTAGAATCTGAGAAATGCATCTTGTGATTGAAAATCTACTAAGTTCAGTTCAGTTGCTCAGTCATGTCTGACTCTTTGTGACCCCATGGAAAGTAGCATGGCAGGCCTCCCTATCCAAGACCAAATCCCAGAGTTTACTGAAACTCATGTCCATTGAGTCATTGATGCCATCCAACCATCTCATCCTCTGTCGCCCCTTTCTCTTCCCACCTTCAATATTTCCCAGCATCAGGGTCTTTTCCCATGAGTCTGTTCTTCACATCAGGTGGCTAAAGTATTGGAGTTTCAGCTTTAGCATCAGTCCTTCCAATGAATATTCAGGACTGATTTCCTTTAGGATGGACTGATTGGATCTCCTTGCAGTCCAAGGGACTTTCAAGAGTCTTCTCCACCATCATACTTCAAAAGCATCAATACTTTGATGCTTCAGCTCTCTTTATAGTCCAACTCTCACATCCATATATGACCACTGGAAAAACCATAGCTTTGACTAG
The DNA here is from genome assembly GCF_029378745.1 of Bos indicus. NCBI lineage: Eukaryota > Metazoa > Chordata > Mammalia > Artiodactyla > Bovidae > Bos > Bos indicus. Next base: position 61,918,666 of record NC_091762.1, on the reverse strand, counting down.
ATGAACTTTTGTTGGAAAAGTAATGTCTTTGCTTTTTAATATGCTATCTAGGTTGGTCATAACTTTTCTTCCAAGTAGTAAGCGGCTTTTTATTTCATGGCTGCAGTCACCACTTGAAGTGACTTTGGAGCCCCTCAAAATGAAGTCTGTCACTGTTTCCACTGTTTCCCCATCTATATGCCATGAAGTGATGGGACCAGATGCCATGATCTTAGTTTTCTGAATGTTGAGCTTTAAGCCAAATTTTTCACTGTCCTCTTTCACTTTCATCAAGAGGCTCTTTAGTTCTTCACTTTCTGCCATAAGGGTGGTGTCATCTGCATATCTGAGGTTATTGATATTTCTCCCAGCAATCTTGATTCCAGCTTGTGCTTCATCCAGCCTGGCAATTTCTCATGAGGTACTCTGCATATACATTAAGTAAGAAGGGTGACAATATTCAGCCTTGATGTACTCCTTTCCCAATTTGGAACCAGTCTGTTGTTCCATGTCCAGTTCTAACTGTTGCTTCCTGACCTGCATACAGATTTCACAAGAGGCAGATTAGGTGGCTTGGTATTCCCATCTCTTTCAGAATTTTCCACAGTTTATTGTGATCCACACAGTCAAAGGCTTTTGCATAGTCAGTAAAGCAGAAATAGATGTTTTTCTGGAACTCTCTTGCTTTTTTGATGATCCAGTGGATATTGGCAATTTGATCTCTGGTTCCCCTGCCTTTTCTAAATCCAGCTAAACACCTGGAAATTCACGGTTAAGTACTATTAAATCCTGGCTTGGAGAATTTTGAGCATTACTTTACAAGGATTTGAGATGAGTGCAATTGTACGGTAGTTTGAACATCATTTGGCATTGCCTTTCTTGAGGCTTGGAATGAAAATTGACCTCTTTCAGTCCTGTGGCCACTGCTGAGTTTTCCAAATATGCTGGCATATTGAGTGCAGCACTTTCACAGCATCATCTTTTAGGATTTGAAATAGCTCAACTGGATTTCCATCACCTCCACTAGCTTTGTTTGCAGTGATGCTTCCTAAGGCCCACTTGACTTCACATTCCAAGATGTGTAGGCTCTAGGTGAGTGATCATGCCATCATGATTATCTCGGTCATAAAGATCTTTTTTGTACAGTTCTTCTGTGTATTCTTGCCATGTCTTCTTAATATCTTCTGCTTCTTTTAGGTCCATACCATTTCTGCCCTTTATTGAGCCCATCTGTACATGAAATGTTCCCTTGGTATCTCTAATTTTCTTGAAGAGAACTCTTATCTTTCCCATTCTATTGTTTTTCTTTATTTCTTTGCATTGATCACATGAGTAAGGCTTTCTTATTTCTCCTTGCTATTCTTTGGAGCTGTGCATTCTAATGGGTATCTTTTTCCTTTTCCCCTTTGTTTTCAGCTTCTCTTCTTTTCACAGCTATTTGTAAGGCCTCCTCAGACAGCCATTTTGCTTTTTTGCATTCTTTTTCTTGGCGATGGTTTTGATCCCTGTCTTCTGTACAATGTCATGAACCCCCATCCATAGTTCTTCAGGTACTCTGTCTCTCAGATCTAATCCCTTAAATCTATTTCTCACTTCCACTGTATAATCATGAGATTTGATTTAGGTCATACCTGAATGGTCTAGTGGCTTTCCCCACTTTCTTCAATTGAAGTCTGAATTTGGCAACAAGGAGTTCATGATCTGAGCCACAGTCAGCTCCCAGTCTTGTGTTGCTGACTGTATAGAGCTTCTCTATCTTTGGCTGCAAAGAATATAATCAATCTGATTTCGGTGTTGAACATCTGGTGACGTGCATATGTAGAGTCTTCTCTTGTGGTGTTTGAAGAGGGTGTTTGCTATGACTAGTGCACTCTCTTGACAAAACTCTATTAGCCTTTGCCTTGCTTCATTCTGTACTCCAAGGCCAAATTTGCTGGTTACTCCAGGTGCTTTTTGACTTCCTACTTTTGCATTCCAGTCCCCTATGATGAAAAGGACATATTTTTTGGGTGCTAGTTCTAGAAGATCTTTTAGGTCTTCATAGAACCATTCAACTTAAGCTTCTTCAGCATTGCTGGTCGGGGCATAGACTTGGACTGCTTTGATATTGAATGGTTTGCCTTGGAAATGAACAGAGACCATTCTGTCATTTATGAGATTCCATCCTAGTACTGCATTTCAGACTCTTTTGTTGACTATGAGGGCTACTTCATTTCTTCTAAGGGATTCTTGCCCACAGTAGTAGATATAATGGTCACCTGAGTTAAACTCACCCATTCTAGTCCATTTTAATTTGCTGTTTCCTAAAATGTCAACATTCACTCTTGCCATCTCCTGTTTGACCACTTCCAATTTGTCTTGATTCATGGATTTAACATTCCAGATTCCTATATAATATTGCTCTTTACAGCATCAGACTTTGCTTCTATCATGAGTCACATCTACAACTGGGTGTTGTTTTTGCTTTGGCTCTCTCTTTGTTCTTTCTGGAGTTATTTCTCCACTGTTCTCCAGTAACATATTGTGCACCTACCAACCTGCAGAGTTCATCTTTCAGTGTCCTATCTTTTTACCTTTTCATACTGTTCATAGGGTTCTCAAGGCAAGAATACTGAAGTAGTGTACTAAATTAGTAAGCAATTAATGAGGTAAGGTTATGTGGCTAAAACTGAGAATTTCTTTCTTGTAATTTTGGTATTTTCTGAAACCAATGAAACACTTTCTTATTCTTATAACTCATAGCTCTCTGCTCGTAGAGAAGACACATGGCTCATCCTCCCTGGAATCTCACCTTGAATTTCAATCGCCTGCTGGATTACAATTGCTATTTTCTCACAGTCTACTTGACATATTCTTTTATTGCTTCAACTAATCCACACTCAACTCTTGGTTTCAGACTTTTGTTTCACATAGTGATGTAACACACACAACAAAGTCAGCATCATAACTAAAATTATGTGTTTATTATGGTTTACTTGAATATCTTTGTGTTGACGTCAGAAATTTACTATATAGCTAGTTTGTTACCCTTGTTGTATGTAAATTCCTTTTCCATGTTGTTCTGCACTCATAAAAACAGGCTTATTTAATTTTAAAATTATGTTAGCTTATGACTCTCTTAATTTCTCACTCTTGATTTGAATATGTAAATAGCAATAATTCCAATTTCATATGCTTCAGTGGTTTCTTAGTAGTCAGTCAAAGGAGCTGGTAGGTTTAATCAGCTATGTTGGACATCATCATAGAATATTAAAATATTCATAAGCCCAGTTAGTTATAGCAGAGATTTCTCTTCAGGGCTTGCATACCTTGAAAAGGAATCAGATTAGACTGCAATCTGCAAAGAATGGCAGTTGACCCTGAGGGCCCCAAATCCAAAGATTTCACTTCCATTTTCCAAAGTATTCCAATCATTCAACAGTTTGCTGCTGCTAAGTCGCTTCAGTCGTGTCCGACTCTGTGCGACCCCAGAGACGGCAGCCCACCAGGCTCCCCCGTCCCTGGAATTTTCCAGGCAAGAACACTGGAGTGGGTTGCCATTTCCTTCTCCAATGCATGAAAGTGGAAAGTGAAAGTGAAGTCGCTCAGTCGTGTCCGACTCTTAGCGACCCCATGGACTGCAGCCCACCAGGCTCCTCCGTCCATGAGATTTTCCAGGCAAGAGTACTGGAGTGGGATGCCATTGCCTTCTCCAATTCAACAGTTTATCTTTGCCTAAAAGATAAAGTCATTTCTTCCTAACATATAACACTAGATTCTTTATAAAATGGCACCAGAGCAACTTTCCTTCATCTGATTCTTCCTTCTATATGTCAGTTCTGTGAAAACACTTGGGAACGCAGCTTACAATGAAAGAGACAAAATACATGTCTTCATGGAGCTTTTATTCTTGTGATGGGAAGTGGATAATGCACAAATAAGTAGGGGTATGGAATGACCCATGATGATAAGTGCTGTGGAGAAAACTAGAGAAGAATGAAAAGGAGAAATATGTCTCTCTGTAAGAAATGTTGCAGGCAGGGGAAGCTGAAGGTGCAGGTCCTAAGGAGAAACACTCCTTAAAGTGTTTTAAAAAATAGCAAGGCAACCAGAAAAATGTCCTGAAGCAGAGTAGTCTGAAGATATGTGGTCAGGATATTAGTAAAATGTGGGATTGGAGATTTGTAAGACTGGAATGAGGGTGAGGTTAGGAGAAGGGCATTTTCAGGACTTTAATTTTATTCTGTGATATTACTTTTTAAAATTTGATTTTTATTGTTTGATTTTGTTCTGGAATATTATTATAACATATTTATTCTTTAATTTTGTTATATGAATCATTGGAAGAGTTTGAGCACTTTAGTAACATGATCTGATTTAGATTTTACAAGAATCTCTTTGTCTACTGTGTTCAGGACAGATTTTAGGAGACAAGAGCAAAAGCTTGGAAAATGATTAGTACATTGCAAGGATCTAGAGGAGGGTGGGGAGTGTTAGTGGACCATGACCATAGGTTTGTGGGCTTCCCTGATGTCTCAGGTGGTAAAGAATCTGCTTGCATGCAGGAGACCCTTGTTCAATCCCTGAGTCAGGAAGATCTCCTGGAGAAGGGAATGGCTCACCCACTCCAGCATTCTTACTCGGAGAATTCCATGGATAAAGGATCCTGGCAGGCTACAGTCCATGGGGTTGCAAAGAGTTGGACACAACTGAGCAACGAACACTTTCACTTTCATCATAAGTTGATAGAAGACTAGGGTTTTGTGTGTGTGTGTCTTTTGCTTGAAATGATGTATTTAAACCGTGGATATTTCCTTCCCCTAAACCCTACAAAGGTGCATTCATCCTTCATGTGGTCACCCCTGACATTCTAGTTTGGTGCTACAAGTTCTGCTACTCTTGCTTAGTACTTTATAGGTGTTCCATTGTACAGTGTTTACAACATTGCCTTATGCGTATTTGTTAATGTATCTGTCTTCCTAGTTAGATTGTTAGCTCCAAAAAGCCACTATGTTTTTAAAGAAATTTAAATCTTTTATAACTAGTACAAAATATAGATATACATTGAGAACTCCATCAGTTCAGTTCTGTCGCTCAGTCGTGTCTGACTATTTGTGACCCCATGAACTGCAAAACCCCAGGCCTCCCTGTCCATCACCAGCTCCCAGAGTCGACCCAAACCCATGTCCATTGAGTCAGTGGTGCCATCCAACCATCTCATCTTCTGTCGTCCCCTTCTCCTCCTGCCCTCAATCTTTCCCAGCATTAGGGTCTTTTCAAATGAATCAGCTCTTAGCATCAGGTGGCCAAAGTATTGGAGTTTCAGCTTCAACATCAGTCCTTCCAATGAACACCCAGGACTGATCTCCTTTAGGATGGACAGGTTGGATCTCCTTGCAGTCCAAGGGACTCTCAAGAGTCTTCTCCAACATCACAGTTTACAAGCATCAATTCTTCAGCATTCAGCTTTCTTTATAGTCCAACTCTCACATCCATACATGACCACTGGAAAAACCATAGCCTTGACTAGATGGAACTTTGTTAACAAGGCAATGTCTCTGCTTTATAATATGCTTTCTAGTTTGGTCGTAACTTTCCTTCTCAGGAGTAAGCATATTTTAATTTCATGGCTGCAATCACCATTGGCAGTGATTTTGGAACCCAGAAAAATAAAGTCAACCACTGTTTCCATTGTTTCCCCATCTATTTGCCATGAAGTGATGGGACCGGATGCCATGATCTTAGTTTTCTGAATGTTGAGCTTTAAGGCAACATTTTTACTCTCCTCTTTCACTTTCATCAAAAGGCCCTTTAGTCCTTCACTTTCTGCCATAAGGCTGGTGTCATCTGCATATCTGAGGTTATTGATATTTCTCCCAGAAATCTTGATTCCAGCTTGTGCTTCCTCCAGCCCAGCATTTCTCCTGATGTACACATATGTAGTTGTAAAATGAGTAAATACCTCCAAGTGTTGAGTAGAAAGTATTTGAAATAAATATCTAATCCATAAACAAAAATGACAGTCTTTTTAGGCAAGGCATATCTAACTTCATTCTCAGAAATTTGTAAGACCACACAAAAGTCAGAATGAGATATTTGTCACTTGACCAGAATATAGAACATGTTCCATGGTGCCTTTCATAAGTCACAATGAAAATATAATTCTGAAGTTAAGAGATGTGTAATTTTGTGAAAATTCACAGGGAAACTCTGCTTGAGTTCCCCTTTGTTTCTACAGAATAAAGAGAATGTCTTCATTTGTCCTCTATCTACTGAGGCCAGAAAAGGGAGATAAGTGGAATGGTGAGTGGGATGCAGAGAACCTTCTTATAAGGCATTGGTCTAGGTTTCTAGATGGAGGCTTTATGATATAGGTACTGTCAGCATATGATTATTTCTGTTTTTGTGATTTGTTTATTCTAATAATAGGGTTCTTGCTGCTGTTTAGTTGCTAAATCATGTCTGACTCTTTTGCGACCCCATGGACTATAGTCCAACCAGGCTTCTCTATCCATGGGGCTTCTCAGTGTTGCTATTTGTACATTAGAGGAATGCTGCAAGTGTTCCCATGGCATCTCTGAGTATAACTAAGCTAAGTGTTAAAATACTCAAAGAATGTATAATATGTGAATGATTGTACTAAAAAAGTATTAATTGAAGGATTGGTATCAAACATTAATTTTATAAGCTTCAACACACTAAGTATTTCATTGACATCAATGATAAGAACACTTTTCACAATATGTGGATGATAAAAAGCTGGAGGGGTTAGCTAGTAAGAATCTGAAACAAAATGTAGTCTAGATAGAACAAAGGGCTGAGTTTAATGGGTTGGAAGTTATTAGGAATAAATGCACATCCTATTTTTTAGGTTCTAAAAGCCAATGTCAGACTTTATTTTTTTGGGCTCCAAAATCACTGCAGATGGTGATTGCAGCCATGAAATCAAAAGACACTTACTCCTTGAATGGAAAGTTATGACCAACCTAGATAGCATATTAAAACACAGAGATATTACTTTGCCAACAAAGGTCCATCTAGTGAAGGCTATGGTTTTTCCAGTGGTCATGTATGGATGTGAGAGTTGGACTGTGAAGAGAGCTGAGTGCCAAAGAACTGATACTTTTGAACTATGGTGCTGGAGAAGATTCTTGAGAGTCCCTTGGACTGCAAGGAGATCCAACCAGTCCATCCTGAAATAGATCAGTCCTGGGTGTTCACTGGAAGGACTGATGCTGAGGCTGAAACTCCAATACTTTGGCCATCTCATGCGAAGAGTTGACTCATTGGAAAGGACTCTGATGCTGGGAGGGATTGGGGGCAGGAGGAGAGGGGGACGACAGAGGATGAGATGGCTGGATGGCATCACCAACTTGATGCACATGAGTTTGAGTGAACTCCGGGATTTGGTGATGGACAGGGAGGCCTGGCATGCTGTGATTTATGGGGTCACAAAGAATCGGACACTACTGAGCAACTGAACTGAACTGAACTGAACTGAAAAGCCAGCTACAAAAAGGCAAGATAGGAAAAAAAAAAGAGCAAATTGTATGAAAGATATTTAAGAGCATCTTGACTATAAGCTTGTCAAGTAGTAAAGTGTGTGATTCAACTGCCAAGAATACTAATTTGATCTTAGGCTACATAATGGAAATACAATGTCCAAGAAAATAAGTTATATGTTCCCTTTACCATGTACTGAAAAAGATTACATTTGGAATATTAACTTCTTTTAGGCATTGCATTTTAGGAGAAAAAATAGTCAAACCAGAACACACTCATGGGAGGGCAGTCACAGTGATGAAGAAAGTCAAAACAAGGTTATCTGAGAATTAGTAAAAGGAATTAGAAGTGTCAGCCTAGAGGAAAAAGAAAATCTGGTATGCATATGAGGTAGAACACTGGACATGATATAGAGGAGGAATTAGGGGATCCTGAGAGAGTCATTAGGGCAGAAGCTGAGACAATGGGTAAAAAAAATAGTGAGTAATTTCAGATAAATAAAAGAAGTAATTTGAAAATACTTAAAAGTATTTCTACTTTAATGGGCTACTTTATAAAGGAGTGATTATATCTTCATAGGTGATCAAAGGTAGTTTTAGGGTTTGTTTGTTTTTTCATTGGTTGTTTTTAGCCAAAGTAGAGAAGTGAGAACATTTGTTGTTATTTTTTAGGGTTCCTTCTGACTCTAATATTTCATGATATTTTTGCTACTATTTTATTATAATGAAATCCACTTCTCACTGATAATTGGTGAACATTTTTAAGTCATGCAAATGATATTAACATTAATAATAACACTAGTAATAAAACTGTCATCACTAGTTTATAGCCTTTGTACTTTATTTACATTGGTTAAGTTTCACAGCAATCTTATGAAATAAGCCAGGTGAGACCCCCCCAGATCTAACCCTTACTATGTAATCAGTGTCTATACTTCCAAGCCATGTAGATTTGTTTCACTTTTCATGGACTTGTGGGATCAAACAATGACTCTTAAGCAATGTCAATAATGGCTAACACTCGCTTGGTACTTAGATGCTCTTCTAAATACTTTACACCCAGGGCTACACAGCAGCTTCATTTTATGGCTGAAGAACCAAGATACAGGGAGTAATTTGACTGTGATTATATAATTAAATGGAGAAGGAAATGACAACCCACTCTAGTACTCTTGCCTGGAAAATTCCATGGTAAGCCTGGTAAGCCTGTAATGCCTATAGGCCATGGGGTCGCAAAGAGTCAGACATGACTGAGAAACTTCACTTTATATAATTAAAAAGTGGAAGAATTAAAATTTAGCTCATGGCTGTCTGACTCTACTGCTCACATGTTTACCTTCCATTCTGCAGAACTTCTATGATCAAGAAAAGACTTCTTATAAGTATTATTATGATAATAATATACAAAGCAACATAGATGAGTCAGAGTGACTAGAGATTCTCAATATGTTATTGATTTAGCTTATATCTCCCTCTCCTAACTATCAACCATCAATAACAGCCTAGAATGTGTCCTCCAGACTATTCGATAGCCTGCACTACATACTGGGTGCAGTGCACTCAGAACACTGTACTGTGAGATTGAGTTGACCGTTTTATAATGCCTGATCCTGGTGATTCTAATTGTCTTTGCACTTGAGTTAGGTTTATAACTTCTACAGAAATATTGGGTTGATGCTCCAAATGGTACCTGGTCATTTTTGAACTGCTTAGTTAGTATTTAATCAATTCTAAGCAAGCAAAGATAAAGCACTGCAATAAGCAAATGCAAAAGTTCGTACATTAGGGAAAGTTTGAGATTAAACATATTCATTCCACAGTTTTAAAATGTTGAGGTTAATTTGATGAGCATCATTCATATAAACTTCTTCAGGGACAACTGCTTGGACGGGCTCCAAGCATCTTGCAAGCAGTGTCCAGACAGCTTTGGCAGTGAATCATGATGTTGACCTGCAATCCTTTTCTGTTAGCCACCACGTCTTTCACAAGCAAATATTGCCAATCTACTTGCACCATGCCAAAATGCAAGAATTGCGTAAATACCCTCAAACTCCACACTGAACTTTATTTATGATTTAGTAATACAAGGGCCTTTGAAAGCTCGTGTTGGCTAACCAGCTTTCTCTCTTTCTCCCTCATAATAACTGAAATCCAAAGCGGCTCTTCAGAATTGCAAGCCTAAGATATTTGAAAAAGTTCTTCAGTGTGCTCAGAGGCACCTGCTTCCAATGACTGCTGAGTTCAACCTCATCTCATGAGTACCCTAGAGATGTTTCTCTTGCCCATGAACTTGATTTGGAAATGATTACCAGAGAGAGGCTTGAGACCACAGTGGCTCCAGTGGAGTTACAATGTTCAGTTCTTAGAATAAAGATTTCATTAAGACCATAAAGTTCAGATATAGACCTGCCACTTTAAAATATGCTTGCTTGACTGCTTATACTCTGATGTGTCTTTGAAAGCCTTCTGGGTCTAGAGCAAGAAAGGAGCAGAGCACCACAAGCAAGTTTTAAAGTGACAAGTCTGAATATTTAGTGTGAATGGAATCACAGTATCCTAAACCCCAAAGTGAATGTGGGAGCAGGGATGAGGTGTTCTGTCAGTCTAAGCTTTCAAGCAAAAATTGTCAAAGGGAATTACCCAGAATAGCCAAACTGAGTTGCTGAAGGAATTATAGAAAGACTAGGGAGGTATGAAGTAAGCCATTTATAATCCATGAACCAGTGGCCAGCAGTGTCTATCTATAAAATACTGAAGGCGCAAATTTAAGTGGCTCATGATTGGTTTAGCATGGCAGTACCATCCTATTTGTTTTACTTGATTCCTATATATGTTAGCCTTAGTTTCTTTACTGAATTTTGCACAAATTTGACACATAGAAAAAATATAAAATCTCTGCATAGGTGATATGTACACTTAATGCAGTGGAAACATGTCCTATAACAGAAAGAATAACCTAAGACATAAGTGATATCATTTAAGTTTTCCTTTTAAATGTAAGTGTTGGGTGGAGTAAGCATCAATGGCGGCTTGTTCTGTGTAGTCATACTCCAAGCTGTACTTTCTCAGGATTCTCATGCATGAGTTGGTCTACATTTGGCTGCTATCTATGCAATATTTGTATATGTTTAATAAAAAGAAAATGAAAGTGTGCAAAAGTAGAAGTTTGGAAATTATTGCCATATAGGCAAAAAAATCTTTTTGACGTGCAAAAAGGAAATGGACATTTTTAAGAATTATTAGGAAGTTGTAAAGGGCAGGAGAATGAATGAGGAAATAGAAACAATTTTCATTTCCTTTTGTGAAGAAGTGTCTACTTCTTCGATCACTGAAACTAGAACTATTACTGATTGAGATGCCCATGTTATAGTGGTGCATTTTGGGGTCTGCCTTTGTTCTATTTTCAGCTTCTTCTCATCTTGGAAATCTCATCTAAATCCATTGTTTTAACTTCAGTTATTTGAAAATACTCAAAACCTATATACAAAATTTGTATCTCTAGTCTTGTCTCTGCGGAACTCCAGACTTAATATACACTGCTTACCACACAACTTTCATTAGAAGTCACAACATAAATTTACACCTCAGTATGTTAAAGCTAAATTCATCCTTTCTCCCTCAAAAAGTCTCCTTCCCTATTCAGTATTGATAATGTAAATTATGAAAGACACTTATTCCTTGGAAGAAAAATTATGACCAACCTAAGTAGCATATTGAAAAGCAGAGACATTACTTTGCCAACAAAGGTCCATCTAGTCAAGGCTATGGTTTTTCCAGTGGTCATGTATGGATGTGAGAGTTGGACTGTGAAGAAAGCTGAGCGCCGAAGAATTGATGCTTTTGAACTGTGGTGTTGGAGAAGACTCTTGAGAGTCCCTTGGACTGCAAGGAGATCCAACCAGTCAATTCTGAAGGAGATCAGCCCTGGGATTTCTTTGGAAGGAATGATGCTAAAGCTGAAACTCCAGTACTTTGGCCACCTCATGTGAAGAGTTGACTCATTGGAAAAGACTCTGATGCTGGGAGGGACTGGGGGCAGGAGGAGAAGGGGATGACAGAGGATGAGATGGCTGGATGGGATCACTGACTGGATGGACATGAGTCTGAGTGAACTCTGGGAGATGGTGATGGACAGGGAGGCCTGGTGTGCTGTGATTCATGGGGTCGCAAAGAGTTGGACACGACTGAGTGACTGAACTGAACTGAACTATTAGAAGCTGAATTAATTAAACATTTTTACCCCCTCTCTTTTCTCCTTATCTTCTTTGAACCTGCAAGAAATAAGCAAGGCTCAGTCCTTGGATGGCTTCTCTTTTCTGCATTCTCTCCCTTGGTGATTTGATTAATCTTCATGGCCTTAAGTATAATCTCTATACTAATATTTCAGATCTATGTACTATATCTAAATGGAATTCTACTTGAGTATATTATATGCATTTTAGTCTTTATACATCACAAATTTATCAAATGATATTTCTCCTATCCCAGCTTGTCCTGCAGCCTTTCCCATCTTAATAAATGTTGACATTGTTTTTCTGGCTGTTCAGTTCCAAAATCTCACTTCAAGTCTCCTTGACTCCTCTCTTTGTCTCCCATGTCACATCTGGACCATCAGGAAATTCCATTGTTTCCATATTCAAAGTATATTTAAAAATTCAACTACTTCCCAATACTTCATTAATATGATTCTGGCATAAGTTTTTGTGTTCTTACCTCAATTGGTTCACTTGTCTCATAAGTTATCTTTCTGCTTTAATATTTGGCCCCTTGCAATCTACTCTCATCTCAGCAGCCCAAGGAATCAATTAAAAGCAAAGTTAGATCATCTTACTCCTTTCCTAACACTATTTAAAAATTTTATTGTCTCAAAGTGAAAGCAGAAACCTTATGAGAGCCTGTAAAGCACTGTGCCATCTGGTGCCCTTGGTTTTGTCTCCTAGCATTGTCTCTCTATCTCATTCAACTTTGGCCATGCTGGCCTCTTTGTTCATCCTCCAATAACATAACCAGGCCTCTGACTCAGTACCTTACCCTAGCTGTTCCTCCTTAGCAGATATCCTCCAGATACCTAGATTGTTGACTTCTTACGTCCTTCAGATTTTACTCAAACATGACTTTTTCAGTGACATCAGCTCTGGGGTCCCAACTTAAAGTTTCAATCACCTCATCCTCAACATTTCCTATTCCCTTTGACTCACCAAAAGGTAAGCTCCTTGAAGTAAGAACTTTAGTCTGTTTCATTCTTTGAGGACTTCCAAGTGCCAAGAGAGTTCCTGTAACATGTTGTTGTTCAGTCATGAAGTTGTGTCCATATTTGCAATCTCATGACCTGCAGCACTCCAGGTTCCTTTGTCCTCCACTATCTCCCAGAGTTTGCTCAAATTTATATCCATTGAGTGGCCTCCCCTTGGCTCAGGTGGTAAACAGTCTGCTTGCAATGGGGGAGACCTGGGTTCAATCCCTGGGTTAGGAAGATCCCCTGGAGAAGGGAAAGGCCACCCACTCCAGTATTCTGGCCTGGAGAATTCCATGGACTCTATAGTCCATGGGGTCACAAAGAGCTGGGCATGACTGAGTGACTCACTTTTCACTCTTGAGTCAGTGATGCTATCTAACCATTTCATCCTCTTTCACCCCCTGCTCCTTTGGCCTTCAATCTTTCCCAGCATGAAGGTCTTTTCTAATGAGTTGGCTGTTTGCATCAGGTGGCCAAACTATTGGAGCTTCAGCTTCAGCATCAGTCCTTCCAATGTATATTCATGATTGATTTCCTTTAGGATTGATTGGCTTGACATCCTTGCACGTCAAGGGAATCTCAATAGTCTTCTCCAGCACCACAATTTGAAAGCATCAATTTTTTTGGCATTCAGCCTTCTTTATGGTCCAACTGTGACATCCTTACATGACTACTGGAAAAACCATAGCTTTGACTCTACTGACTTCTGTCAGCAGAGTGACGTCTCTGGTTTTTTAATACACTACCTACGTTTGTCATAGTTTCCCTTCCAAGGAGCAAGCATCTTGTAATTTCATGGCTGCAGTCATTGTCTGCAGTGATTTTGGAGCCCTAAAATATAAAATGGCACTGCTTCCACTTTTCCCCCTTTATTTCTTATGAAGTAATGGGACAGAAAGGAGTGATCTTAGCTTTTTTTTTTTTTTAAGTCGAGTTTCAAGCCAGTTTTTTCACTCTCCTCTTTCACCGTCATCAAGAGACTCTTTAGTTCTTTACTTTCTGCCATGGAACAAAGGAGATATTAAATAAAAATGTGTGAAATGAAAAGAGATTTAGAAGAAAGGGAAGTTTACTGACTACTCTTCAAGCTGGATAACAAAGAATACCCTCAAATAATAGCTAACAGTTGACTGATCTCCTTGTACTTATTATTATTTTTTATGAACATTTTTTTTTTTAGTATAAACCAAGCTCTATAGTGGAACTGTAAAAAGAAGTCCTTTAGTTCACAAATGTATTTTTATAAAAAGTAGGGAGAGCTGGCCAACAATGACTCTTTAGACTATACAGTGTGCATTGCCATGAAGTTTTCAGCCTTGATAAGACATTTTAAAGTTCTGTATTCTAAGGATATTACATTTCTTGCTATTTTTAGGTATCTTCAACAGAATCAGTGGTTCTTAGATTCTTTTCACCCCAGGCTACATCTTTTCTGAAAACTGTGCTTTACCTCTTTGTGGTTCTGGAGCACAAAACATAATTTTCTAGTTTCTAAAAAAATGTAAAAGGTTCTGTTTTTGTCCCTATCCATTTTGAAATTAGTATTCATGCTATTTGAATATTTATTTTGAATTCTGAGCCATTTTATTAAAATAAGCATGTGAGTGATCTGGAATAAGATATAAAATTGTGCTTTCCTTATAACAAAATACTATTTTTAAAATAAACATTTTAAAAATCATGAAATTTGAAAATCAGTCTCTAGAAGTTGAAAACATATTTCTGCTTTAATCTATGCATCTGCCTCAGTAAAATTGTGCAATATTAAGGTGTTGAAAATTTTCTCTGCAAATATTTTATTAATTATTATTTAAGAATTCGGTTATAAGTTATGATAAAGTGGTTTCCACTAGAGCAAAATAGCATACACAGACAACATGTTATAGATAAATAGATGAGAAGCATACTGTACATTTTGAAATTTAGGATGAAGCTTCCCAACATTTCAGCAATAATAAGCATTGATAGATGGTTTCCATGCTCTCTAGTAAAACAGCTTTTCTTTTTATGAAAAGGAGGGTAGGGAAAATATGACATTTGAATAAAGTTTTACATTTTGAATAGGGTAATAAAAATAAAATTAAAGGTTACATTTCTAGAGTCATGATTGATATCAATTGCTCAGTTTAACTGCATTTTATAGGTTAGGTAAGCAGTTTAAATTAAAAAGTGACCTACACAAATAAGCAGTCTTGAAAAGAAATGAAAGTTAATAGCTTTTCTTTGTAACTCTAAGAAACCTGGTGGGATTTTGAATTTCTAGAGATTTGAGAAATTAGGATATATTTTGTACAGCCTTCATATGAAACATGTTTGAGGATTCGTTTTTCTTGGAGTAATGTTTCTGTTATGATGACTACAGCATTCCCTTGGATTTTGCAACAAGTTTGAAATACAATTTGCTACAATCAATTATATTGTAAGACACCAAGGATGGTCTCTAAGGATGAGTTTATAAAGTACACCCTTCTGTCTATAGATCCTCCACAATTAACAATTCCTCCAGGGAATCACCTGGTTATCTCAATTAGAAGAGCCAGTGATGGTGCTGTAACTTAGAGACAACTAAATGCAGTGTTATATTTTGTAGCATAAAATTTTATTTGTCTGCTATATAGTGCATATAATCCAAAATCTAGTGTATTATTTCTGTTATGTTTTATTTAGACTAGTATTAAACTGAACTTGAGCTTTAGTTTAATTCTATATGAATTAAGAAGAGGCATCCAGAGGAAAGCAAGTGATAGCTCTCATCTCTATGTAAATTATATATTTAAAGTTTGTAAAAGAGGTATTTGTTTAACTTTTCAAAGAATCTCTTAAAGTACCATTTGGCTTCTAAATGTTTTACTCTATCCTCAATACTTATACTGATGTTATTTCCAAATTATCAATAGCCCTTTCTCAAATTACTGTTCTATTTCTGTCTTGACTTTATTTGTAAGATCAGTGAATACATTTGGATGTTTTGGTAGAACTGGTTTTCCTTAAAAGAAAATGTATTTCCAAAATTCCCTACAAATGAATAAATCAATTGAGAATGCTACAGAGATATTCTAAACCAATAGTTTCTGTTTGAAAAAGCAAGACACTTTCCAAATACATTGCCTGAAAATTTTCTCTTGTTCCTATTCACTATGTGTATGAAAATGAAGTCTCCTTAGACTTTCTCCTTTAATCATACATTTTAGGAAACACATACATAATACACATATTAACCAAAAAGGTAAGGCAAACTGTATTAAATTGTTCTTTAAGCCATTAAAGTATTTCATTTGATTTACATGGTCTTTCAGGTTGCATATTGGTAAGTACTTGTCTTTGTCACTAATTAAAATGCATTTTACCACAAATTTTCATGTGTGTTTAAAACAAAAGTGTGTATATGATATTAATACAGAACTGACTAATTTCTGGGTAGCAAATACTCTCCTTAAAATAAATGTCCCAGACATGCATTTAATATAGCCAAGTGTGTAAATACTTTGCAAAATAAATTTTATTTTAAATATACTATAGCAAATTTAAAATTTAAAGTCATCTTATAATCAACAAACTTCTATGACACTGTATCCTCTTGTGTCTTAAATAAGCCATATTGTGAAGGATTTCTTTTATATTGTTGGCATTTTATGTCTAGCACATTCTTAGAGTGAAGCTTTTCTGTGGAGAAAAAATAGTGAATGTAATTTCACTTAGTAAAAATATTACCTGATTTTGAAAATATTCAGATTCATCTAAGAATTTTTAATTCTTAGATGTAAATTAAATATCATATTTAAATATGATATTTAATTTACTGATTTTCCCCAAAAGACTGACATGTAGGGGAAAAAAGAGATAACGTAAAATTTTTGAAAACATATTTTCCTTTGTTTTCAATTGACCAAGAAAGTGTTAGTTGTGTTTAAAGCATTTTTAAGGGATGAGGAAGTAAATATATGTCAGAGTTTTTAGGTTGTAGCTAATCGTTTTATGTTAAATATTAAGCTACTTTTGTGAAACTCCTCAAATTAGCAGCAATTCCTACTTCTGTCTTCTTTGCCCTGTTTACACACTTTGCTTGTCATATATTAATCTCCTGTAATTGATTCCATAAAGAGCATATGTTGTATATGGAAAATTAAAAATGTGTCTAGGTTACTTTAATTTTCTAATAATCAGTTTAAATAGTTTAAGGGCATATTCTTACCTAGTGTGGACAATTAATCTGTGGATTTTTCACTAGTCCCTCTGATATAGGTATTCTTCTTTACACATGCTTTCAAAGGTTCTTGAGTTTGCATGGTAAATAAGAATGGCTCTACTGTGTCAAGTAAACAATTTGTAGAAGTCCTTAAGTGTTTATATTTTATATGTTGGCAAATTTTCAATTATATGATTATGCTAATTTTTAAAAATCTGCAAATATTTACAGATTTTCAAGAGAAATGTTTATGAAAAAACATAAGCAGTATTTGAGACAAACAGGGAAGCCTGTCATGCTGCAATACATGGGGTCACAAAGAGTTGGATACTGGGCAACTGAGCGACAACAACAGCAATATTCTATAAGGTATAGTCTTATGATAATCATTGCCGATTTGTAAAAACCTTTATAAAAGTGTCATATTTATAAAGCAATTTTAATATAATGTAAATATTACATAAGAGAAATAGACTAAGGCAAAATTCTTCCATAAATTAGCTCCTTTAACATATTATACACAGTCTTCTAAATATTTATTTTCACATACTATTTTATATTGAAGACCACTTCATAATAATACATAAATAATTTATTTTCCATGGATGCATAGTACTTTGTTATATTAATTTTTTATTACTGGTGGATACTTAGGATGTATATAACCTTTGCTGATATAAAAGAAAAATGATACACTAAATATCCATGTGCATATGCATCTTGCATGAGTACATTATTAGGAAATTGAGACTCAAGTAACTTTTCCATATATATTATATGAGAAATATCGTATATGGGCTCAAGGCAATCTTTTTCAAAAAGGGAAAACTCTTTTTCTTACCCCAAAACAAAACCAAACAAAGCAAAAACAGAGGGGAAAATAAAGGTCATATAGCTCAGAGAAGGCAATGGCACCCCCCTCCAGTACTTCTGCCTAGAAAATCCCATGGACAGAGGAGCCTGGTGGGCTGCAGTCCATGGGGTCGTTGAGGGTCGGACACAACTGAGCGACTTCACTTTCACTTTTCACTTTCATGCATTGGAGAAGGAAATGGCAACCCACTCCAGTGTTCTTGCCTGGAGAATCCCAGGGATGGGGAGCCTGGTGGGCTGCTGTCTATGGGGTCACACAGAGTCGGACACAACTGAAGTGACTTAGCAGCAGTAGCAGCAGCAGCTACTAAAAAGCTATATGATATTTACCAGTTTATATTTTTACAATATCTGGATTGTTTGACTTACTCTCATGTACTCTAACATGTTTTCCATATATATATGATTGATAGAGACCTAACATTGTAGGTACTTAATAAAACCTAAATAGTGAAGGAGGATATTTGGGAATATGCAAGATTAGAAATGCTTTTCAGGGCATTACTGTTTATATTAGAAACATTCAGGTTGGATAAATAATTGCCAGAAATTCCATTATTTAGAAGCATGCTAATCTCGTTTAATGCTCATGTATTTCTTCCTGGGAAGATGTTTCTCAATTATATTTCTAGTATTTAATTTTTCAAATAGTTTTCTTAATTTATTTCTGAATAGTATATCTGTTCCTGTTTAAACCTAATATTCACAAATAATTTTGCTGTATTATTGTTGTATTTATTATAATAATTTACTGTGTTTTTTATAAGAATAAATAAATTTACTTCTCTGAAATACAGAAAAATAATTTGATTAATTTACTCTTCATTAAGTAGAAGCTTTCACTTCACTGGAAGAACATCGGTTATATTGGGAAACATATATGACTTTTTACTTTGACAACTGCCAGAGCTAGCACATTCAAAGGTTTGATGTTCTACTACTGAATTTGAAAGGGAATACCACAAAAAATTTACAAACACACTACAGAAAGATGTCAAAATTTCCCAAAAGAGGTAGATGTGACTGAATAGTTTAAATGCACTGTCATGAAATTCTAGACATGTTGAACTTAATGCAAACGAGTAAACTCGTGAATAGGAATGAAGTAACATTTCTTTAAAGATGCAAATTAAAAAGGAAACATCAAAATAATGAAATCTGCCATTTTTTCCTCCACTGAGAAAATTCTTTACCAGATCTCAAAAACAGGCCAGGCTCTTTGGAAAACAATGATAGAAAAAGGTATTTGATGTAGAAATGGATATTGAGAATTCTCCCAAGACACTCCAGTTAGTATTTTAAAAACCTTATAGGAAACTACTGTAATTAGTTGTATTTGTTATACATAGTTAAATATTCATTAAACTGGAGCATATTGTAGAACAAAAATTAATTTGCTTTCAAAAACATTGTAGAAATCAATGTCACTGTTTGATTATCTCCATAGATTGGAATAATTTCTCTGTTTGCATACATGTGTCAGTGAAACTTTCCATCAAGTATGCTGCTCTGATGTTTTAGGATTATACATTTCAAATACTCAGAGAAATTGTCGAAGTTAAGTTTAGCAATTAAAAATTATTTTAAATCAAAAACCATATGTATGTATTATTGAGAATTGGAAATAATGGGAAGTTCCAAAGAAGGAAATAAAAACCCTCATAATGCCATCACTCATGAGTAACCACCCTTAATAAGTTATAATTTTCTTCCTGTATTTTTATTACATATGAAGTATAGTGTCAAATTGTATTAGAATACTATGTATGATTCTTATGATATAAAATGAGTGTAATATATCATATTACAATCACAGTAAAATGTTTTGTGTAAACATTTTTCCATGAATCAGTGTCTATTTCCCTAGGGTAGCTGTTTGAAAGCAATTTTAGGGGAGAAAGGTTGCAAGTACATGCATGGTGAGCAGGGCAGAAGTGGATAGTGAAGCCTTCTGCTATCTTCACAGTTCTTATCACCTATATTTTTTGTCATCCTGAAACAATGACTATGTCTTCTGGTTTTTTCTTTACTTAGCAGCAATGTATACCATGCTCATGTTTTGCAGACCACCTGCATCAGACTCTTTCAGAATACTTCTTCAAATACTGATGTGAAGGTTCAACAAACATTCACTTATAGTGAAATAGGTCTATTAATATGCATTTTTAACAAGCTCCTGGATGTTCCTCTATGATTTAAAACTTGAGCAGCACTGTTGATGTAATTGTAACTATTCTTGATTAACAGGAGAAATCTGGAGCTTGAGTCTTCTTTTTCTCTCATTTTGACTCTGAAAACATGAAATAACTCATTTATATTTGCTTTGCGTCTTAGACGCACCACTAGCTATGTGATCTTGGGCAAGTTTGTCTGAATTCTGGCCAAACAAAAATGTTTACTGTCAACATATACTTGAATGACTCTTTTTAAGAATCAAAGATAATGTATTTGAAATTTCATGGTACAAAACATGACATATAATAGGCACTCAACACACCAGGCTTTCTTGGTGACTCATAAGTAAAGAATCTGCCTGCAATGCAGGAGACAGGTTTGATCCCTAGTTTAGGAAGATCCCCTAGAGAAGGAAATGGAAGCCCACTCCAATACTCTTGCCTGGGGAATTCCATGGACAGAGGAGCCTGGTGGGCTACAGTCCATGGAATCAAAAAGAAGCACAACCTACACCTTCATTTTGTTAAAATGTATTGTCTAAATTAATAGATTCTTAAATCAAGTATTATTACATAAGAAAAATAACTCTTTTGACATTAAAAAGAGATTCTTTCAAAAAGCTGAAATGCATTGGGAACTGCTAGGAGTGCATTAGAAATATACAGAAACGAGAGACCATGTGTATAACAGGATAACTTCTAGGAGAAAAAGGAATTTGAGTTGGGACGTTAGAAATTACAACCTTTTGTCTGGGAACAGAAAAAATAAAGGGGCATCATAGACAAAAGTAACATTTATAAATTTTGAGCCCCTGATGCTTTTTGATAATCTAGGTATTTTATATGATAAGCTATATATTCATTATAACATCATTATGAGTTTGGTAGCCATATATCCATTCTAAAGAGAAAGAGAATGAAGCTCAGAGAGATGAATTAACACATTCAAAGTAATAAACAATGGAACAATGTGTGACTGAGGCCAGTAATAGCACATATGTCTTTCATCTACTCCAGGCATTCTCAGGTATTTGGGGCTATATAATTTATTACTAGTTTGGTCAGTGGAGGACATTTGTTTTCTCAAGATCTAGTTTCCTTTATTAGACTCAATTCTTTTCATTCCTTAAAAAAAAAAAAAAAAAAAAAAAGTTCATGACCCTGTATACAGAGATAAAGCATGCATAGCCTGTGATTGTGGGTGGTTTATAATATCACTTCATTCAAAACACAAGCACCCAACCATGGTGGCCTGTTTACCATGTGAGAAAGATACTAGCAAGCACCAGAATTAAGGACAATAAGTTCAAGTATGTATCTATATTTCCATGAAATCAGAAAGGGAAAGAGACTTCTGATGGGGAAGAAGTAGAAAAGACTTTACAGACAGAGTGGCAGTAGGTTTAAAACTACTGATAATCCAGAATTAATATTTACCAGCAGTACTTTAGGCAGAGTGAATGGAACAGAGTTTCTTGCTTGCAAAGTGTACAGATTTTTTTTTTCTGTAGGAAGGGAGACAAGCTTTTAAGAATAGATTATGATAATAAGGAGGTGCTGATGTGATAAACCAAAATTATTTTTTTAAAGTTTGAATCTAAAGAATTTCTCACATTAAAATTATAAAATACTCCAAGATAACAATTCCATAAATATTTATATAAAAGGCCTATCTTTTATTGCATTGTTTCAATTAAGCAAGAGTTTTTTAGGCTGCTCAGATTGAACCAACAGTATCTCCACACAAGACATCCTTTAACAGACATCCTTTAATATGTTTCTAAGTCAGTCAACAGCATTTTCTAAGAGACCCACATATTGATAGCAAGATCCAAAAAGTACTGTAAAAGGATCAAGAAGCCCAGTGCTTCTTTTGAGGAGCTTATGGTCCCATGAAGACAAAAGGTAAACATGTAAAATTACAGACTCAAGTGTCAGAAACATCTGTCAGGGAAGCCCAGAGCTGTACAGAGACATTAGTAAGTGTTCAGTATTCAGGGAAATAGACAGGAAGAAATTTGGAGTGACTGAAACTAAAAGAAGCCAAGTGAGGCTAGTTTGGAGAAGCTCTATGAAGGAATGGAATTTTTGACTGTGTTATGGGAAACATCTGATTACTTAAAACTCATTTCTTAGTGGTATTCCCCAGATGAACTCTATTAAATTGGTATGATTATGCTTGTCTTTATTTCCCTTCTTTCTTCCTTTCCTTTTGTGAACGGCTTGGTCAAGTCTATACTGACTGAATACCCCATCTCAATAAGAGAACTGGATGACAGAGATAGCCTCTGTTCTAAGGCTAGAATTCCTAAAATGTTAATATTCTCTCTGTGTCTTACACTTGAGCCTTCTCTCATCACAACAGTAAGGCCTGTGGTCAAGTCTCTCATCTTCCCAGCTTCAGCTCCTAGCAATAAAAGTCATTCCTTTGTCTCTTCTTCCTTTAGAGACTTACAGAAAGAATTTCTTTTAAGTCATAAGGATCAATAATATAGTGGATTTGTATTGTGCTAGTTTAGCTAAGCTAGAACTATATTTCTCAGGATTCCCTTCCCAGAGTATCTGTGGGTATGTGTGGGATTTACAAAGCAGAATGAGAAGCAGCAGCCATATTCATTTTACATTTGGGAAATTGGTTGCAGGGTAAGAAACTGTGTTGTGATTCAGAACACATTCTCACAAGTATCCTGGGTTACCTTATTGAAGTGTGGCAGCCTTGCCTGTGAATCCTCCATCTCTTTCCTAATCCTGTACTTGGCGTGTGCTTAGCTCTGTGAGAAAGTAGGCCAACTTCCTCTGTAGGACAGCAACGTCATTGAAAGTGGAGGCCTGGACGAGATGCGAAGAACAAACCTGCCAATCTAAATGAATAGGTTATAGCTCATTTTTGTGGGTTGCAGTTGGTGCTTGCCATCATTTCACATGTATCTTCCCTTCCTGACTACCTATTTTGTATCAGATGGGAAAGCTACAGCTTCATATAAACCGTTCAGTGAGCTACCACAATTGCAGAAGGATAAATCTTTTTAATAGATCAATATCCATGTGTATATATAAAGATATATATGCACATAATGTATTTTTGGCCCAGCCATTTCATTCTTTCTGGAGCTATTAGTAATTGCTTTGTTCTTTTCCAGTACCGTATTGGACACTTCCAACCTGGGGCCTCATCTTCTGGTGTCACATTTTTTGCTTTTTAGTACTGTTCATGGAGTTCTAGCAGCAAGAATACAGGAGTGGGTGGCTGTTTCCTCCTCCAGTGGAACATGTTTTGTCAGAACACTTCACTTTAACCCATCCATCTTGGGGGCTACACAGCATGGCTCATAGCTTCTTTGAGTTACACAAGCCCCTTCTCCATGACAAGGCTGTGATTCATAAAAGGAATATCCAGGAGATAGTGGAGGACAGAGGAGCTTAGTGTGCTACAATCCATGGGGGCACAAAGAGTTGCACATGACTTAGTGACTGAACAACAACAATATATGCTTATATATGTGCATACATACAGAGAAGGCGATGGCACCCCACTCCAGTACCCTTGCCTGGCAAATCCCATGGACGGAGGAGCCTGGTAGGCTACAGTCTTTGGGGTCGCTAAGAGTTGGACATGACTGAGTGACTTCACTTTCACTTTTCACTTTCATGCATTGGAGAAGGAAATGGCAACCCACTCCAGTGTTCTTGCCTGGAGAATCCCAGGGACAGGGGAGCCTGGTGGGCTGCAGTCTATGAGGTTGCACAGAGTCGAACAGGACTGAAGTGACTTAGCAGCAGCAGCAGCAGTGCATACATATATGTGTCCACACATATATGTACACAGGTGTATATATCTTTGTAAGTTCAGTTCAGTTCAGTTACTCAGTCGTGTCCGACTCTTTACAACCCCATGAACTGCAGCACGCCAGTCCTCCCTGTCCATCAACAACTCCCGGAGTTCACTCAAACTCACATCCATCAAGTCGGTGATGCCATCCAGCCATCTCATCCTCTGTCGTCCCCTTCTCCTGCCCCCAATCCCTCCCAGCATCAGAGTCTTTTCCAATGAATCAACTATTTGCATGAGGTGGCCAAAGTACTGGAGTTTCAGCTTAGCATCAGTCCTTCCAAAGAACACCCAGGACTGATCTCCTTTAGAATGGACTGGTTGGATCTCCTGGCAGTCCAAGGGACTCTCAAGAGTCTTCTCCAACACCACAGTTCAAAAGCATCAATTCTTCAGCACTCAGCTTTCTTCACAGTCCAACTCTCACATCCATACATGATCACTGGAAAAACCATAGGCTTGACTAGATGGACCCTTGTTGGCAAAGTAATATCTCTGCTTTTGAATATGCTATCTAGGTTGGTCATAACTTTCCTTCCAAGGAGTAAGCGTCTTTTAATTTCATGGCTGCAGTCACCATCTGCAGTGATTTTGGAGCCCAGGAAAATAAAGTCTGACACTGTTTCCACTGTTTCCCCATCTATTTTCCATGAAGTGATGGGACCAGATGCCATGATCTTTGTTTTCTGAATGTTGAGCTTTAAGCCAACTTTTTCACTGTTCACTTTCACTTTCATCAAGAGGCTTTGTAGTTCCTCTTCACTTTCTGCCATAAGGGTGGTGTCATCTGCATATCTGAGGTTATTGATATTTCTCCTGGCCATCTTGGTTCCAGCTTGTGCTTCTTCCAGCCCAGTGTTTTTCATGATGTTTGTTTCTCACGATCTTTGTAAATAGGTATGTGCATATATGTATATGTAAACATTTATTTACTTTGGTTCCTTAAGCTTGTTTTCTACTTGCCAACATACTCTTTTTTACTAAGAGGCTTACTGAACTCTCCATGCCTGGATAACTCCTTACCCTTCTTTCAGCCTGAGCTCATTGCTCCTTTTCCTTGAGAAGCCTTTCTCAACCTCTTCATTTTTTTTTTAAATGGCATTATATTCTGCTGTGTTTTCCTATTTCCTAGAAATTTTCACAATTTAACTTATGCTTTAATATATATTGAATTTGTTTCAGTTTTCTGAAAAAAACTATGAAAACTACCATCTTTCAGTTTTCTCTAATAGATGTTAAGTCATAAAAGGAGAGGAACAATATCTGTTTTTTTTGTCATTTCTCAGAGCCTACTTTGATGCCTGGAGTATATTAAGTGTGCAGTATGTATTAATTAAATGAGTGAATATCTATTTCATAACTTCTCCTTTCTTCATTACTTTCTTCATTACTTTCTCCACCCATTACTCTTGGTCCAATACATGCATCCATGAATGTGCACAAAGATGTGTGTGTGTGTATGTTCCTTCTATACCAATAACTGTCCCCTTTAAACATAGCACCTGGAACCTGTCAGTTTCCACAGCAGCTTCCCCTCTACCCTCACATAAAACCTACTTCCTTTGACATCATGCTACTCAGCTATTACCCCCTATCTCTCCTCAACCTGTTTATCTCCTGACCATATGTCTGGTTCCCGCAATGTCACTTTCCAGAACTAGACCTTCATCATGTTTCCATATGTTCATTTACACATGCATAGATGCAATAGATATTTGTTGAGTCCTTATGATGTGCCAGATCCTGTGATCGAGTAATGAAGGTCTGGATTTCCCTATTCTCCAAGATCTGGGATGAAATCTTGATTCCTTCTAATCTAAGCAAGAACAAGTGCTAGGAGATTTCCCTTCTACACGCACTGTACTCTCTGGCTACCCAAAGAATCTTACTGATTCTTACAGGCATCAGAAGCTTTTAAAGAGGACGAGGGGGAATGGAAGTATTTGGATGAGCTGAGAAAGTCTTGAAACACAGATGCCTTTGAAATCCTCTGTAGTTAGCTACTGATGTGTGCTTTCACCAGAGAGACATGGGCCTACACTACCCCCTTAACACAGGCAGAGCTATTCTCACAGTATGCTCTTTTGTGATTCTGTGGCCCATCCATTCATCTGCTTTCTTCTTAATCTGCTAATCATCTCTAATATAACAAGCTTTCACTAATTATGCTTTTGTTTTAGTGATTAATTTTTACTAGAAACTCTGCCTTTTATAAACCATAACTCTTCATTTCCACAACTGTATTTATTTATTTTAATGAAAAGTGCTCCATGAAGCTAATTTATAGCTAAAAGGCTAAATATTGATTCTTTTATTTTTTTTTTCTCTTTGCAAAACATGTATCACAGCACTCGTGGGTGGCTCTAGCACCTTAGGGAGAAAGTCACAGCAAGGAAACTCTAAGAAAAAAGAATATTAATATACTTCAATATACAGTGTCACCACTTTCACTTTATGCTTCATAACATTATGCCATAGTCCAGCTAAGGCAGGAGAACATGAAGTTGGTCTGACAAAAATCTTCACAGTTGTGGGAACTCTTCTTGCACAATTCAGCTTTCAAGGTGGACAACAGAGTTCAGGATTAATTGGGACTCAGTTTTCTCTAGGTAATTAGGCCTAAAGATAAGCACTGTGACTGAGATAGTAATTTAGATGATTCTTGAAGTCCAAGAAATGCAAAACGGCAAAATGGTCGTCTGAGGAGGCCTTACAAACAAGTGAGAAAACAAGAGAAGTAAAAGGCACAGTAGAAAAAGAAAGATATATCCATCTGAAAGCAGAGTTCAAAAGAATAGCAATGAGAAATAAGAAAGCCTTCCTAAATGAACAATGTAAAAAATAAAAAAAAATAAAAAAAAATAGAGGAAAACAATAGAATGGGAAAGACTTGAAGCTCTTCAAGAAAATCTTAGTATCAAGAGATACTAAGGGAACATTACATGCAAAGACAGGTACAATAAAAGACAGAAAAGTATAGACCTAAAAAGCAGAAGATGTTAAGAAGATGGGGCTATAATATACAGAATCAGTTCAGTTCAGTTCAGTCGCTCAGTCGTGTCTGACTCGGCGACCCCATGAATTGCAGCACGCCAGGCCTCCCTGTCCATCACCAACTCCCAGAGTTCACCCAGACTCACGTCCATCGAGTCAGTGATGCCACCCATCCATCTCATCCTCTGTTGTCCCCTTCTCGTTCTGCCCCCAATCCCTCCCAGCATCAGAGTCTTTTCCAATGAGTCAACTCTTCACATAAGGTGGCCAAAGTACAGATGTTTCAGCTTTAGCATCATTCCTTGCAAAGAAATCCCAGGGCTGATCTCCTTCAGAATGAACTGGTTGAATCTCCTTGCAGTCCAAGGGACTCTTAAGAGTCTTCTCCAACACCATAGTTCAAAAGCATCAATTTTTCGGCACTCAGCCTTCTTCACAGTCCATCTCTCACATCCATACATGACCACAGGAAAAAAAAAAGCCTTGACTAGAAGAACCTTTGTTGGCAAAGTAATGTCTCTGCTTTTGAATATGCTAGCTGGTTGGTCATAACTTTCCTCCCAATGAGTAAGCGTCTTTTAATTTCACGGCTGCCATCACTATATGCAGTGATTTTGGAGCCCCCCCAAAAAAGTCTGACACTGTTTCCACTGTTTCCCCATCTATTTCCCATGAAGTGATGGGACCAGATGCCATGATCTTCGTTTTCTGAATGTTGAGCTTTAGCCAACTTTTTCACTCTCCACTTTCACTTTCATCAATAGGCTTTTGAGTTCCTCTTCACTTTCTGCCATAAGGGCAGTGTCATCTGCATATCTGAGGTTATTGATATTTCTCCCGGCAATCTTGATTCCAGCTTGTGTTTGTTCCAGTCCAGCGTTTCTCATGATGTTCTCTGCATATAAGTTAAATAAGCAGGGTGACAATATACAATCTTGACACACTCCTTTTCCTATTTGGAACCAGTCTGTTGTTTTATGTCCAGTTCTAACTGTTGCTTCCTGACCTGCATACAAATTTCTCAAGAGGCAGATCAGGTGGTCTGGTATTCCCATCTCTTTCAGAATTTTCCACAGTTTATTGTGATCCACACAGTCAAAGGCTTTGGCATAGTCAATAAAGCAGAAATAGATGTTTTTCTGGAACTCTCTTGCTTTGTCCATGATCCAGCAGATGTTGGCAATTTGATCTCTGGTTCCTCTGCCTTTTCTAAAACCAGCTTGAACATCTGGAAGTTCACGGTTCACATATTGCTGAAGCCTGGCTTGGAGAATTTTGAGCATTACTTTACTAGCGTGTGAGATAAGTGCAATTGTGTGGTAGTTTGAGCAGTCTTTGGCATTGTGTTTCTTTGGGATTGGAATGAAAACTGACTTTTTCCAGTCCTGTGGCCACTGCTGAGTTTTCCAAATTCTTATGGCATATTGAGTGCAGCACTTTCAGAGCATCATCTTTCAGGATTTGAAATAGTTCAACTGGAATTCCATCACCTCCACTAGCTTTGTTCGTAGTGATGCTTTCTAAGGCCCACTTGACTTCACATTCCAGGATGTCTGGCTCTAGGTCAGTGATCACACCATCATGATTATCTAGGTCATGAAGATCTTTTTTGTACAGTTCTTCTGTGTATTCTTGCCATCTCTTCTTAATAAATCTGCTTTTGTTAGGTCCATACCATTTCTGTCCTTTATCGAGCCCATCTTTGCATGAAATGTTCCCTTGGTATCTCTAATTTTCTTGAAGAGATCTCTAGTCTTTCCCATTCTGTTGTTTTCTTCTATTTCTTTGCAATGATTGCTGAGGAAGGCTTTCTTATCTCTCCTTGCTATTTTTTGGAACTCTGCATTCAGATGCTTATATCTTTCCTTTGCTCCTTTGTTTTTGGCTTCTCTTCTTTTCACAGCTATTTGTAAGGCCTCCCCAGACAGCCATTTTGCTTTTTGCACTTCTTTTCCTTGGGGATGGTCTTGATACCTGTCTCCTGTACAATATCACGAACCTCATTCCGTAGTTTATCAGGCACTCTATCTATCAGATCTAGGCCCTTAAATCTATTTCTCACTTCCACTGTGTAATCATAAGGGATTTGATTTAGGTCTTACCTGAATAGTCTAGTGGTGTTCCCTACTTTCTTCAATTTAAGTCTGAATTTGGCAATAAAGAGTTCATGATCTGAGCCACAGTCAGCTCCTGGTCTTGTTTTTGCTGACTGTATAGAGCTTCTCCATCTTTGGCTGCAAAGAATATAATCAATCTGATTTCGGTGTTGACCATCTGGTGATGTCCATGTGTAGAGTCTTCTCTTGTGTTGTTGGAAGAGGGTGTTTGTTATGACCAGTGCATTCTCTTGGCAAAACTCTATTAGCCTTTGCCCTGCTTCATTCTGTATTCCAAGGCCAAATTTGCCTGTTACTCCAGGTGTTTCTTGACTTCCTACTTTTGAATTCCATAATGAATTATGAATTCATTTTGAATTTCAAAATGAATTCCATTTTCTATAATGAAAAGGACATCTTTTTTGAGTGTAGTTCTAAAAGGTCTTGTAGGTCTTCACAGAACCGTTCAACTTCAGCTTCTTCAGCGTTACTGGTTGGGGCATAGACTTGGATTACTGTGATACTGAATGATTTGCCTTGGAAATGAACAGAGATCGTTCTGTCATTTTTGAGATTGCATCCAAGTACTGCATTTTGGACTCCTTTGTTGACCATGATGGCTAATCCATTTCTTCTGAGGGATTCCTGCCCACAGTAGTAGATATAATGGTCATCTGACTTAAATTCACCCATCCAGTCCATTTTAGTTCACTGATTCCTAGAATGTCTACATTCACTCTTGCCATATCTTGTTTGACCACTTCCAATTTGCCTTGATTGATGGACCTGACATTCCAGGTTCCTATGCAATATTGCTCTTTACAGCATTGGACCTTGCTTCTATCATCAGTCACATCCACAGCTGGGTATTCTTTTTGCTTCAGCTCCATTCCTTCAGTCTTTCTGGAGTTACTTCTCCACTGATCTCCAGTAGCATATTGGGCACCTACTGACCTGGGGAGTTCCTTTTTCGTATGAGGTATACAAAAAAAGATCTTAATGACCCATATAACCACAGTGGTGTAATCAGTCACCTACAGCCAGATATCTTGGAGTGTCAAGTTAAGTGGGTGTTAGGAAGCATCACTGTTAACAAAGCTAGTGAAGGTGATGGAATTTCAACTGAGCTATTTCAAATACTAAAATATGATGCTGTTAAAGTGATGCACTCAATATGCCAGCAAATTTGGAAAACTCAGAAGTGGCCATAGTACTGGAAAAAAGGCTGTTCTTATTCCAATCCCAAAGAAAAGCAATGCCAAAGAATGTTCAAACTACCACACAATTGTACTTGTCACACACGTTAGCAAAGTAATGCAAAAATCCTCCAAGCTTGGCTTCAACAGTACATGAACTGAGAACTTCCAGATATTCAAGTTGGATTTACAAAAGGCAGAGAGGAATCAGAGGAATCAAAGATCAAATGATTCATTGGATCATCAAAAAAGCAAGAGAATTACAGAAAAACATCTACTTCTGCATCACTGACTTCAGTAAATCCTTTGACTGAGTGAATCACAGCAAACTGTAGAAAATTCTTAAAGAGACTGGAGTAACAGACCATCTTACCTGCCTCCTGAGAAATCTGTATGCAGGTCAAGAAGCAACAGTTAGAACTGGACATAGAACAACAGACTGGTTCCAAATAGGAAAAGGAATACATCAAGGCTGTATATTGTCACCCTGCTTATTTAACTTATATGCAGAAAATATCATGTGAAATACTGGGCTGGATGAAGCACAAGCTGGAATCAAGATTGCCGGAGAAATAACAATAACCTCAGATATGCAGATGACACCACCCTTATGGCAGAAAGTGAAGAAGAACTAAAGATCTTCTTGATGAAAGTGAAAAAAGAGAGTGAAAAAGCTGGCTTAAAACTCAACCACATAAAAACAAAGATCAAGGCATCTGGTCCCATCATTTCATGGTAAATAGATGGGGAAACAATGGAAATAGTGAGACTTCATTTTCTTGGGCTCCAAAATCACTGCAAGTGGTGACCGCAGCCATGAAATTAAAAGACGTTTACTCCTTGGAAGAAAAGCTATGGCTAACCTGGACAGCATATTAAAAAACACAGATATTAATTTGCTGACAAAAGTCTGTCTAGTCAAAGCTATGGTTTTTCCAGTAGCCACGTATGGATGTGAGAGCTGGACCATAAAGAAAGCTGAGGGACAAAGAACTGATGCTTTTGAACTGTGGTGTTGGAGAAGACTCTTGAGAGTTGCTTAAACTGCAAGGAGATCCAACCAGTCTATCCTAAAGGAAATCAGTCCTGAAAATTCATTGGAAGCACAGATGTTGAAGCTGAAGCTCCAATATTTTGGCCACCTGTTGCAAAGAACTGACTCATTGGAAAAGACCCTGATGCTGGGAAAGATTGAAGACAGGAGGAGAAGAGGACGATAGAGGATGAGATGGTTGGATGGCATCACTGACTCAATGCACCCGAGTTTGAGGAAGCTCTGAAAATTGGTGATGGACAGAGAGGCCTGGCCTGTTGCAATCCATGGAGTTGCAAAGAGTTGGACACGAATAAGTGACTGCACTGAACTGAACTGAACTGATGCAGTCCAGGATGTATAGAGAAGTAGAATAGGCCAAGACCAAACAGAGAGACTGGCAGTGAATGAAGCATTCAATAGACTGTTTCCATACATCTAAAAATATGTTAGTAGACATGACAGAATTAGAAATGTGAATGGGTAGTAAAGATTTAGAAAATAATGGTTAAAATATCTGACAAGGACAATTAAGGATCTAAGGAGATGGTCATGGGTTTGAATAGATAAAGTAAAATAGAGGAAATGTCATTGTAGCTTGAGGAGAAAAAGCAAGCATGAAATTAATATGGATGATTATTATTGCTTATTTAATTTTCTCCCTGTTAAGATTTAAATTCTGTAAAGAGAGGTGTCATACCAGTCTACATAATATTCCTAGCTCCCAGAACAATGCTTAATGCATGACTGACAATCAATAAAATGTGTAGTTGAGACTTCCATGATGGTTCAGTGGTTAGGATCTTGCACTTCCATTGCTGGGGGTGCCAGTTTGATCACTGTTTGGGAAACTAAGATCCCACAAGTCACACCGTGTGGCCAAAAAACCCCACAAATTTGTTGGAAATATAATAAATAGATGTTTTTAGTATAGACATTGAAGACACTTAATGCCCTCTATTTTAGCTATATCTAAGTCAAACGATGTAAAAACACTTTCTCTGGCTCATTGGACTTTGCAGGACCTTCATCTTCTGCTTGGGAAAATATAAGTTCAAACCTCATCTTGCTAGATTGTATTAATTGTTTGGGTCTCAGTTTAGTCATCAGTACTTACAGAGAGTCTTTCCTGTTCCACTGTGTTTTAGTTAGATGTCCTTATATTTTCATAGAATCTTGACTTATTCTAATCTTGGACTCACTTTAATGCAATTTTGTATTTAAATCTGCCTCTTTTAGTATACTGAAATCCCAAACAGATTAATGGCCATGTCTTACTCATCATTACTTTCTTCCCTCACTATGAAAGAAACAAATTAAAACAAGTTAGCATTTGCTTCTCTCCTAGTGGCCAAACAAACTTAGTTTTTTATATTGCCCAGTCTCAATGAAGAGGCATAGAAGTAAATTCTCAAACACCATAAATGTGAGGGTGTGTGCTGCTTAGCTGCTCAGTTGTGCTTGACTTTTTGAGACTCCATGAACTGCACCCCACCAGGTTCCTCTGTCCATGGGATTCTTCAGACAAGAATACTGGAATGGGTTGGCATTTCCTTCTCCTGGGAATTTTCCTGAGCCAGAGATCAAACTCACATCTGCTATGTCTCTTGCATGGCAAGCAGATTCTTTACCTGTTGAGCCATCAGAGAAGCAGATGTAAGGTAAAATTTGTGTAATATCTGCAGAGGATAAATTGACATCTTCAATCACAATTTAAAATGGAAATATTGTTTAATTCTAAATTCTACTGGAAAAATGTATCCTTCAAATATATTTATGTAAGTAAAACAAGATTGATAGAAAGGACTTTGCAAGCATATTTTGAGTATCAAAGACAATGTGAACAGTTTAAATGACCAGCCACATAACTGGGAATATGATTATGATGTATCCATATATGATTTTCCATATAAACATTAAATAGAATGCAGGAGATAGTGATATATTTCTATGGAAAATCCTGAAGGTGCTGAAAGTGTGTATATTTATGATCTTGTTTGTGTCATTTTGGGGGCTTCCCTAGTGGCTCAAATGGTAAAGAATCTACCTGTAATATGGGAGACCCAGAGACCTGGGTTATATCTCTGGGTTGGGAAGATACTCTGGAGAAGGAAATGGCAACCCACTTCAGTATTCTTGCCTGGAGAATCTGATAGATAGAGGACCCTGGCTGGCTACGGTCCATGGGGTTGCAAAGAGTCATACATGACTGAGCAACTAACAATTTGTTTCATTTTCAATAGTACATGTGTATTAATTATGTGAGCAAAATGTATTTTAATAAAATAAGAATAAAGAAATTATTACTTCCTTTAGAGGTAAGAGACTAAAGATGTGTAAGGAAACATTTTATATATATATATATTAGTCACTCAGTTGTTTCTGACTCTATGCAACCCCATGGACTGTAGCCCACCAGGCTCCTCTGTCCATGGAATTCTCCAGGCAAGAATTCTGGGGTGGATTGCCATTTCCTTCTCCAGGGAATCTTCCCAACCTAGGGATTGAACATGGGTCTCCTGAATTGCAGGCAGATTCTTTGCTGTCTGAGCCACCAGGGAAGCCCTATGTAGATAACAAAGTATTGCAAGGTTTAAAATAAAAGTGGCAAATATATATATATATGAATGATTGGTGAGTTATGCCATCAGTAATTTTTATCATTTTTTATTTTATACTACTCTTTATTGTTTGATTCTTTTAAACCTTGTAATACTTTGCTTACTTTAATTCCCTCAGATTTCACAACAGATTTATCCACAACTGTATTCATTTCTTCAGTTCTTATTTGGCTTTTAGAATTCTTATTCAAATATCTGCAGCAAATATTTCTTGCCTTCATCACTCTTTAAGGCCAAGCCCTAACTTCCTCATTAAGTGCTGATATTTGTCTCCTAGTTCAAGGAAACAGAGGTAATTATTGTCCAAAATGGATTTACTTCAAACATTACTCCCACCTCCTACTAGAAGAGGACCCATCTTTTTCTCTAGTCTTAGGGGACAAAGGACCCTCCCCCTGCTCAATGTCTGCTTTGTATCTGACCTATCTCTTAAATTACTTCCTTTCTCTCTCTCCCCTCTAGATCTTTGTCCTTACACAATAAGCATGCTCTAGTGTCTTCCTTCCTAAGGAAACATATATATAAGATTAATAAATAATATCTTCTGATCTTGAGTCAGTACCTATTTACTGAGCCAAAAGTATATGGTGCATGCCAACTCCATTTTCCTGATCAATAATTATTTCTCAATTCACTGACATGTGGTTTTAGTTATCAATAATCAACTGAAACTTTTATCTAAAAATTACTAAAGCACATATTTCAAACTTGAGTGGAATAAAACCAAGTCTATTCTTTCTTTTCCTACCATGCCAAACACTGTTTACCATTCATCCCTACTAGAAAACCTCTACTCCCTTAACTTCTGTTATTCTTGGACTTCTGACCATTCTTTCTCAGTCTGTTTATAGATCCTTTATCTTTGACCAATCCTTCAAATAAATGCAAGATAGTAGTCATTGGTATATTTCTTTAGGCTTACACAATGTTTTTAAAAATGTTAAATAATTATCAGTATGTAATACTTGTTAGATTTCATATCAAATTTTCCAATTTATAGTTTTTCTTGAGAAATGACACTATGTGATATTACCACTGTGTCCACATTCCCCCAAGCCAAAAATTGGCAGAACATTGTAAATACTGCCTTTCCACACAATTCATGCACATCTGCTTCTCATTCATCCTGATGTGCCACCAACCTACTTCAGACAGGTGTTAAGGAAACCCTAAACATACCAGTCCATCCTAAAGGATATCAGTCCTGTGTGTTCATTGGAAGGACTGATGCTGAGGCTGAAGCTCCAATACTTTGGCCACCTCATGCGACGAGTTGACTCATTGGAAAAGACCATGTTGCTGGGAGGGATTAGGGTCAGGAGGAGAAGGGGACGACAGTGGATGAGATGGCTGGATGGCATCACCGACTCGATGCATGTGAGTTTGGGTGAATTCCGGGAGTTGGTGATGGTCAGGGAGGCCTGGCATGCTGTGATTCATGGGGTCACAAAGAATCAGACACGACTGAGCGACTGAACTAAATTGAACTGAAACATATCACTAATGTAACACTACAATAAAAATGTTTCACCATTCTCTTTATATGATATATTAATATTTTTACATATAAATTATATCCCAATACTATATTTTCAATTTCTAGAAGTTCTTTTTTATTCTTTGACATGTTCTGTTTTTTCACTGTCATACATTTCTTCTATTCTTTGACATATTCTATTTTTTCAGTCATATATTTCCTTTATTTTTATTTTTAATGAATTTTATGTCTTTAAAATTTTGCTTTTTATTTTGTAGTGTTCCATTCTCTGAAGTTTTTGGGAGGCCTAAACTTTCTGCTTATCTTATCTGCTGACTTTTTGTCACGATTGAATATTTTTCACATGTAGTGTGACTTTCAGTTTTGTGTCTATCTCCAGTGAAACTTTTTCTGCAAAATTGTGTAAAACTTATGTGGAGGAATGTCTCTCTAAAGCATAGCTTTTTCTTCTACCAAAGTTCAAAGTATATAACTGTCCTGAGACAACTTTTTATGCTGAGAACAAAAAGTGGTCCTGAGACAAGTTTTGATTTCTTGTCTTGGGTCATTTCAGGATTACATTGTAGGAAAATATCAGTACACAGCCAGAAAACAGACCTCTGTATTAGTAGGCCTATGGTTTAAAATTCTCAGGGAGAGCATTCTTTTTTCTTCCACTACACAATTTCAATGCTGAAACACTTAAGGTTTCCTACTATTTTCCTTGGACATGTACATTCTAGCCTAATTTTCAAAGGGTATGTTTGAACAGGTCTCAATTCCTGTTCCTAGTCAAGTGTTAACTCACAATCTCTAAGCTTACAAAGAGCTGGCACAGAAACTACTTACCTGTTCTCCACCATGCTCATCTGTTTTTACTTTATTTCAAGTGTTTTCCTTATTTCTTGGTGTATATACCTAGCTATATATTTAAAAGTTGTTTGTTATATGAGTTACCTCTTTGAGGAATACTGTAGGAAAGAATATTTTCAGTTTGCTCAGTCATGTCTAATTCTTTGTGACACTACAGAATGTAGCCCACCAGGCTCCTCTGTCCATGAATTTTCCAGTCAAGAATACTGGAGTGGGTTGCCATTTATTTCTCCAGAGGATCTTCCCTACCCAGGAATTGAACCTATGTCTCCTGTGTCTCCCACATTAGCAGGAAGATACTTTACCACCGAGACACCTAGGAAGCCCTCAGTTTGTTTAGTCCACTATATTTGCAGAAATAGAAATCCACATTTAAAATTTACCTTAACATAGCATTGGTTTAATAATTTACAAATCTTAAAAAAAAGACACAAAATAATAATTTAGAAAAGAATACATTATTTCATGATTGATATAAAAAATATTTGACCCTCTCTAAAATATTTTTTTTAGTTTTTGGTAATATACTTGAATATGCTTAATTATTTTAAAAATTCAGTTTACATCTTATGAAAAATTAATTAAAGATCTAGTAAGAAATTCAATTAGTTTTAATATTTATGTGCCTGCCATACCTGGAAATAATACTCCTAAAGATTTATAGATTGATGGAAAAAATATACTTTTATTAAATAATTTTCTTTTCCACTCAAAAATTATTCTAAAATTGATTTTTAAAATTTCATTGTTCCCTTTTCTCCACACCCTCTCCAGCATTTATTACTTGTAGACTTTAGTATCACAGCCATTCTGACTGGTGTGAAATGGTACCTCATTGTGGTTTTGATTTGCATTTCTCTGATAATGAGTGATGTTCAGCATCTTTTCATGTGTTTGTTAGCCATCTGTATGTATTCTTTGGAGAAATGTCAATTTAGTTCTTTGGCCCATCTTTTAATTTGTACATATACACAATGGAGTATTACTCAGCCATTAAAAAGAATACATTTGAATCAGTTCTAATGAGGTGGATGAAACTGGAGCCTATTATACAGAGTGAAGTAAGCCAGAAAGAAAAACACCAATACAGTATACTAATGCATATATATGGAATTTAGAAAAATGGTAACAATAACCCTGTATCAGATCAGATCAACTGCTCAGTCATGTCCGACTCTTTGTGACCCCATGAATTGCAGTATGCCAGGCCTCCCTGTCCATCACTAACTCCTGGAGTTCACTGAGACTCACGTCCATTGAGTCAGTGATGCCATCCAGCCATCTCATCCTCTGTCGTCCCCATCTCCTCCTGTCCCCAATCCTTCCCAGCATCAGAGTCTTTTCCAATGAGTCAACTCTTTGCATGAGGTGGCCAAAGTACTGGAGTTTCAGCTTTAGCATCATTCCTTCCAAAGAAATCCCAGGGCTGATCTCCTTCAGAATGGACTGGTTGGATCTCCTTGCAGTCCAAGGGACTTTCAAGAGTCTTCTCCAACACCACAGTTCAGAAGCACCAATTCTTCAGTGCTCAGCCTTCTTCACAGTCCAACTCTCACATCCATACATGACCACAAGAAAAACCATAGCCTTGACTAGACAAACCTTTGTTGGCAAAGTAATGTCTCTGCTTTTGAACATGCTATCTAGGTTGGTCATAACTTTCCTTCCAAGGAGTAAGTGTCTTTTAATTTCATGGCTGCAGTCACCATCTGCAGTGATTTTGGAGCCCAGAAAAATAAATTCAGACACTATTTCCACTGTTTCCCCATCTATTTGCCATGAAGTGGTGGGACCAGATGCCATGATCTTCGTTTTCTGAATGTTGAGCTTTAAGCCAACATTTTCACTTTCCACTTTCACTTTCATCAAGAGGCTCTTTAGTTCCTCTTCACTTTCTGCCATAAGGGTGGTGTCATCTGCATATCTGAGGTGATTGATATTTCTCCTGGCAATCTTGATTCTAGCTTGTGTTTCTTCCAGTCCAGCGTTTCTCATGATGTACTCTGCATATAAGTTAAATAAACAGGGTGACAGTATACAGCCTTGACGTACTCCTTTTCCTATTTGGAACCAGTCTGTTGTTCCATGTCCAGTTCTAAATATTGCTTCCTGACCTGCATACAAATTTCTCAAGAGGCAGATCAGGTGGTCGAGACAGCAAAAGAGACACTGATGTATAGAACAGTCTTTTGGAGTCTGTGGGAGAGGGAGAGGGTGGGATGATTTGGGAGAATGGCATTGAAACATGTATAATATCATATATGAAACGAGTCGCCAGTCCAGGTTCGATGAACGATACTGGATTCTTGGGGCTGGTGCACTGGGATGACCCAGAGGGATGGTACAGGGAGGGAGGAGGGTTCAGGATGGGGAACACCTGTATACCTGTGGCAGATTCATGGTGATATATGGCAAAACCAATACAAAATTGTAAAGTTAAAAAAAAATAAATTAAAAAAACAAAACAAAACAAAAAGTTGAGCTAAAAATAAAAAAAAATAAAATTTCATTGTTAAGTGGTGCTGAGAAAACTGGTCAACCACAGTAAAAGAATGAAACTAGAACACTTTATAATACCATACACAAAAATACACTTAAAATGGATTAAAGATCTAAAAGTAAGACCAGAAACTATAAAACTCCTAGAGGAAAACATAGGCAAAACACTCTCTCACATAAATTACATCAGGATCTTCTATGACCCACCTCCCAGAGTAATGGGAATAAAAGCAAAAATAAACAAATGGGACCTAATTAAAATTAAAAGCTTTTGCACAAAGAAGGAAGCTATAAGCAAGGTGAAAATACAGTCTTCAGAATGGGAGAAAATAATAGTAAATGAAGCAACTGACAAAGAATTAATCTCAAAAATATGCAAGCAGCTCTTGCAGCTCAATTCCAGAAAAATAAGCAACCCAATCAAAAAATGGGTTGTTTTCAAAGAACTAAACAGACATTTCTCCAAAGAAGACATACAGATGGCTAACAAACACATGAAAAGATGCTCAACATCACTCATTATCAGAGAAATGAAAATCAAAACCATAATGAGGTACCATCTCAGGCCAGTCAGAATGGCTGCTCTCAAAAAGTCTACATACAATAAATGCTGGAGAGGGTGTGGAGAAAAGGGAATCCTCTTACACTGTTGGTGGGCATGCAAACTAGTACAGCAACTATGGAGAACAGTGTGGAGATTCCTTAAAAAACTGGAGATAGAACTGCCATATGACCCAGTAATCCCACTGCTGGGGATACAGACTGAGGAAACCAGAATTGAAAGAGACACGTGTACCCCAATGTTCATCGCAGCACTGTTTACAATAGCCAGGATATGGAAGTAACCTAGATGTCCATCAGCAGATGAATGGATAAGAAAGCTGTGATACATATACACAGTGGAAAATTACTCAGCCATTAAAAAGAATGTATTTGAATCAGTTCTAAAGAGGTGCATGGAGCTGGAGCCTCTTACAGTGAAGTAAGTAAGAAAGAAAAACACTGATACAGTATATTAACACACATACATGGAATTTGGAAAGATGGTAATGATGACCCTATATGCAAGACAGCAAACAAGACACAGATGTAAAGAACAGACTTTTGGACTCTGTGGGAGGTGAGGGCGGGATGATTTGAGAGAATAGCATTGCAACATATATATTATCATATGTGAAATAGATCACCAGACCAGGTTCAATGCAGGAGACAGGGTGTTAAGGACTGGCCCACTGGGATGACCCTGAGAGATGGGATGGGGAGGAAGATGGGAGGGGGGTTCAGGATGGGGGATACATGTACATCCATGGCTGATTCAGGTCAATGTATGGCAAAAAAAAACACTACAATGTTCTAAAGTAATTAGCCTCCAATTAAAATAAATAAATTGATTTTAAAAATAAATGTCTCAGTTAAAATATGAAAAAAAATTCATTTTTAAT
Source organism: Bos indicus (assembly GCF_029378745.1). Taxonomy (NCBI): domain Eukaryota; kingdom Metazoa; phylum Chordata; class Mammalia; order Artiodactyla; family Bovidae; genus Bos; species Bos indicus. The sequence continues at coordinate 61,878,677 of NC_091762.1, read as the reverse complement.
GTCTATCTTATTGACTATGCCAAAGCCTTTGACTGTGTGGATCAAAATAAACTGTGGAAAATTCTTAAAGAGATGGGAATACCTGACCACCTGACCTGCCTCTTAAGAAATTTGTATGCAGGTCAGGAAGCAACAGTTAGAACTGGACGTGGAACAAAAGACTGGTTCCAAATAGGAAAAGCAGTATGTAAAGGCTGTATATTGTTGCCTTGTTTATTTAACTTATACGCAGGGTACATCATGAGAAACACTGGGCTGGAAGAAGCACAAGCTGTAATCAAGATTGCCAGGAGAAATATCAATAACCTCAGATATGCAGATGACACCACCCTTATGGCAGAAAGTGAAGAACTAAAGAGCCTCTTGATGAAAGTGAAAGAGGAGAGTGAAAAAGTTGGCTTAAAGCTCAACATTCAGAAAACTTGGTTTAAAGCTCAACATTCAGAAAACTAAGATCATGGCATCTGGTCCCATCACTTCATGGGAAATAGGTGGGGAAACAGTGGAAACAGTGGCTGACTTTATTTTGGGGGCTCCAAAATCACTGCAGACGGTGACTGCAGCCATGAAATTAAAAGATGCTTACTCCTTGGAAAGAAAGTTATGACCAACCTAGACAGCATATTAAAAAGCAGAGACATTACTTTGCCAACAAAGATCCATCTAGTCAAGGCTATGGTTTTTCCTGCGGTCATGTATGGATGTGAGAGTTAGACTATAAAGAAAGCTGAGTGCCGAAGAATTGATGCTATTGAACTGTGGTGTTGGAGAAGACTCTTGAGAGTCCCTTGGACTGCAAGGAGATCCAACCAGTCCATCCTAAAGGAGATCAGTCCTTGGTGTTCATTGGTTGGGCTGATGTTGAAGCTGAAACTCCAATACTTTGGCCACCTGATGCTAAGAACTGACTCATTTGAAAAGACCCTGATGTTGGGAACGATTGAGGGCAGGAGGAGAAGAGGATGACAGAGGATGAGATGGTTGGATGGCATCACCAACTCAATGGACATGGGTTTGGGTGGACCCCAGGAGTTGGTGATGGACAGGGAGGTCTGGTGTGCTGCGGTTCATGGGGTCACAGAGAGTTGGACACGACTGAGCGCCTGAACTGAACTGAATGTCTATCTTATCTGATGAGAACAAGTTTTTCTTGCATTAAATAACTGCCCCCCCCCAACCACCAATAACACATTTCTTTTGGAAGTTTTTCTGAAAACAATTTGAAAATTCAATTTCCAACTTTTTATAGCTTAAGATTTGAGAATTGTGATGAAAGACAAACACTCTTTTCACTTACAAAATCATATAATGATGAAAATACTTCCAAACTTTCTCAGTTTTCTCTCCATAACAAAAGGTTCTTTTGAGAAAACATGTTCTGACTCATTATAATATCATCTTTACCTTGAAGGAATGAGGTTATTTTTTCCCCAAAAATATTTGCTAGAATAAATGTTCTTGATGACCACTTGCCATTAGAATAAAACCCATCCGTTTGGAACACTTACCTTTTTGAAAAATAAAAGCATTCATTAATTCTATTTAAAATTTTTATATTGTGCAAAATGTTAAACTTTCAAATAAAAGAAAAAATTGTATTAAGAACACATGCAGTTAACCACCTGACTCCAACAATTTTCATTGTGTCTATATCTACTCTTATTTAAATTCAGGTATTTTAAAGAAAATCACATATATCATGTCATTTTTCTATAAATACTTAAGGATATATGTCTAACAAGTAAGTAATTTTTAAGACCACCATAATATTCATCATATGTAACAAAATTAATTTCTTTTTTAAAATTTGCTTCGTTATGTATAACTCATATAATTAAAACCATCAATGTTAAATATACAATTTGACAAGTTTTCTTGAAAAAGACTATTTTGATTTAGTTTTAGACTTACAAAAGTATTTCTAGGTCATACAGAAATTTCTCTTATAGTCTCCTTTCAGTTTCTTCTAATGTTAATATCTCATAACCATGGTACAGTCATCCTTCCATTAATGTCCTTATTCTATTCCAGGATTTAATCCAAGATCATACATTTGTTTAGTGGTTATGTCTCTTCTGTCTCCTTTACTCTATGACATTCCCTTAGTCTTTCCTTGTCTTCCATGACCTTGATGCTTTTGAAAAGATTATTTTGTAAACTGTTCTTCAATTTGAATTTTTCTGTTTTCTCTTGATTAGATAGAGTTTACAGATTTGGGTGAGGAATACCACAGAGTTGCATGTCAATCTTAGTGCATTGCATTAGAGGGTTCCTGAGGTTGATTTGTCTTATTACTGATGGTATTAATCTTGATCACCTGTTAAAGGTCATATCCACTATGTTTTTCTACTGTAAAGTAAATATGATAATTTTTGTTAAATTCACCATTGGCATCTTTGGAGATGATTTTTTTCCTTTGCTCTATTAAATGATTAACCATAACAATGAATTTCCTGATATTGAATCACTTTTGCACCTTAGAATAAACCTGACCTGGTTATGAGTCAGTAGCTCTTTTTCAGTTCTTTGCCATCAAGTAACCAGTAATTTTTTTTTTTTTTTAGCACGGCAGAGTTTCAAGATCCATCTACTTTAGAATATGTAGTAAGCAAAAGAATAAGGCCCAGTTCCACTGTAAACTGTTCTTCATGGTGGAATTCTCTGCCTTTCCTGAAGTAACTGGTATGGCATACATGACCTTGATCCAGGGACCAGGTGAGGGTGGGAGGGGCAATCCTCATGTTACATATTAGTGAGGCTTAACCTAATCACACTGCTCCTTGCTCAGAACTCTTCTGTGGCTCACAACCCTTACTGAGCTTGGCTGCTCAGCATGCCATATGAGGCTATCTAAAAGTGGTCTTTTATTACTAATACCTTCTCAGCTTCATCTCTCGTTGTTACCAGGTTTTCTTCTAGTCCTCCAAGAGTACATGCCAATCAACAGAAATTTATTTTTCTTAGGTTCTTTTTTCTCTCTCAAAACCCTTGGGCTTCTCAGGTGGCTCAATGGTAAAGAATCCACCTGCCAATGCAGGAGACACGGAAGACTCAGGTTCAATCCCTGGGTTGGGAAGATCCCCTGAAGTAGGAAATGGCAACCCCTTCCAATAATTTTGTCTGGAAAATCATATGGGCAGAGGAGCCTGATGGGCTACAGTCCATAGGATCACAAAGGGTTGGACTGAGCATGAGAATATCCTTCCATCACTTCTTCACCTCAGGGACACTTCCTCAGTCCAACCATCATTGCCTCTGGTAAATCCATAGATTATCAAATTACAAAGACATTTTTGCTATCTTGTTCCTTCATCACACTGTAAGATTTTAGAGGCCAAGCTTGTGTTTTATTCATGGTTTCAAAACTAGATCATCCCATAGTCTTAGTGCATAAATAGTAGGTGTTTAATAAATGTGTTTACTGAATGGAATTAAATCAACTTGATGCTTAGCAGAAGTCTGTGCATTTGATTTTATTTTAGATTTAATAGCTTTTATGAAACCACCAATTGACTAGGAAGAAAGTGCTCCTCACATAAGGAATACTTTTGGCATTCTTTCTGACTAAAATTTGTCTTTAATTGAAGAATTCAAAGTCTCCTTTGGTTAGTTATTTGCTCTGAAAAAGGCAAGTCCCTTGACAGCCAAATTCCTTTTAATTTCATTTTCTAAGTCTGGGGGGAAAATAAAAGAAAGCTCTTTACTTATGAACCTTACAAAACATTCTTATAACATCTGATGCACAAATATTGATCCAGGAAGGCGTTACCTCCTGTGGTTACCCTGTGGGTTTCCGCTTCGAATTGCCAAGGAACTCACACTAAAATAGAAAAGTAATGTCATGTTATGTCTTTTTTTTTCTAAATCCTTAGCCATGAAAGTCATATATTTTTAAGCTAACAATAACATCTGCTGACATCTAATGTCAGAAAAATAAAACAGTATAGGTTAAGAAAATGCTTCCCTTCTTTGAAAACAGCTTTTTTTTTTAAAGTTGGCACAGAAGTAGTTAGCTAATTAATTCATGAATAATAGATGATAGAAATTTAAATGGGAAAATGCTTATATTTTTCAGTAATTGCTTTAATGGTTGGATGACCCATCATTTCTTCCCTGTAAGATAGTGGTTTGTTCTTACAGTCTGTGCATTTAGTTGGAAAAAAAAAAAAGTACATTATTTATGTTCAGAAACAAGAAAATAGTTAGATTTCATTTTTTTTATCTATTGCCAATATCCATTTGACAACTACTTTGCCTTTGGTTGGTCATAATTGAATCCCCTATCAATATTATAAAAGTATTTTAAATTTATGTCTAGATAAAATTTTTGTTTGTATTTTTTAATGAAATTAAGATAAAATTTAAGAAACATTGCAATTATATCTGCTGTAAATTTGGATATAGAAACTTCATGCTAAAATGAGTCTATTCAATGAATTTTAGACAATGAAATGCAGAAATTGACACGATTTCAAGACTCCAAATGCATAAATGCATGGACTGAAAGAAAGTGGCCCAACAGTTGATAGTAGCCACCAATGTAATAAAGTTCTCCAAAAAAAAAAAAAGTTTTATCCAAATAATTGCTATGGATTAATTTATTCAGTAAATTCTCCTTTGCCTCAAATGATAGGGACTGGATCAGTCGTTGAAAACTATAGGAAAGAGAACTAATTCAGGATATGCTTTGAAAAGGATAGGCTTGCTTTGAGAAAAGATAAGGTTCATTTATTAGAAGGAAAATATAGCTTGGTGTATGTATGGTACTCAGAATCTACTAAATAGGCAAGGAATTTTACCAGATTTGTTGCTATTGTTTAGTCCCTCTGTCCTGTCTGACTCTTTGCAACACCATGGCCTGCCAGGCTCTTCTGTCCATGGGATATTCCAGGCAGCAATAATGGAGTGGGTTGCCATTTACTAGAATAGTGGTTCACAATTTTTTTTAATCTCAGGACCATACTTCATATATATGGACATTAATAACTCTAAATGGGCATGAATTTGAGCAAAGTCCAGGAGATAGTGGAGGACAGATGAGCCTGGTATGCTACAGACCATGGGGTTGGACACGACTTATTGACTAAACAACAACAAATTACTGAAGACTCAAGAAACTTTTGTGTATGTGGAATACTTACTACATTACAAAAGAAAATTAAACAATTGTTAATAAATTATTTATTCACTTATTTGAACATAAATATAAATATTAATTTTTAAATACTGCTTCAGTTTTTAAAAATTAGTGAGAAAATGACAAGGCAGACTTCTTATTAGGTAGCTCAGGGGTAAAGACTCTGCCTGCAATTCAGGAGATACGAGTTTGATCCCTGGGTCTGGAAGTTCCCCTGGAGAAGAAAATGTCAACCCACTCCAGTATTGTTGCCTAGAAAGTCCAATGGACAGAGGAGCCTGGCAAGAGTTGGACATGGCTTTGTAACCGAACAATCTTCTGAATATCCTAATAGAACAGCTGGATTCTTGTAATTGTTTCTGTGTTCAGTCTATTGCACTATCATATGTACATAATCTCTGGAAAACTCCACTGCACGTTTGTAATGGAATGAGAGTAAAAAAAGCAAGTAAGATCCCAGTATTATTATTAAAATTGTTTTTATTTTATAGACTCCCTGCAATTATCAGTGCAATCCCAGGGGTTGCAAAAAACACTGTACTTGAAAATCTCAAAGGTTCAGTTCAGTTCAGTCACTCAGTCGTGTCTGACTCTTTGCGACCCCATGAATCGCAGCACGCCAGGCCTCCCTGTCCATCACCAACTCCCGGAGTTCACCCAGACTCACGTCCATCCAGTCAGTGATGCCATCCAGCCATCTCATCCTCTGTCGTCCCCTTCTCCTCCTGCCCCCAATCCCTCCCAGGATCAAAGTCTTTTCCATCGAGTCAACTCTTCACATGAGGTGGCCAAAGTACTGGAGTTTCAGCTTCAGCATCATTCCTTGCAAAGAAATCCCAGGGCTGATCTCCTTCAGAATGAACTGGTTGGATCTCCTTGCAGTCCAAGGGACTCTCAAGAGTCTTCTCCAACACCACAGTTCAATAGCATCAATTCTTTGGCGCTCAGCCTTCTTCACAGTCCAACTCTCACATCCATACATGACCACATGAAAAAGCATAGCCTTGACTAGATGGACCTTTGTTGGCAAAGTAACATCTCTGCTTTTGAATATGCTATCTAGGTTGGTCATAACTTTCCTTCCAAGGAGTAAGCGTCTTTTAATTTCATGGCTGCAGTCACCATCTGCAGTGATTTTGGAGCCCAGAAAAATAAATTCTGACACTGTTTCCACTGTTTCCCCATCTATTTGCCATTAAGTGATGGGACCAGATGCCATGATCTTCGTTTTCTGAATGTTGAGTTTTAAGCCAACTTTTTCACTCTCCTCTTTCACTTTCATCAAGAGGCTCTTTAGTTCCTCTTCACTTTCTGCCATAAGGGTGGTGTCATCTGTATATCTGAGGTTATTGATATTTCTCCCGGCAATCTTGATTCTAACTTGTGCTTCTTCCAGCCCAGCGTTTCTCATGATGTACTCTGCATAGAAGTTAAATAAGCAGGGTGACAATATATAGCCTTGACATACTCCTTTTCCTATTTGGAACCAGTATATTGTTCCATGTCCAGTTCTAACTGTTGCTTCCTGACCTGCATACAGATTTCTCAAGAGGCAGGTCAGGTCGTCTGGTATTCCCATCTCTCAGAATTTTCCACAGTTTATTGTCTCGGGCATCCAATTTTATTCTGGGCAACTTATCCTCCTACCTTGTGTTCCTGAACCAAAATCATATACGGTTATCTTATCATTTTTTAAAAGGAGAATGTAAAGACGAGTAATTTGGTTTTTTTTCCCCACCCTTTTCTGTTTTTATAATCTGTGAATTTAGCAGTGAAAAGAAAAAAATGTATATAGGTATAGGCATGCATATAATCTTTCAAAGTCAATGAGTTGATTATGTATCAAAGGAAAAATAATGAGTTACATTTCTGTCTTCAAAATTTGTGGGGGATATAACCTTAAAAAAGTCAGTTAATCATGATAACTACACAGCTCACATAGTTGTTGAGAGAATAAAAAAAATAATAATGATGACATATAATTTCATTGATTCATGCTGTTTCTGTGCTTCTTTTAAAGTGCAATAATCATTTTGTAATTCATTTAAGTAGATATTTTCTTTGCATTTTGTGTCTTACTATTATACTTATGTGATGTTTTCAAACTGACCAGCAACCAGTGAATATTTAGGCAGACAATGTGTCTGGGACAGGGTCTACATATGAATATATATATATGTGTATATATATATATATATATATATATGTAATGTACTTTTATTACATATATTTTTTCAGAACTTTACATCTTACAAGAGCTATCAATAAAATAAAATTCTAAATATATTTTCTGTGTTAACTGTGAGGCCCTTGAAGAATGGGACTTTGTCTAATTTGCATCGATTAGTATAATAAAGCTTTTTAAGGATATCCATTTCCTCAGTTCAAAAATTCTCTCTAAAACTCTGACAAATTTTCATATATTTTCTTGTTGAAAACTAAATAATGAGGAACTCATTCCTCATAAAGCAGCTCATATCACTTGAGAAAATAGTTTCTCTTCAGCTGAAAACATGTCCCCTTCTGTTTTCTAATTCATAAATTTTAAGTCTCTGTATTTTCACTTCTCTGCAGTTCCTGAACATAATCTCTAAGCACAAACTGTCTCTCCTGAATCCATAAAAATAATTTCTGCCTTGTTATTTCTGATCTGTCTATATTGCCTTTTACCAACCACAGGAGACATAGTGACCTACTTATGTAGTCTAGATGAGAAAGCTTCCTGTACCATGACACACCTGACATAATTTTCTTTACTTCTCCATTCATTGCAGCCATCATCCAGTTGGGTAAACTGGATGCATGTAAAATCTGATGAAGATTATGAAGACACTGAAATCAACCTGGCCACTGTTTTTTAGTTCTACCTGTCTAAAATGAGGCAAAGTCATGGTATTTTTGCTCTGAGATTCTATTTAGTGGAGGAGACAGTCATGCACAAAATATAACATTGTATCAGTCAAGGCAGACTTTGAGATGTATTGCAGATAAAAACAAATGAGTGCCAAATCCAAGAGCTTAATTTTTAGTGGATGGATGAGGAAGAAAAAAATTTTTAGATTGTAAGAACTGTTGAAATTAAATATGAACATCAAGGGAGTAGTAACATTGATTAAAGTAGGTATTTTTTTCAGACCATCTAGTAAATAAAGTCAATAAATTTTTATCGATTTGCAATCCACTGATACTTCTTGCATAATTTGATGTGTTGACTTTTACTTTCTTCCTGTATCTTGAAATACTTTTTCTATTTTGATCCCTGTCACTTCATTCTTAAAAATCCCACACCTTTCTTTTATGATATCGCTGATTTCTAACTCCTTTAATGCCTTAAGCAAGAGAATTGTCTTCCCCAACTGTGGTGTTGGAGAAGACTCTTGAGAGTCCCTTGGACTGCAAGGAGATCCAACCAGTCCATTCTGAAGGAGATCAGCCCTGGGATTTCTTTGCAAGGAATGATGCTGAAGCTGAAACTCCAGTACTTTGGCCACCTCATGCGAAGCGTTGACTCATTGGAAAAGTCTCTGATGCTGGGAGAGATTGGGGGCAGGAGGAGAAGGGGACGACAGAGGATGAGATGGCTGGATGGCATACTGACTGGATGGACATGAGTCTGAGTGAACTCCGGGAGTTGGTGATGGACAGGGAGGCCTGGCGTGCTGCGATTCATGGGGTCACAAAGAGTCGGACATGACAGAGCGACTGAACTGAACTGAAGTATTCTCAATAACAAGATGACAGATCCCCCACTTTCTACCGTGTTTTAGTAATATCAGTATTATCTTTCTTGAGTATCTTTTCCTGAGTTTTCAGATAGTGAGTTGCTACATACGAATTGAATGATATCAGTTGCAATATGACCAAAAAATAAATTGTTACAAATGAGCTCAACTATCACTGTTTCTAAATGTTTTTAATCTTTTAACAAATCATGACAGCTACCTGTTTATGCCTACAATATTCTCACTTACTCATACTCTAACATGCTTTAATGCATGGGACGAGGTTGGCATGCTGGAGATAGTATAGGATGCTTCAGCCTGCCTCATCTCTACTGCACAATTTGCTTTATTTTCCTGAATATTTGGGGGGAATACTCAGCAATACCTTTCGTGATGTGTTCACACGTGTTTGGCATTTTTCATGAGAACACAGCATGGTGACATCAATATTTACTCTCCTTTCAAAATGAGTATATGTTAGAGCCTCCAATATTTTTGGTGACTCACACATAACAGTCTTAGTCAATCATATGTGATGAGGATAATATAAATGTTTTAAGACCAAGTTAATTTTATTTTAAGGAGCAGATGAGACTAAAACAGAGCCTAAGCTTATCATTTATATATTTAGCCATCTTTTCTTTTGGGTGTTACTAAAGATATTTCCTAATCCTTCTTGGTTCAATTAAGTGACTTATCTGTCACTTAATTAGTAAAAGTAAAAAAGTTATTGTGAAAAGCAAAGGAGAAAAGGAAAGATATAAGCATCTGAATGCAGAGTTCCAAAGAATAGCAAGGAGAGATAAGAAAGCCTTCCTCAGTGATCAATGCAAAGAAATAGAGGAAAACAACAGAGTGGGAAAGACTAGAGATCTCTTCAAGAAAATTAGAGATACCAAGGGAACATTTCATGCAAAGATGGGCTCGATAAAGGACAGAAAAGGTATGGACCTAACAGAAGCAGAAGATATTAAGAAGAGATGGCAAGAATACACAGAAGAACTGTACAAAAAAGATCTTCATGACCCAGATATTCACAATGGAGTGATCACTGACCTAGAGCCGACATCCTGGAATGTGAAGTCAAGTGGGCCTTAGAAAGAATCACTATGAACAAAGTTAGTGGAGGTGATGGAATTACAGTTGAGCTATTTCAAATCCTGGAAGATGATGCTGTGAAAGTGCTGCACTCAATATGCCAGCAAATTTGGAAAACTCAGCAGTGGCCACAGGACTCGAAAAGGTCAGTTTTCATTCCAATCCCAGAGAAAGGCAATGCCAAAGAATGCTCAAACTACCACACAATTGCACTCATCTCACACGCTAGTAAAGTAATGCTCAAAATTCTCCAAGCCAGGCTTCAGCAATATGTGAACCGTGAACTTCCAGATGTTCAAGCTGGTTTTAGAAAAGGCAGAGGGACCAGAGATCAAATTGCCAACATCCGCTGGATCATGGAAAAAGCAAGAGAGTTCCAAAAAACATCTATTTCTGCTTTATTGACTATGCCAAAGCCTTTGACTGTGTGGATCACAATAAACTGTGGAAAATTCTGAAAGAGATGGGAATACCAGACCACCTGATCTGCCTCTTGAGAAATTTGTATGCAGGTCAGGAAGCAACAGTTAGAACTGGACATGGAACAATAGACTGGTTCCAAATAGGGAAAGGAGTGTGTCAAGATTGTATATTGTCACCCTGCTTATTTAACTTCTATACAGAGTACATCATGAGAAACGCTGGACTGGAAGAAGCACAAGCTGGAATCAAGATTACCGGGAGAAATATCAATAACCTCAGATATGCAGATGACACCACCCTTATGGCAGAAAGTGAAGAGGAACTACAAAGCCTCTTGATGAAAGTGAAAGAGGAGAGTGAAAAAGTTGGCTTAAAGCTCAACATTCAGAAAATGAAGATCATGGCATCCTGTCCCATTACTTCATGGGAAATAGATGGGGAAACAGTGGAAACAGTGTCAGACTTTATTTTTCTGGCTCAAATATCACTGCAGATGGTGACTGCAGCCATGAAATTAAAAGATGCTTACTCCTTGGAAGGAAAGTTATGACCAACCTAGATAGCATATTCAAAAGCAGAGACATTACTTTGTCAACAAAGGTCCATCTAGTCAAGGCTATGCTTTTTCATGTGGTCATGTATGGATGTGAGAGTTGACTGTGAAGAAGGCTGAGCGCCAAAGAATTGATGCTTTTGAACTGTGGTGTTGGAGAAGACTCTTGAGAGTCCCTTGGACTGCAAGGAGATCCAACCAGTCCATTCTGAAGGAGATCAGCCCTGGGATTTCTTTGCAAGGAATGATGCTGAAGCTGAAACTCCAGTACTTTGGCCAACTCATGCGAAGAGTTGACTCATTGGAAAAGACTCTGATGCTGGGAGGGGTTGGGGGCAGGAGGAGAAGGGGACGACAGAGGATGAGATGGCTGGATGGCATCACTGACTTGATGGACATGAGTCTGAGTGAACTCCGGGAGTTGGTGATGGACAGGGAGGCCTGGCATGCTGGGATTCATGGGGTCGCAAAAAGTCGGACACGACTGAGCGACTGAACTGAATTGAACTGAAAAAGTTATCAGCAATCTGTTTGGGGTCTTTTATTCAGTGGAGCCTGGTGGGCTGCCGTCTATGGGGTCGCACAGAGTCAGACACGACTGAAGTGACAGTAGCAGCATACAATATACTCGGAGAAGGCAGTGCCACTCCACTCCAGTACTCTTGCCTGGAAAATCCCATCGATGAAGGAGCCTGGTGGGCTGCAATCCATGGGATCGCTAAGAGTTGGGCACCACGGAGCAACTTCATTTTCACTTTTCACTTTTATAAATTTGGAGAAGGAAATGGCAACCCACTCCCGTGTTCTTGCCTGGGGAATCCCAGGGACGGGGAGCCTGGTGGGCTGCTGTCTATGGGGTTGCACAGAGTTGGATCGACTGACCCGACTTAGTAGCAGCAGCATAGTAGCAGCAGCATACCTAACTGACAGACAAAGCTATGTCTGTAATGGACACTTTAAGAAATTACACAACAAATGAAAAAAATCTGAAAAAATACTATTTAAGCGTAGAATTAACAAATTGGGATTCAATTCATTGCTAGGAAGACATTAAGTCACTTGCCACAGTCCAAGATCAGATGGACATATGCGATTCTATCTAGCACCACCAGATGGACAAACTGGTGATACAACTTCAGGAAAATTACTCCTATGCATTTTTCTGCATCCTTCTCTTACCGTACAAGCAAAATAACTGACTCTCTTAAACATTCTGAAATTTAATATTTCTTAATAAAAACAAAATTATGTGATACTTAGAAAGCTTTAAAAAGAGTAATAATTTATGTAGGTTATGCTTTTAAAAGTTAAGTTCCTGACATAATTAAATCATTAGTTTAGCAACAAAATAATTTTTTTAAACAAGCAAAATTAATTTATTTTACATAAAAAATTTGAAAATTTATTTAATATTATTAGATTTGAAATACTTTTTTTTCCTCTTATAACCAAATAGGTAATAGAGATATCATTGGTTTTTTTTTTTTTTTTTAACCATTAACAATTTCACATAGCAAAATCGCTTTCTCTCTAGATATCCTATAACTCTTTTAATGTATCTGTTTTATAATGAGCTAATCAATAGTTACGTGTAATAAAGAGTATGATTTTCAGCATAACAAATCTGTTTTACTCTTCTTCATAGATTTTCTGTTTCTCTATAATTTATTAATTTTTGACAATTTTTTATTGAATTATAGTTAATTTACAATATTCTGTTAGTTTCATGTGTACAGCAAAGTGATTCAGTTATACATATGTATCTTCTCAAATTAGAGTTTTCTCCAGATATATCCTAGTAGGATTGCAGGATCATATAGTAACTTAAAAGTTTTTTAAGAAACATCCACAGTGATCTCCATAGTGGTTGCACCGATTTATATTCCCACCAATTGTGTGGGAGGGTTCCCTTTTCTCCACATCCTCTCCAACATTTATTGTTTGTAGATATTTTAATGGTGGCCATTCTAGTATGGGGTGTACCTTATTATAGTTTTGATTTGCATTTGTCTAATAATTTGCAATATTGACCATCTTTTCATATGCCTATAAGCCATCTGTATGTCTTCTTTGGAGAAAGATCTACTTAGGTCTTCTACCCATTTTTGATTGAGCTGTCTGTTTTTTGATGTTAAGCTATATGAGCTGTTTGTATGTTTTGGAAATTAATACCTTGACGGTTTCATCATTTGCAAATATTTTCTACCATTCCATACATAGTTTTTTCACTTTGCTTATGACTTCCTTTGCTTTGTAAATATTTGACGTTTAATTAAGTATCATTGATTTATTTTTGTTTTATTTCCAATATTCTAGGAGACAGATCCAAAAATATATTGCTGTGAAATATTTCAAAGAGTGTTCTCTGTTTTCTTCTAGTAGTTTTAAAATATCCCCTCTTATATTTAGGTCTTTAATCTGTTTTGAGCTTATTTTTGTATATGGTGTTAGAGAATGTTCTAATCTTATTCTTTTACATGTAGTTGTCTGGTTTTCCTAGTGCCACTTATTGAAGAGACTGTCTTTTCTCCATTGTATATTCTTGTCATGAATTAGTTTGCCATAAGTGTGTGGGTTTATGTCTGGGCTTTCTATCTTGTTCCACTGATCTATATTTCTGTTTTTGCACCACTGCGATATTATTTTGATTACTGTAGCTTTGTAGTATAGCCTGAAGTCAGGGAGCCTGATTTCTCCAGTTCCATTCTTCTTTCTCAAGATTTCTTTAACTATTGGAGGTTTTTTGTTTCCATAAAAATTAAAAAAAATGTTCTAGTTCTATGAACATTGCCATTGTTAATTTAATTGAGATTGCATTGAATATATAAATTGCTTTGCTGTTGGTAGTATGGTCAACTTAACAATACTAATCCTTCCATCCAAGAACACAATATATCTTTCCAACTGTTTTTGTTGTCTTCAGTTTATTCCATTAGTGCATTAAAGTTTTTAGAGTACAGGTTTTTTCCTCCTTAGGTAGGTTTATTCCTAGGTATTCTATTATTTCTGTTGTGATAGTAACTAGGACTGTTTTCCTAATTTCTCTTTCTGATACTTTGTTGTTAGGATATAGAAATGTAGCAGAATTTTTGTATATTAATATTGTATCCAGTAATTTTACTGAATTCTTTAATGAGCTTAGTCGTTTTCTGGTGTGTGTCTTAAGGGTGTTCCATGTGTAGCATCATGTCATCTACAAACAGTGACAGTTTAATTTCTTTTCCAATTTGGATTCCTTTTATTACTGTTTTGATCTTTGCTGTGACTAGCACAGAAAAGTGGCAAGAGTGGACCTCCTTGCCTTGTTCCTAACTTAGAGGAAATCTTTTCAACTTTTTACCATTGGGTATGATATTAGCTATGAGTTTTTTCATACATGACTTTTATTATGTTTCTTCTATGCCCACTGTCTGGAATTTTGCTTTGTTTTTGTCATGAATCAGGGTTGAATTTTATCAAAAGCTTTTTTCTGTGTCTATTGAATTGATCATATAGTTTTTATTCTTCAACTTGTGGTATATTCCATTAATTGATGAGTGGATATTGAAAAATTCTTGCATTCCTGGAATAAACCCCATATGATCATGGTGTATTTTCATTTTAATGTATTGTTGAAATAAGTTTGCTAGTATTTTGTTGAGAATATTTGCATCAATGTGCATTAGTGATATTGCTCTGTAATATTTGTGTGTGTGTGTGATATTTTTGTCTGGTTTCAGTATCAGGGTGATGGTGATCTCACAGAATGTTTTCAGAAATATTTTTTTTTCTCTGAAAATTATGTTCTGTGGAGTTACCCATTGTGACCCTATCTTGTCAATAGAAGTGATGTTTTTATTTTATTTTTTAAGGAGTAAGAATAGACTTCAGCAAAGGGAATAAAGTGATGAAAGCAATGAAGTCAGGGGAATCTGTGCAAAAGATCCTTTATATAATAAAGTGACAGGAGCATATTGGGAGGATGCTTGCTCTGGAATCTCCTTCTGAAGGGTGAAAGGGATGAATCCTTGCAATGAAACAGGAAGCTATTTAATGATATTCAGGTTCCAGGGAATTTAAGTAGTGCCATTTGGTAGCTTTTTTTGTTGAACAGCTACACTATTCAGCAGCAGGCTCAGGTTTTCACAACTGTACAGAGCAAGCATCATGCTACACATTTACATTTCATTTTAAAAACACTGAACTGTAAGCAATTTCATCCAGAACATTCGTATTTGGGCTAGTGGCCAAGATGACAGAGTAGAAGGACCTAAGCTCACCTCCTCTCATGAACACACCAAGATTACAGCTATTAATAACTGCAGAAAAACCATCTATGAAAATTGGAACCTACCAGAAAAAAAAAATCTTCTACAACTAAAGATATAAAGAAGGAACCATAATGAGATGGGTACAAGGGATAGACTCACAATACAATCATATCCCATACACCTCGAGTGGGTGACCTGGAATCTGGATAATAATTGTATTACAGAGGTTCTTTCACAGGAGTGAGAGTTCTGAGACCTGTGTCATGGCATCCCACCTAGGCATCCAGCACTGAGAAGAGACACCCTCAGAGCATTTGATTTTGAAAGCCAGAAGGGTTTGACTGCAGGGGCTCCATAGGATTAGGGGAAATTAAAACTTCACTCTTAAAGAATGCACATAAAATCTCACATGCACTGGGACTAAGGGCAAAAACAGTAATTTGATAGGATCCTGAGCCAGACCTATCTGGTGGTTTTGGAGGGTCTCCTGTGGAGGCAGGGGTGACTGTATCTCACTGTTGGGACATAGACACTGGTGACTGACATACTGGGTAGTATTCATCAGTGTGAACTCTCCTGGAAACTGACATCTTGGCACCAAGACCTGACCCCACTCAAGAGCATTTAGGTTCCAGGGTTAGGATGCCTCAGGTCAAGCAACAAACTGGATGGGCCACAGTCTCACTCCTCAGCAGACCTGTTCCCTAAAGATTTCCTGAGTCCATAGCCAAATCAAGATTTGCCCCTAGACACATTCCGGTTCATCAGAAGGCCAAGACCCAGCACCATCCATCAGTGGGTGTTCCTCGGGAATAGCTGGCTCATGGCACTTGGGTGATGGAAAGGGAAGGCATATCAATTGTTTTCTACAGAGGACTTCAAGGTCAAGAAACAAAACCAGGCTGCCATATACATAAAAATACATATGGCAATTTAGACAAAGTGAGATGATAGAGAGATATTTCAGATGATGAAATAAGATAAAACCCAAGAAGAAGAACTACATGATATAAAGATAGGCAGTCTACTCAAGAAAGATTTTAGAATAATGATCTTAGAAATGATCAAAAAACTAGGGAAATGAAGGATGCACAGAGGGAGAAATTAGGAGTTTTTAACAAAGAATTAGAAAATATAAAGAATAAGAAAACAGAATTTAAAATACAATAACTGAAATTAAAAATGAACTGAAAATGAAAGTGTTAGTCATTCAGTTTTGTCTAACTCTTTGCAACCCTGTGGACTCTAGTCCACCAGGCTCCTTTGTCCATGGAATTCTCCAGGCCAGAATACTAGAGGGGGTAGCCATTCCTTCTCCAGGAGACATTCCTGACCCAGGAATTGAACCCAGATCTCCTGCATTGCAGGCAGACTCTTTACCATCTGAGCCACGAGGGAACGAGGGAAGCACTGTGTTTATGTATATATATATATAAGTCTGGACTTCCCTCATAGCTCAGTTGAAAAAGAATCTGCCTGCAATGCAGGAAATCTGGGTTCAATTCCTGGGTCAGGAAAATCCCCTGGAGAAGGGAAAGGCTACCCACTCCAGTATTCTGGCCTGGAGAATTCCATGGACTGTATAGTGTGGTCGCAAAGAGTCGGACATGACTGAATGATTTTCACTTCACTTCACTTCACTTCATATATATATGAGAAAGTCAAAGTAGCAATACTAATCAGCAAACCTAAAAGCTGATCCTTTAAAAAGATAAACAAAATTGATAAACCTTTAGCTAGACTCATCAAGAAAAAAAAAAAAAAAGAGGTGGGGGAGAGGCCCCAAATCAATAAAATCAGAAACGAAAAAGTAGTAGTAATAACTGACACCACAGAAATAAAATGGTCATGAGACTACTATGAGCAATGATATGCCAAAGAAATGGACAACCTAGAAGAAATGGGCAAATTTTTAGAAAGACACAATCTCGCAAGACTGAACCAGGAAGAAGCAGAAAATATCAGCACACCAATTACCAGTACTGAAATTGAAGCAGTAATTTAAAAACTTCCAACAAACAGAAATCCAGGACAAGATGGCTTCACAGAAGAAGTCTACAAAACATTTAGAGAAAGTTAACACCTATCCTTCTGAAACTATTCCATAGATTTTCTTAAACAATTAAAAAATATTATAACTTCAATACAATGAGATGGAATTTATTACCAGAGACTTGCTAAATCTGGATGTGTTGTTTCTTGAAATTATTACTCTGGAGCCAAATCTAGTCACACTTGTATATGTCTACCTATTATAACATGAACTGGACATTTAGGTGGTATAAGGTTTATTTGCTCAAGGTAGGCAACTAATATAGAAAACAGTTTCTTTTGTGTTCCATTTAGGTTGACCGTCTCCACTCATCCCATTATGGGAGAACTGCCAAATCTCTGCTTCATTTGGGGCTGTGGAGACAGCCCTAAGAAAAATATATGGGAGTTATTTTGCTGTGAGTTTTTAATCTTTTAAGTTTTCCACTGAAACTTGTTTCATTAAAATGGGAGAAACCTGTCAGAGAGCTGCCTCTGTAGTTTGTATTATTTCTTTAGATTTGGTGATCTGCTTTATGTATAGAATTCCTCCTGTGACGGTTTATTGTGCTTTCTAAGCCATAGCATTTCTAGCCATGTTTAGAATTTGCAATGACATTGTTTTGGTTTAATTTGACAACTAACGTATGTTTTAGATTAGTTTGATTTTCACTTAAGGTAATATTTAATAATAGCCTGAGAATTTGAAAGGTTTTTCCAACAGTCATATATAGTATAGCTACTAGAGTTGCCAATTCATGCCACCAAAAAAAAAAAAAAAAGAGAGAGAGAGAAATGTTACTTATTCCTTCAGTATCTGTTAATTTGTTTTTTTTTTTTAAATGAATATTTTGACTGGAGGAAGAATCTGTCCTTTTCCTCAGTGAAAAGCTATTTTCAAATTTTACCTTTGATCAAATTCACAAATATTTAAAAAATGGCTCAGTTTTTATACAGTAGTATTATTCTCAGGAATATAAATGTGATGCTTCATTTCGTGACATTTTCTTTGGGAGTAGAACACAGTTACATGGCAAATGGAACTTTCTGGGATTTTTAACTTCTTTGTACTCATTTGTTTTCTACTGTTCAATATTTGAGTTAAAACCAAGTTGCCTTTTTAAATTTTTCCCCTAGGCTTGAATTCTGGGTCTATCAAATGCTGTTTGTGTGTGTATGCGTGTGTGTGTGTATGTATGCGTGTGTGTGTGTGTGTGTGTGTGTGTGTGCGTGTATGTTCAGTCACTCGATCATGTCTGACTCTTTGCAATCCTATGTACTGTAGCCCACAAGGCTTCTCTGTTCATGAAAATTTCAAGGTAAGAATACTGCAGCAGGTTACCATTTCCTACTCCAGGGGATCTTCCTGACCTAGAGACTTGGCCTGAATCTCTGAGGTCTCTTGCATTAGCAGGCAGATTCTTGGTCACTGCACCACTTGGAAAGCTCCTATCAGATGCTAGAAATGTACAAATAATGCCCAGATTTTGGTCAAAAGCATTATTTAGTTATAAAACATTTAAAAAATAATAACTTAGATAATTCTCAGCCTTGTACTACTTAACTCTTCAGGGGAAAGTAAGTGAAAGTGAAAGGCACTCAGTCATGTCCAAGTCTTTGCGACCCCATGGACTACACAGTCGCTGGAATTCTCCAGGCCAGAATAATGCAGTGGGTAGCTGTTTCTTTCTCTAGATAATCTTCCCAACCCAGGAATCGAACTGGCATGTCCTGCATTGCAGGCAAATTTTTTACCAGCCGAACTACTAGGAAATCCCTAAACTTGAATGTGAAGACTAATATTAGATGATTAATGTAAGGTCACAGAAGGAAGCAAAAATAGAATTATATGTTCTTAATAGTCTACTAATCTTAATGAGCCTTCTCAATAGCTGTGATTGATAGATTATACTTATTAAATACTTAATATCCATAGTAAATTATTTCAGAGATTAGAGTTTAGAATGAAATACAATGGACTTTAGGCATAGTTTCTCTTTTCAATAAAATAAGTTGATGGATAGAGGAAGATGCACACAGATGTTATTCCATTTAAGAACCATAAAGTTCTTCATTAATTCACAAGATTCTAGACACTGCATTGAAGACTGAGGGTGCAAAGATGGGTGATTGTATATCTTGTATGATATAAACTAAGACTTCTGCCTTCAAAGAGAGATAAGTATAGTCAGAGAGATAACCATGTAACATGATTATATTAGAAGAATAAGGTAAGTGACATGAGAAGGTAAGTTGAAAGTAGGTTGAAAAGTGAAAGACCTATGCAAATATTATATTTTCTATATTTCATCAAATTTCTATTTTATCTGGATGGTAAATTTATTGAAGGTGTGGCCTACACCTCACACTATTTTTTGCATCCTCCTTAAGAACTGTATTAGTATTATGCTATGCTCCATATGCTTTAAAAGTTCAGTTCAGTTCAGTCACTCAGTCATGTCCGACTCTTTGCGACCCCATGGACTGCAGCACGCCAGGCCTCCCTGTCCATCACCAACTCCCAGAGTTTACTCAAACTCATGTCTATTGAGTTGGTGATGCCATACAACCATTTCATCCTCTGTTGTCCCCTTCTCCTCCCTCCTTCATTCTTTCCCAGCATCAGGGTCTTTTCAAAAGAGTCAGTTCTTCACATTAGGTGGCCAAAGTATTGGAGTTTCAGCATCAGCTGAAACTTTATGTTGTTTCTTGATGTAGGATTGTATTACTATAAACTTCCCTCTTAGAACTGCTTTTGCTGCATCCCATAGGTTTTGAGTTGTCGTGTTTTCATTATGATTTGTTTCTAGAAGTTTTTTTAATTTCCCTTTTGATTTCTTCACTAACCTGTTGGTTATTTAGAAATGTGTTGTTTAATCTCCATGTGTTTGTGTTTTAGTTTTTGTTTTTTTTTTTAATTTTTTATTGTAATTGATTTCTAGTCTCATAGCTTTGCCTGGAGAAGGAAATGGCAATGCACTCCGGTACTTTTGCCTGGAAAATCCCATGGACAGAGAAGCCTGGTAGGCTACAGTTGATGGGGTCGCAAAGAGTTGGACATGACTGAGCGACTTCACTGCATTTCACTTCACTTCACTAATAGCATTGTGGTTGGAGAAGATGCTTGACACAATTTCAATTTTCTTAAATTTACTGAGGTTTTATTTGTGACCCAAGATGTAGTCTATCCTGGAGAATGTTCTATGTGCACTAGAGAATAAGGTGTATTCTTGTGCATTTGGATGGAATGTTCTGAAAATATCAATGAAATCCATCTCATGTAATGTATCATTTATGGCTTGTGTTTCCTTATTAATTTTCTGTTTTGATGATCTGTCCATTGGTGTGAGTGGGGTGTTAAAGTCTCCTACTATTACTCTGTTCCTGTCAATTTCTCCTTTTTTGTCTGTTAGTGTTTGTCTTATGTATTGAGGTGTTCCTATATTGGGTGCCTCAGCTCAGATCAGTTCAGTCGTTAAGTCATGTCTGACTCTTTGCGACCCCACGAATCGCAGCACACCAGGCCTCCCTGTCCATCACCAACTCCCGGAGTTCACTCAAACTCATGTCCATTGAGTCAGTGATGCCATCCAGCCATCTCATCCTCTGTCGTCCCCTTCTCCGCCTGCCCCCAATCCCTCCCAGCATCAGAGTATTTTCCAATGAGTCAACTCTTCGCATGAGGTGGCCAAAGTACTTGGGTGCCTAGATATTTAAAATTGTTTTGTCTTCCTCTTGGACTGATCCTTTGATTATTATGTAGTGTCCTTCCTTGCCTCTTATAATCTTCTTTTTTTTAAGGTCTATTTTTGTCTGATATGAGGATTGCTACTCCAGCTTTCTTTTGCTTCCTATTTACATGGAATATATTTTTCCATCCTCTCACTTTCAGTCTATATGTGTCTTTAGGTCTGAAGTGGGTTTCTTGTAGACAGCATATATGTGGGTCTTGTTTTTGTATACATTCAGCCAGTGTGTGTCTTTTGGTTGGAGCGTTTAATCCATTTACATTTAAAGTAATTATTGATACATATGCTTCTATTGCCATTTTCTTAATTGTTTGAGGTTGATTTTTATAGATCTTTTTTCTTCTCTTGTATTTCTTGACTATATAAGTCCCTTTTACATTTGTTGTAAAGCTGGTTTGGTGGTACTGAATTATCTTAACTTTTGCTTGTCTGAAAAGCTTTTGATTTCTCCATAAATTTTGAATGAGATCCTTGCTGGGTACAGTAATCTTGGTTGTAGATTTTTTCCTTTCAGTACTTTAAATATATCCTGCCATTCCTTTCTGGCCTGCAGAGTTTCTGCTGAACGGTCAGCTGTTAAGCTTATGGGGTTTCCCATTTATGTTATTTGTTCCTTTTCCCTTGCTGCTTTTAATATTCCTTCTTTCTGTTTAGTCTTCGTTAGCGTGATTAGTATGTGTCTTGGCATGTTTCTCCTTGGGTTTATCCTGTATGGGACTCTTTGTTTCTCTTGGAGTTAATTGACTATTTCATTTTTCATGTTGGGGGAATTTTCAACTATAATCTCTCCAAAAATTTTCTCATACCCTTCCTTTTTCTCTTCTTCTTCTGGGACCCCTATAATTCAAATGTTGGTGTGTTTGATATTGTCTCAGAGGTCTCTGAGACTATCCTCAGTTCTTTTCATTCTTTTTACTTTATTCTGCTTTTCAGAAGTTATTTGGGAGACCCGGGTTCAATCCCTGGGTCAGGGAAGATCCCCTGGAGAAGGAAATGGCAACCCACTCCAGTGCTCTTGCCTGGAGAATCCCATGGAGGGAGGAGCTCGGTAGGCTACAGTCCATGGGGTCGCAAAGAGTTGGACACGACTGAGCGACTTCACTTTCACTTTCACAGTATTGTTTAATTTCAGTAATTGTGTTGTTTGTCTCTGTATGTTTATTCTTTAATACTTTTAGGTCTTTTAAAATTGATTCTTAAAAAATTGATTCTTGCATTTTCTCCATTTTATTTTCAAGGTTTTGATCATCTTTACTATCATTATTCTGAATTCTCTTTCAGGTAGTTTGTCTATTTCCTCTTCATTTATTTGGACTTCTGTGTATCTAGTTTGTTTCTCCATTTGTGTAGTATTTCTCTGCCTTTTTATTATTTTTTTTTTAATTTATTGTGTTTGAGGTCTCCTTTCCCAGGTTTCAAAGTTGAATTCTTTCTTCCTTTTGGTTTCTGCCCTCAAAAGGTTGGTTCAGTGGTTTGTTTAAGCTTGGGTATAGTGTGAGATTTGTCCTAGTTTTTGTTTGTTTGTTTGTTTTTCCTTTGATGGACAAGGCTGAGTGGGGTGGGAATTGTATCTGTGGATGATTGAGTTTGTATTTTTGTTTTGTCTGTTGTTTAGATGAGGTGTCCTGCATAGGGTGCTACTGATGGTTGGGTGATGCCGGGTCTTGTATTCCAGTGGTTTCCTTTGTGTGAGTTTTCACTATTTGATACTTCCTAGGCTTAGTTCTCTGGTAGTCTAGGATCCCACTCCAAAGGCTCAGGGCTTGATCTCTGGTCAGGAACCAAGATTCCACAAGTGGTTTGTTGTGACATTAAGTGAGCTTAAAACAAATATACAAAAATGAGAAATATACAAAAATGATGAACCCCACACAAATGGCAGTTACAAAATCAGGCAAATAATAATTAAAACAATGGAATACACACACACACACACATATGTATATATATGTATATATATATATATACACACATATGTATATATATATATATACACACCCATCAGCAAAGTCAAAACAGTCCAACAAAAATAAAATACAGTAGATTGACCCAGTGAACAAAGGAAATAAAAAGTGTTTACCAGTTAAGAAGAAAACTAAAGCACAAACAGGAAAACAAAACTAAGGTGCAAATTGGGGAATAAAGCAATGAAAATAAAACTAACAAATATATTGCAAGGAAAGGAAAGAAAGAAAATAAAGAAAGAATAGATATGCAAAGTTAAACTGAGGAAGATAAAAAAATTTGCATACATTAAAGATTAATTGCAAGGGGAAAAGAACAGTAGGAAAAGCAAACAAAGGAATAAATATAGAAAATATAATAATAGGTTTGAAAAATTAAAAATAGAAAAAGAGAAAAGAAAGAAAAAAGGGAAACTCCACAGAACTGCAAAAGCTCAATGTAGAGGCAGAGATTTATACCAACAATAAAAATTGTGACTGAGAAAAAAATGCTCAAAAGCTTAATTAGTTTTCATAATGCTAATAAAACAAACAACTACAGCAGAGTGGGAAAAAAGGAAAAAAAATAAAAAATCTACAAGAATCTATAGAACAAGTCAAAATATAAGTATAATAAATTCTTTTATTGAGTCACTGCTGTCAGAGTCCTTTTTCCTCGCTGGGAGTCACAGTCCACCTCACCTCCCTAGGATGTCCTCCAACACTGTGCTGATCTCTTGACCTGCTGTTGGGGCAGCTCAGATTCTAATCTGGTCCTACTCCTGTGTGCTCTTGCCTCCAATGTCTATAGAAGCTATCACAACTATTGTGTTCTGTGGGAGCTGTCAATAATATTTTATATATGCCACAGACAGAATCTGGCTAGTTGATCATGTGGATTTAATCTGCAGCTTGTACAGCTGGTGGGAAGGTTTGGGTTCTTCCTTAGGCACACTAGCCCTGGGTTTCAATTGTGGTTTTATTTCCACCTGTGCATGTGGGTTGTCCACTGGGGTTTGCTCCTGGGGCTGCCCTGGAGGACTTGGGTTTGCCCCTGTGAGGGCCAGGTGAGGAGGTGGTGACCTGCTTGGGTTGCACGGGTTCTGGCAGCACCAGATACTCAGGGGGGTTGGCAGCTATGGCAGCAGGAAATATAGTGCTCTATGGCAGCAGGAAATATAGTGCTCTAGAAGGGTATGGCAACCAGTATTGGCCAATATACACTCCAGTATTCCTGCCTGGAGAACCCCTCTCACAGACCAAGAAGCCTGGCAGGCCAGTCTAAGGGTTGCAGTGTTGGACATTACCAAAGTGACCCTGCACACATAAACAAAAGACTTTTTTTGCCTGTGGCAGCTCTGCCCCAGTGAGAGTTGAGCATGATGGTGGCACAGCTGCTAGGCTTTCAGGGACCCTGGCAGTGCCAACTGTGCAGGGATATGGACTGCCTCCACCGCAGGAGTAATGACTCTCTTTTCAAGCCTCTTGTAGCTGGTGATCAGAAGGCCTCTTTGGCCAGTCTTTCTCCATAGCCCTGCACGTTCAGGCACTTAGAGGGCTTTCTTGTCTAGGGTCCTTCTCTGCTGTTCTGTGCATCAGGCACATAGAGGTTCCCCCTGGCTAGGGTCTTACTCTGAAGATCAATGCATCAGTCACTTAAAGGAGACTCCTGGATGGGATCCTGCTCTGTGTTCAGTGTGTCAGGCTTTTGATGGGCCAGGCTGTCTATTGTTCAGCTGCTGATGCTGGCACGTGGAGAGAGAGAGGCTATGGTGATGGTTCCACCCCCTATGCATGACTCAGCAGTATCACCTTGCTTCCATGGCTTCCTGGCTTTCCTCCACAGGCATTCCCCATCACAGTCTCCTCTCTCTCATCCCCTCAATCCGTCTCTCTGCAGTTAACAGCAGCCCTTGCCCTGAGATTGCTCCACAATCCCTAAACTCCAGATCCCAGCTACTGCATCTTCCAGGAGACCTGCGTCCCTGTCCAAGGTATGTATGGCTGCGGCAAGGACTGGCTGATTCTCATTCCCTTTGGGCTTCCACAGATCATCTGTTTCACTCTCAGCTTAAATGTCTCTCCTCTGACTCAGGCAATTGCCCCAATGTGGGGATCAGACCCCTGCTTCAGTTACCCCACCTACCTAAGGCATGTTCAGTCCACTCCTGTTTTATGCTCTAGTTTCTTCATCCTACCAAGATTTGCCTGGTTCTATATATTCTTTTTCACTGGTCAGGTACTCCTGTCCACTTTCAGCTGGTGTTCTACATGCACTTCTATGTCTGAAGGTGTATTCCTGATGTATCCATGGAGAGAGAAGTACTCCATGTCCACCTACTCCTCTGCCATCTTGTTCTAACTATTCACTGATTTTATATCCAATAAACTTGTGGACTAGTGAAGGACAATATTCTTCAGAAAAACAAATGCTGTTTAATAGAGTACCAAAGAAGATTCTGATTGCTTTGACTTTTCTTTGACATTCTCAATCATCTACTTAATATCCTTAGCCTTATAAGGTCAGTAATGAAGAAGAAATTAAACATTTTCTTTTAAAATATTTAGCAGGGGCAAGCATGGTTCTAACCATGTTGTAAGATTATATTTTTAAAAGAAATGGTCTAAACCCAACATCAAGCCAACAAACCTTAGTGTTAGGAATCACAATCCCAAAATGACTGATAGAGAAGATTCACAGAGGTCAACTGATGCTACTTTAAGAGGCAGTACTGAGAATGAAATCCAAGTTTGTCTAATTCCAGAGTCAATACATTTTAAACCATCAGTTCAGTTCAGTTGTTCGGAAATGTCTGACTCTTTGTGACCCTATGGACTAAAGGACTCCAGGGTTCCCTGTCCATTACTAACTTCTGGAACTTGCTCAGACTCATGTCCATCAAGTCGGTGATGCCATCCAACCATCTCATCATCTGTCATGCCCTTCTCCCGCCTTCAATCTTTCCCAACATCAGGGTCTTTTCTAAAAAGTCGGCTGTCTGTGTCAAGTGGCCAAAGTGTTGGTGCTTCACCTTCAGCATCAGTCCTTCCAATGAATCTTCAGGACGAATTTCCTTTAAGAATTGACTGGTTTGATTTCCTTGCAGTCCAAGGGACTCTCAAGAGTCTTCTCCAACACCACAGTTCAAAAGCATCAGTTCTTCAGGGCTCAGCTTTCTTTATGGTCCAACTCTCACATTCATACATGACAACTGGAAAAACCATAGATGGACCTTTGTTGGCAAAGTAATGTCTCTGCTTTTTAACATGCTGCCTAGATTTGTCATAACTCTTCTCTTCCAAGGAGGAAGCATCTTTTAATTTCATGGCTGCATGAAATTTATACCAAACTCTGCTATATTTTATAATCAAGACAAACAAGCTGGTGAATTTCTTGTTTCTGAGAAATTTTGGTTTTGAAGGCAAGCCTCTGTATGATAGTACTGCAAATGTGGCAGCTCATTATCATTGACTAAGATTCTTGCTATCAACTCTATAAGTTAGTGCTCTTATAATGATAATGACTGTATTATCCATGATATGGTGCTTGTTTAACTAGTTTTGTTAAACTAAAAGACAAGGGTGTTAGTTTCTTCTCATCTATTTCTAAGAACTACGAGCTAGAAAAGATCTGTTTTTATAATACTAGCCGAAATGAATTAAGAGAAACTAAATTACCCTCAAACATATTTGTCACTCCATCTGGAATAACCTCATTCCCAGAAGAAAAAATTGTTGGGGAAAAAAAAAATTAACATCTAACTTCAGACAATAAGATAGTTCTCTTTCCTGTTTTTAAAGCATATTTAAGAAACGGGGAAAACAAGTCCTAAACCCTTAAATGACAAAGTAGACTTAGTGTTTTGATCATTAATAGCTTTGGGTAAAATATAAAATCACTGTGTACAGTCAATGCTGTTAAACTTCAGCATCTTAATTAAAATACACTAAATTTCAAGATGGGCTTTCCTCATAGCTCAGTAGATAAAGAATCTGCCTGGGTTTGATCCCTGGGTCAGGAAGATCCCCTGGAGAAGGAAATGACAACCCACTCCAGTATTCTTCCTTGGAGAATCCCATGGAGGGAGGAGCCTGGCAGACTACATTCATCGTTCTCAAGAGTCAGACATGACCTAGCAACTAAACTAAACTAAATTATGATATAAAAAGTTCCATGCTTCTAGACTGAGTCGTCATGTGTCTTATCTCAAAACCCAGTTATACATAGCTTTCCACTGGGCTGATTGGAGAGAAAAACAAAGCTGAAGGAATTTCCTGAATAAGAAGAAAAAAAAAAAAAGGCAACTGTGTTATGATACCAAGAGTGAAAAATAAACTTAATTGAAGCTTTGATATTGTAGAAGATGAAAAGGTATCAGGCTTGCTTTGAGCATTTTGGTAAAATTTTATGTGAATTAATAATTTCCTGGAATTCTGAATTTGCATATAGGACACTTTAAATGCCAAGGCAGTGCTTCCCACACTCCTTACACATAGCGAGACCTCAATAAATAATCATTAAATAAATGAAAGAATGAAAAACAATTCAGTGCATCTTTCTCATCCTCTATTGAAAATACATTTCAAACTATATTCTTTGGTCCTGACGAGTTCTTTTTTCTATGGGACATGTTTTGGATTTTTTTTTTTTTTGTCTCTCTCTCTCTTTTGTGGCAGGAGAGGCTCATTTTGATTTGTTTTGTTTTGTTTCTGAAGTTTTCACATGTTGAACATCTGGATGTTGTAGCATCAAAGTCAGTTGACACAGCAAGCCAATAGACGGTATTTTTACTCGTAACCAAATGAGATGCATGATTGCCTTTTATCAAGCTTCTTCTTAACTCTGTGAGTAGAATCCGTCTCTGATCAATAAATAACAAATCATCTGTTTCATAAATCAGACCTGTCAAAGCAAAGCAGCACATCGTGCTGGGGCCGCTCTTCTGTGTTTGCTTGGGCCTGGTAGCATCTGGTTAATAAAAGGGCTTCTTATACATTTGACAGTTGTTTGGATATTCTTTTTCAGCACTGTTCAAGTTTACCAGCTATTTAGACTTTCTATTTCTCTTTCCCTCTTTCTTTTCCTTGTACCTCTGAGCTAAGGTTCTCAGCTTATGTGAAGAAAAAAACTGGAGTGGAGAGAAAGAAAAATGCATGAATGGGCCTTGGATTGCTCATTTGAATTTTTAAGATTAATTTTTGCTAAATCACTATATTTCTTCTATCTACATGCAATTTCCATCCTATGATTATGGATTTACTGAAATTTATGAAATTAGTGATCATGAGTCAAAGTGAAAATAACTTGTAAATCCATCTCATTATTTTATTTTATATTTATTCTCTATAAGTATTAATAATAAGATTAACAATTAAACTTATTAATACCCTTCTGCTGTCACTGTTCTTGACTCTCAATATTAAGTTGGCCTCTTTTAAATCTTATAAAAAAAACCTTTCAAAACAAGTGCTAATATTATCTTTATTTTTGAAAGATGAAAAACAATTTAAATTACTTGCTCAAGCCCTTGTGTATTATGTAAGAACTCCATATGTCAACTTCTAGAGCCCACACTCCAAATCATCATCTCGCAAATCTACTCTTTCTATCTTGGTTTCTCATCTTTTCTAACTTAAATTCAATATTTCCTCCAACGACTATGTTATTTCCTTTAAGAAACAGTTCCATTCCTTCTCCATGCATGCATGCTAAGTTGCTTCAGTCTTGTCTGACTCTTCACAACCCTATGGGTTGTAGCCCGTCAGCTTCCTCTGTCCATGGGATTCTCCAAGCAAGAATACTGGAGTGGATTGCCAGGCTCTCCTCCAAGGGATCTTCCTGACCCATGGATCTAATCCACACCTCTTACATCTCCTGCATTGGCAGGCAGGTTCTTTACCTCTAGTACCAACTGGGAAAACTTCCATTCATTCTAGAGTATCCAATTCCTGCCAGCTTTATGGATACAATATATACCAATATACTTCATACTCAACTTGGATTGTTACCTACTTTATTCATACATGGATCCGTATAGCTTATACTATGCTATAAGCTTTTTTTTTTCCAGCAAAAATTACATTTAATAAATCCCTCAGTATTCCCAAAGCATCTAGTAGAGAGTAATTAATTGAACATGTTATTAATATGAGAGTACATGACATTAATCCAACCTGGAATGTCCTGCATTGCAGGTGGCTTCTTTACCAACTGATCTATCAGGAGAGTCATGTTACTTCAAGTACCAGACTTTTCTAGCATTTTAAATTAGAGCTATTTTAATGAGTTATTAAATAAAATGTTTATCAACATTAATTCAGTGGTTAAGAATGGACTCTGGTAAAGTCCTCTACCTATGTCATTAAATTTCCATTGTTATGAGTATTTGATACTATTTACCATGATAGGTCAAGAAGCAACAGTTAGAACTCTGTATGGAACAACTGATTGGCTCAGGATTGAGAAAGGATATGACAGAGCTGTTTGCTGTCACCCTGTTTATTTAACCTATATGCTGAGCACATCATAAGAGATGCCAGCCTGGATGAGTTATAAGCTGGAATCAGACGGGAAAAACATAAACAACCTTATATATACAGATGATACCACTCTAATGTCAGAAAATGAGGAGGAACTAAAAAGCCTCTTGATGAGGGTGAAGGAGAAGAGTGAAAGTGCTGGCTTAAAACTAAATATTAAAAAAACTAAGATCATGAAATCTGGCCCCATTATTCCATGGCAAATAGAAGGGAAAAAGGTGGAAGTAGTGACAGATTTCCTCTTCTTGGCCCTAAAATCACTGTGGCTGGTGGCTGCAGCCCTGAAATCAGAAGAGGATTGCTTCTCGGCAGGAAAACAATGACAAACCTAGACAGTGTGTTGAAAAGCAGAGACATTATTCTACCGACAAAGGTCCATATAGTCAAGACTATGGTCTCCCCAGTGGTCACGTATGCTTGTGAAAGTTGTACCATAAAGGCAGAGCACCAAAGAATTGATACCTTTGAACTGTGGTGCTGGGGAAGACTCCTGAGAGGACAGCAAGGAGATCAAACCAGTCAATCTAAGGGAGATTAATCTCGAATACTCATTGGAAGGACTGATGCTGAAGCTGAAGCTCCAGTATTTTGGTCACCTGATGAGAAAAGACGAGTCACTGGAAAAATCCCAGATGTTGGGAAAGTTTGAGGGCAGAAGAAGAGGGCATCAGAGGATGAGATGGCTGGAGGGCATCACTGATGCAATGGACAGAAACTTAGACAAACTTTGGGAGATGGTGAGGGACAGGGAGGCCAGGAGTGCTGCTGTCCATGGGGTTGCAAAGAGTTAGACAAGACTGGGTGGATGAACAACAGCAACAACAAACGTAACAGAATAAGGTAAATAGATTTTTCCTTTTTCTACTTCTTGGAAGTCCTTGCATTCATTTTTCAGTCTTATGTTCAAACATTTTAGGGATGACAGTTGGGTATCTTGCTTCTAGGACTTATTATTCTGGACTGCAAATAAAATTCTGGCAAAAATTACAGAAGGGAGGAAGAACCATTCATTTTTTCTCCATTGTATTCATCTTTTGTTTTTCGTCTCTGTAGTACATCTTACCCATTTCCATAAACCTTCCTTACAACACTTCCTCCCAAAGTTCAACTATAAGCATTGGGTTTCTTACTTAGAATGTGTGTGTTTTTGTAGTAGCAGTAGTAGTAGTAGTCATAGTTGTACTTATTCAGATCATAGATTTGGATTAAACTGCCTTTTCCACCATATGACTTTGAGCAAGTCACATATTTCACCTCAGTTTTCTGTCTTTAAGGTGAAGATTATATCTACCTAACAGGGTTGTAGTAAGAATCAGGCAAGCCTGTTTTCTAAGTATTTACACCAGAACCGGCACATTGTAAAGGCTGTAATAGTATTTGCTAAATGAATAAATAATGTTACCTTTATGTTGAGAATGTATTCAAAGTCTTCTATGGATTTATAAACTAAGCTCCTTAATGCCACTACAATGTGAGTGTACTGCTTTATATTTATTTCACAGTAGGGGACAAAGCATAAACCTAAGAGGAGACTTAGAAAAAATTTCTGATTTTCACACTGTCATTACCACACTCCAGCAGTTTTACTGCACAATTAAAAAGTTCTTTTCTGCATATATGGGCAAATCATCTTTCATTGATGGTTAGTCCAGTCTTTTACATTAAAACAAGCAGTTAAGGTCAATATGCCTGTGTTTCTATATTTGAGGGTATCTGTTGCCTTATGAATCTTGATTGCTCCAATTCCTTTTTGAAAGCAGAGCAAAGAAAAACTTTGGGATTGAACACTGTGTAGTCTATGAACACACAAGCTGGAATCAAGATTGCTGGGAGAAATATCAGTAACATCAGATATGCAGATGACACCACCCTTATGGCAGAAAGTGAAGAGGAACTAAAAAGTCTCCTGATGAAAGTGAAAGAGGAGAGTGAAAAAGTTGGCTTAAAGCTCAACATTCAGAAAACGGACATCATGGAATCCACTCCCATCACTTCATGGCAAATAGATGAAGAAACAGTGGAAACAGTGGCAGACTTTATTTTTTTGGGCTCCAAAATCACTGCAGATGGTGACTGCAGTCATGAAATTAAAAGACGCTTTCTTCTTGGAAGAAAAGCTATGACCAACCTAGACAACATATTAAAAAGCAGAGACATTACTTTGCCCACAAAGTTCCATGTAGTCAAGGTTTTTCCAGTAGTCATGTATGGATGTGAGAGTTGGACTATAAAGAAAGCTGAGTGCCAAAGAATTGATGCTTTTGAACTGTGGTGTTGGAGAAAGCTCTTGGGAGTCCCTTGGACTGCAAGGAGATCCAACCAGTCCATCCTAAAGGAAATCAGTCCTGAGTGTTCATTGGAAGGACTGATGTTGAAGCTGAAGCTCCAATACTTTGGCCACCTGATGCAAAGAACTGACCCATTGGGAAAGACCCTGATGCTGGGAAAGATTGAAGGTGGGAGGAGAAGGGGACGACAGAGGATGAGATGGTTGGATGGCATCACTGACTCAATGGACATGAGTTTGAGTAAACTCCCCGAGTTGGTGATGGACAGGGAGGCCTGGCATTCTACAGTCCATGGGTTTGCAAAGAGTTGGACACGAATGAGAGACTGAACTGATTCTATGAACTCTGGCAGACATCTAATTGTACCTGGCACATGCCTCTTGTCTTGTTAGCTTTCTGGCTTGGCATCATTTGTATTGCCTGACCTTTTTCTCTTGAATTTAATCCATCTTTGGAGAAAACACAGTACATCTATTTCCTACTACTCATTGTGTTCTTTGAACTTAATTTATTTCTTATTAAATTTGGATTCTGTCTCATTCATTCCATTGACTCTCCAAGCAATAATACACTTCAGGCAACATAGTATGCACTAAGCTTAGATAATCAAAATTGATAGTTTCCCTTTCTAAGTCACAGATGGTATGTGTATATATATATATACATATATATACCATATATGGTTTTATATATATATATATGTGTGTGTGTGTGTGTGTGTGTGTGTGTGTGTATACAAACTTCAGAAAACTTCAGAGTTAAAAGCTGATCCCCAGTGGCATTCACAGAGCTGTCTCACACAAATAACTCTGGGAAGGTGCATAAATGTACACTCTCTTCATTCAGTTTCATGTGCCAGAGCCCATTTTTCTTATCACTTATAGTGATGCTTTTCTACTGAGCCAATTTGTTCAGTATATCTTCATTCAGTCAGAGACTGAAATATTCTTCTCAATTGTCTCGGCCAATGTATTTCAAGGGTGAATCCTTTCTTATCCATCTCAATATATTATACATTTTTAATCTGCATTTGAACTCTTTAGAACATAACATTAAATCTTATAAGCTATAATGGGGCATGTTATTACCACATTCCAGTTGTTGGATGCATGGTATATTTGATGTTTATAAAACCAGATTTTTTCCATTTAAAAACAAATGCATGCATATCTAGTATTCAGTAAAGATGCCAGAGTTTGGATCACATTCTGAATGAAGAATATATTAAAACTGAGAAATTTAGGTTAGAACTGGAGATCAAAGAAAATATAAAGATTCCTAAGTTTATTATTTTAAACTTTATTTTTTGGAGGGGAGCAGTATTTGGTCTTAAAAACTGAAACCTCTTTTCTTGATATTTTACAGTTCCTTGTTTAGCTTTGTCACTGCTTTTCTCCTCACTTCAAAGGCTCAAAGTTCACCTGAGTTCTTTTCTGCTTTTATTATAGAAAACTTCAAAATACCAAAAATTAAAGAATAATTTAATAAATGCTGGTATCCCAATACTAAGTTTTGGAAATTTTGCTTGCCATATTTTCTCCAGACCTTCTTTTTAAGAGAGAAAACATTACAAATATATTTGGAAATTCAACATGTATCTCTTTGCAACCCCATTTTGCCCTTCTTCCTTTGACATATTTATCATTTTGAGTTTTCTGTGTGCCATTCCCATATGTGTGTTTTTACTTTTACTGTGTATTTGTATAGCCATAATGCATATTATTCGTTTCTATGTGCTCGGTTGCTTCAGTCCTGTGTGACTCTTTATAACACCATGGACTGTTCTCCCAGCAAGAATACTGGAGAGGATTACCATTTCCTCCTCCAGGTCGTCTTCCGGAACCAGGGATCGAACCTGCATCTCCCGCATGGGGAAGTGGGTTCTTTACCACCTGAGCCACCTGGGAAGCACCAACTTTTGCACACAGTGTTGCAGTGAATGGTCTTGTTTGTGTTTCCTTGTATTCATGTTGCACTGAAGATTTTTTAATAATGGAGTTACTAGTTTGAAGAATATACTCTGGTTTTCCCGCAGATGGTCAAATTTCTTGCTAATGACTGTCTATTTACATGCCTACTTTCTGGGTGTGTAAATCTGCATTTTTTTTTCACATTTTCCTCATGTGATCTTCGTTTTGTTCCAAGCTGATGAATATAACATTGTACTTTGAAATTCACATTTCTATTAATTTCAAGGGATGACAATCTTCTCTGTAAAATGCTCTTCAAAATTTTGCCTCTTTTTTGGTTGTGTTCTTTTGCTTTTGACTTATGGAAATGCTTTATATATTTTGAATATTGCTTCTTTGTTGATCACATGATGTGCAAATATTTCCTCCCAGGCTATATGCATGTTCATGGTGAGTTAACATTACTTTTCTTTTTCTTACTTTTGTTTTATAAATATAGCCATATACATCAATATTTTCTTTTATGACTGTAGTTTCTGAGTCTTGTTTCACTATCCTTGTATTATATTGCCAGCTGAAAAAGATGTTCCCCTAAATTATTCTATAAATTTAAAATTTTGCTATTGCCTTTTACAAGTAAAATCCACTTTTCCTGTGTAGTATGTGTGCAAAGAAGATCAATGGATCCAGAACTATTTACCAAATAGTCGATGTTTTCACCTTTGCCATTTCCATCATATATCTAGATTGCATAATTGCAAAATCTAGGCTCTTATTAAAGTTCTACAGGTCTGTTAATCTATCCCAGTTTAAATAATATATTGAGCCTTAAGGCATTAAAATTGTTTAGCTACTTGTGAAGAATCCCCTCAAGTCTAGTATTATCGAAACCCTTCCTTTTTATTCTTCATTTTTACTCTTTGATGTATAAATATCAGGATTGCCTTATAAAATTTAATGAAATAGCCATATAGATTTTGATTGATATTGCATTACATTTATGAACTAACTTGAACAAATTTGTTATCTCTAGAAAATTTTAAACCTTTCCACCTACTGATTTGACGTATCTCTTCAATTATTTAGATTTTCTTTCTTTTTATAATCTTTTATTAAGAAAAATGTAATTGTTCCTATATATAAGTCTCATTGCTGATGTGACTATTACTTTTTTCTCCCAAAACTTCTTATATATTTATTGACAGCATATGGATACTGTTAATTCATGTTTCTTAATTATGCCAAAATCATTTGTTCAGTTCAGTTCAGTTGCTCAGTCGTGTCCGACTTTTTGCAACCTCATGAATCACAGCACGCCAGGTCACCCTGTCCATCACAAACTCCCGGAGTTCACTCAAACTCATGTCCATCGAGTCAGTGATGCCATCCAGCTATCTCATCCTCTGTTGTCCCCTACTCCTGCCCCTATCCCTCCCAGCATCAGGGTCTTTTCCAATGAGTCAACTCTTCACATGAGGTGGCCAAAATACTGGAGTTTCAGCTTCAGCATCAGCCCTTCCAAAGAACACCCAGGACAGATCTCCTTTAGGATGGACTGGTTGGATCTCTTTGCAGTCCAAGGGACTCTTAAGAGTCTTCTCTAATACAACAGTTTAAAACTATCAATTCTTCAGCACGCAGCTTTCTTCAAGTCCAACTCTCACATCCATAATGACCACTGGAAAAACCATAGCCTTGACTAGATGGACCTTTGTAGGCAAAGTAATGTCTCTGCTTTTGAATATGCTATCCAGGTTGGTCATAACTTTCCTTCCAAGGAGTAAGCGTCTTTTAATTTCATGGCTCCAGTCACCATTGCAGTGATTTTGGAGCCCAGAAAAATAAATTCTGACACTGTTTCCAATGTTTCCCCGTCTATTTCCCATGAAGTGATGGGAGTGGATTCCATGATCTTCATTTTCTGAATGTTGAGCTTGAAGCCAACTTTTTCACTCTCCTCTTTCACTTTCATCAAGAGGCTTTTTAGTTCCTCTTCACTTTCTGCCATATGGGTGGTGTCATCTGCATATCTGAGGTTATGACTATTTCTCCCAGCAATCTTGATTCCAGCTTGTGTTTTTTCCAGTCCAGCGTTTCTCATGATGTACTCTGCATAGAAGTTAAATAAGCAGGGTGACAATATACAGCCTTGACGTACTCCTTTTCCTCTTTGGAACCAGTCTGTTTTTCCATGTCCATTTCTAACTGTTGCTTCCTGACCTGCATATTGGTTTCTCAAGAGGCAGGTCAGGTGTTCTGGTATTCCCATCTCTTGCAGAATTTTCCACAGTTTATTGTGGTCCACACAGTCAAAGGCTTTGGCATAGTCAAGAAAGCAGAAATAGATGTTTTTCTGGAACTCTCTTGCTTTTTCTATGATCCAGCGGATGTTGGCAATTTTATCTCTGGTTCCTCTGCCTTTTCTAAAACCAGCTTGAACATCTGGAAATTCACAGTTCACATACTGCTGAAGCCTGGCTTTCAGAATTTTGAGCATTACTTTACTAGCATGTGAGATGAGTGCAATTGTGCGGTAGTTTGAGCACTCTTTGGCATTGCCTTTCTTTGGGATTGGAATGAAAACTGACCTTTTCCAGTCCTGTGGCCACTGCTGAATTTTCCAAATTTACTGGCATATTGAGTGCAACAATTTCACATCATCATCTTCCAGGATTTGAAATAGCCCAACTGGAATTCCATCACCTCCACTAGCTTTGTTCGTAGTGATGCTTTCTAAGGCCCGCTTGACTTCACATTCCAGGATGTCTGGTTCTAGGTGAGTGATCACACCATCATAATTATCTTGGTTGTGAAGATTTTTTTCTACAGTTCTTCTGTGTATTCTTGCTACCTCTTCTTAATATCTTCTTCTTCTGTTAGGTCCATACCATTTCTGTCCTTTATCAAGCCCATCTTTGCAAGAAATGTTCCCTTGGTATGGCTAATTTTCTTGAAGAGATCTCTAGTCTTTCCCATTCTGTTGTTTTCCTCTATTTCTTTGCATTGCTGTCTGAGGAAGGCTTTCTTATCTCTCCTTGCTATTCTTTGGAACTCTGCATTCATACGCTTATATCTTCCCTTTTCTCCTTTGCTTTTCGCTTCTCTCCTTTCACAGCTATTTGTAAGGCCTCCCCAGACAGCCATTTTGCTTTTTTGCATTTCTTTTCCATGGGCATGGTCTTGATCCCTGTCTCCCTACAATGTCAGGAACCTTCATCCATAGTTCATTAGGCACTCTATCAGATCTAGTCCCTTCAATCTATTTCTCATTTCCACTGTATAATCATAAGGGATTTGATTTAGATCATACCTGAATGGTCTAGTGGTTTTCCCTACTTTCTTCAATTTAAGTCTGAATTTGGCAATAAGGAGTTTATGATCTGAGTCACAGTCAGCTCCTGGTCTTGTTTTTGCTGACTGTATAGAGCTTCTCCATCTTTGGCTGCAAAGAATATAATCAATCTGATTTTGGTGTTGACCATCTGGTGATGTCCATGTGTAGAGTCTTCTCTTGTGTTGTTGGAAGAGGGTGTTTGCTATGATCAGTGCGTTCTCTTGGCAAAACTCTATTAGCCTTTGCCCTGCTTCATTCCATAATCCAAGGCCAAATTTGTCTGTTATTCCAGGTGTTTCTTGACTTCCTACTTTTGCATTCCAGTCCCCTGTAGTGAAAAGGATATCTTTTTTGGGTGTTAGTTCTAAAAGGTCTCTTAGGTCTTCATAGAACCGTTCAACTTCAGCTTCTTCAGCATTACTGGTTGGGGCATAAGCTTGGATTACTGTGATATTGAATGGTTTGCCTTGGAAACGAACAGAGATCATTCTGTGGTTTTTGAGATTGCACCCAAGTACTGCATTTCAGACTCTTTTGTTGACCATGATGGCTACTCCATTTCTTCTGAGGGATTCCTGCCAGCAGTAGTAGATATAATGGTCATCTGAGTTAAATTCACCTATTCCCGTCCATTTTAGTTTGCTGATTCCTATAATGCCAACGTTCACTTTTGCCATCTCCTGTTTGACCACTTGCAATTTGCCTTGATTCGTGGACCTCACATTCCAGGTTCCTGTGCAATATTGCTCTTTATAGCATCAGACCTTGCTTCTATCACCAGTCACATCCATAGCTGGGTATTGTTTTTGCTTTGGTTCCATCCCTTCATTCTTTCTGGAGTTATTTCTCCACTGATCTCCAGTAGTATATTGGGCATCTACCAACCTGGGGAGTTCCCCTTTCAGTATCCTATCATTTTGCCTTTTCATACTGTTCATGGGGTTATCAAGGCAAGAAAACTGAAGTTGTTTGCCATTCCCTTCTCCAGTGGACCACTTTCTTTGTTAGATTTACTTATTTTTTTATCTATTGATTCTCTTAGATATTCTGTCTAAAAAATCACAACTTAAAAACGGTGTTTTTTTTTTTTTTTTTGTCTCCTTACCAATTATCACACTCTCTTTTTTTCCCCTCTTTTATTATTGCATGAGCCAGGACCTCAGTAATGTGTTACCAGAAGTGGTAAAAGTGAATCTCTATGTTGGGCTTCCCTGGTGGCTCAGATGGTAAAAAATTTGCCTGCAATGTGGAAGACAAGGGTTCAGTCCCTGGATTAGGAAGATCCCTTGGAGTTGGACATGGCCATCCATTCCAGTCTTCTTGCCTAGAGAATTCCATGGACTGAGGAGCCTGTCAGACTACAGTATATGGGATTGCAAAGAGTCATGACTGAGCAACTAAGCACAGCACAAGTCAGAATTTTAATAGAGCTGCATTTATTTTCCATACTTAAGGAAGTTTTTTGGAGATACTGGCCACTAGGAGAAGCTAGATACTATTTTTTTTTATAATAGCCTTCTCATGATTGTTCTCCTACAGCCTGTATTGTGACACCTTTGGTGTAGGGTGACTGGGGCTTGATAATCTTGCCAAAGGCAGTTGGTACCTATGTGATTATTTTATTTTTAAAAAAATTTTATTATTATTATTATTACTTTACAATATTGTATTGGTTTTGCCATACATCAACATGCATCCACCATGGGTGTACACATGTTCCCCATCCTGAATCCCCCTCCCACCTCCCTCTTCATACCATCCCTCTGGGTCATCCCAGTGTACCAGCCCCAAGCTTCCTGTATCCTGCATCGAACCTGGACTGGCGATTCGTTTCCTATATGATTATTTTAAATTATAATAAAAGCATGGCATTGTGTTAAGCTGTCAGGCCTCTGAAAAGCATAGAGTAGTTGATGTTATAATAAAATTTTACATGTGTAATAACAATTGCTTACAAGGTTGTGACTTGGCTATGGACATGTATGTATTATATGATGCACTTGAAACTCAAATTCTGTTTACAATATAGGAAAACCATCCTTTGTACCGCAAATATGTCTGCTAGATAAATGATTTTTCTTTTGCGGTAGGAAAGGTGATACTTGTGTCCCAAATTGAGCAATTACATTTCTTTCATAATCTTTACTCCAGTATTTTCTACAGGTTATTTGTGCATAAGTCCTATATGTTGGGCTCTCCTGGTGGCTCAGTTTAGTTCAGTTCAGATTCTCAGTCATTTCCAACTCTTTGTGACCCCATGGACTGCAGGATGCCAAGCCTTCCTGTCCATCAACAACTCCAGGAGTTTACTCAAACTCATGTCCATTGAGTCAGTGATGCCATTCAACCATCTCATCCTCTGTTGTCCCCTTTTCCTCCTGCCCTCAATCTTTCCCAGCATCAGGGTCTTTTTCAATATGAGTCAGTTTTTCACATCAGGTGACTAAAGTATTGGAGTTTCAGCTTTAGCATCAGTCCTTCCAGTGAATATTCAGGACTGATTTCCTTTAGGATGGAGTGGTTGGATCTCCTTGCAGTCCAAGGGATTCTCAAGAGTGTTCTCCAACACCACAGTTCAAAAGCATCAATTCTTTGGTGCTCAGGTTTCTTTATAGTCCAATTCTCACATCCATAAATGACCACTGGAAAAATCATAACTTTGACTAGATGGACCTTTTTTGGCAAAGTAATGTATTTACTTTTTAATATGCTATCTAGGTTGGTCATAACTTTTCTTCCAAGGAACAAGCATCTTCTAATTTCATTGGCTGCAGTCACCATCTGCAGTGATTTGGGAGCCCCCCCAAAATAAAGTCTGTCATTATTTGCACTGTTTTCCATTTATTTGCTATGAAGTGATGGGACCAGATGCCATGATCTGATTTAATTTTCTGTATGTTGAGTTTTAAGCCAACCTTTTCACTTCCTCTTTCAACTTTCATCAAGAGGCTCTTTATTTCTTCTTCACTTTCTGCTGTAAGGATAGTGTCATCTGCATATCTGAGGTTATTCAGACGGTAAAGAATCTGCCTGCTATGCAGGAGACCCAGGTTCAATCCCTGCATCAGGAAGAAACCCTGGAGAAGGGAACTGCAACCCACTTCAGTATTCTTGCCTGGAGAATTCCATGGACAGAGGAGCCTGATGGGCTACAGTCCATGGGGTTGCAAAGAGTTGGACACAACTGAGTGACTAATACTTCCTTCCTTCTTATTCTCTCAAAAGATCAACTGATGGCAGTTATTTATTATATTAAAGACCCACAATTTTTTGTACTCTTGCCTTTTCCTGTCTTTTTATTCAAGTGATTTGGAGTTTAAAAGAAAATGGATGCCAATAGTTCTTGCTTTGCATCTAGTCTCTCTCATAACTTTCTAATCTAAGATATATATTCCTTTCTGTAGGAGTCTAGTCTTTCCTCTCGATGGTTTTTAACCCAATCTTCCATACTTTATTCTGAATACTTTTCTCACATTCAATATATCTGCCAAATCAAACTAGTCACTTCAAGTAATCAAAAATCTTGGCATTTTACTCCCCCTGATTTATGAACTATTTTTACTTTCCTTCTTTGAATATTAACACTTATCAGTCTTACAAGAATATTACAAGATCCAGAGAAACATGTTCCTCCAGTGAAAACCTATGGTTGCACCCTTCTCCCATTAACATTTTATTTGTTTTTTCCTTTAAGGATTCTATTCAATTTATCCAATGTTTATACTTTGTTGCTAAGTAGAAGAACTCAGGTTTCATAGGATAGAACAGCTACATCAAGTTTTTTTTTTTTAACAGTTTTATTGAGATACCATGCCATTAAATTTACCCATTTAAAGTTTACAATTTGATGGCTTGTAAAAAGCATATTCCCTGAGTTGTGCAATCATGTGACAACTTAATTTTAGAACATATTACCATCCACAGAAGAAACTTCATACCTATTAGCAGTCATTCTTCATCTCCCCAATGGCCAAACTCCAGACAACTACTAAGCTACTTTCTGTCTCTATAAATTTACCCATTCTGGACATTTTACATAAATAGAATCGTATAATATGTGACCATTTTCTTTTAATTACAATTTTCATAATATGTTCAAGTTTCATCCATGTCATTCAGTCTTTCATTCTTTTCTATTACTGATGAATAATCCATTGAATAGATATTCCACAATTTATTTTTCCATTCACTGTTGGTGAAAATTTGTTTCTACGTTTTGCTACTTGTCATTGTCTGTTTTCTATATTCTTCCTAGTGGATGTGAAATAGTATGTCATTGTTTTGTGGGTTGTTTTTTAACTTCTCTTGTGAT
Organism: Bos indicus; assembly: GCF_029378745.1. Lineage (NCBI taxonomy): Eukaryota > Metazoa > Chordata > Mammalia > Artiodactyla > Bovidae > Bos > Bos indicus. The sequence goes on along the minus strand of NC_091762.1, from coordinate 61,837,387 downwards.
CTTTATAACACAGAATTATTTAATTTTGCTAAAGTCTAATTATTTTGTTTTTATTTTGTCACTTGGGCTTTTAGTGTCATATCTAAGAAGCCATTAGTTACCCCAAGGTCATAAAGATTTACTTCTATGTTTTCCTCTAAGATTTTCTAATATAATTTTATCCCTTACATATGTGTCTATGATCCAATTTTTAGTTCATTCTTTTGTATGATGTAAGGTAGGATTGCAGTTTCTTTTTTATGTAGTAACTCAATAGTTTCAACACCATTTGTTGAAAATATGATTCTTTTTACATTAAAATATCTTGGCATAATTGTTAAAACTTAATTCATCATAAGTGGAAGAGTTTATTTCTGGACTCTTATATTCAACTGATCTAATTATCTTTATGCAGGAGACACAGGAGATGCAGGTTGGATTCCTGAGCTGGGAAAACCCCCTGAAGTAGAAAATAGGAAGCCGTCTCCATTATCCTTCCCTGGGAAATCCCATGGACAGAGGAGGCTGTGGGCTACAGTCCGTAGGGTCCCAATGAGTTGGACATAACTAAGCACATGACACATGTCTTCATGTGGAATCATCAGTCTCATTTATCTTTAGGTCAGTACCACTCTGTTTTAATTACTGCAGCTTTATAGTAAATTGTGAAATTAGAAAATGTGAGTCCAGGAACTTGGTTCTTTTTCAAGAAAGTTTGGCTGCGTTCTTTAAATTTCCATGTGAATTTTAAGTTCTGATTGTCAATTTATTTTTATTTTTTTTAAAAGTCAGCTAGAATTTCAATTGGACTTATGCTGAACCTGTAGATTGATTTGAGGAATATTGTCATCTTAATGATAGTAAGTCTATTTTATCCATGAATGTGGGATGATATTCCATTTATTTAGATTTTAATTTTTTTAACATTTTTGCAGCTTTTAGTGTACAAGTCTTACACTTTTTAACTGCACTGATTGCGAAATATTTTATTTTTCGTATTATTATACATGGAATTGACTACTTAACTTTATTTTTGAATTGTTCATTGCTAGTTTCAGTTCAGTCGCTCAGTCGTGTCTGACTCTTTGCGACCCCATGAACCTCAGCACACCAGGCCTCTGTGTCCATCACCACCTCCCGGAGTCCACCCAAACCCAGGTCCATCGAGTTGGTAATGCCATCCAACCATCTCATCCTCTGTCGTCTCCTTCTCCTCCTGCCCTCAGTCTTTCCCAGTGTCAGGGTCTTCTATAATGAGTCAGCTCTTCGCTTCAGGTGGCCAAAGTTGGAGTTTCAGCTTCGGCATCAGTCTTTCCAAAGAACACCCAGGACTAATCTCCTTTAGGATCTCCTTGCAGTCCAAGGGACTCTCAAGAGTCCTCTACAGAGATACAATTAAATTTTGTACAATGATCTTGTACCTTGCAACTTTGCTGAACTTGTTTATTAGTTCTAATAGTTTTTGTGAATTTCTTAGAATTTTCTATATACAAATCACATCACCTGAAAATAAAGATGATTACCTCTTTCTTTACAATGTAAATGCCTTTATTTATTTTTCTTGTCTAATTTATGTAAATGAAACCCACAGTGTATGTTGAATAGAAGTGATGAGAGCAATATCCTGATCTTGTTCATGAACCTAGGAAGGAAGTATTCAGTCTTTCACTATTAAGTATAATGCTACCTATAGGGTTTTTATATAATTTTATTATTTATTTATTTGTGGCTGTGTTGGGTCTATGTTGTTGTCAGGGCTTTTTTCTAATTGTGGTGAGCAGGGGTTACTTTCCAGTTGCAGTGCACAAGATTCTCATTGTGGTGGCTTCTCCTGTGGGCATGGACTCTAGGGCACTTGGGCTTCAGTGGTTGCAGGACATGGGCTCAGTAGTTGGGGCTCTCGGGCTCAATAGCTGTGGCACATGGACTTAGTTTCTCTGCAAGGTATGAGATCTTCCTGGATCAGGAATCAAACCCATGTCTCTTGCATTGGCTGGTGGATTCTTTATAGCTGAATCACCAGGGAAGCCCAGCTACAGGGTTTTTATGATGCTTTTTACCAGATTGAAGAAATTCCCTTCTCTTCCTTGATTGCTGAGTGTTCTTATCATAAAAGTGTGTTGCATGCTGTCAAATACTTTATCTGTGTCTATGGAAACCATCATGTGGGGTTTATTCTTTATTATATTAATATGGCATGTTATTTTTCTAAGAGTGCTATAGCAACATTCCATAACTCTTCGGCTGATGTAAAGATACATTTTGCCAAATAACATATGTTCTGAGATATGGACATATTTTCTTTTTATAGGAGACACCACTGTTTCCACCACGTATGGTTCAATGTATTGACTGACTTTTTGGAAGTTGAAACAAACTTGAATTATTGTATTCCTGGGGTAATTCCCTCATGGTCTTGGTGGTTAATCTCTTTTATATGTTGCTGGGTTTGTTTACTAGTATTTTGTTGAGCAGTTTTGTGTTTCTATTTGTAAAAAAATATTTTTGTATCCAGCGTTCATTTCTTGTGATTTATTTGCCTGAATTTTGCTATTGAAATGATAATGAATTAAGAAGTACTTACTTATCCTTTCCCCACATTCTCCTCTTCTTTTTTGGAAGTATTTTTGAAAGTATGGCAATCATTCTATTCTTTAAATGTTTGAGAGAACTCATGAATGATGTATTCTAGGCCTTGGCTCTTCTGGAGCTGTGTATGCTTTGATATGTTGCACTTCTGCTCACATATTATCAAATTTTCAAACTTGTGATTTCTTCTTTGACTTATTGGTAATTTTTGAGAGTATTATTCATTTTCCATACACAAATGAACTTCAAAAATTTTGTTCTATTATCAATTTTTTGTTAAGTTATATATGTTTGGAGAATATGCTTGATATGATTCCATTCTTTTAAAATTATTGAGGCTTATTTTATGGCCTGGAATACAGTCATTTCTAGAGAATGTTCTATGTGCATTTAAGAAGAATGTGTGTTCATTTTTGTTGGGTGGATTCTTCTATAAATATCTGTTGGTCTAGATATTATAGAAGATTCTTGTTGACCTTAGGCCTTGTTGTACTATCCTTTATTAAAAATGGATTGATTGATTCTCTAACAATTAGTTTTACAATTTCAATTCCATCAGTTTTTATTTCAACTATTCTGGGGTTCTATTGTTAGATCTGTATATGAAATGATTCCTACATCATCAAAAATGCCTCCTTTGTTACTATTACAAATGTTTATCTATTTTCCTTTTGTTAGTTTAATTACCCAGATTTCTTTGGTTATTGTTTATATAGTATATCTTTTCCCAAACATTTTTTTTTGAAATAAAAGTTAATTTACAACATTGTGTTAGTTGCAGCAAATTGATTCAGTAATTTTTTTTCAGATTATATTTCATTACCAGTTATTGCAAGATATTGAATATAATTCCTTGTACAGTACAGTTCAATTCAGTTCAGTCATTCAGTCGTGTCCAAATATTTGTGACCCCACGGACCGCAGCATGCCAGGCCTCCCTGTCTATCAGGAACTCCTGGAGCTTATACAAACTCATCTCCATTGAGTCTGTGATGCCATTCAACCATCTCCTCCTCTGTTGTCCCCTTCTCCTCCTGCCCTCAATCATTCCCAACATCAGTTCTGTTCAGTTCCGTCACTCAGTCATGTCCAACTCTTTGCAACCCCATGAACAGCAGCACACCAAGCCTCCCTTGTCCATCACCAACTCCCGGAATTCAGCCAAACCCATGTCCATTGAATTGGAGATGCCGTCCAACCATTTCATCCTCTGTAATCCCCTTATCCTTCTGCCCTCAATCTTTCCCATCATAGGGTCTTCTATAATGAGTCAAATCTTTACATCAGGTGGCCAAAGTATTGGAGTTTCAGCTTCAACATCATTCCCACAAATGAACAACCAGGACTGACCTCCTTTAGGATGGACTGGTTGGATCTCCTTGTAGTCCAAGGGGCCTTCAAGAGTCTTATGCAACACTACAGTTAAAGAGCATCAATTCTTTGGTGTTCAGTTTTCTTCACAGTCCAACTCTCATATCCCATACATGACCACTGGAAAAACCATAGCCTTGACTAGATGGACTTATGTTGACAAAATGATGTCTCTGCTTTTTAATATGCTCTCTAGGTTGGTCATAACATTCCTTCCAAGGAGTGTCTTTTAATTTCATGGCTGCAGTCACCATCTGAAGTGATTTTAAAGCCCAGAAAATAAAGTCAGCGGCTGCTTCCACTGTTTCTCCATTTGCCATGAAGTGATGGGACTGGATGCCATGATTTTTGTTTTCTGAATTTTGAGCTTTAAGCCAAATTTTCACTCTCCTCTTTCAATTTCATCAAGAGGCTTTTTAGTTTGTCTTCACTTTCTGCCATAGGATGGTGTTTTCTGCATATCTGAGGTTATTGATATTTCTCCTGGCAATCTTGATTCCAGTTTGTGCTTCTTCCAGCCCAGCGTTCTCATGATGTACTTTGCATATAAGTTAAATAAGCAGGGTGACAATATACAGCCTTGGTGTACTCTTTTTCCTTTTTGAAACCAGTTTCTTTTCAAATGACTCAGCTCTTCGCATCAGGTGGCCAAAGTATTGGAGTTTCAGCTTCAACATCAGTCCTTCCAATGAACACCCAGGTCTGATCTCCTTTAGGATGAACTGATTGGATGTTCTTGCTGTCCAAGGGACTCTCAAGAGTCTTCTCCAACACCATAGTCCAAAAGCATCAATTCTTTGGCACTCAGCTTTCTATACAGTCCAACTCACATCCATACATGACTACTGGAAAAACCATAGCCTTGACTAGATGGACCTTTGTTGGCAAAGTGATGTCTCAGCTTTCTAATATGCTGTCTAATAACTTTTCATCCAAGGAGTAAGCGTCTTTTAATTTCATGGCTGCAGTCACCATTTGCAGTGATTTTGGATCACTAAAATATAAAGTCTACCACTCTGTCCACTGTTTCCCCATCTATTTGCCATGACATGATAGGAACAGATGCCATGATCTTAGTTTTCTGAATGTTGAGCTTTAAGCCAATTTTTCACTCTCTTTAACTTGCATCAAGAGGCTCTTTAGTTCTTCTTTGCTTTCCGCCATAAGGGTGGGTCATCTGCATATCTGAGATTATTGATATTTCTCCCAGCAATCTTGATTCCAGCTTGTGCTTCATGCAGCCCAGAGTTTCTCATGATGTACTCTGCATATACGGTAAATAAGCAGGGTGACAGTATACAGATTTGACCTACTCTTTTTCCTACTTGGAACCAGTCTGTTGTTCCATGTCCAGTTCTAACTGTTGCTTCCTGACCTGCACACAGATTTCTCAGGAGGCAGGTCAGATGGTCTGGTATTACGATCTCTTTGAGAATTTTTCACAGTTTATTGTGATCCATACATTCAAAGGCTTTGGCATAATCAACAGAGCACAGATTTTTTTTCTGGAGCTCTGAAGCTTTTTCAATGATCCAGAGGATGTTGGCAATTTGATCTCTGGCTCCTCTGCTTTTTCTAAAATTACTTGAACACCTGGAAGTTCACAGTTCATGTATTGCTGAAGCTGGCTTGGAGAATTTTGAGCATTACTTTGGTAGCATGTTATGAAGAAGAAGAAGTGAAGTTGCTCAGTCATGTCTGACTCTTTGCGACCCCATGGACTATAGTCTGCCTGGTTCATCCTTCCATGGGATTTTCCAGGCAAGAATACTGGAGTGGGTTGCCATTTCCTTCTTCAGGGGATCTTCCCAACCAAGGGATCCAACCTGGGTCTCCTGCATTGTAGGCAGATGCTTTCACCATCTGAGCCACCAGGGAAGTCCTGGTGTGAGATGGGTGTGAGATGAATTTGAGATGAGTGCAATTGTGCAGTAGTTTGAGACTTCTTTGGCATTGCCTTTCTTTGGGATTGGAATGAAAACTGACTTTTCCAGTCCTTTGGACTCTGCTGAGTTTTCCAAATTTGCTGGCATATTGAGTGCATCACTGTGAACAGCATCATCTTTTAGGATTTGAAAGAGCTCAACTGGAATTCCATCACCTCCACTAGCTTTGTTGGTAGTGATGCTTCCTAGGGCCCACTGACTTCACATTCCAAGATGTCTGGCTCTAGGTCAGTGATCACACCATTGTGATTATCTAGGGTGTGAAGATCTTTTTTGTACAGTTCTTCTGTGTATTCTTGCCACCTCTTCTTTTGCATCTGTTAGGTCCATACCATTTCTGTCTTTTATTGAGCCCATCTTTGCATGAAATGTTCCCTTGGTATCTCTAATTTACTAGAAGAGATCTCTAGTCTTTCACATTCTGTTGTTTTCCTCTAGTTTTTTGCACTGATCACTGAGGAAGGCTTTCTTATCTCTCCTTGCTATCCTTTGGAACTCTGCATTCAAATGAATATATCTTTCCTTTTCTCCTTTGCTTTTCACTTCTCTTCTTTTCACAGCTTTTTGTAAGGCTTCCCCAGACAGCCATTTTGCTTTTTTGCATTTCTTTTTCTTAGGGATGGTCTTGATCCCTGTCTCCTGTACAATGTCATGAACCTCCATCCATAGTTCATCAGGCACTCTGTCTATCATATCTAGTCCCTTAATTCTATTTCTCACTTCCATTGTATAATCATAAGGGATTTGATTTAGTTCGTACCTGAATGGTCTAGTGGTTTTCCCTACTTTTTCAAGTCTGAATTTGGCAATAAGGAGTACATGATCTGGGCCACAAGTCAGCTCCCAGACTTGTTTTTGCTGATGGAGAAGACTGTATAGAGCTTCTCCATCTTTGGCTGCAAACAGTATAATCAACCTGATTTTGGTGTTTGCTGTCTTGCGATGTCCATGTGTAGAGTCTTCTCTTGTGTTGTTGGAAGATGGTGTTTGCTATGACCACTGTGTTCTCTTGGCAAAACTCTGTTAGCCTTTGCCCTGCTTCATTCTGTACTCCAAGACCAAATTTGCCTGTTACTCCAGGTGTTTCTTGACTGCCTACTTTTGCATTCCAGTTCCCTATAACGAAAAGGACATCTTTTTTGGCTCTTATAATTCCTTGTGCTATACAGTAAATATTGTTGTTTAGCTATTTCATGTATAGTAGCTTTTATCTGTTATTCTCATGTTATTAATTTATCCCTTCTTCCCTCCCTCTCCTCTTTGGTAGCCATAAGTTTGTTTTCTTTTTTTTTTTTTTTTCTTCTTCTTTACCTTTATTTTATTTTTTTTTTTTATTCTTCCAATTTTATTTTATTTTTAAACTTTACATAATTGTATTAGTTTTGCCAAATATCAAAATGAATCTGCCACAGGTATACATGTGTTCCCCATCCCGAACCCTCCTCCCTCCTCCCTCCCCATACCATCCCTCTGGGCCGTCCCAGTGCACCAGCCCCAAGCATCCAGCATCATGCCTCGAACCTGGACTGGCAACTCGTTTCCTACATGATATTTTACATGTTTCACTGCCATTCTCCCACATCTTCCCACCCTCTCCCTCTCCCACAGAGTCCATAAGACTGTTCTATACATCAGTGTCTCTTTTGCTGTCTCGTACACCGGGTTATTGTTACCATCTTTCTAAATTCCATATATATGCGTTAGTATACTGTATTTATGTTTTTCCTTCTGGCTTACTTCACTCTGTATAATAGGCTCCAGTTTCATCCACCTCATTAGAACTGATTCAAATGTATTCTTTTTAATGGCTGAGTAATACTCCATTGTGTATATGTACCACAGCTTTCTTATCCATTCATCTGCTGATGGACATCTAGGTTGTTTTCAAACTTCCTTCATAGCTCTTTCAGTTAAGAACCTGCCTGCAATGCCAGAGACACAGGTTTGATTCCTGAGTCAGGAAGACATCCTGGAGGAGGGAATGCAACCCAGTCCAGTATTCTTGCCTGGAGAATTTCTTGGACAGAGGATCCTGGCAGGTGACGCTTCATGGTGTTTCAAAAGTTGGACATGACTTAGTGACTAAATCATCACAAGTTTGTTTTCTCTGTGTGAGTCTGTTTTGATTTTCAATTATTTCCTTTTTATTTGAATCTAAAGTATGCTTTTGTTTTGTTTTGTTTTGTTTTAATTTTTAAACTTTACATAATTGCATTAGTTTTGCCAAATATCAGAATGAATCGGCCACAGGTATACATGTGTTCCCCATCCTGAGCCCTCCTTCCTCCTCCCTCCCCATACCATCCCTCTGGGTCGTCCCAGTGCACTAGCCCCAAGCATCCAGTATGTTTTTATAGATGTATGTAGTTGGAGATAGTGAAAGACAGAGAAGCCTGTGTGCTGCAGTAGATTAGTCACAAAAAGTCAGACATGACTTAACACTGAACAACAGCAACAGCAAATGGTTGTTTGATGAATTTTTGTCCATTCTGCCAAAAGTTATGTTTCAACTGGGGTGTCTAACCCCTTTACAATAAATATAATTTCTGATAATTAAGCTTCGCCTATGCCATTTTGCTAATTATTTTCCATAATTTATATGTCTCTGTCTATCCCTCATCACTGCTTTGTGTTCAATAGATATATTTTAGAGTATCATGTAATTACCTTCTTGCTCCACTTACAATATTTTAGGTGTTTTCTTAGTTGTTCTCTGAAGATAAAGTTAACAACCTAATTCAAAGCAATCTACATTAATATTGTTAGTTATATTTACAAATACAGTCAACTTTACTGGGCTCTTTCTTGCTTTGTGCAAATCTGATTTATCATCTGATGCCTTTACAATTTATCCTAAAAAGCTACCCTTGTATTTCTCATAAGACACATTTGCTAGTGACACATTCTCTCTTTATGTCTATCATTTTAAAGAATAGTTTTTCTGTATATGGAATTCTTGGTAGACAGTTTTTATTTTTCTTTCAAAATTTTGAATGCCACACCACTGCCTCTGGTCTTCAGTTTTTTCTGATGAAAAGTCAGCTAAAGATTATTAAAGATCTCCTGTGTCTTGTGTAATTTTTCTTGCCTTTTTTTCAAGATGATCCATCTTTGGCTACTGACAGTTTGACTATAACGTGCCATGGTGTGGTTGTCCTAGAACTTAATTTATTTGTGTTTTGCCAAACTTCTTGAATGTATAGAATAATATTTTAAGTAATAAAATTTGGAAAGTTTTTTGTCAATATTTCCTCAAATATTTTTTCTTCTCCATTTTTTCCCCTTATCTTCTTCTCAAACTCTCAGTATATGTTGGTACATTTTTTTGGTATGACAAAAGATTTTGAGACTCCATCTAAATTTTAACCTTCCTTTTTCTTGCTGTTCCTCAAACTGGATGATTTAAAATGAACTAACTCCAAGTTCATGGATTCTTTCTTCCACCAGTCCAAATCTTCTGTAGATCTCCTCTAAAGAATTTATCTTATTTTGTACTTTTCAACTCTAGATTGTCTATTTGCTTCTTTTATAATTTCTATCTACCAATGTATAGTATTAGTGAGACACTGTGGCTATAATTCATTTTACTTCTTTAGATATAGTTTACTTTAGTTGTTTCATCATATTTATAATGACTGATTTAAACTCTTTGTTTATTAAGTTCAACATCTGGACCCCTTCTGGGTCAGTTTCTTTATACTGCTTTTTCCCCCAGTGTATGGGCCATACTTTCCTGTTACTTTATGAGTTTTATTTTATTTTATTTTTTTAGATGAAAGCTGGACACTTTACATCTTTAAATATATCTTACTGTGGAAATTCTGGAACTCAAACCCCGCTTTCAGAGTTTGATGCTGTGGCTGCTTTGTTGTTGTTGTTGTATTCATATTTAGTTAGTTAATGATTTTCTTGAACTAACCTGTAAGGTTTACCTTTCCTGTAGTGTGTAGCCAAAATTTCCCCTTGGTTAACTTAATGATGATTGGTCAAAGATTTCCTTAATTTCCTTGAACCAATAAGTCTTCCACTCTTTACTGAGAAGCTCTGTTTACTGAGATTTACCATCAACACTCAAATTTTACAATCTCACATATTCTTTACTTCTTACCTGGGCAAAGCTTCAAAATCAGCTAGTGGTGAGAGACTGAAAGATTTTCAGTCTTTTACTAGGGATGCACCCAGTCCTGTATGTGTGTATGAACTTTTAAAACTCCAGAAATATATCAGAGCTTTTCAAAACGCCTTTGGACATCTTGTTCTGTGGATCTTCCTTTTAAATTTTTAGCCAAGTTCTTATTTAACCTAAATAGACATTGCAGCCTTAAGCAGCTCTCATGTTAAACAGTTTTTGCTGAATATTTTCCACAAACACTTTGGGAATAGGTATTTTCTTGCAGGGGAAATTCCTAATCTGGTAAAGTAAGAACAACATGCTATAAGTGGGACTTTTCCAGAGAGCTGTTAAATAGATCAAATAGTGACAGTGCTCTAGGGTTGGAACTTCTCAAGATCCAAACCTGGTCTTCTATTCCAACAGTTACATAACTTCTGGTTTTCACAGCTACTATGGTTGCAAGGTTGTTGGTTTTCAGTTTAGCAGAGCTGAGGATGGTGAGATGGGAAGAAATAAGGTTATAAGTCCATAAACTCTGTTGCTCTTACCAAAAGTCAGCAATGCTTCTTGAATAAATGCTCCCCATATTTTTATAGGAGAATCCCCATGAACAGAGGAGCCTGGTAGGCTAGAGTTCATGGGGTTGCAGAGAGTCAGATTTCACTGAGCAACTAAGCACATATTTTTCAAATCTTTGTCTAATTTCCAGAGTTTGAAAAAGTTGATTTTGACTATTTTTACCTATTTTCTGTTGCTTTTAGGGAGGAGTAGATTTATGAAGGCCTCACTCTACCTTTCCATATGAAGCGTTGTCTCCCACCATAGGGTGAAGGTCAGGAAGGGTGGCAGTGAGGAGATACCCCTCGTCCAAGGTAAGGAGCAATGGCTGCATTTTGCTGGAGCAGCCATGAAGAGATACCCCATGCCCAAGGTAAGAGAAACCCAAGTAAGATGGTAGGTGTTGCAAGAGGGCATCAGAGGGCAGACACACTGAAACCATACTCACAGAAAACTAGTCAATCTAATCACACTAGGACCACAGCCTTGTCTAACTCAGTGAAACTAAGCCATGCCTGTGGGGCAACCCAAGATGGGCAGGTCATGGTGGAGAGGTCTGACAGAATGTGGTCCACCAGAGAAGGGAATGGCAAACCACTTCAGTATTCTTGCCTTGAGAACCTCATGAACAAAATGAAAAGGCAAAATGATAGGATACTGAAAGAGGAACTCCCCAGGTCAGTAGGTGCCCAATATGCTACTGGAGATCAGTGGAGAAATAACTCCAGACAGAATGAAGGGATGGAGCCAAAGCAAAAACAATACCCAGCTGTGGATGTGACTGGTGATAGAAGCAAGGTCCAATGCTGTAAAGAGCAATATTGCATAGGAACCTGGAATGTTAGGTCCATGAATCAAGGCAAATTGGAAGTGGTCAAACAGGAGATGGCAAGAGTGAACGTCAACATTCTAGGAATCAGCAAACTAAAATGGACTGGAATGGGTGAATTTAACTCAGATGACCATTATATCTGCTACTGCAGGCATGAATCCCTCAGAAGAAATGGAGTAGCCATCATGGTCAACAAAAGAGTCTGAAATGCAGTACTTGGATGCTATCTCAAAAATGACAGAATGATCTCTGTTCATTTCCAAGGCAAATCATTCAATATCACAGTAATCCAATCTATGCCCCAACCAGTAACACTGAGAAGCTGAAGTTGAATGGTTCTATGAAGACCTACAAGACCTTTTAGAACTAACACCCAAAAAAGATGTCCTTTTCATTATAAGGGACTGGAATGCAAAAGTAGAAAGTCAAGAAACACCTGGAGTAACAGGCAAATTTGGCCTTGGAATACGGAATGAAGCAGGGCGAAGACTAATAGAGTTTTGCCAAGAAAATGCACTGGTCATAGCAAACACCCTCTTCCAACAATGCAAGAGAAGACTCTACACATGGAAATCACCAGATGGTCAACATAGAAATCAGAATGATTATATTCTTTGCAGCCAAAGATGGAGAAGCTCTATCAGATCAGATCAGATCAGATCAGTCACTCAGTCGTGTCCAACTCTTTGCGACCCCATGAATCGCAGCACAGGAGCTGACTGTGGCTTAGATCATGAACTCCTTATTGCCAAATTCAAACTGAAATTGAAGAAAGTAGGGAAAACCACTAGACCATTCAGGTATGACCTAAATCAAACCCCTTATGATTATACAGTGGAAGTGACAAATAGATTTAAGGCTCTAGATCTGATAGATAGAGTGCCTGATGAACTATAGAATGAGGTTCTTGACATTGTACAGGAGACAAGGATCAAGATGATCCACAAGGAAAAGAAATGCAAAAAAGCAAAATGGCTGTCTGGGGAGGCCTTACAAATAGCTGTGAAAAGAAGAGAAGTGAAAAGCAAAGGAGAAAAGGAAAGATAAAAGCATCTGAATGCAGAGTTCCAAAGAATAGCAAGAAGAGATAAGAAAGCCTTCCTCAGCAGTCAGTGCAAAGAAATAGAGAAATATAACAAAATGGAAAGACTAGAGATCTCTTCAAGAAAATTAGAGATTCCAAGGAAACATTTCAGGCAAAGATGGGCTCGATAAAGGACAGAAATGGTATGGACCTAACAGAAGAAGAAGATATTAAGAAGAGGTGGCAAGAATATACAGAAGAACTGTTGAAAACATCTTCACGACCCAGATAATCACGATGGTGTGATCACTCACTTAGAGCCAGACATCCTGGAATGTGAAGTCAAGTGGGCCTTAGAAAGCATCACTATGAACAAAGCTAGTGGAAGTGATGGAATTTCAGGTAAGCTATTTCAAATACTGAAAGATGATGCTGTGAAAGTGCCATACTCAATATGCCAGCAAATTTGGAAAACTCAGCAGTGGCCACAGGACTGGAAAAGGTCAGTTTTCATTCCAATCCCAAAGAAAGGCAATGCCAAAGAATGCTCAAACTACCGCACTATTGCACTCATCTCACATGCTAGTAAAGCAATGCTCAAAATTCTCCAAGCCAGGCTTCAGCAATATGTGAACCATGAACTTCCTGATGTTCAAGCTGGTTTTAGAAAAGGCAGAGGAACCAGAGATCAAGTTGCCAACATCCACTGGATCATTGAAAAAGCAAGAGAGTTCCAGCAAAACATCTATTTCTTTATTGACTATGCCAAAGCCTTTGACTGTGTGGATCACAACAAACTGTGGAAAATTCTGAAAGAGATGGAAATACCAGACCACCTGACCTGCCTCTTGAGAAATCTGTATGCAGGTCAGGAAGCAACAGTTAGAACTGGACAACAGACTGGCTCCAAATAGGAAAAGGAGTATGTCAAGGCTGTATATTATCACCCTGCTTATTTAACTTATACATAGATTATATCATGAGAAACGCTGGACTGGAAAAAACACAAGCTGGAATCAAGATTGCCGGGAGAAATATCAATAACCTCAGATATGCAGATGACACCACCCTTATGGCAGTAAGTGAAGAGGAACTAAAAAGCCTCTTGATGAAAGTGAAAGTGGAGAGTGAAAAAGTTGGCTTAAAGCTCAACATTCAGAAAACAAAGATCATGGCATCCGGTCCCATCACTTCATGGCAAATAGATGGGGAAATAGTGGAAACAGTGTCAGACTTCACTTTTTGGGCTCCAAAATCATTGCAGATGGTGACTACAGCCATGAAATTAAAAGTGCTTCCTGCTTGGAAGGAAAGTTATGACCAACCTAGATAGCATATTCAAAAGCAGAGACATTACTTTGCCAACAAAGGTCCGTCTAGTCAAGGCTATGGTTTTTCCTGTGGTCATGTATGGATGTGAGAATTGGACTGTGAAAAACGCTGAGCACTGAAGAATTGATGCTTTTGAACCGTGGTGTTGGAGAAGACTCTTGAGAGTCCCTTGGACTGCAAGGAGATCCAACTAGTCCGTTCTGAAGGAGATCAGCCCTGGGATTTCTTTGCAAGGAATGATGCTGAAGCTGAAACTCCAGTCCTTTGGCCACCTCATGCGAAGAGTTGACTCATTGGAAAAGACTCTGATGCTGGGAGGGATTGGGGGCAGGAGGAGAAGGGGATGACAGAGGATGAGATGGCTGGATGGCATCACTGACTCGATGGACGTGAGTCTGAGTGAACTCCGGGAGTTGGTGATGGACAGGAGGCCTGGCGTGCTGCGATTCATGGGGTTGCAAAGAGTCAGACACGACTGAGCGACTGAACTGAACTGAAAGATATTGTTGAACTAAACTGTTCATATTGGGAACTGATTCATCAAACAAGTATCAAAAAGTACTTGTTTAGAGACTAACAATACATTCAGATGGAAAAGTAGAGTCACAGACAAGCAAAATTAGGACTGCTGCTGCTGCTGAGTCACTTCAGTCGTGTCTGACTCTGCGCGACCCCATAGACGGCAACCCACCACTATGCCCCGTCACTGGGATTCTCCAGGCAAGAACACCGGAGTGGGTTGCCATTTCCTTCTCCAATGCATGAAAGTGAAAGTGAAGTCACTCAGTCATGTCCGACCCTCAGTGACCCCATGGACTGCAGCCTTCCAGGTCCTCCATTTATGGGATTTTCCAGGCAAGAGTACTGGAGTGGGATGCCATTACCCAAATATAAATAGTTAAAGACCAATGTAAGGTAAGGTATGACAAGTCAAAAACAATCCAGGCTGGAAAACTACCTATCTTATATAGTTAAACTGGATTACCATGACTGCTGAAGTACAGGTTACATCCATGTTCTTTAGAGTGAAAGCTGATCAAGATCCAAGACAGATTTAAAAGAAAATAAGTGTCATTAAGTACCTGAAGGAAATTATCCCCCTGTTGCTAGTGCTAGGATATTACAGCCTTACCAAGTGTTAAGAATAGATCTGGCTGTGTGTGGAACTTGTAACTAAAAATTTTCTGAATAAATATTTCTGATTTTATACACTAAGTCACATAACTTCACCTCACATAATTCAGTGTTTCTGGTTTATAACATAACTGCCACTGGGCAGCCCAGAGAACATCAGGAAGTAAAGAAGCAATTTTCAATGGAAATCACAAAGGAATTTTGTTTCAGGACACAGAATGAGGTTTTATCAGGTAGGCTAGAGTTCTGGTTTAATGTTATTATTCTTAGATATCACCGCAGTATTTTGCCAGAGGAAATAGTCAAGACACAGTTATTATATCAAAATGATTTTAAGCATTTCAACTAATATTAATCTTGCTACAGCCTAATGTTACATACTTCTGGAATGTCTCAGCTTCTTATGTTTGTTACAAATTTTCTTTCTGTCTATTAATACAGGTAGTTTTTCAGATATCTTATTTCTTTAATAAAATACTTTCTTTTAGGTTTTTTGTCCAATCAATCAGCAAAAGTTTGTCTAAATATATATTTTTCAAACAATTTAATGCTGGATATAAATCCAAAATTTTCTTCAAAATGACTATTTAACTTTAATTAATCAAAATTAACAATAACCAAATTACTGGTCTTTATCCTCTATAGATGACTTGTATGGACATTTGGTAAATTGGTCATGCACTCATTCTTGGTTCTGGAATTTTCTCTGTTTCAGAATCCACCATCAATGATCTTTAAAACATTGGGCAATAGCTTTTAATTCCCATTAATTTTAAGAACTAATCATTATTCAGGAAGTGATGAAATTACAGAATTCTTTAATTCAAGAGTTTTTAATAGATCACATAATCCAATTTACTCATTTCATGTATGAGCCACTACTGCCTGAAGATCTTAAGAGACATGCTAAAGATGACACAGTTTATCCTAGCTAAAATCCAGTCCTTCTCTTCCTGTAATGCTTAAATACATCCTCATAATATACTTGTTTCCCAAAATAATTGTATTTATCCATTTGTTTATTCTTATTAAAATTGAAAAAGCTCAAAGCTCAAGTATTTAAGTATAGTGGTTCTTTTTCCCTAAGAAGTCTGGAATTAGCTTGAAAATGTTAGGAAGTTCTTTACATGATTGTGGTCAAAGTTTTCAAATACACGGTTAGGAACAAAGGTAGACTGTATGATCATTACATTGCATGACACTGTTAATGATTCAAAAGTTTAAAATAATATCCAGGCAAATTTTAATCATTACTAGTGTGGAGTAGTTGAAAAATAATGATATCCTCAATGCATTAATTTCCAGACCCTGTGAAGATGTTACTTTAGATAGCAAAAGAGACCGTGTATATGACTAAAGAAATTTGAGGATGGGGAGATTATCTTAGATTATCTATGTGGTTCAATCTCATCACACAAATTCTTAAAAGCAAGAACTTTCCCTGACTTCACAGAACCAGAAGTATGGCAGCATGAGAAAAACTTGACCTTATATTGCTGACTTTGAAAATCTAGAAAAGGGGCACAAGCCAGGGAATGCAGGTGGCCTCTAGGAGCTGGCAAAGGCAAGGAGAGAGATTTTCTCCTAGTGTCTCCAGAAAGGAATACAGCTCTGTTGACACCTGTATCTTAGATCAGAAGTCTAAACTAATAACTGTAAGATAATGAATTTGTGTTGTGTCAAGCCATATGTTCGTGGTGGTTTGTCACAGCAGCAATAGAAAGCAAATATACACCACAAATCCCCATTTAATCAACAAGACAGACAACTAATTCATTACAATTACACCAGATTTAAATATATTTATCAAATTAGGAACATTCATTGAAATCTAATTTCAAAATAATCCAGAAATTAAATAATAGTGTGATTATTGTTGCTATACAGTAGTAATTAACCAATGTGTTAATTTAAATTGGACCAAAAAAAAAAAAGGATAAAAGCATTCATACAATCTGATATCAGAAGAGAAGTGATAGTATAATCAAAAAGACTTATTAAAAGAATATGAATATTTACCTTCCTATTCTAGTCTGTTTTCACAGAAAGTTATAATAAGCTAAGACAGCTGTGAAGCAACACTTGGTCTGCAGTGGAGACCTTGGCATGCCCTTGACTCAATTCTTTATAGGCCACTTAAGTCAAGACAGGTGCACATGTTTTCCTCTGAACTCTTTGAATATGTTCTATAGGTGAGCAAGATCACAAAACAACATTCTTAGCCTTTAGAGGTGACATTTACAAATGTTGGTGTATGAGGATCATTTGGTTTAAAGGAATACTATGTGTATTTGAAATTAAAATGTTCATATTTTAATAAAAACATTTTTCCATACAGATATACAAAGAGAAGTTATAAAAGATATGAGTACTCTGAAATCTCCTAACTTGAGCTTTGTCTCTTCCTTTTTATTTAACAAGGAGAATGAACAATGCACAGCTCTATTCACGTGTGCCCTGAGTGGATAGCTGTGTGGCATTTTATGCCAAGCTATTGACCTCCTTCAGTCTCTTTTGATCCATTTTTCCACCTTTCTTATAACTTTGATGAAAGGTTGAATGATGTGTAGAAATTGAGTTCATCCTAGAATCAATGCCATTGAATATGCTATGTGATCTTTTAAGTATCATATACAAAAGGGGAAATCTAAGAGAAACATGGCCACTGAAGCTCTATAGATTCTATTTAAAAATATTTAGATTGGATCTCACTTTTATTGCAGATTTGAATGAAGCTAAAAGTTATGGTTTAGGCTATCAAACTGTCAATTATTACATAAATGGAATATTTGCATCACTTTTTTCCAATATCTACGATAATATTTCATATATTATTTTACTAAAGAGTCACAGAAACATTTATATACATTTATTCCTATAACTTACTCTTTCTCCAGTGTCTTTAATATATGTAAATAGATGGTGAAATTGAAGCATTCCTTTAATATTAAAATTTAATAATGAATTGTTCACTGGGTTAATATATGAAATGACTCAGTGCTTAAATCTTAAGCAATTCATATATTGACTACAAAGTTATAAGAATATTTTGTCAAAAACAAAAAATTTAAAAGGTGTGATTGCTTATTTTTAAGTTGTTTTTCTCTTCTTCTGAATATTAGAGAGATCCAGTGCACAAAACATATCTACCCAAAACAGCTAGATGAGAGGAGCATGGCTGAAATTCTAACTAGAATGATGAGGAGGGAGGTGGGCAGTAAAGAGAGGTGGGAGACGGTAGACTATTTGAAAAAACCATGCTCTGCATTTTAAAAGTTAAAACTATCACATTCTTTCCTCTCTCTCCAGGATTCTTCACACCTTCAATGCTCTAAGGTCTGAAACCTGAATAGAAGATAGTTCAATCAGAACACATATAGGCAATGACAATGACAATGTTTACATTCTCTATTCAACTTTCTTCAGAGACTTTTGGCATACAATCACCAGAAAGTGCCCAATTAGGTATTTATCTGTTTTCAAGCTGAGATTGTTTTCAAAAGCGGAAGTGCCTCTGGGTGTTTTCATAAAGAGGAAGATAGGAAGATGGGAATTTCCCTGAGATATTCATTAGGGTTTTCCTGAAATTTTATTTTATTATATTTTATTTTTTACCACTCAACTTCAGGTACATATATTTTGGTGTATTTTTCTTTAATTCTTGTTTTTTTTTTTTTTTTGGCTCACTCAGAAAAGGTGACCCATCAGTCTCTGGAGCAAAAGAGGTTGGTAGAAGTAGAAAACCACTATGATTTTGCCTGCTAATTCTAGGCTTATTTTTTATTTGTTTGTTTGGTTTTTAGCTTGTTTGGTTTTTGGTTTGTTTTGGTTATAAGTAGATTCCTCTCTTTACCTCACTGATTTTAGTTTAGTTTAATAATGTTGCCATGATTAGCTAAATAATTTGAGTTTTAAGCAGATCATACTTTGTAGTTTTTCATCTTATTCAAAGATAATTCTTTTTTCCTTATCCAAATTTGATATATAAAAGCCCTGGGATTTCTTTGGAAGGAATGATGCTAAAGCTGAAACTCCAGTACTTTGGCCACCTCATGCAAAGAGTTGACTCATTGGAAAAGACTCTGATGCTGGGAGGGATTGGGGGCAGGAGGAGAAGGGGACGAAAGAGGATGAGATGGCTGGATGGCATCACTGACTCGATGGACGTGAGTCTCAGTGAACTCTGGGAGTTGGTGATGGACAAGGAGGCCTGGCGTGCTGCGATTCATGGAGTCGCAAAGAGTCGGACATGACTGAGCGACTGAACTGAACTGATACCTTAGAAAGTTGGTTTAATATGCATATTCTATTTATATAGTTTAATGGAGGGCCTTTTGTTATTAGGTATTGAAGATTAATGAAGATTAATGGGACACTGTTTTAGAGTTAGCAGAATTTAGCAGCCTTGGCAGGAGAAGGGAATGGCAACCCATTCCAGTTCTCTTGCCTGGAAAATCCCATGGATGGAGGAGCCTGGTAGGCTGCGGTCCATGAGGTCGCACAAAGTCAGAAACGACTGAAGCGACTTAGCAGCAGCAGCAGCAGCTCTGGCTGCTAATGGCAATCGCCAGTTGATTACTGAAAAGATAAGGTAAGGAAGTGAAATAAGCATAATTCTCTCCAAATTTATTTTTTAAATTAGTAAACCAGTGTCCAGTATTTCTTTCTCTTTCATTTATGGGAAATTTCTTTCTCAAAGAGTGTGAAGAAGGTGTAAAGGAACAAAAAATATTTCATACTAGCTGTTAAAAATAGACAAATCTGAAATTCCTATATGTCACAGGTTATTGTAGAAGGGGTGCGAGGACATTTTTTTAATGGTTTAGTCACCAAACATATGGTGTTTTGTTGGTCTCCTTACTGAACACAACACAAGTTAATATTTTGTGAGGTTCAAGCAAACTAATGGGAAAGATTTCAAGGAATGGTGCAAGTGTGAATATTCAAGTACTTTCATTACCAACAATGGAAAATTTACTGAGAATGAAGATTCGTAGAGCAATGGAATCAAAGTAATCCAAATCCTGTTAGAAATTGACCTAAGGAGAATTCCAGCTAGTAAAACACACAATCAAATTACTGTGCTTATGCTTACTATATTGTGTTAAATGATGAAACCACACCTAGGGAAATAGAACAATTGTAGAAAGTTCATTTGGGTTTTTCAATAAGAAGGTATGGAAAGCTCTGAGTGAACTTTTTGGCCAACCCATTATTTCTTCCCAAAGCATACAGTACTATCCTTGACATAAGCTCTGGGAAATAGAGACTTTTTCCATCTCACTCTATTACCAATGTTATCTTGGCACCAGATTAATGTTTTACCCCCTACATATTCCCCACAGTGTCAGTTAGGCAAATGTCATTTCTTAATCAGCCTGTGGCAGTATAACAAAGTGGGGAGAGTCTGTGGTTCAGGATCAGACTCTTTGGTTGAAAAGTATGTTATACCATATAACAAGTGATTAATCTTAGAAAATTTTCAAATTTTTAAGCTTATACTAACTTTTTTAGAGAAATTTGCATAAGGTTTTTAATGGAGTGATGACTCAATTTGGCAATTGATGACAAGAATAAGAAAAAGTATAGAACACTTTGCCTTTGCATATGAAACTAAGTATTCCTAGGTTAAGAAAGAGCAAGAGGTAGTAACAAAGGTACTAAAAAAAAAAAAAAAAATCCAGGCATTAAAATAGGAGTCTGACTATACCAAGTCATGGAATATTTAGTCTTGAAGCAAATATAATTTTGAAAGTCTTACACTGGGAAAACAGGAATGATATCTTAAACAATATATAAAGGAAGATAGCATACCATGATAGAATAAGTGAAAAGGAGTTTTTGTTTAACTCAAGTTATGGAAAAAGAAGTTTGCTGATAAAGTAAAATCTAGATTAAAACTGGTCAGACACTGGGCAAACAGATTTCATGTAAAATGCAATAACATTTGACCTAACCTAAATGGTTAAGCCTCATACAGGATTATTTTCCCCAAATATCTGTACAGATAATTCTCAAACTCAGATGTAAATGAGTCACAATCAAGAAAATCAATATATTTATCAATTTGGTTGTAATGAATCCTGTTATCCTTTTTCCCAAACCCCAAAATGTTTTAATGTCCATGTCTTAGGGAAAAGAATTTGTCTTCAAACCCACAGACAGTTGTTGAATATGGACTTGGAGCTCAAGAAACCTCCTGGGACTGGTGGGCTTGTGGTTGACAACGTCTTGACCAAGGTTTAAGACAATGTACAAATGACGAGTCTCTGGAAATGCTTCTTCCTAAAACCAGATGTTGGAAATGGAAGGAGAAGGGGAGAGATATTTCCATATTTTAGGAAAATATTTAACTTGATAAATAGCACTAAGCATGAATAAACAAGTAATATTTAGAAGTTTTAAACATTGAAAAATGAAATATTCTTAATGCTACCACATAGAGTTAATCCACTATCGAAATGTTGGGTATCTATATCATTTTCATTCAAAAACACAAGTAATGGGGATAGATACTTCAGTAAACTAAAATTGCATGATCAGAGATAATAACCAACCAAGGAAACCTCTGCAAATACTTTGCAGGAAATTAAAACAGTTAATAGAGCCTACATGGATTGTTGACTGAAAGCCTGAGGAGGTCTCCATGAAGCCCACGCATGACTATGAGAAAGTTAGCCATATAAAGCAGTAAAAGATTCTGGCAAAGGAAGTGGAGGGAGCAGTTAATGTAGATGACATAAGAATTTTTGAAATCTAGCAATGAAAAATGGCTATGTGGCAGAAGTGTGTATGTGCGTATTTGTTTAACCCAGAATGGATTACATAAATAATTCTGATAGCTTGATATTACCAAATAGAATGGGAGAAGCTGTAGGGCCATGGGTAAATTAACTCAAAAAAAAAAAAAAACACAACAAAACCCCTACACATTTAGAGATGTAAAATACACCTTCATGTGACGATTCAGTGAAATGGTATATGGTAAAGTATAGTCATTGGTGCTTAATATTCAATAAATCTTAGTTATTACAACCTGCAAAATTCTCCAACATGCTACAAATCTAGCAACCCACTTTTCAAGTTGGGCTAGCATTAAACCTTGTTTTTAATGCTTACATTTCTTTACTGTTGTTCAAAAGACAAATGTGCCTGCATAGTCTTCTGTGTTTAGGCAAGAACAAAGTGTTTGGTATTGCAACCTGCACCTATAATTTTCTATTCCTTTTTCTCTGCTGTATTTTTTTTTTTTTGTACTAATTGTAACTTTCTAACATGTTCCATATACCTCATTGCAGTTCTTCCTCTACTAGAATGTAAATTTCATAAGTACTCAGATCAATGCTTTATTCACAAATGTATCTTAGAACAGGGCCTGGCACTTAGTATTATACAGTACATATTTGTTTAATGCCAAATGAAGAATGATGAAAAATATTTTTTAAAACTCACATTAAACAATGAACCAATTATAAAATGGGCAAAAGACACAGACAGACCTTCCACTAGAGAGAATATACAGATGGCAAATAAGCATATGAAAAGATCTCCAAAAAAATTAAAGTCCTGGTGAGAAATCACTACACACCTATCACAATAGCTAAAAATACTTTTTTAAATAGTGATAACACTCTTCAGTTCTTGCTGGAAGGAATGCAGAGAAACAGGATCACTCATCCATCACTGATGGGAATTTTCAAACATTAAAGTCAGTCTGGAAACCATTTTGGCAGCATACAAGAAAATTAATTGTAGTTTCTACAATTGACAGAACTACAATATGACAGAACAGTTGTACTCTTGGGCATTTACCCCAAGGAAATGAAAACTTATGTTCACACAAAAATATGTACACAACTGTTTAAAGAAGCTTACTTCATAATTGCCAATAATGGAGATAACCCAAATATTCTTTAGTGAACAGTGGATTGTTAAACAAGTTGTGGAATATCCATACCATGGAATACTACTCAGCAATAAGGATTAATAAACATAACAATCTGTATGAATCTCCAGAGAATGATGCTGAGCTAAAAAAAGAGCAATCTTAAAATGTAGCATACAGTATTATTTCATTAACAAACATCCTTAAAACAACTGCATAAAATGATGGAGCACAGATTGGTGGTAGTCACAGGTTAAGAAGGGACATAGTAGTGGTATAGCTTGAAAAGAGCAACATGAGGGATTCTTACAGTAATGAGAATATTCTGTATGTTGATTATGTCAACATTAATATTCTGGCTGTGATGTTGTACTATAGTTGTGGAAGATATTGCAGTTGGGAGAGATGGGGTAAATACTACAGGAGATTTCTCTGTTTATTTCTTAAAACTGCTTATGAATTTATAATTATCTCAAAATTAAAAATTTAATTTAAAATATTGGACATGGAGTGGAGAATATTTTCTTTAAAGGCAGTATTTACACAGCACCTTCCATGAGTTAGGCAATATTTTAAATACATTACATCAATTAACTCAATTATTCCTCAAAGCAATCCTATGAGGCAGGTATCTCTTATTCTCTTTTTAAATAAGTGATGAACTGAGTAGAAGGAAATGGCAACCCCCTCCAGTACTCTTGACTGGAGAATCCCATGGACAGAGGAACCTGGAAGGTTACAGTCCATGGGGTTGCAAGAGTTGGACATGACTTAGCAACTAAACCACCACCAAGTATTAAGTAAACAAAGCACATATATGATGAAATGACTTTTTCTGTTTCTCTTTCATTTCAAAGGAGTTAAAAAGTAGAGAAAATAGTAGTAAAAACTTTTCATCTGATTTCAATACTTATCAATTCACAATCAGTCTTGTTTTATCTAAATCCCTACACTCTCAACATCTTTGAGTTTATTTTGAAGCAAATTTCCAGAACGTATATTTTAACTGTAAATTTTTAGACTCTAGCTCTAAGAGATAAAGACTCTTAAAACACACACACACACATATAACCCTGATACATTTACCACACCAACAAAAATAGACAATAATCTCTCAATATTATCTAGTATCTTGAAATGAACAAATGTTTTAACCAAGGACAAAACTTCAAAATATTTTAACTAACAGATTTTCTCTGATGGAAGTACAGATCTAATTCCTTATAGCCACCTAGGGCTGGGGTTGGGGTGGGGGGGGGGTGGGGGAAGAACATTGTGTCTTAGGATATTATTAGCAAAGCATTTCCTTATACAAAAACAAGGTTAAGTTGTCACTTTGTTTATAAGCTAGTTTATAAAGATGAATTAAAATCCAATTCTGGTCTGATCTTTGATTTTCCCATTTTGCCTCATCTAGAATTATTTTTTTTCCAGTTATGTTCAGATAGATTCATTAGCAGCTATTTCTCTTTCTAAATGGTCTCTTTTAGGTCTCTTTCTTGTCTACCTTTTGAACTCCCATGCTGCTATCTAATTATTGATCTTGAAGCACATCTCTCCAGTATTTTACTTTTATCTTAGATTTAGACTACTGCTGGACCTCCTTATCTTTATATGCTTATTAAAATAAGCATCTAGTATACTTGTGTATGATACAATGGACTGCCATTTTGGAAATTCATGTCCTCAGATTCTGGTTTATATTCAAATTTATATAATTAGAAATAACATTTTATTCTGAAAGATCAACAATGAAAAATAGGAAATCTTTATACTTACATTTAAGATGATATATTATTAGGAAAGTAAAAATGACGTGATTTTTAGTTGAAATATCACAGCCAAAGAAACTGTCCCAGATTGTCAGAAAGACTGACTAACTTTCTAGGAAATAGAATCCAAGAGTTCTGAGACTAAGTGAGCTGTTTTAAAAGGTGTGCTTTAAAAAGAATAAAAATTGAATGATGGCAATGAAGGAAAACTTCAAAATGCAATTCAAAGAAAATGAGAAATTGGTAGCTAAGATTTACATGTGATTTAATTGAGCCATCCAGAATAATTCTTTGAGTTCTATTAAACTCCAAGCTCTATTAGAACCAACCAACGAGTTACATTTAGCATGCCCTCTTTAGTCAGCTTTTGTAAAATGAAAGCTTCAGGTATCTACATATCCTTCTCCAAAGGTAAGACTTGTACAACATGTATATACTTGAAAAATCAATTTATATCCTTTGTAATCTATACATTTAAATAAAGAAAAGTTTGAATACCATTTGTATTTATGTACTAGACAAGGTAGTTAGTTATATTAATAGTATAATCCAGCTAAGCTGATGAATACCACCTTGGATTTAGCAGTTTCAAATGTGATTTCTTTTTCTAGGGGCTCATGAGAAATAATCTAATTGCTTTGATTATGACTTATCTAAACTTATCTAATTCCCCATGAAGTTTTCCAAGTCCATTTTTAATTTAATAAGCCAAACTAGTAAAATTACACTGTACTTTTAAAAAGTGTTTCTGGGATGTCCTTATGAGTTAAGATATCTTTTGATCAAACTATGATTCTTCATACTAAATGAGGCTGAAGAGTTGACACTTTTGTCTTAAATTTTGCTTTATATTTGCATAATTATACCTTGAAACATGTTTATGTCTCTGGGCATTTAAACTTTCAATATAAGGGTTTTTTTGGTTCTCTCTTTATTAATTAATTTCCTATTGCATTTCACTGCTTATTTTATGCAAATGCTAATTTAAGTAATAAACAGAAGTAGCAAAATGAAATTTTCTCCATGCCTGAAAAATAAAAAAAAAAATACAAAATATGAAACAACTGGACTCAAGTCATCAGTGCCAGAAAGAAGGGACAATGATTCCTGAGAAATTTTGAAACAAACAAGGTGAGATCTATGATTGTTCCAGCTTGCTGTCTGGAGAAAGTTTTCAGACTGTGGTGCAATACAGGGGAAGCCCAGTCGTCTTCCTGAATTAAGGAGGTAAAACTGGAGTTGAGAAAAGACAAAGCAGTGAAGTCACAGAACAGAGTGCCAGACACAACAGAGATATATAAAGAGAACTCACCAATCTTCAGAGAGTTCTTCTGGAAGATTCAACTGAGAACTGATTGGCACAATTGTGTAAGAAAAGTACTCTAGGGTAGAAAAGAGCCACTCAAAAGGATGAAGAGAACAGGTGACCAGAGTTCATACAGAACCAAGAATAGTGTCTGCCTCCAAAAATCAGTGTGGAAAAACTTCATAATTCAGGGGATATTGATAAGAATACTAAGAAAGGTCTTGTCTTCTTAGTATGGAAGCTGGGTATTAACTCTACATTATACCCAACTCTTATCCCAGGTGAAAACAAAACCTGGAAGGATCACATTTATTCCAATTCAACTGTATTCCAAACAAAGCTCAAGAATATTTATAGGAACAGAAACAAGGTAAAATCCACAGTGGTTGGTATCCAATCAAAGATAGGAAATGCAAAGTGGAAAAACATTAACTATAATGAAAAGAATAATTCATTAATCAACCAAAAACAACCAAAGGAGACACTTTTGTGAGGATTAGCAGAAAATACTAAACAGATACTTATAACTGTGTTCCGTAAATTCAAAAAGTTAAATAAAGATACAAAAATATTAACAACACTAACAAGTAAATCAAACTTCTAGAGGTAAAAAAAATCTGGTGTCTGAGATTAAAATGTACACTATGAGATTAATGGCAGGGTTGCAGAGAAAAGATTAGCGACTTGAAGACATAATAATAGAAATGATTCAAAATGAAACAGTGAAAGTCTTAAAAAATAAATAGAACATCAGTGGGATAACTGCAAGATGTGGATAACTGCAAGAAATGTGGGATAACTGCAAGATGTCAACTATATGTATTAAAGTCCTCAGAGGGAGTGGGAGGTAAAACATACTTGAAGAATTAATGGCTAAAATTTTTCAAATTGAAGGAACACTAAACTCACAGACCCAAGATGCTAAACAAAGTTCAAACACAAAAATATGTAAAGGAAAAACTCACATCAAGATACATCATAAACAAAGTGCTTAAAATGCATGGTGAAAAGAAAATCTTAAAAGAAGATAGAAAAAAAGAGTTACAGAGATTTAAAGATATGGATGACAGCAGATATCTTGTCAGATACAATGCAAGCTAATGATAGTGGAGAAACATCTTAAAAGTATTGAATTTAAATGTTTTTTATTATGTAGCTTAGAATTCTTTATTTAGCCAAAATATTTTTTAAATGAAGATAAGAGCATTCTTAAACATGCAAAAACAGAAATTTCATCACCAGAAACTCTGCACTATAATACTTTATATATGACTATGTAACTGAACAACTTTAATAAACTTGGTGATTAACGTGAAAAGTATAAATGTCAGAATGTCATAGTTGGTAGGCAAGAGGCTTCAAAAGAATGGATAGGGCCCTAATATTGTATTTGTCAATGTTCAGAGAAAAAAAAAATTATGAATAGTTTAGAAAACAAGAACTAAGTTTGAGGCTATATTATGGGCTTCGCTGGGGGCTCAGTGGTAAAGAATCTGCCTGCAATGCTAGAGATGTGGGTTCAGTCGCTGAGCTAGAAAGATCTCCTGGAGAAGGAAATGGCAACCCACTCCTGTATTCTTGCCTGGGAAATTCCGTGGACCAAAGAGCCTGGCAGGCTACAGTCCATGGGATCACAAAAGAATTGGACATGATTTAGTGATTAAATAGCAACAGCAATACTATTTTTAGGTATAAAGAAAATTAACTAATTTTAACTATACTAAATATTGTTGCAAACTATATTGGGACAAGGAAAGAGAGGAAGAGTGAAGAGAACCAAAATTATCTATAATTCAGGAAATCAAGAGATCTTAAATTGATAGTCTAGGAAAAGAGCTATGGAAATATTATAGCTGCTGTTTCCCAGTGGAGTAATAGTAGGGGAAAAGACATTGGTTGAGAAGTAGGGTCTGTAGACTGTTTCTTTTGTACAATTAAATTTTTGCCTTACACGATAGTATGGGATTCTAAAAATAACCATGCAAGCTGAAATCATGGAAAGCTATTTTAATAATAGAAGAGGAAAACTACAATTTTCCATGAACTTTAAAACTGTTTTTCAAACATTAAGATTCTCTTACTCCCAGTTATCAGTGAATTGGAAAGTGAAAAAATAGTAAAACTAAAATTTACTTAGTATACTGTAATTTAATTATTAATGAAAGTTGGCAATTTAAATATTTTATTTCTTTGTAAAAATGTATTAAAAGTTATTGTACAATGCTTGCCTTCTTCTCATCATGCAGCTTATAAAGCAAGCACATTTCTTAGGCCTTGACAAATTGTTGTGCTCCTTTCTAAGTTTGAATTCATTCCTAACATTTTATCCTATGTGCTTTCAATGTCATGGAACATCTCTGAGAGTCCTTTACTATGAAGTTTTTTGCTCATGCCACTTACACTTGGACATCTTTGTCCTTTATGTCTAAGTCATTTTTCTCATTTATGTCAATAAATTCACTAAGTTCCCCTGGCTGCATATCTCAAGTCTTTATAATGGCAGCACTGTCAACATGACCAGCTATATCTTCTATAACCTCATTTACATTTAAATTTAATTTCACCATGGGCATTACCACTTTTTGGTTCTTTGCTGCATGTTCATCTTTGTTGCTCAATATCTTCTTTCAAACTACCCATATTAGTACAATTCCACATAGGTTTATCATGGGGTGACAAGAAACAGCACATCTAAAGGTTTTACTGTATATATGTGAACTAAATAAACAGATGAGCAGTGATCAGTCACAGTCTTTGAAAGAAGGACTCTGAATGGTCACTGATCATAATGCACATTTGTTGCTTGTGTAACAATTTGTGAACTAAAGAGCCAGCAGACCACTTTGTAGTTTATGCAATTACTCTTAATGTATTATGGTACCTGAAATTTGAATCATGCTGTTTAGGGGCCGACATTATTTACATAAATGCAGTAACTAAAATTTGTGTATTCTGGAACTTAGCAAAGTAAAGGCTGCCTTTTTTTCCTGTTTCCATACAATATTATTGACTATGTTTTCTATGCTGCATACTATATCCCCATCACTTATCTATTTTATAACTGGTAATTTACATCTGTTATTCTCCTCTTATTTCTCCTATCCCTCCAGTCCCTCACCTCTGCCACCAGTCTGTTCTCTGTATCTTTGAGTCTATTTTTGTTTTGTTATGTTTGTTTATACGTGGGTGTGCGTGTGCATGTAGAGACAGTTCAGTCATGTCTGACTCTTTGTGACTCTATGGACTGTAGTCCATCAGGCTCCTCTGTCCATGGGATTTCCCAGGCAAGAATACTGGAATGGGATGCTGTTTCCTTCACATATAATTGAAATCATACAGAATTTGTATTTCTCTGACATGTCATATAGATTCATTCATGTTGTTGCAGATGGCAAGATTTTACACTTTTTTAAGGATGAGTAATATTGCATTATATATATACATATATATATATATACACACATATATATACACACACACATGTTCTTTATTCACTCATTTATTGATAGGCACTTGGGGTGTGTCTGTATCATAGTAGTTACAATAAAAACTAGATATATTTGTTGAATACAGTATATTTTAAATATCTACCTAGAAACTGGAATGATAATGAACTTAACAACTAGCATGCTTATATCTTTTTTCTAAATATTTTCATGTGAAAGGGGTGATTTATTTTATTCTTTGGTAGCAAGTTTTTTCCAGAGCTTCCTGTTGAATAACTAAGTAAGTAGCAACGAGAGTGCTTTCTATTTCTTTTTCTCTTTTCTTTCTTTTTTTAACTCAAAGAGAAAGAAATAAATGTCAGGCTTCAGTTTTAATTAAGCAATTAATAGAATGTGATATAGAAAAGACAAGAAAAAGTTCAACTGTGTAATTTAATTTCAATTGAATGAAATAAGTTAGTAGCTGGTGTTTCATAAGTCTTTTCATAGGGCAGAAAATAGATTTTGACAGCAGAGACAGGGGTAACACTGAGTCTAATTCTATTTAATTAGTGATGTCCAACCTTTCTCAACAGAAAAGCAATATTCTTATTAAATAATATCAAAAGTGCAATGGATTTTGGCCCAGAGTAATGAAGATGTAACCTGTACAAATAAACATTTCCCAAGATTGAATTCTACACGCATGCAAAAGGGTATGTTCAAAATAACAAGTAATTACATCACCTCCAGTTACTCCAAGACAACAGCAGCAGCAGAGCCCCCACCATAGATAATACATTCTTTAACAAAATTAAACATATTTTAACATTTAGCCATACTATGGCCACAACCAGCTATCTATTTGTCATTTGTTTTTTTTAATAAACTTTTTGTTGAAATGTAACTTACATATTAGAAGTGTGCAGATCATTGGATTTTCACAAAGTTAATAAACATAGCCTTTGACTATGTGGATCACAATAAACAGTGGGAAACTCTTCAAGAGACAGGAATACCAGACCACCTGACCTGCCTCTTGAGAAATCTGTATACAGGTCAAGAAGCAACAGTTAGAATTGGACATGGAACAACAGACTGGTTCCAAATAGAAAGAGGAGTACATCAAGGCTGTATATTGTCACCCTGCTTATTTAACGTATATGCAGAGTACATCATGAGAAACGCTGGGCTGAAGGAAGCACAAGCTGGAATCAAGATTGCCGGGAGAAATATCAATAACCTCAGATATGCAGATGACACCTCCCTTATGGCAGAAAGTGAAGAGGAACTAAAAAGCCTCTTGATGATAGTGAAATAGGAGAGTGAAAAAGTTGGCTTAAAGCTCAACATTCAGAAAACGAACATCATGGAATCCACTCCCATCACTTCATGCCAAGTAGATGAGGAAACAGTGGGAACAGTGGCAGACTTTCTTTTTTGGGGCTCTGAAATCACTGCAGATGGTGATTGCAGCCATGAAATTAAAAGACGCTTACTCCTTAGAAGGAAAGTTATGACCAACCTAGATTACATATTAAAAAGCAGAGACATTACTTTGCCAGCAAAGGTCCGTCTAGTCAAAGCTATAGTTTTTCCTGTGGTCATGTATGGATGTGAGAGTTGGACTGTGAAGAAAGCTGAGCGCCGAAGAATTGATGCTTTTGAATCGTGGTGTTGGAGAAGACTCTTGAGAGTGAGTCCCTTGGACTCCAAGGAGATCCAACCAGTCCATCCTAAAGGAAATCAGTCCTGAATATTCACTGGAAGGACTGATGTTGAAGCTGAAACTCCAATACTTTGGCCACCTGATGCGGAGAACTGACTCATTTGGAAAGACCCTTGTCAGGGGACGTTCAACTTTAAGGGATCCAATATGTTATTCTCTTCTTTTGTGTGCCGTTTCTCAAGGACTCTTTATTCCTTTTCAGTTCCTGGAAAACATGAGCAAGCAGAGCTGCACGCAGTTCTCAAGACTGAGATCATGAGAAAGGGCACCTGCTTGGACTCCCTTCAGTGACTCCCTTCAGTGACCTTTTACTTAAAGGTAATCTATTCAATTATGCCCCTCTTACTCAGGATATGGAATGATTTCTGGCCCTTTAAAGACTGTTATTTGCTGGGCTTTGTTTTTGCTCAATTTTTTTTACTGACTAAAGCTGCCTTTATGAAGATATACAAACATGCATTTCTGCAAATAAAGCACCCTTGTTTCACTCAAGACTGGGTTCCTTGCGTCCCTCTTCTCATTGACTCCAGTCCCTAGGTTCCAGTCTACAAAGACCATAACAGACTCTGATGCTGGGAAAGTTTGAAGGCAAGAGGAGAAGGGGATGACAGAAGATGAAATCATTGGATGGCATCACTGACTCAATGGACATGAGTTTGAGTTAACCCCGGGAGCTGGTGATGGACAGGGAGGCCTAGCGTGCTGCAGTCCATGGGGTCGCAAAGAGTGAGACTTGACTGAGCTACTGAACTGAACTGAACTGAATACACATAGTAGTTGGTGCCAAATTCAAGAAATTAGAATAAGGTTGGCCTGCCCAGTTATTATTGCTCCCTTCACAAGTACAACTGCCTCTTTGACTTCTTACACCATAGATTGCTTTTATTGTTTTTAATTTATGTAAATTAGATCATACAGCATGTGTTCTTTTGGATTTAACTTCTTTTGCCCAAGATTTTGTTTAGGAAATTCTTTCTGATCATTGCATGTATTCAAAATGATATATATATATATATATATATATATCTGATGGTATTTATGTACCATAAAATTTATTCATTTTAATATCGATGGGCATTTTTATGATTTCCAGTTTTGCAAACTGTTAGGAATGATGTGGCCATGAAAATTCTTGTGCAAATCTTTTTTTTGTAAACAAGTGAATAAATTTCTGTTGGATATATATTTAAGAGTAGAACCACTAATTATGTATATATGCAGCTTTCTTTGATACTTCTGTTGAGTTTTCCAATGTAGTTACAATAACTAGTGGTGTATGTGAGTTCAGTTGTTTGACAGTCCAATCAACACTTAGAATGGATATATTTCAATTTAGCCATTCTGTCCAGTACATAAACTGTGGTTTTAATTTATATTTTCCTGACGCCTAGTGGAGTTTAGTTTTTCATGTTTACTAGCCATATGGATACGCTCTTGAAATTTTCTTGTTTTAAGTCTCTTAACCACTTTTATGAGACTTTCTTTTTTCAATTGGTTTGCAAAAGTTCTTCATTTTGGAGTAGTTAATTATGTATACTCTTAAAAAAATCTTTGTATATCCAAGGTCACAGAGATGCTCTCTTTGTTTCTTTCTGACAACTTTGTCATTTGACTTTTTATAGTAGTATCTACATACATGAAATTGATTTTTGTACGTGGTATGTCAGAAAGTTGATAAACAATTTTCTTTTTCCCTATAGAAAGTCCATGGTAATCTCAGAAAATTCTAGTAAATTCTCTGCTTCTAAAGGGCAGAGCCTCACCCTTTAGGGAAGACTGCTAAAAGCAGAATCCAAATAAACTGGGAATAAGGAAGAAAGACATTTTAGGTAACTGAAGGAAGGGTAACAGTTCGTGGTCCTGAGGAGAAATATCTCATAAAGTATCATAAGAGAAAAACACATGGTACAAAGGGTTGAAAGTACTGTCTTACAGTGCAAGACCTACAGATCCAGGAGCTGCAGTATTGGAATCAGAGATCTTTTTTCACCTAAATCTCACAAATAAGATTTCACAGAGGTTATATATTTCTTTTTTTCACTCTAAGACCATTTGATATAGGTTTACTCTCTTAAACTTTTAAAGCATAATATGGTACTGTTAACTATAAACATGATGTTGTCCACTGAAACTTATTCATCTTGTATAACTGAAATTTCATACCCAGTGAATAGCAGCTCTCTGCACCCTTCTTTCCTCCATACCCTGGCAACCACCATTCTACACTATTTCTAGGAATGTGGCTATTTTAGCTGCTAGAGGTTATTCTTTTTGAGAGCTTCATGGTAACAGAAAAGGGTACCATAAAGGTTGGAAAATATTCTTGGCCTATTCCCTTGCCATTACCTCCAACTACCCAGAAATTTATTCCTATGAGTCCAGGAAACCTCTTCTTATTTAAACATAAATGATGATAGTAATAATGAAAATATTTACAGTAAGGCTCAATAATTTTAGAATAAATTTTAAAATAGACTGAATAACATTCTTTCAGTTTATAATAACATACAAAGCAACAAATGCAAATAAGCCAAATAAATCAAAATAAGCTAAAAAAAGGAAATGTAATTCAAGTTTTGAAAAACAATAACATAAATTCAAAATAGAAAGTGGGTATGCCACTTAAACTTTCTTTTCTCAGCTTCTTTATCTAAATGAAAATAACAATTATATCTACATTATGGGATTATTGTGAAAATAGATAAGATAATGCATCATCAATTTCATCTCTTTTGCTCTTGACTGGAACATTTCCGTTACCATTTAAATGTGCTGTGATTTCTCTTTCCTCTCAAAAAAAAATTATTCCATTTCTCCTACCAGCTAAGACTCCATTTCTTTGTTTCCCTCAGTTGCAAAATTCACAGGTTAATCTTCAATTCTTTTTCTCTTATCTTAAACTTATATCCAGTACTCTTGCCTGGAAAATCCCATGGACGGAGGAGCCTGGAAGGCTGTAGTCCATGGGGTCGCTGAAGGTCGGACATGACTGAGCAACTTCACTTTCACTTTTCACTTTCATGCATTGGAGAAGGAAATGGCAATTCACTCCAGTGTTCTTGCCTGGAGAATCCCAGGGATGGGGGAGCATGGTGAGCTGCCGTCTATGGGTCGCACAGAGTTGGACACGACTGAAGTGACTTAGCAGCAGCAGCAAACTTATATCCCTTAGGCTTCAAATTCCAGGACCCTATCAAAGATGTGCTTATCAAAGTCACTCATAGAATCCACTTCACTGATTACATAAGCAATTCTCAGACTTCATGTTTATCTATTACAGTATTTGATGAGGTTGATACTACCTCCCCACCCTTTTTTTTTTTTTTTTTTTCTGCTTTAGGATATCACACTAATTTAAATTTTTTCCTTTATCACTATCACTCTTCACTTTCTTTTTCTGGTTTCTCCTCTTCTCCCTACTCTCTTAATATTGGAACACCTCAGGATCCAGTTTTGTTCCTTCTATCCTCTGTCTGTACATTTTCCCTTGCTAATCTCACAGTTTTATAACGAGATTCCTTGAGTTTGCCTGTGACTTGCAGGTGTATATCTACTGTTTATATCTACAGAACTGTCCTCAAAACTACAGACTCATATATTCAACTGCATAATTACAACTTTCCCTGGATATCAAGTAGATATTCCATATTCATCATATCAAAAACTGAACATCTGCTTTATTGACACACATCAATTCTTTGCCACGCAGATTTCTTTATAGTCCAACTCTCACATCCATACATGACTACTGGAAAAACCATTACCTTGACTAATGGAACTATGTAGACAAAGTAATGTCTCTGTTTTTTAATATGCTATCTAGGTTGGTCACAACTTTCCTTCCAAGGAGTAAGCATCTTTTAATTTCATGGCTGCAGTCACATTCTGCAGTGATTTTGGAACCCCACAAAATAAAGTCTTCCACTGTTTTCCCGTCTATTTGCCATGAAGTGATGGGACCAGATGCCATGATCTTACTTTTCTGAATGTTAAGCTTTAGGCCAACTTTTTCACTCTCCTCTTTCACTTTCATCAAGAGGCTCTTTAGTTCTTCGCTTTCTGCCATAAGGGTGGTGTCATCTGTGTATCTCAGGTTGTTGATATTTCTCCTGGCAATCTTGATTCCAGCTTGTGCTTCTACCAGCCCAGCGTTTCTCATGATGTACTCTGCATATAAGTTAAATAAGCAGGATGACAATATACAGCCTTGACGTACTCCTTTTCCTCTTTGGAACCAGTCTGTTGTTCCATGTCCAGTTCTAACTGTTGCTTCCTGACCTGCATACAAATTTCTCTAGAGGCAGATCAGGTGGTCTGGTATTCCCATCTCTTTCAGAATTTTCCACTTTGTTATGATCCACATAGTCAAAGGCATTGGCATAGTCAACAAAGCAGAAATAGATGTTTTTCAGGAACTCTCCTGCTTTTTTGATGATGCAACAGATGTTGGCAATTTGATCTCTGGTTTCTCTGACTTTTTTAAATCAGGCTTGAACATCTGGAGGTTCACAGTTGATATACTGTTAAAAACTGACATGGAGAATTTTGAGCATTACTTTACTAGTGTGTGAGATGAGTGAAAACTAGTGTGTGAGATGAGTGAAATTGTGTGGTAGTTTGAGCATTCTTTGGCATTGCCTTTCTTTGGGATTGGAAAGAAAACTGACCTTTTCCAGTCCTGTTGCCACTGCTGAGTTTTCCAAATTTGCTGGCATATTGAGTGCAGCACTTTCACAGCATCATCTTTTAGGATTTGAAATAGCTCAACTGGAATTCGATCAACTCTACTAGCTTTGTTTGTAGTGATGCTTTCTAAGACCCACTTGACTTCACATTCCAGGATGTCTGGCTCTAAGTGAGTGATCACACCATCGTGATTATCTGGGTCATGAAGATCTTTTTTGTACAGTTCTTCTGTGTATTCTTGCCACCTCTTCTTAATACCTTTTGCTTCTGTTAGGTCCATACCATTTCTGTCCTTTATGGAGCCCATCTTTGCATGAAATGTTCCCTTGGTATCTCTAATTTTCTTGAAGAGATCTCTAGTCTTTCCCACCTGTTGTTTTCCTCTATTTCTCTGTATTGATCACTGAGGAAGGCTTTCTTATCTCTTCTTGCTCTTCTTTGGAACTCTGCATTCAGATGCTTATATCTTTCCTTTTCTCCTTTGCTTTTCACTTCTCTTCTTTTCACAGCTATTTGTAAGTACTCCTCAGACAGCCATTTTGCCCTTTTGCATTTCTTTTCCATGGGGAGTGTCTTGATCCCTGTCTCCTGTACAATGTCATGAACCTCCGTCCATAGTTCATCAGGTACTCTGTCTATCATATCTAGTCCCTTAAATCTATTTCTCACTTCCACTGTATAATCATAAGCGGTTTGATTTAAGTCATACCTGAATGGTCTAGTGGTTTTCCCTACTTTCTTCAATTTAAGTCTGAATTTGGCAATAAGGAGTTCATGATCTGAGCCAGTCAGCTCCTGGTCTTGTTTTTGCTTACTGTATAGAGCTTCTCCATCTTTGGCTGCAAAGAATATAATCAATCTGATTTCGGTGTTGACTATCTGGTGATATCTATGTGTAGAGTCTTCTCTTGTGTTGTTGGAAGAGTGTTTGCTATGACCAGTGCGTTCTCTTGGCAAAACTCTGTTAGTCTTTGCCCTGCTTCATTCTGTATTCCAAGGCCAAATTTGCCTATTACTCCAGGTGTTTCTTGACTTCCTACCTTTGCATTCTGGTCCCCTATAATGAAAAGGACATCTTTTTTTGTGTGTTAGTTCTAAAAGGTCTTGTAGGTCCTCAGTGAAACATTCAACTTCAGCTTCTTCCACTTTACTGGTTGGGGCATAGGCTTGGATCACTGTGATATTGAATGGTTTGCCTTGGAAACGAACAGAGGTCATTCTGTTGTAAGTGAGATGGTAGGTGTTGCGAGATGGCATCAGAGGGAAGACACACTGAAACCATAATCACAGAAAACTAGCCAATCTGATCACATGGACCACAGCCTTGTCTAACGCATTGAAACTAAACCATGCCATGTGGGGTCACCCAGGACGGGTGGGTCATGGTGGAGAGGTCTGACAGAATGTGAAAATATTTAACTATGGTTTTGACTAGGATAGCTAATATATAGCGACATATTGAAGTTTTCAAAAGAAAGAATGCTTTTGGAATTTATTTTTTGTAATGTCTCTAATAAGCATCACCACCTTATTTGATAGCACCCTCACTCAAATTATAGACAATTTATAGATGGAGCTTTTGTAATAGTGAAGTAATGTCACAATTTTCCATAGTTTCCATTATTATTTAAGATGGCTTTTTACATACTTGAATAAAAGTTTGTTTTCTGAGTATTAATACTTACAGTTAAAATCTTATGCACTTGTCATTATTAAAATTTTCATTTCATTAAATCAAATATCCACATTAAAATAATTTATGTTATGACTAAATATCTCAAGAAGAAAAGGACAATGAGATATGATAAAATACGTCTTATCTGTGCCTCTTTCTCTTAGTGGATCACAATGGTAATTATTGAGAAATGAATTTAAGATAAATTGTTGTAAGACTATTCATTAATTTTTTTAGATAATTAGCAGAAATTCTGTCATCTTTATGAGAGGTTTGCTTGGCCATTATGAATTCAAGATGATAATGACATCCAAATGAAATACTTATTTTTGTAGGATTTAAAAGATTAAAGGTGGTATCATGTTTAATTGATGGTCTGTTGTCATGAAATATTAAGTAAAGAATTGTATTATTTCTGAAGTAGTATTTTATATAAGAAGAGTTGAGAAGAAAAATGTGTCACTAGGAAAAAACTGTAAGCATCTTTAAGAATTATATTCTATTTCTACTTCTAATATGAAGGGTAACCATTGATTAAAATGTTAAAGGCTTCTGAATTGTCTGTCTCCACCAATGACAATAAACGATCAATAGGATTAACATTTTTAAAAAGTTAAATCAGAAATAACAGTATGAATTTATGATTATTAGAAAATAGTATCAGCAAAAATGATCTAATTAATAGTTTTACCCACTGAAAGGATAGTCATGTATAATACCACTATAAGCAAAAGGAACCAGAGATTCCTGTAGAAACAGGTCATCCAGATTTGAAAGAATTCCATGAATCTAAAAAGTCCTTTTCAACCAAAAGAAAACATAGATGAGAGCTAAGATCTCTACGGTTTTTTTGAAGAGTCCTAGATGTTAACTTTAAAAACAGAATAATTTGACCATCAAGAACAGCAAGGACCCTAAAGGGTTTAAGCATATTAAATATGTTAAAACTCCTGTGTGAACACCCCTGTGTTCACAATGATACTGAAAGGAAAAAAAAAAATTTTCATCTTGAGTTCCCTGTCTCAAGGAATGAACTCATTATTCTGTAAACACAAATATAGAATATGAACCAAGTATCTCATCTATCTTTCTTAAACAAACTTCATTTCATGAAAACTAATTAATAAGAAAAATTGTTCTTAAAAGAATTCTGCAAAATGTAAAAATAATAAAAGAATAAACATTTACCATTTTATAACAACAAATGAATTCATGGATTCTAAACAACAATCACCAATGACTTAAAACCATGAAGACAGTCCAAAGGAAAGCTTTATAATGAATGGATTAAGATGAAAACATCTAAATCCACTGATGGATAGGAACATTGTTGAAAGACAATATGTTTCCCAACATAATGCAAAAGGAAGTATATAGTATCAATTACAGATTAGATTTGGAACAAAAGAAGGAAGGAGAAGGGCACTTTTGATTCTTTTGTTCATTACAGTATACCCACAACCTACAATGATACCTAACACATAGTAGACACTGAATGAGTATTGAATAAATGAAAGGATGGATGGTAAATGAGTGATTGTTAGAATGCAGTAGAGGGCAATGTAAATAAACACAAAATCATCTGCTTTTTGTCATGGATAACTTTATGTCGTCACAACATCTTACATCAAGCAAACAAAAAAAACTTCAGAATAAATTTGTAAATAAAAGTCTTAAATAATTTGTTAAATTCTCATGCAGTTCTATTTGTTTTTTTATTTTTTTTGTTTTGTTTTAAATTTTTGAATTTAATTTAATTTTATTTTTTAACTTTACAACATTGTATTGGTTTTGCCATATATCAACATGAATCCACCAAGGTATACACGTGTTCCCCATCCTGAGCCCTCCTCCCCCCTCCCTCCCCATACCATCCCTCTGGGTCGTCCCAGTGCACCAGCCCCAAGCATCCAGTATCGTGCATCGAACCTGGACTGGCGACTCATTTCATATATGATATTATACATGTTTCAATGCCATTCTCCCAAATCATCCCACCCTCTCCCTCTCCCACAGAGTCCAAAAGACTGTTCTATACATCAGTGTCTCTTTTGCTGTCTCGTATACAGGGTTATTGTTACCATCTTTCTAAATTCCATATATATGCGTTAGTATACTGTATTGATGTTTTTCTTTCTGGCTTACTTTACTCTGTATAATAGGCTCCAGTTTCATCCACCTCATTAGAACTGATTCACATGTATTCTTTTTAATGGCTGAGTAACACTCCATTGTGTTTATGTACCACAGCTTTCTTATCCATTCATCTGCTGATGGACATCTAGATTGCTTCCATGTCCTGGCTATTATTAACAGTGCTGCGATGAACATTGGGGTACACATGTCTCTTTCCCTTCTGGTTTCCTCAGTGTGTATGCCCAGCAGTGGGACTGCTGGGTCATAAGGCAGTTCTGTTTCCAGTTTTTTGAGGAATCTCCACACTGTACTCCATAGTGGCTGTACTAGTTTGCATTCCCACCAACAGTGTAAGAGGGTTCCCTTTTCTCCACACCCTCTCCAGCATTTACTGCTTGTAGACTTTTGGATCGCAGCCATTCTGACTGGCATGAAATGGTACCTCATAGTGGTTTTGATTTGCATTTCTCTGATAATGAGTGATGTTGAGCATCTTTTCATGTGTTTGTTAGCCATCTGTATGTCTTCTTTGGAGAAATGTCTATTTAGTTCTTTGGCCCATTTTTTTAGATGTAGTCCTAATTTTCTCAATGAAATGGGAAATTATATTATGAAATGGGATATTATATCATCTCTGATAATATAATATCCTTAGAGAAACCTAGACATCATATTAAAAAGCAGAGACATTACTTCACCAGCAAAGGTCTATCTAGTCAAAGCTATGGTTTTTGCAGTAGTCATGTATGGATGTGAGAGTTGGACTATAAAGAAAGCTGAGCACTGAAGAATTGATACTTTTGAACTGTGGTGTTGGAGAAGACTCTTGAGAGTCCCTTGGACTGCAAGGAGATCCAACCAGTCCATCCTAAAGGAAATCAGTCCTGGGTGTTCACTGGAAGGACTGATGTTGAAGCTGAAACTCCAATACTTTGGCCACATGATGCGAAGAGCTGACTCATTTGAAAAGACCCTAATGCTGGGAAAGATTGAGGGCAGGAGGAGAAGGGGATGACAGAGGATGAGATAGTTGGATGGCATCACCAACTCAGTGGACATGGGTTTGGGTGGACTTCGGGAGTTGGTAATGGACAGGGAGGCCTGGCGTGCTGCAGTTCATGGGACACAAACAGTCGGACATGACTGAACAACTGAACTGAACTGAAACTATGTTTCACATTACTCATTTTATTGATAATTGATAAACCAAACTGATCTTGTTTTACTCCCTCAGTCTTGCCAGCCACCATCTTGATTTGCTCACACTGGTGTCAATATCAAATATTGGAAAGCTTGGAACCTTTTTTTTTTCAGAGCCAAGTCTATACCTGACAAGTAGATTCTCATAAATGCTTTTTGAATGATTTAATAAAACACTATAAATGAATAGATAATTGCTGAAAAAAGGCTGACTAGGCCATGATAACAATTAGGAACTCAGGATAGATCTCAAATTAGAGTTGTGACATATTAATTAAAAACTTCCACTCTGATGGTGTGTACCACTCTTGATGGTTTTCAAATTCATTGTTCTTAAACAATTCAAGGCAGATAAATTGTACATTGTACCTTGACTGTATCCTATGTACTGTCACACTTCTTTTTCCTATGGTTTTGCACTTAGTCAGACAAGTATGCCTGAAGTATGTTTCTGAGTGAGTCCACTTAAGAGACCATAGTAAAAACTTCCATGGAAAGACAAACCAAAATGAAGTCTACGGCATTTCTCATTAGGCCCGTTGCCTCTTTTCCATTAGGCCTGTTGCCTCTGTCTCATTAGGCCCACTGCCTGGTTTTCATGAATTGTATTGCTTAAGATTCATTAGGCCTGTTGCCTGACTTTTATTAGGTACATTACCTGATTCTTACTAGGCCTAATGCCTGATTCCATTTGGACCTTCTGCACATGGAGCCAGTGATTATTGTCATGGCTGGTCCATTGGCTGTTGTTTTTCCCCAAATTGCTGATAACCAGAACTCACAAGTTCCTTATGCCTGATGAGAGGCACAGGTGAAGAGAGTTTTTCATAACAAAAGCATTTTGAAACCAAGGCTTTTGTGCTCCCTCAATCATTGGAATTCATTAGCTTTTTTGGTTTGAAGTTGATGTAACATCAACAAATCAGTACACACCACATAAAGCACCCTTGTTGCAGAATGAATAAATTAAAAAAAAAGGATTTTAATAATTTGAATTCATTTGAATTGGAACAAAATAATTTAAATGATATTATTAGGTTAATTAAATATTTTATTTTCTATTACAATTATTTTTTATACGTTGTGAAATCAATGACCTATGTTACAGTATCTTTCATAATTAAAAAAGAATATAGTTAGGTGTCATTAATTTATTTACTTGCAAACTAGATTGATACAGTTACACCATTTCAGTAAACTCAATGTATCTATAAATAGAAAATAGTATATTAACCCATAAGCATAAGCTCATGCTTTTTTTGAAACATCATTGTACA
This sequence comes from Bos indicus, assembly GCF_029378745.1. NCBI lineage: Eukaryota > Metazoa > Chordata > Mammalia > Artiodactyla > Bovidae > Bos > Bos indicus. Next base: position 61,795,417 of record NC_091762.1, on the reverse strand, counting down.
TAATTTACATATACTCATCCAGAAACAAAATAGCTTTTCATCTCACAAATGGCAAATTTTTTATACACTTAATGTCATAAGTACAAATCTATAGATTTAAATATTAAGAAAAACTGTCTTTGAAATATGAAGGAAAATATATAGGTTGTGCATTGGTATGCACATGTATTAGACAATAAAGTTGATAAAATGTTTATCATAGTAGTACACATATCTATCATATAAATGAATTTAGGTTGTTAACTTCTAGGTTACTAATGTCACAATTTCCAAATGTTGACACTTTTGGAAAAAGACTGAATTCAAAGTCACATTTTCAAATTGCTTAAAGTTATTGGCTATACAATAAAGTTAAATGTAAGATTCAGATTTGAAAGTTGTCCACTTGAACATTTAGTAAAATATTGTCATTTATTCTTAACAAGGGAACATTAACATTTCCTTGACAACCTCTTCAATTCAACACTGTTCAGTCACTCAGTCATGCCCAACTGCTTGTGAATGCATGGACTACAGCATGACAAGCTTCCCTATCCATCACCAACTCCCAAATACCCCTCGAGTCGGTGATAGCATCCAACCATCCTCTGTCGCTCCCTTCTCCTCTTGCCTTCAATCTTTCCCAGTATCAGGGTCTTTTACAATGAGTCAGTTCTTTGCATTATGGACAAAATATTGGAGCATCAGCTTCAGCAGCAGCCCTTCATGTATATTCAGGACAGATTTTCTTTAGGATTGACTCATTTATTCTCCTCGCAATCCAAGGGACTCTCAAGAGTCTTCTTCAACACCACAGTTCAAAAGAATCAGTTCTTTGGTGCTCAGCTTTCTTTATAGTCCAACTCTCACATCCATACATGACGACTGGAAAAACCATAACCTTGACACATGGACCTTTGTTGGCAAAGTAAAGTCTTTGCTTTTTAATATGCTATCTAGGTTGGTCATAGCTTTTCTTACAGGGAGCAAGATCTTTTAATTTCATGGTTGCAGTGACCATCTACACTCATCTTGGAGCCCAAGAAAATCAAGTCTGTCACTGTTTCTATTGTATCCCCATCTATTTGCCATGAAATGATGGGACCAGATAGCATGACCTTCGTTTTCTGAATGTTGAGTTCAAGCCAACTTTTTCACTCTCCTCTTTCACTTTCATCAAGAGGCTCTTCAGTTCCTCTTCACTTTCTGCTATAAGGGTGGTGTCATCTGCATATCTGAAGTTATTGCTATTTCTCCCACCAATCTTGATTCCAGGTTGTGCTTCCTACAGCCCGGTATTTCACATGGTGTATCATGCATATAAGTTAAACAAGCAGGGTGACAATATACAGCCTTAATGTATTCCTTCCCCAATTTGGAACAGTCCATTGTTCCATGCCTGGGTCTAACAGTTACTTCTTGACCTGCATCCAGGTTTCTCAGGAGGCAGGTAAGGTGGTCTGGTATTCCCATATCTTTAAGACTTTTCCACAGTTTATTGTGATCCACACAGTCAGAGAATTTGGTGTAGTCAATAAAGCAGAAAGATGTTTTCTGGAACTCCCTTGCTTTTTTGATGATCCAATGGATGTTGGCAATTTGATTTCTGGTTCCTCCGCCTTGTCTGAATCCAGCTTGAACATCTGAAAGTTCTCAGTTCACGAACTGTTGAAGCCTAAATTGGAGAATTTTGAGCATTACTTTGCTAGCATGTGAGATGAGTACAAATTTGCAGTAATTTGGACATGCTTTGGCATTGCGTTTCTTTGGGATTGGAATGAAAACAACTTTTCCAGTGCTGTGGCCACTGCTGAGTTTTCCAAATTTGTTGGCAAATGAAGTGCAGCACTTTCATGGCATCATCTTTTAGGATTTGAAGTAGCTCAACTGGAATTCCATCACATCCACTAGCTTTGTTCATAGTGATGCTTCCTAAGGACCACTTGACTTCAGACTCCAGGATGTCTGGCTCTAGATGAGTGATCATACCATCATGATTATCTGGATCATTAAGAATTTTTTGTATAGTTCTTCTGTGTATTCTTGTCACCTCTTTTTTATATCTTCTGCTTCTGTTGGTCCATACAATTTATGTCTTTTATTGAGCCCATCTTTGCATGAAATGTTCCCTTGGTATCTCTAATTTTCTTGAAGAGATCTCTCAATTCAGTTCAGTTCAGTCACTCAGTCATGTCCAACTCTTTGAGACCCCATGAATCACAGCATGCTAGGCCTCCCTGTCCATCACCAACTCCCAGAGTTCATTCAAATTCATGTCCATTGAGTTGGTGATGCCATCCAGCCATCTCATCCTCTGTTGTCCCCTTCTCCTACTGCCCCCAATCCCTGCCAGCATCAGGGTCTTTTCCAATGAGTTGACACTTCACATCAGGTAGCCAAAGTATTGAAGTTTCAGCTTCAGCATCAGTCCTTACAATGAACACTCAGGACCGATCTCCCTTAGGATGGACTGGTGGGATCTCCTTGCAGTCCAAGCGACTCTCAAGAGTCTTCTCCAACACCACAGTTCAAAAGCATCAATTCTTTGGTGCTCAGCTTTCTTCACACTCCAACTCTCACATCCATATGTGATGACTGGAAAAACCATAGCCTTGACTAGATGGACCTTTTTTGGCAAAGTAATATCTCTGCTTTTTAATATGCTATATAGGTTGATCATAACTTTCCTTCCAAGGAGTAAGTCTTTTTATTTCATGGCTGCAGTCACCATCTGCAGTCATTTTGGAGCCTCCCCCCAAAATTATAACACTGTTTTCACTGTTTCCCCATCTATTTCCCATAAAGTGACGGGACCAGATGCCATGATCTTCGTTTTCTGAATGTTGAGCTTTAAGCCAACTTTTTCACTCTCCTCTTTCACTTTCGTATCTAGTTTTTCCCGTTCTATTGTTTTCCTCTATTCCTTTGCATTGGTCACTGAGGAAGGCTTTCTTGTCTCTCCTTGCTATTCTTTGGAACTCTGCATTCAGATGCTTATATCTTTCCTTTTCTCCTTTGCTTTTCATTTCTCTTCATTTCACAGCTATTTGTAAGACCTCCTCAGACAACCTCAGACATTGTGCCTTTTTGCCCTTCTTTTTCTTGCAGATGGTCTTGATCACTGCCTCCTGTACAATGTCACGAATCTTTATCCATAGTTCTTCAGGCACTCTGTCTACCAAATCTAATCCCTTAAATCTATTCTCACTTTTACTTTATAATTGTAAGGGATTTGATTTAGGTCATACCTGAATGGTCTAGTGGTTTTTCCTACATTCTTCAATTTAAGTCTCAATTTGGCAATAAGGAGTTCATGATCTGAGCCACAGTCAGCTCCCAGTCTTGTTTTTGCTGACTGTATAGAGCTTCTCCCTCTTTAGCTTCAAAGAATATAATCAATCTGATTTCGGTGTTGAACATCTAGTGATGTCCATATGTAGAGTATTCTCTCGTGTTGTTGGAAGAGGGTGTTTGCTATGACTAGTGCGTTCTCTTAGGAAAACTCTTTTAGCCTTTTGCCTGCTTTATTGTTTTGTACTGCAAGGCCAAATTTTCCTGTTACTCCTTGTATCTCTTGACTTCCTACTTTTGCATTCCAGTCTCCTATAATGTAAAGGACATCTTTTTTGTGTGTTAGTTCTAAAAGGTCTTGTAGATCTTCATCGAATCATTCAACTTCGGCTTCTTCAACATTACTGGTCAGAACATAGACTTGGTTCACCGTGATATTGAATGGTTTGCCTTCGAAACCAACAGAGATCATTCTGGTATTTTTGAAATTGCACCCAAGTGCTGCATTTTGGCCTCTTTTGTTGACTATAAGGGCTACTCCATTTCTTCTAAGGGTTTCTTGCCCACAGTAGTAGATACAATGGTCATTTGAATTAAATTCACCCATTCCAGTCCATTTTCGTTCACTGATTCCTAAAATGTCAATTTTTGCATCTCCTGTTGACACACTTCCAATTTACCTTGATTCATGGACCTAACATTCCAGGTTCCTATGCAATATTTTTTTTTACAGCGTTGGATTTTACTTCCATCACCAGTCACATCCACAAATGGCCACTGTTTTCACTTTGGCTCTATCTCTTCATTCTTTCTGGAGCTATTTTTCTACTCTTTTCCAGTAGCATATTGGGCACCTACCAATCCTGGGGCATTCATCTTTCATTGTCCTATTTTTTTGCCTTTTCATACTATTCATGGGGTGCTCAAGGCAAGAATTCTGAAGTAGTTTGTCATTCCCTTCTACAGCTGGCCATGTTAAAATTTCAGAGAATAAAATGTTTTTATTTACTTAAAAATATTAGATATTATAAATGTAATAAATTACATGTATTTTTATGTTTATGAGTTAAAAATAGTGCATTACCAAGAATTCTGACTCAGAATCAGCAATTAGCTCTTAATTCCTTGTTAATGCACATTTGAAGTATATTTGTTTCTGTCCAGGCAATACGGTGAGATACCATCTTCTAATTTCCAAATATTATAGGCAGTGAGCTGACAGAACAGAGGGAGTATATTAAATATCAGATGTTAATGGTGGATGTTCACATGATCAGATATGTGGAGACAATCTATATTCAAAAACCCATGTCATATACACTCACTGCTAAACCTGTCCTCAACCTTGAGAGCTTTGATCTTGAGTTTGTCACTTTATTAATCACTTGCATGTGGGGAGCTGACAGCCAATAACATTCTCTCTTGACAGTAGTGTTTAGATAAACTGTTCATTAAACATTTGGCCCAGGAATTATGACAGACATATAGATTTGAAAGATATATTTTGATGAAATGTTTTATTGAGGAGATTCATGCATCACCTATGTCCAAATGAATTGATTTATTTCTTGTCAAAACATTAGCTTGCCAACACATAGTTCAGGCTTCTCTGGATTAAGATGTATTTAAACACTGTAGAAAAATAAGCACTCTTCTGAAAGTTCTTCTGGTAAGGGAATGCTAACAATGGGGTGATCATCTACTGATGCTGACTTTGACCCCCACATTGAACTGCATAGTGTACACTTCATGGCCTTCCTGATTTAAAGAGGATAGTCTGGAATAATTAGACCCCTTTATTTATTTATAAAGAGCTTAAAGATTCCAAACTACATTTCTTAAAAAAAAAAAAGACAAAAATACTTCACCCTAAATAGGCAAGTACAATTAGTTTTATTTGCTTTTAGAAAATCTGTCTCCTTGAGAATGTGTCAGTACTCATGACACAGGGCTTGTGTCACAAAATTTAGCCCTTAACGCCAATATAATTTGAGATATGACAAAAGTGCTGAAAATCAATAGTAAGAGGAAATGTACTTCTCACTCTACAGTTTAATTCTAATGATAAAGTATGTGTTAACATCAAGCCCTCACCCATTGTTTTTTAGGGAGATTTCTTTTTTTTTTTGTAAATTGATTCATTCTTTGTTAAAGTATTGTTCATAGCAACTTTGGAAAGTTGGCTGCTGGACCAGGAAATCCTTTGTGCCAGTCAGCCATCAAAATCAAAGGTCATATCAATTTTTTGAAATGCCAACTAGCAGAGATTAGATAATATGGTTACAAGGTGGCCCCATCATCTCCAGGTGCACCTTGTTAGGTCTAATTGTATTGAAAGACACGTTATTCATAGTTAATCTAAAGCAGCTGAGTGCCTGGATCATCCCACAAAAGGCTTTTCACCTGTTTCTAACTCTTAGGGAATTATTTCAGGATGTAGATATAAAGATATACAACTTTTATAAAATAAGAAAAGAAAGAAAATTCAAGATTTGATATATCTGCTTAGACTTCCAGAAGTTGGAGATAGACTACAGTTCTAACAAAAGCATTCCTCTTTTACTCTACTTAGCACATGGAAGTGGAACTTGAATCTCTAAGGTCAGATGGCTTTGAAAAGTGGAGTTGTTTCTTTCTTTTCTTTTCTTTTTTTCTGCTGCTGGGATATTTTGAAGCATTTATTGAAGAAAATAATGCTATTATGATTTTTATGTGTCAAATGTATTGAATAAAATTCGTGGAATAAATTATTCAACATCTTCACCCCCTTTTCCAAAGTCTGAATTTCCATTTCTTAGAACATATCCCAGGTTGTCTTTTTTTTTTTTTTTTTTTTCATATTTACAAGTTTGCCTATCTTCCCCTTCCTACTGTGTACTGGTGAATCTACCTCTCATCAGATCAGGTACAGAGGCCTTTTGCTCCTTTTGCATCTTGGTCATTGTTATCTCAAATCATCAGCCAGGGTTTCCAATTTATATTATTCAGTTTGACTTGTATCCTTCACCATGTTACTGACATCTCTGTCCACCACCAGTTTTGAAAAATATATCTAAATCCTTTCTGTCAAAGTTTTGAAAAGCCAAAAAAATGTTCTGGCAAAAAAAAATAAGGCAAATAAAATCCTAACTATTTATTTTGTTAGTTCATGAAATCATTTTTGTCCTCCCAATGGCACCCCACTCCAGTACTCTTGCCTGGAAAATCCCATGGATAGAGGAGCCTAGAAGGCTGCAGTCCATGGGGTCGCTGAGGGTCGGACACGACTGAGCGACTTCACTTTCACTTTTCACTTTCATGCATTGGAGAAGGAAATGGCAACCCACCCGAGTATTCTTGCCTGGAGAATCCCAGGGATGGGGGAGCCTGGTGGGCTGCCATCTATGGGGTCGCACAGAGTTGGACATGACTGAAGTGACTTAGCAGAAGATTTAAATAAGCTTACCATCAATATCGTCTAGCTACTGAAAAATTTTTATTCCTTCCATGAATATTTCTTTTCTGTTTTGTAACATTTCTTGCTGTCTTCTAGAAGAGGAAGTTCTTTCTTGGTTTAAACAGAGAGCAAGTTAAAAGTTCCTTTTTAAAAATTCACCACTCTTATGAGTATCTGTTTATGTTTAGCCTCCATTGCTTATAGTTTTTCAACAGTATATTTGTGATTTACATCAGTTTGTGGATAGTGGTTAGTGTCTCATCCATACTGGCTCTCTTTAACTTGCTAAATAATTCTCAGATTCCCTTTTAAATTTTGACCAGAGCTGTTTGGAAATATTGACAGAAGTTTTGGTACAAACACAATAGTCATTCAACAATAGCCCCAAATTCAGCATATATTTATCATTCACTGTGACAGACTTTATGTTAGATGTTAAATGAATGATAAATAACATAGAAGATGGTGTCTTTGTAGTGAAGGAGTTTATAATTTTCAAGTAAAAGCAAGAAAACCCAGTAGGAAAATCATAAGTGTATCATGTAAATTTTCACATATAATAGTATTTATAGATAACTTTCAGTTATTTAATAGCCCATAAAGTGAAATTATTCCTAGTTGAAATATCTCCTTTGAAAAAAATGTATTTGTTACAATTTTATTTTATATAGATGAGTCAGTGTTACATCCATGGGGTATTCCCACATATTACCCTCCCACTAGAATCTCCTTCAGGCTGTCAAATATTAAAGTATACAAGTTATCTGAAAGCTTTTCTTGATTTCCTTAATTCCAGAATGATAAATGACTTCAGGCATCATGAGTTACACAGTTTGACCAGTTAAAATTCAGTTTGTGTAAAAAACATAAGTTTGGTTTTGAAAAATTTGAACTTAGAGCCTACCAAATAATTTATAGTTTGGGGAAATAATAATGTTAACATGAATTCTTCATGCACTTTGATGTATGGTGCATACTTTGATTGTCCCACATTTCGTGTACAAGTCATGACTTTTTTCTACCATTTTAACTGCTTCAAATTCACCCCCTTTAGAATGGGGTACTGTAGTGACCATATTGTAATCAACGTGTGGCTTAAACATGGTTCTGTAAAAACTTGATTCATGGTGTTTAAGGCGCTCAGTGAAAGCTCTTCACTGTAGATTGCTTAAGTTACAACTTTAATATTGTCTTTTGAGTATGACTTTTTGTCTTTTATTAAAAGAAAAAAATGCAAGAAAATATGTCATTGAGATTGAATGTAATGGCCAGCTGTTATGATCTCAATGGAAGTATTAGAGCCCCTGCCTAAGGTGCACTGAAGAGTGCCAAGCTTCACAGAAACTCAGCTCATCCTAAAAAGGCACCATGGCCTGGAGTGAAAGCTGCAATTTAAAAATCTCCCAGAGACCCATTATTTGCAAATCATTGACACAACAAACTGTAACAACCCTGGTCCTCCTTGTCAATGCATGCTTAGGGAGCTTTTCATCTGCAGAAACTTGTATGCTCAATAACTTTCCATAGTAAAAATCCTTATGAAATTTCTGAAAAAAACGAGTAACTGCACATGGGCTGGAATCCCCTTTACATGTAAAAGGAGAAAATTACAATCGACTAGACTGGTTGGTGGTATCATATACAGCAGGGAGTCGCATAAGTCAAAATAAGTTTTCATGTTACCATATTGCTTAAAATAAAGTCAACTGGTTATTCAATTTTCTAGCAATAAAAAGCATCTAAAATATCTCTGTTGACACTCCCTCCCCTTGTCTTCCTGCTAAGATCTTAAAAATAAACTAATGGTTTTCCACCTAAACTCGAGGAGAGGAAAATATCACTCTGGCGTGTCAACCTTTCTGCCAAGTTTAACCACAAAGAGAGTTTTCACAGCTGAGGCATTGACTTTTAAAATAAAAGATTTATAGTATAAACACAGAATCAGGTTTAACTGTTAGTAGCCACTGCAGGGATATTATTCTTCAAAGAAGGACACATATGGGTCTGAGTCCTTAATATTTTAATACATGGTACCAGGTAGATATTTATACAAAGGTAATTTAGTTAAATACTATTTTATTACTAGAACTAATGTTACTTCTCTGTGTGGTGTCATTGGGAATCCTCCCTGAAATTTGCAAATACAACATATATATCCTTTCAGATGACAAGATAGTAGAAGGTATCACCAGAAAATAGAAACTTGGGGCCACATAGGGGAAAACGAGTAGTCTGTTAAATAGACTGCTAGTGACTGAGGAGTATGTAATAGAGAAACCCCAAACAATGTAATCAAATTGGCTGAAGAAAAAGTCAGATTTCAAAAGGAATTGCCACAGGATATTATAATAAAGAGATGTTGACTTGAATTCCAAAAATATCTCTTCTTATACCAACAATGGACACACATTCTTCTCCATGCATGGTAATGGATTTTTCTCACCCAATGATTCTGCTAGGTTTGAGTTACTGCTGCTGCTACTCCTGCTAAGTCGCTTCAGTCATTTGATTCTGTGCGACCCCATAGACGGCAGCCCACCAGGCTCCCCCGTCTCTGGGATTCTCCAGGCAAGAATGCTGGAGTGGGTTGCCATTTCCTTCTCCAATGCATGAAAGTGAAAAGTGAAAGTGAAGTCGCTCAGTCATGTCCGACTCCTAGCGACCCCACGGACTACAGCCTACAGGGCTCCTCTGTCCATGGATTTTCCAGGCAAGAGTACTGGAGTGGGGTGCCATTGCCTTCTCCTACTCCAGTGTTAAAACTAAGAACTGAAACTTCAAAATTAAAGTGAAAGTCGTGATTTGCTCAGACTTTTATCTATCACCAAGTACTCACATTTTAATACCATGTCAAGTATCTTGGCTTTAGCTCTTTTTAAAATATACCATTTCAATGTACATAACATGTTAAGTCCTGTGTTAGTAGCAATAGGTAGAGGATTAATTTTTTATTGTATTATTATTTCTTCTGTTGTTTTATTTTTGTTTTGTTAGCATGTATGGTTTTCAAAGATTTCCATACCTACTATCTCATTTTAGCACCTAAACAGACCACAGAGAAGATAAGATAGAAATTTCTGTCTCTGTTGTACAGAGAAATCCTATTGATAAATTATTGATCAAATATTGTTAGAAGAATAAATCATCCGTCCACTACAGTATGCAGATTTTGGTTTCCCATCTCTGAGCTCCTTTCATTGGAATAGTGAAAGATAAGAATACACAACCATAACTATAGATCCCATTGATGACACAGTGGTTCTCATTGGAGGTTATTTTTCCTCCCAGGGGATGCTTGGTAATGTCTAGAGAAATTGTCATCTCCTCTTGAAGGAAAAGAGATATCAGTGACATCCAGAAGGTAAAGACTGAAGATGTGACTAAACATCGTACAGGGCACAGTGTATTAACCACTGTCTGACTCCAAATCTCAATTGTTTCAAGGTTGATAAATCTTGTTATAGGAAATATAAAAGCTGTGAATATAGCTAATATTGATATAAATATAGATACAGATATAGACTGACATAGATTTAAAGGTAGATGATATATAGATCTATATCTAGGTATTTGTTCTGGTTCCTCTGAAAGATCAACCCTTACTGTAAGTTTATATTCTTTACTGATGTTTTAGGACTAGCATTTCTCCTTATTCTCTCTTCTTTTTTTCTCCAGCTTTATTGAGATATGATGGACATACAACATTTTGTCAGTTTAAGGTATATGACAAACACACAATACCAAACAATTCTTGAAGTGAAGTCGCTCAGTTGTGTCCAACTCTGCGACCCCATGGACTGTAGCTTACAAGGCTCCCCTTTCCATGGAATTTTCCCAGCAAGAGTACTGGAGTGGGTTGCCATTTCCTTCTCCAGGGCATCTTCTTGACCCAGGGATTGAACACGGTTGTCCTGAATTGCAGGCAGACACTTCACCATCTGAGCCACCAGGGAAGCCTCTTAACAGTATCTAAACTTGAATATACCTCATAGGCGGTCACTGGGCCAGCAGGTAGCTTGACTCAGTTCTTCCTTGTCTTCAAGCTTCCAAGTTCCCTAGAGTCCCATACAGCTGTAGTGCTGGGCTGCATTCTAATCCATAGTTCCAAGCCTCAGGTTCTGATCCCAATCAACACTGCTCCATTGATTCTCAGTATTCAACACATACTGAATTCCCAGAACCATTGCACTATTCTAAGCTTAAACATAAGGAGGTACATGGTTTGAGTCTTATTTTCTATTTCTAGTATAGTTAGAATTGGGGAGGATAAATTACCACAATAATTCTTTGTGCTGTTTCCCCTAATGTTCCCAACTTTTTTTTCAATTTGATTTAAATAAGATTAATGTCTATCTTGTTGCAATGTTTAGTTTACATTTTACATTTAGTTTAACATAGAGAATGATGAGACACCAAGGTGGAAGTTGAGGCATGTAACACAATAATTGTTCAGGATTCTTAATATTAATAGAAGCCAGGGAAAGTATAGGGACCCTCAAGGACCTATTACACAGTTGTATAGTGAAAGTGAAAGTGAAGTCGCTGCGTCGTGTCCGACTCTTTGCAATCCCACGGACTGTAGCCTACCACGTTTCTCCGTCCATGGAATTTTCCAGGCAAGAATACTGAAGTGGGTTGCCATTTCCTTCTCCAGAGGATCTTCCCGACCCAGAGATCAAACCCAGGTCTCCCGCATTATAGGCAGATGCTTTACTGTCTGAGCTACCAGGCAAGTCCTACACAGTTGTATGGTTATAAGCAATTGCCTCTGGGAACAGCAAAGAAGAAGAGGAAATGGGGCATCCAGTCACCCTATATTAAATGGAGAAATAAATCAATCGATTATTTGAAACCAAGGAGAGAATGTAGTAGTGGACAGTACCAGATAATTTTCTTTCCTTTTAAAGTAGTTGTACATGTCAAATAATTACTATAGTAAACCCACTTGGAGAAAATAACTTGTTTTTGAACCAGAAGGGTCTGTGAGTCATTTTGATATGTTTCATTTTATTTGTTATATGTAATGGTTCAATTTTTGTAAGTCTTTGCAAAATAAATATGTGAACTGCTTTTGGTTTACCAAAAATACCCATGTAAATATGAAGTTGTGTATTTAAAGGAATATTCTTTTATTTCAAGTTTTCAGAAGGAAAGTGGGGTGAGAATTAGAAGGAAGAGGGCTTGAGAAAATTTTCCTTAAAGAGTCTGGATCTTATCAATTTCACAGCCCAAGAAAGTTCCTCACATCTGGGAGATATATTTTATTATTAAGTTGGAACAAACAGTGAGAAGGTAGATCACATTACAGAATATAAGATATTATAAAACTTTTTTTCCATGTTTAAGACCACATTTTCTTCCCTAAAATTATAAAATGAATGTCATGCTCACAAAAGATGGCAAACTGATTGCCCGTGAGAAATCTGCTATTTGTTTAACAGGTCTAATATAACCAGCTATATCTCTACTTTTTTACATGGAAACATTTTTTCTGTGTTTGATTCAAGTAAATTCAGAGGCTGAGCTTAAATAAAACATGATTAATTACCAGAAACTGCTATCCATCCATGGTAGGATGCGTTAACTTGACAGTGATACAGCTGGCATAGCAGAAGTCAGTGAATTTTTTCGGCAAAGGTTGTTGTTCAGTTGCTCAGTCATGTCTGAGGGGGTCACGTCTCTTTGTGACCCCATGGACTGCAGCACACCAGGCTCCTTTGCCACCTCCCGGAACTTGCTCAAACTCATGTCCTTTGAGTCAATGATGCCACACAACTATCTCACCCTCTCTCGTTCCCGTCTTCTCCCGCCTTCAGTCTTTCCCAGCATTAGGGTTTTTTCTAAAGAATCGGTTCTTTGCATCAGGTGGCCAGAGTATTGGAGCTTCTGCTTCAGCTTCAGTCCTTCCAATGAATATTCAAGATTGATTTCCTTTAGGATTGACTGGTTTCATCTCTTTGCAGGCCAAGGAATTCTCAAGAGTCTTCTCCAACACCACAGTTCAAAAGCATCAATTCTTTGGTGCCACTCAGCCCTCTTTATGGTCCAACTCTCACTACTGGACTAACTGGAAAAACTAGTTACTTTTGACTACTAGAGAAACTATAGCTTTGATTATATGGATCTTTGTTGGCAAAGTTATGTCTCTGCTTTTTAATAGGCTGGCTAGGTTTGTCATAGCTTTTCTTCCAAGGGCCAGATAGCAAATAATTTTTGTTTCATGGGCTACACTGTCTCTGTTGCATCTACTCAACTCTATCATTGTAGCATGAAAGCAGCCAAGAGACAATATATATGTAAATAAGTAGACAAGTCTGTGTTCTAACAAAATTAGAAAATCAGGTTGCAGGTTGATTTGTAGCAAAGGACATACTTTGCTGACCCTTATGTTATAGTACCAATGGACCAAAAAATAAGGCATTGTGTGTCTTCAGGCTGATAAGGTTATCATTACACCGTTCCACTTGTTATGTGACTGGTAAGACACAGCTATGAGAACCCAGTTTTCCTGCCATCTAATACAAATACTAGGACATTACCAAGTCATGATATCCAATTGCTAGCAATTTAAGAAATATCCAGAAAGCAATAATTTTTAAACCATCCATACTATGTCCCCTGTGACCTTTAAAATATTATCTCCACTACTCTGTTTAAAATTTCCTCTTTATTCAGATTTATAGAGACTGGAGTAATGTAGAAAACTGGCAATTTTATGGTACATTTAACTGATGGGGAAACCAATACAGATAATTTAAGGTTCAAAAGTGACTAAAATTTTCCTTAAATTTCATGGTTGGCCTATCTATGTACCCCAAATGCACAGAATAATTGTCAACTTTATTTTGTGCTTACTACAGCATATATTTTATACTTATGAAAGCAATATAGACAATCTACATAAATATTCAAAAAATTTAAGTCTATCAAACCACAGTAGAGTGTTAAAGAATTACACAGATTCATCTCTCAACAATTAAGACATTATCACAAATTGTTGTGTCCAAATGTTTGACCTGGGAGCATAAGAAAACATCTAAAATGCTTAATGATATATCAAAGGCCCAGCAAATTTCAATATATGCATTAAAAAATCAGTAGCTTATCATCAGGTAATATATCCCATAATGATCACATGCTTATAATTTTCTCCTAAGTTCTAAACTCCAAATAAGTAATGTACTCTTAAGAGTCTGAAATATGATAGAATATAAAATGTGGTTATAAATTATATAGTGTTGCAAAATATTTTTCTGTGATATTTGCTATTTTGCAATTTTTGAAAATTAGGAAGATCTATGGTCTGACATCCATGACTTATTAGGTTGATCCAATCAACATGTTTCCATTTTGGTTTGGAGAGAGCAAGGCACAGGAAGTGAAATGTCCTCTATATACTACCAACCTCTTCCTACAAATGGGTTCTACTAAACAAAGGGGATTTTCCTCTGTAGAGGAAAAATGAAATAACCAAGAATGGTAAAAACTTGGTTGAAAAACAATCAGAAACTTCACTTTAATAGAAAGAACAGTAAAAATTTGCTTTTAATCAAATATATTTAGAAAATGCAAAAATGGCTACTTTTAAAATTTGACTTGCCAACTGAAACCACCAATCATATAATCACTGTGTTTCTATTTCACTTAATCTTCAAAGATTTTTTATTGTTGTGATAATCCCACTTATACATTTGCCAGTATCCAGATAATTTAAATACAAAATATATTTTTAGTAAAGTTGTACAAGCGAAACCACTTAAGAATTGCATGAGCTTGTGAGTACCCTGGATGATTGCCACATCTATGAGAGATGACTTTCTCTTATGAGAACATGAGCTATTCATTTTTGCAAACAGTCACATATATAATATAAAGAGAATGAAGTAGAATATACATTGACAAAAGTCACTATTTCAAGTTATACATATAAATGCATATATACATGCAAGCAAACATGATTGGGAACTGAGTTTAAACAATGTTTTGCAATCACTATAAATTAAATGAGTACATTTTTCCTCCTTGAATAATGCAATCACCACTAACAAGGCAATGAATGTCAACAGTGACTTCTGAAGATTAGATAAACCTCAATGCCTCTGATAAAGAGGTGCTGGCTACCACATTGGTTAGCATGTTTTAGTTCCCTGAAGGCTCTATGTCTGCTCATAATTCAGAGTTTTTGGCAAATTATCTTTTCCCTCAAGCCCTCTTCCTCTAGGACATCTTATTTTTTGTGTGTCCCTTTTGGTCTTTTTTGAAAGTTCTCCCTTTGGTTCGTTCAGTTGCTCAGTCCTGTCCGACTCTTTGTGACCCATGGATTGCAGCAGGCCAGGCTTCCCTGCCCATCATCAACTCCCCCAGAGCTTGCTCCAAATCTTGCCTATTGAGTCAGTGATGCCATCCAATCAACTCATCCTCTGCTGTCCCGTTCTCCTCTTGCATCTTTTCCGGCATCAGGGTTGTTTCCAATGAATCAGTTCTTCACATCTGATGGCCAAAGTATTGGATTTCAGCTTTAGCACCAATCCTTACAATTGATATTCAGGACTTATAGTTTTAGGATTGACTGGTTTGATCTCCTTCCAGTCCAAGGGACCCTCAAGAGTTTTCTCCAACACCACAGCTCAAAAGCATCAATTATTCAGCTCTCAGATATTTTTATAGTCCAAATCTCACATCCATACATGACTACTGGAAAAACCATAGCCTTGACTAGACGGACCTTTGTTGGCAAAGTAATGTCTCTGCTTTTTAATATGCTGTCTAGGTTGGTCATAGCTTTTCTTCCAAGGAGCAAGCATCTTTTAATTTCATGGCTGTTGTCACCAGCTGCAGTGATTTTGGAGCCCCCCAAAATAAAGTCTGTCATGATTTCCATTGTTTCCCTAACTATTTGCCATGAAGTGATGGGACTGGATGCCATGACCTTATTTTTCTGAATGTTGAGTTTTAAGCCAACTTTTTCACTCTCCTTTTTCACTTTCAAGAGGCTCTTTAGTTCTTCTTTGCTTTCTGCCATAAGTGTGGTGCCATCTGCGTTATCGGAGGTTATTGATATTTCTCTTGGCAATCTTGATTCCAGCTTGCACTTCATCCAGTCCAACATTTTTCATGATGTACTTTGTATATTAGTTAAACAAGCAGGGTGGCAATATACAGCCTTGACATTCTCCCTATCCTATTTCAAACCAGTCTGCTTTTCCATGTCCAGTTCTAACTGTTGCTTCTTGACCTGCATGCAGGTTTCTCAGGAGGCAAGTAAGGTGGTCTGGTTTTCCCATCTCTTTAAGAATTTCCTACAGTTTGTTGTGATCCACACATAGTTAAAGGTTTTGGTTGAGTCTATGAAGCAGATATTTTTCTGGAACTCTCTTGCCTTTTCAATGATCCAGAGGATGTTGGCAATTTGATCTATGGTTCCTCTGCCTTTTCTAAAACCAGCTTGAACATCTGGAAGTTCACGGTTCACTTACTGTTGAAGCCTGGCTTGGAGAATTTTGAGCATTACTTTACTAGCCTGTGATATGAGTGCAATTGTGAGGTAGTTTGAGCATTCTTTGGCATTGCCTTTCTTAGGGATTGGAATGAAAACTGACCTTTTCCAGTCCTGTGGCCACTGCTGAGTTTTCCAAATATGCTGGCATATTGAGTACAGCATTTTCACAGCATTGTCTTTTAGGAATTGAAATAGCACAACTGGAATTCCATCACCTCCACTAGCTTTATTCATAGTGATACTTCCGAAGGCCCACTTGACTTGACTTCAGACTCCAGGATGTCTGGCTGTAGGTGTGTGATCACATCATCATGGTCATGAAGATCTGTTTTGTATAGTTCTATGTATTCTTGACACCTCTTTATATCTTCTGTTTCTGTTAGGTCCCTGCCATTTCTGTCCTTTATTGTGCCCATCTTTGCATGAAATGTTTCCTTGGTATCTCTGATTTTCTTGAAGAGATCTCTAGTCTTTCCCATTCTATTGTTTTCCTCTATATTTTGCATAGATCACGTAGGAAAGCTTTCTTATCTTTCCTTGCTATTTTTGGAACTCTGCATTCACATGGATATATCGTTCCTTTTCTCCTTTGCCTTAGCTTCTATTCTTTTCTCAGCTATTTGAAAGGCTTTCTCAGACAACAATTTTGCCTTTTTGCATTTCTTTTTTGGGGGATTGTCTTGGTCCCTACCCACTTTACAATGTCACGAACCTCCATCCATAGTTCTTCAGGCACTCTGTCTATCAATCTAATCCTTTAAATCTATTTCTCACTTCCACTGTATAATCGTAAGGGATTTGATTTAGCTCCTACCTGAATGGTCTAGTGATTTTCTACTTTCTTCAATTTAAGTCTGAATTTGGCAATAAGGAGTTCATGATCTGAGCCACAGTCAGCTCCTGGTCTTGTTTTTGCTGACTGTTTGGAACTTATCTGTCTTTGGCTGCAAAGAATATAATCAATCTGATTTTGATATTGACCATCTGGTGATGTCCACATGGAGAGATTTCTCTTGTGTTGTTGGAAGAGGGTATTTGTTATGACCAGTGTATTATCTTGGCAGAACTGTGTCATACACTTTGTGGGTTCTTGATAAATATTGTTGGATAAATTAATGATTTACAGTGTGCTCTAGTATTGCTTTTATGGGCTTCTTGATCTTAAGACATTAAAGAATTTTGACTTCTGTTCCTTGTTAGTCTTAAGTGCATCTCTTTCCTCAACTTCCCAAATAACAATAGTTAACTGTATTAATGTATGCACTATTTTCTTTTGCTAAACATAGAGACAAAGACAAGAAATTAAAATGATGAATCCAAATCTCCAACCCCACTTCCAAATGTTGATTTGTTTGAATGAATGTCTTCCCTGATTCTCAGCGTCTTGGGTGCTCAGGTGATGAGTGACAGTAGTGGACAAGGCATGCAGAAGGTAATACAGAAAATATTTCACCCACTATGTTGTAAAGAATTAAGTAAGTTTCTCAAGAAACTCCCCTGGTATTTAATAATTTGAGTATTTCTCACATAGAATGACTTATACAGGGCATTCTGCAACATTGTTAGCAGTATCATGCAAAGTGTGTGTGGAAAGAGCAGAAACTGAAAGTATGGGGCCAATTCTTGTAGCTGCATTTGATAAAAGTGAAAGGTGTAACAATGGAGTGAAATTCACATGAGGTGACTGGGTACTGATGTCTAAATTAATCAACGTAGAACATCTGATTCTCCGTAGAAGCAGACGGGTGGCAGGCACCTTGGAGATTTCCCTTGAGCTTACCTTTGAGGGAGAGCTGCTAACAGCCAAATAACAATTAGTTCAAGATTTCCTTGTAGGACAAAAGGACTGAAACTGTTCAGTACTTAACAGTTTTAAGGATAAATTCCTAAGCTTTGAAAAGCCATGTGAATGCCATGACTTTTATTAAGAGAATTAAGGATTCTCCACGTTATTCTCAGTACAATGAAAACCTGCCATCTCTTCAAAGATATACCTACAGGAAAGACAAACAAACAGAAAGCTACTTTTGCTTTGTTTTACATTGAAAAGCTCTTTGAACACAACTCTTGATTAAACCCTGTGTAAGGGTTTCAATTTTTTACAACATAGCAACTCAGAGAGGATATGGTCCATGAGTCTTCCAACATATTAATGCCAATCTTCCTTTAAGGGTAGAGAAAGATCCAGCCATTATCCTAAGGAACAAGTGCAAAGAACTGGTCTCACAACAGTCAGAAAAGATATAGTGGCAAAATTTACCTTTAACTTGATGCATTCTACAAATCTCTGGCTTATTAGATGCCAACCACATAACTATTGGAGAATGTCCGGTAGAAATATCCACCTTAGTTTTGTTATGATGCTTTTTCCCAGCCAGGAGGCAGCTCCTAGGCCACATAGTTCTTAAGACTACACCCACCTGGCTCACGAAAAGGAATTAGTGTTATCAGCACTTGGAAACACATTTATCTTCTTATTTACTCTGCTGGGTAAACAGCTACTGACTACCTTTTCAGGATGAGGTACCACCCAGAGGGTGGTTCTGGAAATTCCTTGTAGACAATCTGCTTTCTTGAGTGGAAGAACTTTGGTCATTCCACTACAAGGATAAGTGATACCAAACTTGAATGCCACTAATCATGTTCCTGAAATAAAACCATTTGCCTTTAAAACACACACAGACTTTGTGATCATATGAGCTGCATTTCAGAAGTAAATCAATGTATTTCAATGTATTGTAGTTTGTGAAGTATGGTTTAGCATTTAATGGATTTTATACATTATAGTTAACATTTCAACAATGATAGAGATGTAGATTAAATATTAATATCCCTAGTCAATTAATTTAAACAGAATTGTCACTGTAAAGTAAATGAGTTTTTATACAGCTGTGTTACTTTGTGTCAAAAAGAATGGCATAAACAAAATCTGCAAGTATGGATTTAGCAGTGTGTCAAGTATCTCAGAGGCAGGGCCTTTTTGACCTTTGAAATTTTTTTTTTGTTTTTGTTTGCCATATCCAAATTATTTTGTTCTGATACAAGAAAAAATACTAATCCAGGCATAGAACAATATAAGCAAAGATAGAGCCCTCTGCCCAAGAGAAAGACAGTGAATTGCCAAAAAACCTCAGTAACTGATTCTTTTTTATTAGCTTACGCCTAGACTGTAATGGGCATTGGTATTTATGCTTCTGTCTTGAATGTAGCTGGAAGCAGAAGATTGTGATTACAAATCTAAGTAATCTGGAATCTGTAGGAGGCAGCAGGCATAAGTAGGGAGCATAGAGAAATGTATACCAAGACTTATGAAAATTAGAAGAGAGTAGATAGAGAGTATACTTATTGATTATTAAATCATATTTTAAATTGACTTTTCAGGATTTCGTTATATTATTATGAATTCAACATATTGTACTATTTTCCTATTGCTGCCGAAATAGCATAGCACAAATGTATTATCTTATAAAACTTAAATAATTATCTTAATTCAACACAAATTTATTATCTTATTGTTTGGGTGACCATCAGTCTGATACCAGTCTCACTTTCCTAAAGAAATCAAAGTGTCAGCAAGGCTACATTCTTTCTGGATCCTCTAGGGGAAGAACTCATTTCTTTGCCTTTCTCCAGCTTCTGGAAGTCACCTATATTCTTTGCTTAATGGCTATGTTCTTCCATCTTCAAAGCTAGAAACTTCTGGCAGAGTTCTTTTCATTCTTCAATTTCTCTAGTTCTTTCTCCTCTGCTTTCCTCTTCTACTTATAAACACTCTTGTGATTTTATTGGGCCAATTTGGATAATCTGAGGTCAGATGATTATCAACTGTAATTCTGTCAGCAAGCTCAGTTCCCTTTCGCCTAACCTGATACATGGGCTTCCCGGTGGCTCAGACAGTAAAAAATCAGCGTGCAGTGCAGAGAACCCAGGTTTGATCCCTGGGTCTGAAGGATGCTGTGGAGAAGGAAATGGCAACCCACTCCAGTATCTTTGGAGAATGCTATGGACAGAGAAGTCTGGTGGGCTACCGTTCATGGGGTTGCAAAGAGCTGGACACGACTGAGTGACATTCATTCACATTCACAATATAATACATACACATATTCTGTATTAAGGATATGTATACATAATCTTAATTATTAAGATTATTTAAATCTGTATTAAGACAGATATCTTTTTAAGGGAGTCATGATTATCCTATCACAGGTATTATCTGTGTTAAATACATATTTCTTTTGTTTCTTTATTCCTTAAATCTTTTATTGACTTATCCCTTTTAACTGAATATTATCCACATCTTACATGGTGCATCTGTCCTTATCTATATTCTCAGTCTCATGAAGCCCAGGTCCAATTACAACAAATCACTCCAGTTTTACAAACAGATGCTGCAGTTTCATGGCTTTGCCATCTTTTGAGTTTGTTGCAAAGGCTGCCCTTCTCCATCCTCAGAGGAAGCCCAGTTTAGGAAGTATTATCTCTTCTGCTAATATTTTCTCTGTGTCCTATTTTATTTCCCAGTGGATCCATAATGTATTTACTTGCATTGATGTTGTCATGTGCACATCAGAGTGTGATCAGTAAGTGTTTGATGTGCTCTTCTCTTGTCTGAAGCTTCCCTGCTGGCTCAGAGGTTAACACCTCTACCAGCAATGTGGGAGATCAGGTTCTATCCCTGGGTCAGGAAGATCCCCTGGAGAAGGAAATGGCAACCCACTCCAGTATTCTCACCTGGAGAATTCCATGGGTGGAGGAGCCTGGTAGGTTACAGTCCACAGGGTTGCAGAGTCAGACGCGACTGAACAACTTCACTTCACTTGTTATGAGGAGCTGAAGGAGGACAGAAACTGTCTACACTCATCTCCACCTTTCCAGCCCATAGGAAGGGATCTTAAGTGATGTTCTTTGTAGGAAGATGTGTTTTTGTAAAAAGTGACGCAATCTGTATTTTTTATACTTATAGCATGCTCATATTTTATAAAAGTATTTATTCTTGGGCCATCTTTTGAATTAATTTTATACATTTTCTCATCATGGGGAGCCAAAATACAGAGTCAGGGATTGCATAATCTCAGTGTGTCTCTTTCTCTACTAGAGACTCAACAGAGTTCATTGTCAAAGGCAAGAAAGGACATGAGTCCCATCGATAGCCCAGAGATTGAAGAGGGCAGGGTAACCAAGGTTATCCAGGAGAAGGGACAAATAATTTAAAAAATGAGTGTAGAATAGCTCCAAAAATTACACAGGATTAGAAGGAAAAATACTTATTCATATACTTCAGTTCTTGGGGAATAGGAGGCAATTCTTAAGTAAACCAGGATGAGGAAAGTGAGACAAACATTCCATCTGTCTATCAGATGGACATATTAATATTAATCTCTTATTCAGAAAATTCTATTGCTTTTTTATAAAAGAGACTTTTAGCTATTATAAGATCTTGATTCCATATCTTTTGAGGCATGTTTGAAGGAAAGGGAAGTAAGACTGGAAGGATAAGACTTTAATGTTTAGTTTAATGTACTGAGAAAATATTTATATTTGTCCCCAAAACAGTAAATCAGAACCAGCTACATAATTCATGGGTCCCAGTGAAAAATTAAAATCTGGATCATTTGTTCAAAAATTATTAAGAGTTTAAAATACATTACACCAGGCATGGGACCTAAGTGCACAGCCTGTGCAATCACACAGATTACATGGTTGGGAAGTTTATGCTGTGACAGTCTTTGATTTTTAACCATAATGGGCTTCCCTCCTACCTCAGTTGGTAAAGAGTCTGCGTACAATACAGGAGACCCTGGTTCGATTCCTGAGTCAGAAGATCCCCTGAAGTAGGAAATGGCTACTCCAGTATTCTTGCTCGGTGGGTTGTGTGGTTCCTGGGATCGCAAAAGTCAGACATGACTTAGGGACTAAACAACAGTTGACAGTCTCTGCCTCTGTAAGTGCTGGTGAGGGTTAAATGAAGTAATATACATTAAGTATTAGAAGAGTCCCTGGCACACAGCAGACTATTTATTTAAATGTCAGCTAATATCATTGTGCTTGATTGAATATGAAAGGAAGATCCCAAGCTTTAAGTGATTTGCCCACCATTTCAGAAGTAGGAAGTCACAAGAGAATGAATGTCATGCTAAGTAGAATTCTTTCCATGACACAAATATCATAAAGTGGTCCACTTTATGAAATTACTTTTTTTTATGCAGGAGACTAACTAGAAAAAGAACTATCCTCTGTATAAAGCCACAATTTATACTGAAACTTAGAGGCATAAAATTCAACTTAAACTTCTTCTTCATTCATTCTGTCAATGTGTGTTTACTGAGTGTCTCCTTTGTACAAGATACTGTGCTAGGCTTTAAAAACTATAAATCTTATGTGTAGTCAGCATATTATTTAGTAGGTAAAATTCAAGGTTATCTGTAATACACTATGTGAGCCATCATATGAGGGGTCTACAGAGTTCAAGGCTAAGAGGGAGAAAACGAGTCTGACTTGATTGATTAAGAAATTCATTCCACAAGAAATGACATAGGGGCTGGCCCCCCATGAAGTGTAGATAAAATTTCAATAGCAAATATCAGGATGAAAGAGTATTCCAAAGAGAGCAGCATGAACAAAACCAGAGAGCTGAAAATGTGTTATTTCAAAGTGAAGGTATTTTTACCCTTTTATTCTACCTTGTTCTAGACAAGACTTAGAGTATCCCACCAGGGTACATAAATTACAACCAGGCCAAGTGATTAACTATTCTGTTAAAGAGCAACTTCAGGTAGTTCTTGGTTGAGTTTAGGTTGCTAATGTAGTAAGAAGCAAAGTTAGAAAAGTGAATTGGAATCAGTTTTGTGGTTTTGAAATGCTGGAATATTTTATTTTATTCATAGGCAGTCGAGAGCCATAGAAAATGTGTGAGCAAGAGATGAGAGGATATGAATTGGGCACTTGAAAGAGCACCTGGGCAGCAGGCTCAAAGACGGGTTGAAATTAAGGATAATAAAAGATTAACTGCAGAAAGGGAATGTAGGCAGGAAGTGAAAACATCTTGTGATAAGATCATGGCAGTAGGAATGGAAAGGAAGAGAAAGATGTGAGAGAGAAGAATAGAGGCATTCGGGGTGGAGGAGGAGCTGTTTAATTAAAACAGAAGCAGAAAGGAAATATCTATGCACAGTAAGTAGGGTTTGTTTCATTTTTGTTTATTTGTTTAGTTCATTTAAGATTGATTCAAATTCTCAGGGTTCTTGCTTCTGGTTGCAACCTCATCCTCCCCAGAACAACTGCCTCCAGCCATGGGTCCAGGGGATAAGGGGGGCAGATAGGCAGGCAATCAAACTTCCTTTTCATTTAGGCTGGAATGAAGGATTTTGGGGAGAATACAGATGTGTGCATGTAATAAATCTCAGCAGAGCTGTCCCAGAGAGATTCACAGCCCAGGATTTGGACTAGAGAGATGAAAATAATTCAATTTGGCACTCTGTAGCTATAAAGAACCTTTCAACTGAGAATGCCTGAATATATTCAACTTTCAATTAGCTGTACTAATCAACCACCTACATTGTATAAAGAGCAAATAACAAGAAATAGCAGGAAAATAACCTTACTTTAATACATGAGTTTAGAAAGGTTTATGATTACCACAAATATTTAAAGATTAAGTAAACCTGAATACACAGCAATGTCTCATTTTTCCAGCTGAAAGATTCTGGGGGTGATGAAGGGAGCGATTTGAATATATAAACCTTGAGGCAGGTACATTAAATAGATGACAACAGAACTTACAGTATTTATTAATTTAATTATACATGTTAAATTTAAATATTTTACAATACTATATAAATTTATAAATTGTTTCCACCCTTGAATTTTTTTGGAATAATTTTATCAAATTCTTCACATGGTCTCCAACATTGGTAGCGTCCATGTCACCGGAGACCCCTTCTGAGCCATCTCCTCAGTCTTCCAGAGCACAGCTTCTGTCAAAGTTGTTTGAATTCATTTTGAATTCATATATGATGCTGTCACTAGAAATTTTATTTGCAGTTACAAGAACCCATTCCCATACCATTCTACCTTTTCTTTTCAATTATCCTGAAGGCATGTTTTTATTATTTCTATGAGGTAAAACTTTACCATTATCTTTTAAAAATGGTTTCTAGAAGGTTTTTTTTAGAAAAACAGTGAATTAAATAGCTTATAGTTGTGAAATAATTTGTCCAAAAACAACTAAACATATATATTTGCTTTCTTTTTTTTAATGAATTCTATCTTGTGAGATATATAAATATCACAAACTAGTGATTTGAAGTTATCTAGGCTAATGTTGAAAATAAAATAATGGAAAGAATCACCCCTTAACATCAGAGAATTTGTGAGAATTCAAATATATGACAAGTCATTCTTTTTAGGGTATGGATTTTCCAGCGAGGGAAGATAATGGTTTATGTTTAGTGGTAGATAATAATTGAGTATGAATGTGTCTAATGTTTTGCACATTTACATTTTAAGTTAAAAAGTGAAACCAAAGCATAACAAACATTTACCCTAATTAACTTCTCTAACTGCCATTTTCTTAGTTCTTCTTTGGTAGCTATTCTCGTGTAGAACAGAAGAAGAAATCATCCTGTTTATCATATAAGAATAACTCATAGTACTAGCTACATAATTTGTGAGGCCTTATGGTGCAAAGTGAAAATGCAGGGCTCATTTTAAATGTTATTAAGTAGAACATTAAACAGAGTGTTGGGCCTTTCCCAGAACAGGGGACTGTTCAACTACACAAGTCCACCCATGAAGCCAGCCTCATAACTAATGCTGCTTATCCTGTGTCTTGAGGTAATTGGGACTGAATGAAGCAAGGAATGTTCAAGTGCACCAAACTTTTAATGGTTGCTTCAACTTTCAAGCGTTGCCTAGACATAAACGAGCTTTATATTCCTAAAGAATTAAAAAAAACCTACCTGAAATATACAATCTAAATTTGCTGTATTTCTAGAATAATTCTTCTTTCATTTGGATTCAATAACTGCAGCTGGAGAATGGGAGAGAGAGAGGAAATAAAATGAGAAAAAATAAGCATAGAAGGTAATATTACCACACATTTCAAAATTTATGGATAATTGGAAGGTTTCTTAGAAGAAAAGCAGAAATTTTTATTCATTATTTGTGCAAAGTAAAACCTGAGAAGCATTTTTTCTATGGATGCTAACTAAGTCATATCCTCTAGATAAATGATCAGTTATTCATCAGGAATTTATTTCTACAAAATGGCACAGGTCTCTTCACAAGAAACATTTAATTTGATATGAAAAAAGTTGCTTTAGAATATCTACTCATTTACATTATAGAGGGTTTTCACAAATGAAACAAAAGTCATCGCTGTGACTTCAGAAAAAAAAAATCATCCTATCCAGATGAGGAAAAATCAGATAAATATTTCTTGCTATAGGTAAAAGTAATAAGGAGACAGGAAGTCAGAGATGAAAGATCAAAATGATAATTTTGAGGGGTGTAGCAGACATTATTCTTCTGATGGTTATATTTGGGAAGCTAAAGATTTACACTTCATGGGGTCGCAAAGAGTCGGACACGACTGAGTGACTAAATTGAACTGAACTGAAAATCAAAATTACATAAAGGCATCAGAACATGTGAACATATTATTTAACAAAATTATTTTTGACTAAGTGTTTTTACCAAAATCTGTAAAAAATGAAATATGTTGAACAGAACATGTTGCCAAAACATAATGCTTCACTCGTTGGCATAGTGTGTTAGCAGATAGTTGATCATGAAAGACATGTTTATCTTCTGGGAAGAATTGGATTTAACCTATTTGCATGTAAAGAAAAGGTATGTTTGAGCAAACCACAGGCGCTAAAAGCATTAGATCTTTTGAAACTATAAACAAATTAATTGTATATTGGGTGGTGCAATGCTAATTTTAAAACTGTTCAAAAGTTCGAACAGACAATAATTTGGATTAGCAATGTGGCACCATTCCCTTAGAATGAATGCACTCTAAAAACCTTGACTCTCCCCAGTTTGCAGGATCACTGCTCAAACATGCAAAACAATCAGGCAGTACAGAAAACTATGACAGATGAGACAGTCTGTTATGAAAAGACGATCTTCAAAGTTACTCAATCCAAATCTGGGCCCATAGGTGTGTCACTTTTTCTCTTTGAGTCTTGTTTTCCTTATCTGAAAATGAGATAATTATCATAAGGGGTCATTTTAGGAGTTAGAGATAACATACTGTATCTCCTTGATTCCAAACCATGATTGCTTTTGTATTTCAACCCATTAGAGATTAGAATGTGTCTTACACTTGATGATAACTAAGATTTAACAAAGGCAGTGTATAAAATTCCTGGCCCTTAGAAGTACTCACTATAAGGTACTTTAACTAGCTTCGTGTTAGTCCTTTTCATCCTCTATTTCTGCAATCTCAAGCACTTTCACTGTCACCTACACAGTGAAAATTTTCAAATTTGTCAACATCAGACTCAACTCTTAACCTGAATTTGAGCAAAGAATACAAGGTTTCCGGCAAAGTGGTTGGGGGAATGTGCTTATATCCTTCCCAAGGGTTATGTAACATGCAAATTGGTGAGAAACCTTCTCATTAGATTCATGGTGATGATTATATAAGATGAGTTATGTGGTAAATGTACCTACTAAGTAGATGAAAAATAATGGGAAAATAGAGTGAAAAGTGTGTGCTATTTGGCAACCAACACTCTTGCCTCGAAGAGCAATTTATTCATTAGGTTTGTAAATTTGGATGTTATTAACTTTCGCTTTCTGAACCACTGTTCTATTTTCTCATTTGTAGAATGGGGATACTAGTAAAATCAGCACAAATAGATTCATTTATCAAGTGAATTCATTAACATAGTAGTGATATATTACAGATTCATTCATTTAATCAGTGTATGTGTGGTTATGTATGCAAAATATATATTATGTATGATATATATTACATAGTGAATGTCATTCAGTATATTACATGTAATACATAATATGTGTGCGTATGTGTGTTATTGAACACCTACCATACATCAGGCCATTCTTCTAGGCCTTGGGGAGTCAAACATAATATATGTCAAGTTCTTAGCTTTAGCATCCTGTGCCTTCCTCTGCCTCCATTTCCTCATCTGTGAAGAGAACAGTATTACCTACATAAATGGATTGTTCTAATGAGTTGATCTCTGTAAGTGCTTGAAAGAGTGGCTGGCAGAGAAAATCATTTAACTATTATTATCATCATCAGGCACAAGGTCTAGAACCAAACTGGCTGAGCTAAAATTACAAATCCACCAGTCATGTTACGTTGGACTATTACTTAACCTCTCTGGGCTATTCTGTTTTAGTGCCTATAAAATAGAGACAGTAATACCTACCTTATGATAGCTACTAGAATTAAATATTATTATATTTGTGTAGCACTAGTGTTTTGTACATTAAAGCTCTGTATAAGTAATTGCCAAACCAGATTAATGAATATAATTTTGCTTTGATTTATATAAAGGTCTAGAATCGGCAAAATATCTATAGTGAAAGAAATCAGATTAGTGGTTTCCTGTGGTGGGTGATAAAAGTGAATTTATTGCAATAGGACTGGAAGGAAATTTCTGAAATGAAAGCAATGTTCTATATCTCGGTAGAGATGGTGGTTACACAGTTATTTGTCAAAATTCATCAAACTGTACACTTAGACATGAGTCCATTTTATTACACATATATTATACTTCAGTAAAATTGGTAAAACAGTTATTAATAAAAAATACTTGCTCCACAACACACAGGTCAAAATTGAAATGATCAGAACAAGAAGAATGGGATCATGTTTGACATCTGTGTGGCAGCCATATTTTCATGAAGTCATCCATTCTGTGTGGTTAGGCGCAACAATTTTGGAATCTCATGTAGCAGAGTATAGACTAGAATCCTTACTGGCTATGTGATAAAAGAATATATATATTGCTCCTACATAATAGATGAGACGAATGAAAAATGTACCCTTGGGCTTATCACATCACTCTTCTGAACATCAGTCTCCTCCTTTATGAGTTATGGGAACTTGGTCATTCCCAAGGCTTTTCACTTCTAAAATTCTTTGGGTCTATGGTTTAGAAATACCGTGCTTAATTTTAATTAGTTAGAGATAGAACTGGAAATACCTTTCTTTCCTTCCTTTTTTTTAACTTTTAATCTTCAGGATCAGTACAAGCTAGAGGCAGTTTAAATGAAAACAAGAATGAGTAATTATCTGAATCATCACTTGGTGAGTCTAGAGAGTTAAAAGCTTTATTTGTAAACTGGTATTTTTTAGTTATTTCTTAAAATGGCTATTGTCTGTGCATATGATGTCTGATTCACTGAGGTTTAATTTGCTTTGGAGGTCTTAAAAAAAATAAACTGCACAGCAGTACCATTAGATTCCTCAAATTCCATTCGATGTAGCACTCATTATCAAAAGGTTAATGCCAGAAATAAAGCTAGTCTCACATGCCATTACTACATGTTTGAGTGATGGGAGGTGAGCTAGTGCTTGTACTAAAGACAACTTATTTCTATTTGAAAAATGTCAGGAGAAACACACTGACCAAATATTTAGAAGACAAATGATAATCTTTTTTTTTTTTTGGCTATCGCACATTTAATATATATTTATGCAAAAAAAAGAGTAAGATTAAAAAAAATCTGTGTACGGTGAATATACAGAAATTAATTTTTAAAATACTATAGTTGCTTCCCTCTACTTTTGCACAAAAGCTTTTGTTCATTATTATGGCAGATGAGCTTTTTTAAATTGTGTAATACAGATTTTTGCCCAGATATTTAAGACAATTATGAAAAATGTGTCCCTTGGCATGTTGTTATAACTATGTCTTACTATTGTGCAATATAAATGAGAAATTTTAGAAGGGTATAGCCTCATACATAAGACTATAAATACATACTGAGTACAATCATTTTTTCTTAATAGTTCCAATTATCTCATTAATATTTGTTTAGATGCAGCGAGCAGAGAATATACTTTGTAACAGCTGTTTGTTGAACAGGGTTTTCACTGAATCACAATTGCCCACTAATAGCTGCAACAAAGAAAATTATGAGAAGATTGTTTCTAAGGCACAAATGATTTTTGGCTGTTGTTTTTCCAGCAGCGAATATGCTTTTAGGAAAAAAAAATAAAGAAATAAACATTAAAGGGAGAAGCACTGTAGTCTCCCCAGCTGTGTATGTCACATATTCTGTGAATGGGGGTATCATTTTGTTACTAGTTAGCTAAACAACTGCTTACGTGATCGATAGAACATTATCTTAAATCATAGCATGAATTCCCAATATCATACATAAAATCAATAAAACTCACAAAGAACAGGACTGAAATTTTCCACTGAAACATTGCCTGCTGCTTTGGAAAATAATATTTAGTAGGTTGGATTTTTTTTGTTGTTGTTTTACTAATTATGAGCTCAGTGGCAGTTTATTCTGCAGTAAATCTGCTGGTGTGAGATTAAACCTGTTATTGAACAGAGTTTTGAATCTACTGCAAGGCACTCATCACTGCTGGAGAGTGAACATTGCTGTTATCTCATTTAAAAGTTGGCCAGCAAAGCAGCCCATTTGTTTAAAATGCAATTAAGCTGGTGTCTTGAAGAGAAATTAGCAAGGAGTACTTCATTTTGGAGGCATAAGAGGTCTGTTCGTAGACACATTAATCCTTCGATTTGGGACATCATTGCAATTTGGGACTCTGTTCTGAAAGGCTGTTCAGAACACACAAGCACAAAGGCAAAGCTGGGTGGGGAGGAGGGTCAACTCTGCTCTTGATCAAAAGGAATCATGTACACGTGTTCACATGCTAACCCCCCAGCCCAGCCTTGTTTTAAGTGGGCCAACTGAAGAAATTAAAAAGCAGGTCTAAGGAACGTTGCTGTGAACTGAATGAAAAAGGTCAGTCATTTTTCACATCAATGTACATATGATATAACCTGTTTTTAGAAGAAAATATATAGTAATTTCACTGCTGGATAATTGTTTTAAAAATATTTAGGATTGAGTCAGTTTTAATTTCACGATGCAATGATTACTACAAAAGCAGTGGATGTGTATTTGTCAGCAAATTTCCCAGAGAATTAGTTACCTGAAGCAGAAAACTTTTTTTTGAACCAGTACATTTTCAGATGTCTTCCAATCATACTGTTTCTAATTCTAGGAAAAAAAAAAATACCACTTTAGATGATATTACTAAATATGCTGCTGCTAAGTCGCTTCAGTCATATCCGACTCTGCGCGACCCCATAGACGGCAGCCCACCAGGCTCCCCCGTCCCTGGGATTCTCCAGGCAAGAACACTGGTGTGGGTTGCCATTTCCTTCTCCAATGCATGAAAGTAGAAAGTGAAAGTGAAGTCGCTCAGTCGTGTCCGACTCTTAGCGACCCCATGGACTTCAGCCCACCAGGCTCCTCCATCCATGGGATTTTCCAGGCAAGAGTACTGGAGTGGGGTGCCATTGCCTTCTCCATTACTAAATATAGTATTTAACAAAAACAAATATTTCAGTTTACAAAAAGCAAAGGAACATTACAATGTTTTACTTATTTCTCCAAGTAGTAACAATG
Source organism: Bos indicus (assembly GCF_029378745.1). Classification (NCBI taxonomy): domain Eukaryota; kingdom Metazoa; phylum Chordata; class Mammalia; order Artiodactyla; family Bovidae; genus Bos; species Bos indicus. Next base: position 61,764,578 of record NC_091762.1, on the reverse strand, counting down.
ACAAACTATAGCATGAGATTAAAATATATAGGATAGGTTTGAGGTAATTAATTACTAAGATGAGTCAAGAAGAAAAAAAAAACATCTAAATCATGATAATCATTCACTGAAACAACAGATTTTTGTGGTATCTTTAATACCAAGTGTTAAAATCTCCCATCTCTATGACTTTCCCTTAAATGACTGGCATGTGCGATATTTGTGTGCTGTAGGAATTGAACAAGGGTCTGTCCTCTCATCCACCCGTCTTTATTTTTGTCTGTACTCCCCAAGGAAGTGGAATAAGCAGCTCACTTATGTTTCAGTCAATCCTGTGTGCTGAAGTAGTGCAAGCAGTGATCAGCTATGCAGAGCTCTCAGTTGACTGGAATAGAGAGAGTTGGAGATTAACTCTGTAAGAGTCAGAATTGTTTTTAAAAATTAGTTTTGCTGCAAATAATTGTACAAATATACCCTATACTTCCCCATCTTCTTTAACAGAATATACTAACTCAGTACCACCACTTCTTATAAATCAGCATTAGCATTATAAATATCAGTTGTTAGAATGAACTACATAAACACACACAGACACACTCATCAGAAACACCTTGTTTTTTGAAGGACACTAGGTTTAAGTGCTCCTGGCAAATTTAATAAAATCCTATTCAAGATCCCAATATTGTAACTGCTTCCATAATACTTTATTCAGGTTATCATCTAACGTGTCTAAACTCCTTGAAGGCAGGGATGAGCTGCCTTCATCTTTGTCAGTCTAGCTCTAACTACAGTGCCTGGTTCATTTTGAACACAATAAGTAATATTTTTCTCCCTGTAAAAGTGTTAGCTGCTATATATTCTTCAATTCTAATTAAGGACACCCATGATCTCTGATCTTCAAATCATTTGCTATTTTATTTCCTCTTTTGTTTAATTTAATTATTGTTGTTTTATTTTGATAACCTAAACAACCAGTCTCAGGACTGCCAACAACCCGTCGAAGATGCCTTTCTCGTCATTCAGTTCAGTTCAGTTCAGTCGCTCAGTTGTGTCCGATTCTTTGTGATCCCATGAATTGCACGCCAGGCCTCCCTGTCCATCACCATTGCCTGGAGTTCACTCAAACTCACGTCCATCAAGTCAGTGATGCCATCCCGCCATCTCATCCTCTGTCATCCCCTTCTCCTCCTGCCCCCAATTCCTCCCAGCATCAGAGTCTTTTCCAATGAGTCAACTCTTTGCATCAGGTGGCCAAAGTACTAGAGTTTCAGCTTTAGCATCATTCCTTCCAAAGAACACCCAGGGCTGATCTCCTTCAGAATGGACTGGTTGGATCTCCTTGCAGTCCAAGGGACTCTCAAGAGTCTTCTCCAACACCACAGTTCAAAAGCATCAACTCTTCGGCACTCAGCCTTCTTTACAGTCCAACTCTCACATCCATACATGAGCACTGGAAAAACCATAGCCTTGACTAGATGGACCTTTTTGGCAAAGTAATGTCTCTGCTTTTCAATATGCTATCTAGGTTGGTCATAACTTTCCTTCCAAGGAGTAACTGTCTTTTAATTTCATGGCTGCAGTCACCATCTGAAGTGATTTTGGAGCCCAGAAAAATAAAGTCTGACACTGTTTCCACATCTATTTCCCATGAAGCGATGGGGCCAGATGCCATGATCTTCGTTTTCTGAATGTTGAGCTTAAAGCCAATATTTTCACTCTCCTCTTTCACTTTCATCAAAAGGCTTTTTAGTTCCTCTTCACTCTCTGCCATAAGGGTGGTGTCATCTGCATATTTGAGGTTATTGATATTTCTCCTGGAAATCTTGATTCCAGCTTGTGCTTCTTCCAGCCCAACATTTCTCATGATGTACTCTGCATATAAATTAAATAAGCAAGGTGACAATATAGAGCCTTGACATGCTCCTTTTCCTATTTGGAACAACCAGTCTGTTGTTCCATGTCCAGTTCTAACTGTTGCTTCCTGCCCTGCATATAGGTTTCTCAAGAGGCAGGTCAGGTGGGCTGGTATTCCCATCTCTTTCAGAATTTTCCACAGTTTATTGTGATCCACACTGCCAAAGGCTTTGGCATAAATTACTCGCTAGCAAATGAGGATAAGGAATAATCTCTCTTTCCTCTTCTCTCGTTATAATAGAAAGTATTTTTGCTTCTCCATGGGATATTTTCTTTCTCAATTCAAAGTACATATGAAGCTAAACTCTCTGCAACACTAGAAATGCAATTTTTAAAAAGGTTAAGTTTTACTCCTTTGACTATTTATATTTAAAATTTTTGTTCTCTTCATTATTTAAAAAGTTTTATTTTTTAAACAGCTATTAATTTATAAGCCAGTTGAAGTTCATATATTTTTAAATTTTAGTACAGTTTGTGTATACTTTCTTCTGAGTCCATAATGTTTTTCCTAGTTGTTCGGGATCTTTATATATGTTCTTAATATATATATATATATTTGTATATATAAAGAATTTAAGCAAGAATATGAACCTTTATGTGTCATAGTTCTTGAAAATAATTTGTTCAGTTTGCTTTTCCTGTTAATTCAGTTTGGATTTGGAAGTTCAAAAGTTTCAAACTGTGGTAAAGTTATATCTATATATCTTTCCCTTTACTATTTCCTTTCATGTTGAGAAATCTGAAAAATATCCACAAAAATTATCTTCTAGTTGTTCATGGTTGACGTTTTTACATTTGATGTTTTGTTCCACTTGGACATAGTTTCATAAATGGCTTGAGATCAAAATCTGAATGGATTTTTATCCAAATAACCAACTGATTGCCCCAGCTCTGTTTATTGAATAAGCTTTTCCTCTCTGGACAGATTTGTTATGCCTCTTTATCATCCATGGTCTATGACTGGGCTACTTGCCAGTCATCTAGGAACCATATTTAAAAGAAGATGGAACAGTGATTGCAAGATACAGAAAAAATGTGTATGCACATGCCTATGTCTTATAGTGTTTAGAGTTTTCTGGGGAAGACTGACCTGCTCCAGATTTCCTTATAGCTTTTTGTCTGGTTTTATCAGCATCACCTCAGCTATGTACATAATGCAATTCCATTCAGTAATATTTCCTTAAAAAAGAAGGTTAGTGGATAATCAGGAAATAGAAAGTATGTTGAAAAATTTCTATAATTTATAATGTAGTCTTTTTATCTATACTTATACTTTTGGAATCTTTGTTATTAAAACTACAATTGCCTTGCATCTCACAAAGTGGAAAAAGATTTGCAATGCATTTATCCAACAAAGACATATATAAAAATGAGATAAAAATGACAACAGAAAAATGGGAAAAGATTTGAATGTATATTTCAATAAAGAAGATGTACAAATGGTTGATGAGTATATGACACAGTACTCAATCTCTCTAATCTTTAGAGAAATGCTTGAGATACGCTATCTGCCATCAGAATGATAGCTAAAAAAAGTGAATTTCACTTGTTTTTGGTGACTGTATCAAGAAACTGAAACTCTTGTGTACAGCTGGGGAATGTAAATTAGTGTAATCACTTAGATAAATGTGTGGTAATATGTTCTAAAACTGAACAAAGTCATATCCTATCACACAGAAATTATACTCCTAGATATGCACATGCAACAAATTAATTTACATGGTCACCAAGAGGTGTGTACTAGAAAATTCATATTTCTTCATAATAACTTTATACTAGACATAACTTAAATGTCCATCAGCAGTAGAATGATGAATATATCACAATGTAGTCAGAGAGTGGAATATTATATAGCCATGTTTCTGAAAATTAGTGGATGTCAGAATCATCTGGCGGGTTTGTTAAATCACAAATGGCAGTGCCCCACCTCAAAGTTCATGATTCAACAGGTCAAAGTAAGGGTTCAAGAATTTTCTCAGAAGTTTTCAGTTCCAACAAGTTTCTATGAAGCTGATACTGATGGTCTAGGGACACATTTTGAGAGTCACTGTGACACACAATAAGAACAGACAATCTATAGCTTCTGCAACAGTATGGACAAATCTCACAAAACTGATGCTGAGCACAAGGAGGCAAGCACTGATGAAAGGGCAAAAAACATGCAAACAAATTTGTAATGTTACACACCAAGACAGCGGCTACACTTGGAGGAGGAGGAATGATAGAAAGGAGGCTGGGTGAGTCCTTCAAGGGCATTGCCTCTAATATTTATCTTGCTGTAGATGCCAGATAGGTAGAAAGATAGATAGATAAATAGATCTACACACACATACACTGTATGTGTGTGTGTGTATATATACACACACACACACAGTTTTATATATGTTGTGTCACTAAGTTGTGTCCCACTCTTTGGGACCCCATGGACTACTGTATCCCACCAGGTTTCTTTGTCCATAACATTTCCCAGGCAAGAATACTGGAATAGGTTGCCATTTCCTTCTCCAGGGGATCTTCCTGACCCAAGGATTGAACCTGCGCCTCTTGCATTGACAGGCAAATTCTTTACCACTGAGCTACTAGGAAAGCCTCTTATATGTCTATAGGTCAATACAAATTATAACTGTAATATAAAATGTCCAAATACTACACATCTATCTCCCAAATTAAGTCAAATAATCATGATAAATTCTAGTCCAGAGTATGTATTCATGTGATTAAATTTCAGATTTTTAAACCTCAGCCAAGTATTTCTAAGTATTAATGAGGCTGTATTGAGAGCAGCAGGAATCCCTCATCTATTCCAGATCTACTCAGGCTAAACTTGTCCAAAGTGTCTCCACGGACGAGGTGCGTCTCTACCCTGTAGGGCCCTTTAGTAACTCACTAGCTGACTTTCCATGCTGGACTGTTACAGCAGCTTTAAAATGGAAAGACCAAATGAGGAAAGGGAAGAAGGAAGCAAGAAAAAGAAATACTCTAAGAGAAAAGAAAAAGAAAAATGCCTTCCAGCTGAAGCAGGGTGACGGAAAGTCCTCTCATAAAGAGTGCTGCTGCTGCTGCTAAGTCGCTTCAGTCGTGTCCGACTCTTAGAGACCCCATGGACTGCAGCCTACCAGGCTCCTCAGTCCATGGGATTTTCCAGGCAAGAGTACTGGAGTGGAGTGCCATTGCCTTCTCCCTCATAAAGAGTAAGTGAACACAGAACACAATCTTGAAAACAGAAGAGAGCAGGAGCATGGTTTATGGCTCTTAATGCCTTTTCCTTAGCAGATACTGCCTCAAACTAGACTCCAAAGATGGTAAAAAGGCTCCTAGGAGTTTATTACCCTTTATACTTGGCTACAACTATTGTTTCCCTCTCAGGGTCATTCCTTTTCCAAGCCAGGTTAACAAGACAAAAGTAGATCTTTTACAAGGTTAAAGTTGCTTTCACAGGGGAGAAAAGAAAACCTCCATAAAGACCTAAATTCTCTCCATCCACTTTCCCCTGGTATCCAGTATTTTTCACTGGCCTACAGGTTAACCTCTAGCTCCTGAGAGCCAGCATCATTTTACCTCACCCTCAGCCTCCACAGTGCTCCTTTCGATTTGGTTTTTCAAAGATGACCTCACTGGACTTGACAGCTATAACAGTCCAACTACTGGAAGGAAAATTTGCCTATATGTTTATACATTAAGGTTTTATCCACAAAACACTGAGATGAAATAAAAATATAATTATAAAATTAAAAAAAAAAACTTTGTAATATGGATCCTCTCTCTTTTGCTCAATTTTGGGCATTTATGTGTAAGCTAGTGGTAGGTTTCATCAGCAATTTATATAGAAGCACTAGCTCTTTCACTGCCAAAAGTTGTCCTTCTCTTAACTATTGCATGGGAGGGGAATAGAGGGAAAGCAGAAATAGTAATTGCACTTGTCAATTTTATATGCCAATGCTTGGAAATCCAGAGACCAGCCTGACCAAAAACAAATATAAACTATGAGAAAGAGTGAATGCTTTTGATTGCTATGAGGGTTCTAGGGAGTGCAGAGTTAAATAAAAATAAATAAATAAAGTCCAGATCTCTTTCTTCAATGACCTTATTGCCTAATGGCAAGCAATTAAGAAAGTAAAAGAACAAGAGGTTGAATACTAAGAGAAACAAAAGAGAAAGCTTTGAGAGATAAAAGGGTATTTACATTTAAAAAGACACAAGATTTGCCTGAGATCCCAAGCTGCTGACTGGTTCACATCAACTTTGCTTAAAAATGACATTTTCTTATCTGTGAAATAATCTATGAAGACTTACTTTGTTATTGGTCTTTTTTATGTTCAGAGCCATTTCTTCCATACTCTTCATCTAATTCTTCATATAGGTTTTCAGAACAAGAACATATTCTCTTTCATTTATTTATTATTAGTACCTTACCTCAATATCCACCCCCCCAACAAAAATCTGTATGAATTACAAATATGCACAGAAAAATAAAATAAAATTTTCACTACGGGAAATCAAGAGAAAGAAGAGTAATATTGAGTCAGGGATAAAGTGTTATCAATCTCAAGTATTACAGACTTGGATAAAAGTGGGCTGGAAATTTAGTTTGTGCTTCCTAGGAGCCTGTTCGAAAAGGGAAATACACTGCACTTGTGCGTTCTTTTCAGCACACAAGTTTAATCATGTCAAATTTTCCCAACATGCTGGAAATCTTCAATGACATCCTATCTCCACTTTCATTTCTTCTGTGACCTCACAAATGGGTGAAGTCTTATTCTATGCCCTAATGGCATAATGGAGTTCACAGACTATTACAGCTTAATTTCAATTTTTCTTGAATAGGTTAGTATATTTTATGCCTCCCTCACATGTTAAACACTGAGTTCCTTGAGGTTAGGGACCATGTCTCTGTGTTCATCAGTGTATGCCTTATACCTGTCATAGTTTTCAACATGTCATAAAAATTCAGAGTTGTTTTTTTTTTTTTTTTTTTAAGAATAACAGAGAGGGAAGCTTTGTTTCTTATTGTAACCTGATAATAAAAATGTTCCTAATAGGTCCTCATAAAAGGTAACGGTGTGTTATGGGAAACTTTACCTTCAACATACTCTTTACAGTTAACATAGGGTGAGAATTGTTTGCCTCCCCGATCAGTAATGCTAAAGAAGCTGAAGGTGAATGGTTCTATGAAGACCTACAAGACCTTCTAGAATGAACACCCAAAAAAGATGTCCTTTTCATTATAGGGGACTGGAATGCAAAAGTAGGAAGTTAAGAAACACCTAGAGTAACAGGCAAATTTGGCCTCAGAGTACAGAATGAAGCAAGGCAAATGCTAATAGAGTTCTGCCAAGAGAAGGCACTGCATAGCAAAGTCATAACAAACACCCTCTTTCAACAACACAAGAGAAGACTCTACATGGACATCACCAGATGGTCAACACTGAAATCAGATCAATTATATTCTTAGAAGCTCTATATAGTCAGCAAAAACAAGACCAGGAGCTGACTGTGGCTCAGATCATGAACTCTTTATTGCCAAATTCAGACTTAATTTGAAGAAAGTTGGGAAACCCACTAGACCATTCAGGTATGAGCTAAATCAAATTGCTAACAATTATACAGTGGAAATGAGAAATAGATGTAAGGGAAGATCTGATAGACAGAGTGCCTGATGAACTAGGATAGAGATTCATGACATTGTACAGGAGACAGGGATCAAGATCATCCCCAAGAAAAAGAAATGCAAAAAAGCAAAATGGCTGTCTGAGGAGGCCTTACAAACAGCTGTGAAAAGCCAAAACAAAAGAGAAAAGAAAAGATATATCCATTTGCATTCAGAGTTCCAAAGAATAGCAAGGAAAGATAACAAAGCCTTCCTCAGCGATCAGTGCAAAGAAATATAGCAAAACAATAGAATGGGAAAGACTAGAGATAACTTCAAGAAAATTAGAGATACCAAGGTAATATTTCATGCAAAGATGGACTTGATAAAGGACAGAAATGGTATGGACCAAACAGAAGTAGAAGTTATAAGAAGAGGTGGGAAGAATACACAGAAGAACTGTACAAAAAAAGATCTTCATGACCCAGATAATCACAATAGTGTGATCACTCACCTAGAGCCAGACATCCTGGGGTGTAAAGTCAAGTGGGCCTTAGGAAGCATCACTATGAACAAAGCTAGTGGAGGTGATGGAATTCCACTTGAGCCATTTCAAATCCTAAAAGATGATGCTGTGAAAGTGCTGCACTCAATATGCCAGCAAACTTGGAAAACTCAGCAGTGGCCACAGGACTGGAAAAGGTCCATTTTCATTCCAATCCCGAAGAAAGGCAATGCCAAAGAATGCTCAAACTACTGCACAGTTGCACTCATCTCACATGCTAGTAAAGTAATCCTCAAAATTCTCCAAGCCAGGCTTCAACAGTAAGTGAACTGTGAACTTCCAGATGTTCAAGCTGGTTTTAGAAAAGGCAGAGGAACCAGAGATCAAATTGCCAACATCCACTGGATCATCAAAAAAGCAAGAGAGTTCCAGAAAAACATCTATTTCTGCTTTATTGACTATGCCAAAGCCTTTAACTGTGTGGATCACAATAAACTGGAAAATTCTGAAAGAGATGGGAATATCAGACCACCTACCCATCTCTTGAGAAACCTATATGCAGGTCAGGAAGCAGCAGTTAGAACTGGACATGGAAAAACAAACTGGTTCCAAATAGGAAAAGGAGTATGTCAAGGTTGTATATCATTACTCTGCTTATTTAACTTATATGCAGAGTACATCATGAGAAACGCTGGGCTGGAGGAAGCACAAACTGGAATCAAGACTTCTGGGAGAAATATCAATAACCTCAGATATGCAGATAACAGCACCCTTATGGGAGAAAGTGAAGAACTAAAGAATGTCTTGATGAAAATGAAAGAGGAGAGTGAAAAAGTTGGCTTAAAGGTCAACATTCACAAAACAAAGATCATGGCATCCAGTCCCATCACTTCATGGGAAATAGATGGGGAAACAGTGGCAGACTTTATTTTTTGAGGCTCCAAAATCACTGCAGATGGTGATTGCAGCCATGAAATAAAAAGCTGCTTACTCCTTGGTAGGAAAGTTATGAACAACCTAGATGGCATATTAAAAAGCAGAGACACTACTTTTTCAACAAAGGTCTGTCTAGTCAAGGATATGGTTTTTCCAGTGGTCATGTACCGATGTGAGAGTTGGACTATAAAGAAAGCTGAGCACTGAAGAATGCTTTTGAACTGTGGTATCGGAGAAGACTTTTGAGAGTCCCTTGGACTGCAAGGAGAACCAACCAGTCCATCCTAATTGGAAATCAGTCCTGAATGTTTATTGGAAGGACCAATGTTGAAGCTGAAACTCCAATACTTTGGCCACCTGATGCACAGAGTTGACTCATTGGAAAAGACTCTGATGCAGGGAAAGTGAGGGCAGGAGAAAGGGACTACAGAGGAGGAAATGGTTGGATGGCATCATGAACTTAATGGACATGAATTTGAGTAAACTCCAGGAGTTGGTCATGGACAGGAAGGCCTGGCCTGCTGCAGACCATGGTGTTCCAAAGAGCTGGACACAACTGAGCGACTGAACTGACCTGATCTGGAGGTGAGGATATTTACATATAAACTTTCTTCAATTCCAGTCCTTCAAGCTGCCATGATACTAAGGCACAAATTCATGGTAGCAATTCAGTAGCATCCCAAATGATCCATGGATGAAATTAGAACAGAGTAAAGAAAGATTTCATATCATTCAGCTGCTGCTGCTGCTGTTAAGTCACTTCAGTCGTGTCCAACTCTGTGCGACCCCATAGATGGCAGCCCACCAGGCTCCTCTGCCCCTGGGATTCTCCAGGCAAGAACACTGGAGTGGGTTGCCATTTCCTTCTCCAATGCATGAAAGTGAAAAGTGAAAGTGAAGTTGCTTAGTTGTGCTCGACTCTTAGTGACCCCAGGGACTGGAGCCCACCAGGCTCCTCCATCCATGGGATTTTCCAGGCAAGTGTACTGGAGTGGAGTGCCATTGCCTTCTCCAAGTATAAACATAGAACATCAAATAAAACCAATACTTGGAGTGTAGATATTTTAAGCTAATTGATAGCAGAGCCCTATCTATAAGAGTTAGTCAAACTGAGGCAAACTTGATGTTTGCTCATGAAAACTAAGAAGCCCAACCAAGACAGAGGCTGAACTGAAGTTGGAGCTACAGTTATAACTAGTATTAGTTACAATTTGAAATGTAATAGATATTTGAAAATGTAATCATCACATGAATGAATAACCCTCCTTACACACTCTCAAATGATGTTTTATCATCCACTACTTAGTGTAGCCTATAGTTCCTTTCCCTGAGTGGACTTAAGGGACTTTGTTGATTTCTGAGAAAAAGTTTTTGCAGATTATTTTCTAAATTATGTCAGTTGAAATGCTTAACAATTTATCTCCTAAAAATTAAAAGGCTTAAACTTCCATCAGTCTTTTATGTTGACCCAGTTCTAAAATGATTGGCAAGCAACAAAATTAAGTATAAAAATAAAGTTTTCGGATTAGCTGTTAATCAGAGGAGTTGATGTTGGAACAAATATAGAGTTGCCAACAAAGGCTTTCTTTCAATTGAAAATGAGAATTTAGAGGGTACTTCCCAGACCTAGGGTGCCAGAAGACTTAAAATCTTCAGGAATGTCTGATAGGTAAAACAGTCATTATTCTTTCAAATTAGCTGAAAGGGAAGAAGAAAGGAAAGAGATATCACAAATCAGGAATCATTTTACCCTTATATTAATGGTGCATCCAGGACTATTGTGTAAATGTGACTACTCTTTAAGAAAGAGAACACAGAAGTAAATACAGAACAAGAATTTCCTGATTATGGCACCGCAGAGATGTTTAGGTCTTAATAAGGCTTCTCTACCTGCTTTCGTGGGAAGAAAGCAGTTAGTTGAAGTCCTGAGTCTTTGAATCTAGCTGAATCCTCATATATCATGGGCCACTAACTTTCCAGATGTTTAGTTTTTGAGAATCTGAATCTGACACCCAAAAAACTATCAGTTCTCTGGAAATGAAGACCACAGTTTGCTAGTTGCCAAGAGTGTCCATGGCTATACATTCTTGGGCACACAGCGGCAGTGACTTAGCTGAGTATTAGATGTAAGGGTGGCGGCAGCCAACAATAAGGGCCAAAACTTTGGTTGCTGAGCTGAAGTGTTCTCATGATTGAGTTTGACACTGAGCAAATGAATGCCACTGATGGATGGTGTCATCGCCATTCAAAATGACCTTGGGAACTCAGAACGGAGCCACACAACATGCGACAAGAATAGAAGGAAGATTTCTCCATTCTCTGGCAGCATCATGGCTCTGGGAATTTTATACAATCCAGTGGAGGCTGCAAGAAATCCCAAAATGAGTGATATTAGAATTCTTGACAATATTGATGAGTTGGCTTTTTCTTATACTCCAGTGCAGTAGATACCTGTTATACAAGGAAGCCTTAGAGATCTAAGGCTTTTCTTGGGAGTAGAAAAACACAGACCCAGTGCTTTCTTGGTTGGACTATTAGACCTAGAATTAATCCATTTTATTCCAACATCAGAAGAGAGTTAGAAGATGCATCCAAGTCAAATGACTGCAAGTTAGAGGAAAGCCAAAAAAAAGGAAAAATCAAAGTGAAATTTAGCAATAATCAATTAATATAGTAGTTAAAGACAGAAAAGTGCTTAAATTTACTAAGGCATTTGTATTTTTAATTAATTGCTCAACTGAGGTTCATAGTTAGAATATATGCTGCTACTGCTGCTGCTAAGTCGCTTCAGTTGTGTCCGACTCTGTGCGACCCAGTAGACGGCAGCCCACCAGGCTCCTCGGTCCCTGGGATTCTCCAGGCAAGAACACTGGAGTGGGTTGCCATTTCCTTCTCCAATGCATGAAAGTGAAAGTGAAGTCACTCAGTCGTGCCTGCCTCCCAGCAACCTCATGGACTGGAGCCTACCAGGCTCCTCCATCCATGGGATTTTCCAGGCAAGAGTACTGGAGTGGGATGCCATTGCCTTCTCTGAATTAGAATATATACCATGATGATATTTTAATGAAGTTTAATTCCCTTATTAAACCTCTTTACTTATTTCCCATTACTTTTAAGATAAAGATAATAGCTTCTTAAGTGGTCTTCCTGCCATGTCCCTTTCCTGTTCCTCCCTGAACCTCATCATCTTGCTGAACACAAAAAACAGAGTGAGCTGTTTAAATGGAAATTAAATCATGGCACTCCTCTGCTCAAAACCTGATTGTTGTTGTTGTTCAGTCACTAAGTCATATCCAACTGTTTGTGACCCCATGGACTGCAGCATGCCAGGCTCCTCTGTCCTTCACTAGCTCCCAGAATTTACTCAAATTCATGTACATTGAGTTGGTGATGCTTTCTGGCCATGGCCTCCTCTGACACCTCTTTCTCCATTTGCCTTCAATCTTTTCCAGCATCAGGGTGTTTTCCAATGAGTTGGCTGTTTGCATCAGGTGGCCAAAGTATTGGAGCTTCAGCATCAGTACTTCCAGTGAATATTCAAACCCTGATAACAGATTCTTATCCTACTCCTACTCTGAATCTTACAGAGACCAAGGAATTTCTATATGATTGGACCCCACTTATGCACAATTTTTCTGATCTCATCTCCTACTACTCTCCCCTTAATTCCTTGGCTCATGCTGTTCTTTGAGCATTTGAATTAAGTCTCATCTTAGGGCCTTTGCACTAACTTTGCCCTCTTTCCTGCTCTTCCTTGGCTTGCTCTCTCAAACTCATTTTGGGTCTCTGCTCAAACACCACATTATCAGTAAGGCCATCTCTTAACACCAAATAGCCCCCAAACTTCAACCCTCATGCTTCCATTTCCCTTGTCTGTTTTATTGCCTTTCATAATATAAGCCACCTTTGATATACTAGAAATGTGCTGATGTATCGTCTGCTTCCCTAACAAGGAGATGGTCCCCAGTTATTTGACTAAACCTGGGAGAGTTTGTTCTTGGTTCATACAGGGGCCTCAACAGGTATTTGTTTAAAATTTTTTTTTTAATCCACCATAGAAACTGGGATGCTGTGCACACACAGATTGTGTTAAACCTCCATCCTTACCTCACAGTCCTCATTTTTAGCTATTCTGACCCCCTTCAAGTTTTTGAACATATTTTCCTTTTGGCCTCAAAATTACTGTTCTTTTTTCTATGCTTGACTGCTATTCTTCAATACCATTCCCTGATGAGTCCTCACTTATCCTTTAAGGCCAAACCTAAATGCTACTTTGTCAGAGAATCATTTCTTGATAAAGCCCCACAACATTCAATACAATATCTTATTTGTACTCTTTCTGGAACTTAACATTCCTGCAATTCCTATGAATAGATTGTCTTGGGAATGTTTGTCTTCATGCTTATCTTTTCTACTGAACCACAGATTCTGTGAGGGTTTGCCTTGTTCACCAATATGTCTCCGAAGTCCAGCAAATAGCTGGGATATAGTGAGAATTGTAAAGTAATATTAAATGGATACTTGAAAGGACTGTGTTTTGATAGGAAATAACTTAAAATAAATCACTTCCTGTTTTATGTCCTAGTCACTCATCTAAGGGCCTTTGGTTAGAGTTGATTTTTCTTCATGCCTTTTAGCTGTAAGAATGACAAAGCATCATCATTCTGCACGTCACTGAGAACCAGAATCCTAAATGAAAAAAGTGCACATTCCAGAGGAAAAGACTCAACTTCATTAACAACAATATCAGCTTCATATGTTAGGAAAACATGATGATTATCTCAGTTTCTAAAGATCCTTTACCATAACTGTGGAAACTAGGAATTATTGAAGTTTAAATGGAGCAAAACATTCATGGAGGAACAATTACCCAGGATGCAGTCACTGACCCTCCAATCCTTCCCTGGCCTAGGCAGCATTCACTGTTCACTGGGTGAACAGTGAATTCACCATGGTCCTTGGTCTTACAGATATGAATGCAGCATTTTATAAGTAAAACAAATAAACTCTTTGAGACAAACTTATCAGAATTAAATTCACTTGAAATTAATAAGTGAACTAGAAAGCCAAGTCATTCATTTGTAACCAGGGAATATTACTCTCTGGTGACTAAGGTTCTTATGTCTCCTACTCAGGAGTAAGATGAAACATAAATCAATAGGTTCCTCAGAAACTGCACTGTCAGGACAGAGAGTGGCCAAAGGTCTTAAGGTTCATCCAGACATTATAAGACCTTGTGACCAAGGAGATCACGGTCACCTGGTCTCTCTTTTTGCCCCTTGGTTTGTACAGACAGTTAGATCCTCAAAAACCAACTTGCTACATGGCTGCTCCTTTTTCATGATGTATGCTGACTGCACATGTGACAATTTCACTAATTAAGTGATCTTCTAGTATGTTCCCATGGAACTAGAAAACATTTTGCTAAGTGTTGTTTTCATGTCATTTAATTCTCACAGGACAATCTTATTTCCCTGTTATCTGAGTGCTTGGGGAGGCTTCATTGCTCAATCCTAAGAGCTTGGGAATACATGGAAATAAATTATTCTTACCCTCTCCTAAGGCAATGGAAATGTGTATAATTCACTAGATACTACAAGGGTATTTCTAAAAATTACTGTGCTATATTAACACTTTCCTACTCTAAAAGGAGAAATTGCTCAGAAGTCTCCCTATTTATTGTCAATAATGGCTGGCAGAGATGCCAGGTTATAGCCAGAAAGGCAGAGGTATGGACTATGGCCAAGAGCACATGTTTGACCTCTGTAGACACATTCACTTTTTTCCATAGAAGAGACATCTCATTGTTTCCTTGAAACTGGAAAAGATGAGGTGGTGAAGCATGAGTGTGTGTGTGTGTGTGTGTGTGTGTGCGTGCGTTGTGTGATTACACCCCTTCTGATATTTGGGTCCCAAAGCACCATGTCCTCTTCCCCATTGTCATGCGGCCATCCTAAATGAAAATAAGCCTTCTTCAGTATCATATATTCCCTAGCTGAGCCTAACTAGTAACAAATGTTAAGGCCTCCTTCAGTGGGTAGAGACAGGGAAGTCCCTCCTTTGACAGTAGATTTGGCTGAGTAAACAGCTTTTGAATACTCCCAGTTTAGATCCAGGCCCTTCCTCTGTCAAATGAATGCCCTCACAAATGGACTGAGAAATGCCACACAGAGGCTCTGTCTCTGTCCTTGCAAATGGACAGTGGCAGGCCAGGGCATGTAAAACCTTTATGCGGTGCCTCCTGAGTCAGGCTGAACAGCTCTCAGTGGGAATTGTCAATGGATAAACGCTCTCATTAGAAATGGTCCTTCAATGAAAAGTTTTGGAATTCTTAGGGTTATAACCCATCAGCCAAATCCCATTATTTTCTGTTTCTCCCTTTGAACTACATGAAACTACAGAAGTAAAGCCATTCTAGAGAGAAAGGAGGGGAAGTTTGCTGTGGAGGGGAGAGAAATGACTTAGTGTTCTATCTTTGCAAAAAAAGTCTAGTTTTTTAAAAGGGGTAGCTATGAACTGAAAGTGACTCTCAGTGTGGGGAGGTGGGGGATTTAGATGCTGGTGTGATTGGGAACTTGGCAATGGTGGCAGCCTCTCCATGAAGCAGGTGTGGAAGACCCAATTGTCATGCACCATGAAAGCTTAGGCCAAGCTCCAAGTTATAAGATCAGGCAGTCCCCAATTAGATGGTGTTAGTACACATCTCTTATTGTTCCTCTCAAAGTAACCTTTAATAATGCTTTTCCAGTTGTGGCTACAGGTCCTTTACGGTCCATTTTTTCCCTTATTTACCATTTTATTAAGCATTTCCTTGCATTCTATTTTCACAGAGTTTAGTAGTCATTAATTGGGTAATTGCAAGGAAATTCACAACCAGTGTCATCAGATGCCAGAAGAAGGAAATCAGGGCATAGAGAGTTTAAGTGAATTGCCCAAATTCACTTAAGCCAGTAACCAGAGCAGAAGGGTGAACTCTCTTTGCCTATGATTCCTTGTCCACGGTGAACCCTGGGAATGGCTGGCCACCTTAATTTTAATTTTTCCTTTGAGTATTATTATTTTTTTTTTTGGTCACATTTTTTTTGGTCACAATTTTTCTCCATTTTTCTGGACAAGTGAGAGTCTTACAGAAGCTATAATAATGATATCTAGAAAAGACATTCCTAGCCACCACATTCAGAAGAAGGCACAATTTAGAAATTACTGCTGGAGGACACTAGTAATGCAGAAAAAAATGCAAAGGCACCATCTCAGTAGAAATCTTTTATACCTCTCTGCGTTGCCACAAATGCATATATGTCGCAAACCCACTATCACAAAAAACGTGCACTTAGAAAACACGCACTCACATTTGAAAATCACCAACACTCACACACACATGTACATACACATGCACACATATACACACAAATATACAAAAACTTTTTTTCATTCTATGCCCCTGCTGTCTTGACTAATTAAACTGAGTTAATAGGCTAACTTCTTCTGTTCATGGAATTCTCCAGGCAAGTCAGGAACACAAAACTAGAGATTTCAGTTTCCAACCCCAGTGATATATATTTTCAATAAATATGCTGTAAAGAAAATTCATCTTTCAGATTTTTCCCCAGTCCCTTCTTTCTTTGGGACAAATGAGATGGGCTCGTGGAGTTAGAGGTGGTAAATAAATAATAATTTCATAAGAATTATAAATATTACAATAAAAGCTTTTAAGAAGAAATAGGACATTAACTTTTCCTTTGATGCTTTGCCTTTTCTACATTTGAGGTCTATTTTTAACGTAGTCAGAAAGAATGGATAAGGAATTATAATAGTTGGAAGATAAAGATCTTCAGTAAGCCAAATTTGGTACTAAGATCCCTTTAACTTCCTCAAATAACTTCTCAAAATAACTCTTATAAAGGATTAAATAAAATATGTTTAAAATGAAATTTGGAATTAAATCTGTTCAAGTAGAAGAAAAAATCAAAATACAAAATATGTTTATTATCTTTTATCCAAAAATAAAAGAGCTAAACATATGAGCTTGAGATACCTGCGATAAGACTAATAAACCAATTTGATCTAGCTTATAGATATGACCTTTTAATTTCAGAACTAACAGTGAGTGCTTGCTAAGCAGTAAGTAGAAGCAGGGAGTCGAGTGGACAGAGAGAAGAAGTATTCCAAAAGGAGGAAACAGCATGCCTGAAGACGAGAAGAGAAAAACAGAAACACAAGGATGGAAGACATTCAGTATTGCTGGTGAACTAAGTATGAGTGGAGGGTAAAGAGAGCATACAAAGAAAGATTGGAAAGGGAAGCAGAAGCCAGAACAAGAACTCAGTCATTTGTCCTGGGACTCATTAAGATAGGGGAGAGAGAGAGGGTGGACCTTATTTCTTTCCATCAGCTTGTAAAAATATGTAAGAAATCAGAAGAATGTGTCATACATTCTTCACTTAATATTCAAGCAATATGGGCATCAATTGCAGAGTACAAAATAGCGATGATTCAAAAGTTGCTTTCCTGGTCTATTTATAATGAAGCATAAATTAATCTAGAGATGTGTCAGAAGCCACTGCCCACAAATACAGACAGTGGACTCCTTAGACCATCATGGATTATCTTCTCTTCTCCTTCCACACAACCTTTGTCCTGGTATTTTATCATCCTCACCTCCTTCTAAGGTTCCAGACTCAAAGGGTTAGGACTGATAACATGAGTTATCAGTAAGTATCCACTTAGATTATACAGAGTCTTGTCTCTAGAAGACATGGAGCTGCGTGTTTTTGGTCTGTGAACTGGCTCAAGTCTGGAAGTTGAGTGAAGAATTGATTTTTTTCATTATGGCAGTTAATATATTTTAACTATTCTTGCTGCCATTGTTGTTCAGTTGCTAAGTCATGTCTGAATCTTTGCAACCCCATAGACTGCAGCACACCAGGCTTCCCTATCCTTCACTGTCTCCCAGAGTTTGCTCAAACTCATGTCCACTGAGTCGATGATGCCATCCAACCATCTCCTCCTCAGTTTCTCTCTTCTCCTGCCCTCAGTCTTTCCCAGCATCAGGGTTTTTTCCAATGAGTCATCTCTTCGCATTAGGTGGCCAAAGCATTAGAGCTTTAGCATCAGTCCTTCCAGTGTATATTCAGGACTTATTTCCTTTAGGATTGACTGGTCTGATCTCCTTGCAGTCCAAGGGATTCTCTAGAATCTTCTTCAAAACTACAGTTCAAAAGCATCAATCCTTTGATGCTCAGCCTTCTTTATGGTCCAGCTCTCACATCCATACATAGCTACTAGAAAAAGTGTATCTTTGACTATATGGACCTTTGTTGGCAAAATTATGTCTCTGTTGTTTAGTATGCTGTCTAGGTTTGTCATAGTTATTCTTGTTATGAGATAACTTGCTATACTCATAACTATTCTTGCTACTACTACTACTAAGTCACTTCAGTCGTGTCCAACTCTGTGCGACCCCATAGACAGCAGCCCACCAGGCTCCCCCGTCCCTGGGATTCTCCAAGCAAGAACAATGGAGTCGGTTGCCATTTCCTTCTCCAATGCATGAAAGTGAAAAGTGAAAGTGAAGTCGCTCAGTCGTATCCGACTCTTAGCGACCCCATGGACTGCAGCCTTCCAGCCTCCTCTGTCCGTGGGATTTTCCAGGCAAGAGTACTGGAGTGGGGTGCCATTGCTACATTATACTAAATCTGTGTCACTGGACAGTGTCCTTATATCAATAAATATCTCCCATCCAGCCTTGTATTCCATGCCCCATTTCTAGTCTAGAACCCTGAGGGTCCATTGTCAGGCATATTTCAGTCTTGTTGCAACATACTGGCCAGATCATTTAGATCTTTTATTAAATAACACTCTTCTTCCCGTAACACAGGTCGCACTTTCCCAGTGGGCCCACGCTAAAACTGTTCTCTAGTTATTGGTCTAAATTCAAAGAAGTCAGTGGGGCACAGACCTTAGAAGTCAAGCATGACCCTGTGCAGCAGTGGCCTCAAATACAGCCTCTATGTGGCCTCCAAGTTAGAGGAAGCTGTTTTCTGCTAGCAACTAGGGCATGCATGTCAATTCAGCATGGTCATAAAAAGCTAAAGTTTCAAGATTTCCTTCTTTGTTGACCTAGATATCTCCATTGAGGCTTAAGTGTCCCTTCCAGCACCATAATCAAGAACAGAAAGTTTGCTGGGGCTTTGTTTGCTGTCTGGTTGATTGTTTGGTTGGGTTTCTTGTTTGTTTGTTTGTTTTTCTTTTCTTTAATTCTACCACTCTGCTAATCCAATCATGGTCATGATTTTTCACAACAGCCCGTCCTCCAACAGCAAGAATTTGGGTGTCTTTAAATGTAGCCATACATTTTTGGATTTCACACCATGTTTTAGACTGATAGCTGGCTTATCTGAACTTATTTTCCTCCTTCCAAGCTCTGATAGCTGGTAACAAAAACCAGCCCCTCCAGAAAGATTATAATTGTCATTTCCACCATGTCTGTAAAATGCATGAAACAGAGTACATCCCTTCCATCTGTGTTTCATCCCACCACAGGTGGCAGTCTACTATTCCTGGGCTATAACAAGCCAGGAGTAATCATCACCCCACTCATTAAGAGCAATGAGGTCCTTATTGCACACAGCCAGTGACAGATCCAATTCCAGAATCACATTCCAAGTGGCTTCCTAGGAATACTTTTAGTATCAACTGTCTTCATTTTATCCTTTAGAAGCACACCCTGAGTCTAGGATTCAGGTTCAAGTAGTTAATTTGTTTGTGGGATACCAAGAAACACTATAAAACAGTATAAAATGTGACACAGAGAAGAGAGAGAAGCCAATCAAAGTGTTATCCCTGGCGAGCATAGTCCCATTGGGCAACTATGAGGCAGAGTGGAGCATGAGCCAGCAGGGGTAGTCATCAACTCCCTCAAGTTTCATCAATGCCTAGCAGACATTGGTGAGTATGGCTTGGGCTTTCAGAATGGTTCATGGTTCATTAATTCCCTGGTACTTCTGTCCTGTACCTTTCCTACCCACCATGCCCCCTCCAACCCCCATCCCCACATACAGGAGGCCCAAGAAAGCCCTCAGGCAAAGAGTAATGAGGTTTTGCAGTTGAAAATGAAGCCCAGAGACACAGAAATAGATTACAGGAGTATATGGACAGGATAGTGAAATTATCTGCTTTAGTTTTCTTTTACTGAAGCCAAGCCTTAAGAAATTATATTCATGCAAAGTCTTTCAAATATAATCTCTCCACTCCTCTTAATAATAGAATTAATATGAAAACATATGCATAAATTTTGTATGCATTGCAAGATTTTATATCATGTGATTCAACATGTATTTGTTAAAGTGCAAGTCACTCAGTTGTGTCTGACTCTTTGTGACCCCATGGACTATACAGTCCATGGAATTCTCTAGGCCAGAATACCGGAGTGGTTAGCCTTTCCTTTCTCCAGGGAAGTTCCCAACCCAGGAATTGAACCCAGATCTCCTACATTGCAGGTGGATTCTTTACCAGCTGAGCCACAAGAGAAGCCCAAGAATACTGGAGTGGGGAGGTTATCCCTTCTCCAGGGGATCTTCCAGACCCAGGAATCAAACCAGGGTCTCCTGCATTGCAGGCAGATTCTTATAACAACTGAGCTATCAGGGAAATGAACATATATGTGGTATTTTCTAATTGGAGAGAGTTTATCTTGAAGCTACTGTGAACTTCAAAAGACAAACAATTCTCTAGTCATTGAAAATTCAGTTTAGTTCAGTCGCTCAGTCATGTCTGACTCTTTGCAATCCCATGAATCACAGCATGCCAGGCCTCCCTGTCCATCACCCGGAGTTGACCCAAACTCATGTCCATTGAGTCAGTGATGCCATCCAGCCATCTCATTCTCTGTGTCCCCTTCTCCTCCTGTCCCCAAGCCCTCCCAGCATCAGAGTCTTTTACAGTGAGCCAACTCTTGGCATGAGATGGCCAAAGTATTGGAGTTTCAGCTTTAGCATCAGTCCTTCCAAAGAACACGCAGGACTGAACTCCTTTAGAATGGACTGGTTAGATCTCCTTGCAGTCCAAGGGACTCTCAAGGGTCTTCTCCAACACCACAGTTCAAAAGCATCCATTCTTCTGTGCTCAGTTTTCTTCACAGTCCAACTTTCATATCCATACATGACCACAGGAAAAACCATAGCCTTGACTAGACAGATGTACCTTTGTTAACAAAGTAGTATCTCTGCTTTTCAATATGCTATCTAGGTTGGTCATAACTTTCCTTCCAAGGAGTAAGGGTCTTTTTATTTCATGGCTGCAATCACCATCTGCAGTGATTTTGGAGCCCAAGAAAATAAAGTCTGACACTTTCCACTGTTTCCCCATCTATTTCCCATGAAGTGATGGGACCAGATGCCATGATCTTAGTTTTCTGAATGTTGAGCTTTAAGCCAACTTCTTCACTCTCCTCTTTCACTATCATCAAGAGGCTTTTTGGTTACTCTTCACTTTCTGCCATAAGGGGGGGTGTCATCTGCATATCTGAGGTTATTGATATTTCTCCAGGCAATCTTGATTCCAGCTTCTGCTTCTTACAGCACAGCATTTCTCATGATGTACTCTGCATATAAGTTAAATAAGCAAGGTGACAATATACAACCTTGACGTACTCCTTTTCCTATTTGGAACCAGTCTGTTGTTCCATGTCCAGTTCTTTTTTTTTTTTTTTTTTCCATGTCAAGTTCTAACTGTTGCTTCCTGCCCTGCATATAAGTTTCTCAAGAGGCAGGTCAGGTGGGCTGGTATTCCCATCTCTTTCAGAATTTCCCACAGTTTATTGTGAACCACAGAGTCAAAGGCTTTGGCATAGTCAATAAAGCAGAAATAGATGTTTTTCTGGAACTCTCTTGCTTTTTCCATGATCCAGCAGATGTTGGCAATTTGATCTCTGGTTCCTCTGCCTTTTCTAAAACCAGCTTGAACATCTGGAAGTTCAGGGTTCATGTGCTGCTGAAGCCTGGCTTGGAAAATTTTGAGTATTACTTTACTATCGTGTGAGATGAGTGCAATTGTGCGGTAGTTTGAGCATTCTTTGGCATTGCCTTTCTTTGGGATTGGAATGAAAACTAACCAGTCCTGTGGCCACTGCTGAGTTTTCCAAGTTTGCTGGCATATGGAGTGCAGCACTTTCACATCATCATCTTCTAGGATTTGAAATTGCTCGACTGGAATTCCGTCACTTCCACTAGCTTTGTTCGTAGTGATGCTTTCTAAGGCCCACTTGACTTCACATTCCAGGATGTCTGGCTCTAGGTCAGTGATCACACCATCGTGATATCTGGGTCATGAAGATCTTTTTTGTACAGTTCTTCTGTGTATTCTTGCTACCTCTTCTTAATATCTTCTGCTTCTGTTAGATCCATATCATTTCTGTCCTTTATCGAGCCCATCTTTGCATGAAATGTTACCTTTGTATCTCTAATTTTCTTGAAGAGATCTCTAGTCTTTCCCATTCTGTTGTTTTCCTCTATTTCTTTGCATTGATCACTGAGGAAGGCTTTCTTATCTCTCCTTGCTATTCTTTGGAACTCTGCATTCAGATGCTTATATCTTTCCTTTGCTCCTTTGGCTTCTCTTCTTTCCCAGCTATTTGTAAAGCCTCCTCAGACAGCTATTTTGCTTTTTTGCATTTCTTTTCCATGAGGATGGTCTTGATACCTGTCTCCTATACAATGTCACGAACCTCCGTTCATAGTTCATCAGGCACTCTATCTATCAGATCTAGTCCCTTCAATCTATTTCTCACTTCCACTGTATAATCATAAGCGATTTGATTTAGGTCATACCTGAATGGTCTAGTGGTTTTCCCTACTTTCTTCAATTTAAGTCTGAATTTGGCAATAAGGAGTTCATGATCTGAGCCACAGTCAGCTCCTGGTCTTGTTTTTGCTGACTGTATAGAGCTTCTCCATCTCTGGCTGCAAAGAATAGAATCAATCTGATTTCCGTGTTGACCATCTGGTGATGTCCATGTGTAGAGTCTTCTCTTGTGTTGTTGGAAGAGGGTGTTTGCTATGACCAGTGCGTTCTCTTGGCAAAACTCTATTAGTCTTTGCCCTGCTTCATTCCGTATTCCAAGGCCAAATTTGCCTGTTATTCCAGGTGTTTCTTAACTTCTTACTTTTGCATTCCAGTCCCCTATAATGAAAAGGACATCTTTTTTGGGTGTTAGTTCTAAAAGGTCTTGTAGGTCTTCATAGAACCATTCAACTTCATCTTCTTCAGCATTACTTGTTGGGGCATAGACTTGGATTACTGTGATATTGAATGGTTTGCCTTGGAAATGAACAGAGATCATTCTGTCTTTTTTGAGGTTGCATCCAAGTACTGGATTTCGGACTCTTCTGTTGCCCATGATGGCTACTCCATTTCTTCTAAGGGATTCCTGCCCACAGTGGTAGATATAATGGTCATCTGAGTTAAATTCACCCATTCCAGTCCATTTTAGTTCACTGATTCCTAGAATGTCAACATTCACTCTTGCCATCTCCTGTTTACTACTTCCAATTTCCCTGATTCATAGACCTGACATTCCAGGTTCCTATGCAATATTGCTCTTTACAGCATTGGACATTGCTTCTATCACCAGTCACATCCACAACTGGGTATTGCTTTTGCTTTGGCTCCATCCCTTCAGTCTTTCTGGAGTTATTTCTCCACTGATCTCCAGTAGCATATTGGGTACCTACCGACCTGGGAAGTTCCTCTTTCAGTATCGTATCATTTTGCCTTTTCATACTGTTCATGGGGTACTCAAGGCAAGAATACTGAGGTGGTTTGCCATTCTCTTCTCCAGTGGACTGCATTCTGTCATTGAAAATTAAGTGACCATATGTTATGACCATATATACATCAAACTGATGAGAAACACTTTTTTAAATTAAAAAAGTCAAATATCTCTGTACATATGTAGAAATGCCTTTCAACTGGTCTTATATAATTTCACCTATTCAACAAATATTTGTTGGCTATGCACTATGTCCTTGGAATTTGATTTAGGCCTAAGAAATAAAGCAGAAAATAAGACACAAATAACTTTTGTCTCACAAAATGTGTATATATGTTTGAGTGTGCATGTGTGTGTCTGTCTGATATTTATCCACTAAAATTCTATAGCACACTATATTTACTTAGAACCTAACATTTAAAAGATATCACAATATATTATTTAACCATCTCGATCATACAATTTTTCAAAGAAGCAGGGAAACACTATAGTAATAATTAAGCTCTATCAGCAAGTGATTTTGGGGAAAATGAACAAGACAGGCAAAGGAGACTAAGCAAGCTGAGTGATGAATGAGATGATATTAAAATTTCTGACACAGAACATAGGTCATACTAAACACAGAAAGAAAAGATTCATTTTGGTACAAAAAAAATGTGGCATCTCCATTCATAGAAACTACGCACTGCATTTACTCTATTACAAAGCTTTTAAATTCTATTAAAATAAAAATTAAATTCTCAGGCTGGAAGAAGCTTATGGAATTAATTATGATGATATGTGAAGGAAAAAGAGGTGTTTCTATAGGACTGCAAATGTATGAGAAGAATAGAAGACATAGCTCCATTTGGGGCTGTCAGAGGCTTTCTAGAAGGAATTATTCAGATATTTTAGAGATAGGGTAAGTTTGGCTTTCACATACAAAATGAATTTTGCAAGATAATTCCATGTAGTCCATGTAGAGAGTATCTTTTCTATACCTTCCCACAATTCTTTGGGTGTTTTTACCAGGACACCCTACAGGAATTTGTGAGCAGGTGTGGACATTTTTCTGATGGAATGATCCCAGAGGATCAGGCTTCACAATGAAGTGAAAATGAACCCTCTAAGTGTCTCTCAATCAAACAGGGGGAAAAAATGAAGCAAAAAAAAAAAAAAATTGTGACCCAAAGTATTACAAATAGCCCTCGAGATTTCCAGAAAGAACTCTAAACTCAAATCATCAAGGGCAACATCTGAATGCTGATTATGGGATTTTGTTTTCTTTATCCATCTTCACACATTCACCAACTGCTCCTTCACTTTTCTTCTTGTTTATTTGTTTGCCAGAAAGATAGATCAGCTAATCATAAACAATGAGGGAAATGGCAGTTTGAAAGCAATAAAGTTAAAAAAAAATCATGAGAAGAAGAACTGAAATCAAAAGATGAATGTTTATAATATAGTGCAGGCCAGGGGGTAATCCAGGCAGACTTGATCAGACACAGGGCAATGAAAGCAACTTTATTAAAGTCTTTGAAAAGTCTTTGAAAAGTCTTTGGGGACTTGGACACAAAGAAGTCACTAGAGACCTTAAATGTGTGATATGCTGTGGCTTCAGAATTGAGTCTCAAACCAACAGGCTCTGCTTTACTAAAATACAGACATTGGCCCAATTGTCATGCTATTTTGCTGAAGGGTGTATAAAACTCTTTTGTGACACACAATAGATGAGCAGAGGACTATAGTGATGCTCAAATCATACCATGTATCCCATAATCTCTAGATCCAGATAATGTTAATTCTGCAAGTACTTTCTAAAAGTAAACTTAATTTTCATACCTTAATAAGGTACACAAAACCTTAATAACATGTGATAATATTCAAACCTCTCG
This sequence comes from Bos indicus, assembly GCF_029378745.1. NCBI lineage: Eukaryota > Metazoa > Chordata > Mammalia > Artiodactyla > Bovidae > Bos > Bos indicus. Next base: position 61,739,016 of record NC_091762.1, on the reverse strand, counting down.
TAGTGCAGATTTCAAGTATGAGCAAAAATTACTCAAGGTTTTAGGATGGTCTCCAAACCTTAGACCAAACACCCCATGAGATCTTTAATGTCATTACAAAGCAAAGGAGTCTAAGTTTATAAGTTCTCATCTGAAACACCCTAACACAGTGAAGTACGCGCTGGGTGATTTATCCCTTCTGGAAGAATGAAAGGTTGCACTGGACCTGGTGAGATTTTAACCTGTGATCCTAGATAATCTTCCAGAGCTTCAAACCTGAAGTTTGATGTGTAACCTACTGGTTTAAAGGGACCTACATTTTAGTACTGGAGAGTCTGACATAGTGGGTGGATATATCAGACACCAGAAAGAACAGTTTAGTCAGCAAGATACCTGTATTCCCTGTTTTAATCATAAAAAGATGATCTTTCCAAGAGCTACCACAAGGAGAATTTCAATACATACTGAGTGAGAGCAAATTATGATGCTGGAATTTTCCTTTATGGAACTTCAGCCTCAATTTAGGAAAAAGGCTCTCCCTTGTTCCTGAGACTGTAATGCCTTATTTTACTAGTAGAATGCCTGTAATGATGTGTGTTATGCTCAAATTTGTATGATGCTATTGTTGTATATACATCATTCTTGGGTTCAAAGTGCAGTGATCTTATTTACCTTGATTTAATTAATATTCCTCAGTACTATGGACTTTCTTTATTATTACATGGATTCAGACAGTTAAATTGCATTTTTTGAAACATCACACTAAATTATACTTGGTGAACTGCTATAGCAGTGGTTCTTATTAAGGGAAGCTTTAGCAAATGCCATTCTCACCCATCATCATTCCACACTACCTGTTTCAACAAGAGGCCAACATCTCAGCCAGCAGAATAGACTTTCTTCCTTTCCTGACTGTTGTTTTTAAGTTTCCTGAATACATCACTTTTCACACTTTATAGTTATATGTTATTTTATTTTGTGGAGGATGAGGAGTGGCATGGGAAGAGAAGACTGTTTGAAAGGATGAAAAACAAGATAATTCTTTTGGAATATGATGCAAATCTCAGTATAACCATGTTTTTTTTTTTTTTCCCTAATCACAAGCAGTACCAATTTTTGTGACTACTTACTGGTTAAATTCTTTTTTTTTTTTTTCTTTTTTCAGCCACTATTACCAATTTCTGCCCAAATGATTAAATTTGCTTTGGAGTTAATCCAATGTGGATTTATCAAACAGACAGCTAGGGAGAAAAACAACAACAACAACAACAACAACAACACCTTGTCTTTCTTTTTCCTTTTCTTCTTATCTCTGTTCTTCTTTTAACCATGCTACTGCCCTCTCAAGAAAATGAGTCTAATTTTAAAATAATGGCTTTTGATTACTATTAATTCAACAAATAAAAAGCAAATTTTAGTACAATTTAACATGCATAATGTCTTCCCATTTCCCCTACTCTCCCTACAAAAATGAAATGAACCTCAAAAAAAAAAAAAGAAAATCACATATCAATGTGTTACACATCTGTGCAACTGATTTCCAAAATATTTTGATAGAAGTTTCCATCTTGCATTTTGGCCGACTTAACTGCCTAGTGACTAGTCTACCCACTTAAATTGTATACTGGGAAAATAAAATTTTTCCTCCTAAGCACATTACTTACTGTACTTAGGTTGCCAGGTTAAATACAGGATACCCAGTTAAATCTGAATTTTAGATAAAAAACGAAGAATTGTTTAGTGTCTTTATGTCTATAATACTGCATGGAACAGATTTACAGTAAAAAATCAGTGTTTATAATCTGAAATTTAATTTTAATAGAGTGTCCAATATTTTTATTTCTTAAATCGGACAGTCCTCACTGTGCTCAAAGATGAAATAAAAGGGTTTAAATGACCTGAAGGAGAAGGCAATGGCACCCCACTCCAGTACTCTTGCCTGGAAAATCCCATGGATGGAGGGCCTGGTGGGCTGTAGTCCATGAGGTCACTAAGAGTCAGACACGACTGAGTGACTTCACTTTCACTTTTCACTTTCATGCATTGGAGAAGGAAATGGCAACCCACTCCAGTGTTCTTGCCTGGAGAATCCCAGGGATGGGGGAGCCTGGTGGGCTGCCATCTATGGGGTCGCACAAAGTCAGACATGACTGAAACGACTTAGCAGCAGCAAATGACCTGAAAAGTGAGCAGTATTTTTGATTCTGCAAGGATTTTGTGGAGTTTTTATCTATAATTTGAATAAATTCTTGTTTGAGACTTTGATTAAAAAATATTTCTTTAACTATTATTACATATCTTGATGGCTACCCATGTGTAGATGTTTCTTTTGTAAATCCTATATAGTTTGGTATTAAGGATTGTTATTTTGATCCTGTATGCATGTCTGTTGGCTGATATGGTAAACCTCAAATTTGTATTTTGATAGTGTAAGGTCAGACATGGTTATAGTCACAGAAAATGTTAGAACTACAGAGTATTGTTTTCTCAAATATTCCTCTTTGGTTCTTCCACTCTTCCATCACTAAGAAAATGGGACTATTATTGGCAAGAAAGGTGTGTATCCCAGATCCCCAAATCCTGAATAGATGAATCTCAGAAGGCTGAAACTGGGAATTAGAAGCCTATTCCTACACTCTGTGGTTTTCATCTTTACTCTTCCCAGAGTGTTGACTTCCGTCTTCTCCTTAAAGACTCCTCTCAGTTCTTCATGGGTGCATGTTAAAGCGCTTCAGTCATGTCCAACTCTTTGGGACTCTGTGGACTGTAGCCCACCAGGCTCTTCTGTCTGGATTCTCCAGACAAGAATACTGGAGTGGATTGCCGTTTCCTTCTCCAGGGGATCTTCCCAAGCCAGGGACTGAAACTGCATCCCCTTAGTCTTCTTTAATGGCAGGAGGGTACTTTTCCACTAGTGCCACCTAGGGAGCCCCTCAGATTTTCATACCTCATGATAAAACCATGACACCCCAAAATTATGACTTTAAATGTACAGGCGCATCTATTATCAAATCCTCCATTTCAGTTCCAATTTCTTAGGAATAAAAGATATCACTGTTCCAGCAAGAAACAGATGAGCACCTCTGCGTTAATAAGCTATGGTCAAGGATGGTGTCATCTAGTACACGCATGATGGTGACTCACGCTTGATGCAGAGTAGCTCCTGTAGAGAAGACCAGCCATTAGTATGTAGGCTGGAAAGATAACCAGTAAGTATCCATTCTGAGCACTAAAGAAGAGACGTTTACAAGTAAAGTGGGATTCAAGAGAAATTCTGTGGCATAAGAAAAGGTTAGGCTTCGGTAGGTTGATGGAGCTTATGGAGCCTCTACAGCAAGCAACCAGAAAATTTGACCTTATACCAGAAATTAGAGATACTGTACATTTCAATGATATGCAAAGGTGATGTTCTAAATACTTCTTTTTCCAGTGTCTCATTTTAATGTCAGACTGAAACTTCAACTTAAAATGATTTGCTTTACAATTGTGAGTACGACACACTAACATATCACCAAATATGTAGTGCATAATTACTATGGGAAGACAGTATGCTAAGTGCTTAGAAGTTGTTTTAGAAAGGAACAGGGGGTAGGATATAGATTTTGTATTTTTATATTTAGGTATTTGTTCATGACAGTAACAGTTAGAAATGTATTGTTTGTTCAATACAATGATGTATGATGTATATATGATGACAGTTTCCTTTAGCACTTTTAGAAAAAGTAGCTATTATCTCCTTAACTTGTTTAGAAGTAGGATACAATATTTTTATTTCATTAAACTTTGGTGACATTATTGGTACTTTTAGATCCAGCACTCAGGTGAAGTTACAATTTAAAGTCTTAAAGACTCTGCTCTCTGCATTATTTCATTAATTCTTATAGGAGATTTCATTAATAATACCCAAAGGCAACCATAGCAGTTAAAGAAAGAAATTGAATTTAATTTTTCAAGATAAGACTAACTACTCTTGAAATATATTTTAGGCTTGTGGAGGTAAACTAAATGTAGTTAATGATAACCATGTGCCAGACACTGTTTTAGGTTCTTCATGCCCAGAGCACTTAAATAGTACCTTGAGTGTTAACTCATTTAAACCTCAGAACAACACTGTGAGGAAGATGCTATTATTACTCTAATCTTTCAGATAAGGAATCTGAGGAACTGAGAATTAGGAAGTTTTCCAAGGACGCACATCCTGCAGTTTGTGGAGCTAGAGTTTCCTTCTAGGCAGTCAAACTCTGTGGTGCTTGCTCATTATACCACTGCAGGCTATCTCATAACCAAGGCATCAGCACAGCGATTAAATCATAAGCACAGTATCTTTCTAAAAAGAGTGGATGCAGGGACTTCTCTGGCAGTACAGTGGTTAAGAATCTACCTTTCATGGCAGGGGACACAGATTTGATCCCTAGTTGGGGAATTAAGATCACACGTGCCACAGGCCAACTAAGCCTGTGCAGCACAGCAAAGATTCAGGACAGCCAAAAAATAATAATAAAATAAAAAACATTAATATAGATGATCATATTTCAAAATAAACATTAGGCTTATTTATTTTATGTGCCTCAGTTCAGTGCAGTTGAGTCTCTCAGTCATCTGATTCTTTGCAACCCCATGGACTGAGCGCACCAGGCTTTCCTGTACATCACAACTCCCAGAGCCTACTCAAACTCATGTCCATCGAGTCAGTGATGCCATCCAACCATCTTATCCTCTGTCGGCCCCTTCTCCTCCCCGCTTCAATCTTTCCCACCATTAGGGTCTTTTCTAGTGAGTCAGTTCTTCATATCAGGTGGCCAAAGTATTAGCATCAGTCCTTCCAATGAATATTCAGTACTGATATCCTTTAGAAGACTTGTTGGATCTCCTTGCAGTCCAAGGAACTCTCAAGAGTCTTTTCCAAGACCATAGTTCAATGAGCATCAATTCTTCGGCGCTCAGTTCTTTTATAGTCCAACTCTCACATTGATATATGACTCCTGGAAAAATCATAATTTTGACACACAGACCATTGTTGCCAAAGTAATGTCTCTGCTTTTTAATATGCTGTCTAGGTTGATCATAGCTTTCCTTCTGTTTGACTCTTTGTGACCCCATGGACTGTAGCCCACCAGGCTCCTCTGTCCATGGAATTCTTCAAGCAAGAATACTAGAGTGGATTGCAATTCCCTTCTCCATCCAAGGAGCAAACCTCTTTTAATTTCATGGCTGCAGTCACCATGTGCAGTGATTTTGGAGCCCAAGAATATAAAGTAACTCACTGTTTCAATTGCTTGCCCATTAATTGCCATGAAATGATTGGACCAGATGCCATGATCTTAGTTTTCTGAATGTTGAGTTTTAACCCAACTTTTTCACTCTCCTCTTTCACTTTCATCAACAGGCTCTTTAGTTCTTCTTCACATTCTGTCATAAGGGTGGTATCATCTGCATATCTGAAGTTATTGATATTTCTCCCAGCAGTCTTGATTCCAGCTTGTGCTTCATCCAGCCTGGCATTTTGCATGATGTACTCTGCATATAAGTTAAACAAGCAGGGTGACAAAATGCAGCTTTGACGTACTCCTTTTCCTATTTGGAACCAGTCTGTTGTTCCATGTCCAGTTCTAACTGTTGCTTCTTGACCTGCAGACAGATTTCACACGAGGCAGGTCAACTGGTCTAGTATTCCCATCACTTGAAGAATTTTCCACAGTTTGTTGTGATTGACACAAAGGCTTTAATGTAGTCAATAAAGCAGAAGTAGATGTTTTTTGGGAACTCTCTTGCTTTTTTGATGATCCAGCAGATGTTGGCAATTTGATCTCTGGTTCCTCTGCCTTTTCTAAACCCAGCTTGAACATCTGGAAGTTCCCAGTTCACGTACTGTTGAAACATGCTTAGAGAATTTTGAGCATTACTTCACTAGTGTGTGAGATGAATGCAATTGTGAGGTAGTTTGAACATTCTTTGGCATTGTCTTTCTTTGGGATTGGAATGAAAACTGACCTTTTCCAGTCCTGTGGCCACTGCTGAGTTTTCCAAATTTGCTGGCATATGGAGTGCAGCACTTTCATAGCATCATCTTTTAGGATTTGAAATAGCTCAACTGGAATTCCATCACCTCCACTAGCTTTGTTCATAGTGATGCTTCCTAAGGACCACTTGACTTCACATTTCAGGATGTCTGGCTCTAGGTGAGTGTTTACACAATCGTGGTTATCTGGGTCATGAAGATCTTTTTGGTATAGTTTTTCTCTGTATTCTTGCCACCTCTTCATAATATCTTTCTGTTTCTGTTAGGTCCATCCCATTTCTGTCCTTTATTGTGCCCATCTTTGCAGGAAATGTTACCTTGGTATCCCTAATTTTCTTGAAGAAATCTCTAGTCTTTCCCATTCTATTGTTTTCCTCTATTTCTTTGCATTGATCACTGAGGATGACTTATTTTTATCTCTCCTTGCTATTCTTTGGAACTCTGCATTCAGATGGATATATCTTTCCTTTTTGCCTTTGCCTTTCACTTCTTTCTTTTTTTCTTTCAGCTATTTGTAAGGCCTCCTCAGACAACCATTTTGCCTTTTTGCATTTCTTTTTCTTGAGGATGGTCTTGATCACTGCCTCCTGTACAATGTTACGAACCTCCGTCCATAGTTCTATAGGCACTATGTTTATCAGATCTAATCCCTTGAATCTATTTCTCACTTCCACTGTACAAGGGATTTGGTTTGGGTCATACCTGAATGGTCTTGTGGTTTTCCCTACTTTCTGCAATGATGTCTGAATTTGACAATAAGAAGTTCATGATCTGAGCTACAGTCAGCTCCTGGTATTGTTTTTGCTGACTGTATAGAGCTTCTCCATCTTTGGCTGCAAAGAATATAATCAATCTGATTTCCGTGTTGATCATCTGGTGATGTCCATGTGTAGAGTCTTCTCTTGTGCTGTTGAAAGAGGACATTTGCTATAACCAGCATAGTCTCTTGGCAAAACTCTGTTAGCCTTTGACCTGCTTTGTTTTGTACTCCAAGGCCAAATTTTCTGGTTACTCCTTGTATCTCTTGACTTCCTACTTTTGCATTCCAGTCCCCTATAATGTAAAGGGCATCTTTTTTAGGTGCTAGTTCTAGAAGGCCTTGTAGGTCTTCATAGAACCATTCAACTTCCACTTCTTCAGCATTACTTGTTGGGGCATAGACTTGGATTACTGTGATATTGAATGGTTTGCCTTGGAAATGAACAGAGATCATTCTGTCATTTTTGAGATTGCATCAAGTACTGCATTTCAGACTCTTTTGCTGACTATGAGGGCTACTCCATTTCTTCTAAGGGATTCTTGCCCATAGTAGCAGATATAAAGGTCATCTGAGTTAAATTCACCCATCCCAGTCCATTAATTCACTGATTCCTAAAATGTCAGTGTTCACTCTTGCCATCTCCTATTTGACCACTTCCAGTTTGCCTTGATTCGGACCTAACATTCCAGGTTCCTATGCAATATTGCTCTTTACAGCATCAGACTTTACTTCCATCACCAGTCACATCCATAACTGGGTATTGTTTTTGCTTTGGCTCCGTCTCTTCATTCTTTCTGGAGTTATTTCTTTACCAGTCTCAAGTAGCATATTGGGCACCTACTGACCGGGGGAGTTTATCTTTCAGTGTCCTATATTTTTGCCTTTTCATACTGTTCATGGGGTTCTCAAGGCAAGAATAGTGAAGTGGTTTGCCATTCCCTTCTCCAGTGGATCACATTTTGTCAGACCTCTCCACCATGACCTGTCCATCTTTGGTGGCCCTACATTTCCTGGCTCATAGTTTCACTGAGTTAAACAAGGCTGTGGTCCACGTGATCAGTTTGTGTGTTTAATGTGTCTATATGACACATTTCACTATTCATGTTCTTTAACCTTTAAATAAATATTTATTATATTAAACAAATGTAGCACCAAAAAAAATGTAAATGCAGAATAATTCTGACAATATATTCATAATTGATTCTTAAGAAATCATACAAGAAAAGCTATATTTAAATAATATTAAAAGTTCTTACAATCATTCACTGAAAATCAGAGACATATTATAGCATTCTAAAGGCACTCTTATAAAAGTTGTTTTCTCAATTTGATTTCTTCTTTCTTAAGAGCTGTTGATATTTATGCCAATGAAAGTTTCTAATATATACTGAGCAATTCTGTTTAACATAAAAAATTATATGAGCTGACAGTGTTTCAAGAAATAATCACTTTAATAATGATAGATAAAATCCTGGTTATTAAAAATAGCAAAAATAAAACTGTTCTTTATTTTGGCAACAATCTAAAAGTCGGCAATTAGATTTCAAATTCACTGTAAGCTATGAAGCGATCTTTTAATAAGTTTGTCTGTATTATTACATAATTTCTATAAACTTAAAACCTCCTTTCCACCTCCCCCATGTTTTAATAAAACAGGCAAATATGCATCTCAATAGCAGATTAAGGTTTTTTGGTAGCTAAGCCTAATTAAAATGGCAACATTCCAATGGTTTCTTTACCAGAGAGCAAGGACATCTGTAAGGGATAAAAAGATACCAGACATTTTGATGCATTTGTTTCCAGTGTGTAAATGTGGCAACAGAAAACAAGGATTGATACTGGCTAAGCTACAAGCAATGTTTGAGTTAGATGTTTAAAAAGAACACAAGAACAAAGCAGTTAAATGAATTTTTATTTTAGGTTGTTCTTTTGCCTGCTATTTCTGCCTATTTTCAGTAGTATGCTGCTGCTGCTGCTGCTAAGTCGCTTCAGTCGTGTCCGATTCTGTGCAACACCACAGACGGCAGCCCACCGGGCTCCCCCATCCCTGGATTCTCCAGGCAAGAACACTGGAGTGGGTTGCCATTTCCTTCTCCAACGCATGAAAGTGAAAAGTGAAAGTGAAGTCGCTCAGTTGTGTCTGACTCTAGCGACCCCATGGACTGCAGCCTACCAGGCTCCTCCGTCCATGGAATTTTCTAGGCAAAAGTACTGGAGTGGGGTGCCACTTTCAATAGTATAGAATTCCCCAAAATGTATCCAAGCATATTACAGTCCCCTCTTGGCAATGTCTTATGTAGAGAAGTTCTACAGAAAACAAACTGGTTCAACTTTAATTAACCCAGCATTTCCCAAACTCACTAACCATGAAATACTTTTCTTTTTTTCTCCCTCCCATCATCAACCACATTCCCTTTTCAACATTGTCTGGAGGAATTGCTCTACCATACTATTTCACAGCATTTTAGAATATCATCCCTATATCTCAAATGTTTTTTAAGTGCTTTCTGTGTCCTGAAATTTCACAGTGGCCATATATATTCTATATTAAGGTAACAATCTAAATTCAAAAATAGAGATGCAATGAAAGAAAATACAAATTCTTTTGTCACTGAGAGGAAATGTCACAACACTTACAAAAGCTGCTAGTTTGTGTTACACTGACCTGTGTAAATTCCCTGCTCCCTTATTTCCAATTATTGACTGAAAACGTATGAGGCTCCAGATCACCCTATTTCCAGTTCATTTCATAGCTATTTTAATACCTATCAATGTGCATAGAACTAAGGAATCTGCCAATTGATAGTTATTGAATTGAATTAAAGATCTCAGATTTGATCATACTATTTATTTTTGTTTTGTAGCTCCCAATCACTTGGAATTATACTAGCCAAAAATTCGCACTGAAATTTTATTTTATTTTTTTACTTTATGATGGAATTTAGCAAAAGGTAAGCTTACAATAAATTCAAGTATACAAATGAAATAGGTGGTATGCATGAGTCAAGCATTTTTATAATTCTTAATTAAATTTTTTTGATTCTTATATGTAGTAGGACTAAAAAAGGTAAAAGTACTTTTTCTGAAGATTTGATTCATTTCTATATTTTATTTTACAAAGAATAAGACATGTGTTTTTCAAATCACTATATCAGTGGAATACCTAGATATTTTTTCTAATTTTATAATTTTAAAATCCCAAGGATTTTAAAACCATGAGACAGAGATATGGAGACATTGCTGGGGGCCATTTTCTTTGGGAGCAAATATTTCAGATGAATAAACTTAACTTAGCAGAAATATTTCAAAGCAAAAGTTTGTTTTTTCTCAGGTTACATTTTTCACTTGCCATGTGGCACAAGATGAACAGATAAAAGGTTATAAGTGCATGATTGGGAAAAGGTTTTATTTCACACATAGTATAGCTTGTGCCTCAAGCTAGTTAAATCTGTTCTGACATGCAGATAATGAACATGTTCTTTAATGCAGTCACATTCTGCTTTTGTAGAAACTTCTTTTCTAGACACCATTCCCTGGAAACAAAAATTAAACTCAGCATTCATTCAATGATAAAAAAAAGTTATTCAGTAAAATGATAATCTAAAATTTACCATCTGATATTTGCTAGCACTTGATATTTCTGGTATATTTTTAGCAGTTAAAATTGTCTGATATTTTCTTATGTAGAAAATGACCTTGAATCTGTAGCAGGACAAAATTCTAAGCTTTAACTAAGTACTGTAAGTGAAAAATGCATACCAAAGTATTTTGAATATCTGTTAGGTTAGCAATAGCAATACTTATGATAAGTTATTCAAATATTTTCAGTTCAAAATTTCACAAATTTTCAATTTTCAAATTAAAAGTTAGTCATGCTTTTCTCCTTTTATTAAGGTATACATTTTTTCTTCTTGTTTTGGTGTTCACTGGAATGGGTAGCCTATCCCTTCTCCAGTGGATCTTCCCAACACAGGAATCAAATTGGGGTCTCCTGCATTGCAGACGGATTCTTTACCATCTAAGCTACCAGGGAAGCCCTGTTCATGTACAAATTTATTTATTTGGTAAATAAAATCACAATGCACTAGAATTTTTTAGCACAGACATTTATATAGCAAAATATAATGGCTAGCATTTAGCTAAGGAACAAAACCACTCTTGATGTGTCCTACACAAAGGGATTTAATATAAGGGATCAGAGTTACAAGTATTTACTAGAGCCTGTCTGCCTCCTTCCTTCTTCTTCTAAAAGGCATTAGGCAAAGACAGTGATGTTTACATGTTGGAGGATGGTATCATGGAAGAGGAAATTAGAGCAGTCTGATGGCAGTCAGTAACAAGAGTTTGCACCCAGTTCACACAAAGACAGCACGTTGGAGCAGAAGGGCAGGAATGTCCCAGGAAGTCAATAATGGCAGCCTACACAAAGTTGATGTGTTGGAGCAAGGCAGTAAGTAGAGTCTGGCAATCCCAATAATTAGTCACAGTGAGGAGACTGAGCAACAAAGCAAATGCAGTGAGAATAGCAGGAGCAGGTCTCTCACTGGAAGGGAAGGAGGGTCCAAATACTGAAATGAAGAATTCTGAAAGAAAACTTGTGGTGTTAGATTGAAATTGAAGATATTGATACAAACTCATGGGTTTTCAGACAAAGGTAGAGAAAGATATATAAGAAGGTAGATGGGAGACAGATGATAAGTAAATGAATAATGGATAGATGTGTGCTAAGTCACTTCATTCGTGCCCAGCTCTATGCGACCCTGTAGACTCTAGCCCTCCAAACTCCTCTGTGCATGGGATTCTCCAGGCAAGAATATTGGCTTGGATTGGATTTCCATGTACTCCTCCAGGGGATCTTCCCTATCTGGGTATTGAGCCTGCATTTATTTCTTAAGTCTCCTGCACTGGCAGATGGATTCTTTACCACTAGCGCCTACTGGGGTGAGTGTGGGTGTGTGATTTAAAAATATATATAAATTTTACATATACATATATATATTTCAATGCTCAGTCCACTAAGAGGTTCTGGATGCAGCAACACCCTATTAGCAATTACCACTTCCAGCACTCAAAACTTGGTTTCTAAATACAACTCTTCACTAAAATAAACTTGGTCTCCTAGAAAAATGGCAGGTTCAAGGGCTGGATTTGGAAAACTACAATATGTGCTTGTAATTAATTAAGTATATAAAAAGTAATTAAATAATCAAAGCATGATTGAGTTTTGAAGGCAAATCAAAGGACAAAGAAACAAAACTGAAGGGATTCCCCTGGCCAGATCTAAGAAGAATAAGCATCAAAGAAAATAATAGTAATACAGTTAGCCCTCTATATCCACAGACTCTGCATCCAGGAATTCAACCACCTGTGGACTGAAAATATTGAAAAAATTTCCAGGCAATTTCAAAAGTCAAAACATGAATTTGCTATGCACTGTCAGCTATCTACATAGCATTTATATTGAATGTAAAACTATTTATGTTAATTCCCCAGGGCCAGGGGTTAAGAGTCTGGGCCTTCACTGCCGAGGACCTGAATTCTATCCCTGATTGGGGAGCTAAGATCCCACAAGCTGTGAGGGATCCCCCCAAAACAAAATAACTGTTTACCTAGTATTTACATTGTATTAGTTATTATAAGTGGAGAAGGCAATGGCACCCCACTCCAGTACTCTTGCCTGGAAAATCCCATGGATGGAGGAGCCTGGTAGGCTGCAGTCCATGGGGTCGCTAAGAGTCGGGCATGACTGAGCGACTTCACTTTGACTTTTCACTTTCATGCATTGGAGAAGGAAATGGCAACCCACTCCAGTGTTCTTGCCTGGAGAATCCCAGGGACGGCGGAGCCTGATGGGCTGCCTTCTATGGGGTCGCACAGAGTCGGACACGACTGAAGCGACTTAGCAGTAGCAGCAGTTATTATAAGTAATCTAGAGATGATTAAAAGTGTACAGGGGATGTGAATAGATTATATGAAAATACTGCATCATTTTATATAAGGAACTTGAGCATCCATGGATTCTGGTTTCTGCAGAGGGCTCTGGAACCTATCAGCCTTGGATACCAAGGGACCACTGTAATGAATTTTAATCCACTGAATAAAATAGAAATCCTCGAGTCCATATGGGTAAATAAATGAGGAGAAAATAAAAGCTGTTTCTTGTAGTAATGTCTACTAATAAATGTAGAAGAAATGCTGGAATCAAAAAAATCACCATTTTGCAATCATCATAGCACTTATTTAGACAAGAAATAGCAATGAATACTAAAACAGTTGGGTGAAAATAAAATGGGAAAAGGGATGTTAATCTACATTCAAATATTTGTACAGAAAACACTTATTTAGCAAAGTAAAAAATATACAGAGAAGAATCCTGGTATTCACACTCTTAGTCTAGTGATCAAAATTTAAACCACCTGTAATGGGACAAATAAACATTGAATGCTATCAGATAGGATGTAATGAGAAGAACATTGCATCACTTCTGTGCTATTCCTGCCAAAAATGCATAACCTGGGTCTAATCATGAAGAGACATCAGACAAATCTAATTGAGGGACAGTCTACAAAATAGCTGCCTTATAATCTTCAAAATCATCAAGGTCATGGAAATGAAAGACTGAGGCCCTACTCCAGATTGAAGGAGACTAGAAATACAATCAGATGCAAAGTGTGTGTGTGTGTGTGTATATATATATATATATATATTTACTATAAAAAGGCATTATTGGAGGTATTAGTGAAGCTTGAATGAGAATACTAGGGAAAGTGTATATAGGAGTTTACTACACTGTTTTTGCTTTCCTGGTGTCTCAGCACTAAAGAACCTGCCTGCCAATGCAGCAGAGGTGGGTTCAATCTCTGGGTCAGGAAGATCCCCTGGAAAAGGAAATGGCCACCTACTCCAGTACTCTTGCCTGAGAAATCCCATGGACAGGGAAGCCTGCTGGGCTACAGTCCATGGGGTTGCAAAGACTGAAGTGACTGAGCATACACACACACTATTTTTACAACTTGCTGAAAGTTCAAAACTTTTAAAATAGAAATTTAAAACCAAAAGTACTAGAATGACTGAGGAGCATGAGTCAAGTGAAGACAATGATAATTCTCAATTTGCAGTTAAACATTCAGAGAGTTGGAAAACTGCAGGAGTTTCATGAAATTTCCGGTGATGATCGCAGTTGCTTCCTGAACTGAGGCAGAATCAAATCTAAATATTCACAAGCTGTTTCAAAATCCCAAGTGTGAAAATTTACACATCTGTCAACCACGGCCAGAGAAGCTTTAACATGGCTCTCTCTGTGCTTTTCCTTCCTGGTCTTTTGTGAGTGTTCCTCTGTAGAGCAACTAACTTGGAATACTGCTGGCAAGAGTTCTGGGGAAATGTAGTTCCCAAACTTCAAGTCTTGGTATGTATAGAAAGTGGATTATATCAGTAGTCTGGTATACAAAGTATTACAGGTCAGTTCAGTTAATAGACGGTTGACTGCATTTTCTTATTTATTAGTAAACACAGGTTTGCAGAGTGAAGGTAAAAGTCTTCACTTTTTGACTGAATTTGCACATTCATTTATTGTTCAGTAAGTTTCTTTGGATTTTCTTTGGTTTTCTGTTTTGTGCACCTAGTAAGGGCTGTCTCTGGTTGAGACTCAGTGATCAATAAGAGAAGGTTTAGGGCCTCTTCCAGCATATAGCTCTTATGGGGCCTAAGGAGACATGAACTGAGTTATTAAGAAAGAAAACATCAGATCTGGACAGATACTATGAATGAAATACAGGGGTTCATGTTCCAGAGGGTACCTGGAAATGGGGAATACTTTATGCAGCAAGGTGAGAATGAACCACTGACAGGAAGCTTTGGAGGAACTGCCTTCTGGGCAGATGGAGCTGCAAATACAAAAGAGAAGAAATGGAAAGGGAGCAGAGGTGGGAGGGAAGAAAAGTGTAGGGTTAGAATTTGGCTATTTCTCTAAGGGTAATAAAATGTAATTGAGGAGAGAGATGTGATCTTTGTTTTTTTGTTTTGTTTTAATTTTATTTTTTAAGTTTACAATATTGTATTGGTTTTACCATATATCAACATGAATCCACCACAGGTATACACGTGTTCCCCATCCTGAACCCTCCTCCCTCCTCCCTCCCCGTACCATCCCTCTGGGTCGTCCCAGTCCACCAGCCCCAAGCATCCAGTATCCTGCATCGAACCTGGACTGGCGACTTGTTTCATATATGATCTTTGTTTTAACATGATCATTCTGGCAACTTTGTAGTCAAGAGAATATAAGGGGGTTAGGCCAAGAGAATAAGTAAGCAGAAGAAACTAATGGATGATTTTATAAGATGAAATTAAAACAAACAAATAAACAAAAAAGTGCTGGTGGACTTCAGAGATATAGGGAAGAAAAGAAATGGAAGATATGTTTTTAGAGGTGGAACTGGCAGGATGCTTTTCTATTTTTGTATTATGTACATGATATTTTCAGTCAGTTGGTTGTTTTGATATCTCAGAAAACATTGCTTATGTTTCACCATTGACAAGACTCCTGAGTAGGGGTCTTAATGTTAATGTTAAGGTTAAGGTTAAGGTCAATGTGATGAACAGTTGTTTTTGTCTACATAGACTCTTTCACCATCTTTTGGTAATAAAATCCAAATTTATTTTACTTCTGCTATGTTACTTTACTTTTATTTCCCTGTAGCACACAGCCCTGGTGCAACCATTACTTTGTCTTTCTCACCCCCTCACCCTGGACACACATGACTCAATATAGTCCATTCACACTTTTCTCTCCCAATGTTGTACATCAAGAATGAAAGCGGGGAGGTGGACCTAAGTTTCTCTAACAGAAGTATTCAAACAGACTCAGTGAGCTCCTCTCACCCTCTGAGATATTGTAACTTCTGCCCTTTTTCAGGCCAGGTGTATCACATTTTTCTTTGAATACATTAGGTTTTTGGTGCAATGTTCTTCCAATAAATTCCTTCTATACTTATTTATCTGAACTCAGTTTCTGTTGCTTACAACCAAAACTACTAACCCACAGAGCAGTTTCCTAATGCTTACTGCTGCTAAGTCACTTCATTCGTGTCCGACTCTGTGCGACCCCATAGACAGCAGCCCACCAGGCTCCCCCATCCCTGGGATTCTCCAGGCAAGAAGTGTAGCATAGCAATTGCTAATTTAAAAAGACAAAATAGAAAACTAGAGGAATTTAGAATTTCTCATTACTGAAATCCATTTGGAAATTTAAAAGAGAGCTTTCATCTAACTTAAAAAATAAAAACTAATCTGCATATGGGTAAAACACGTATAATTATTGAGAAGATTTAATGAGAACAAACTGCTTTTTCTACCTCCCTTTACCCCCAGGTCTACTCCCTAGAGGTGACTTCTTTTAATTATTTTGTTTTTTAGACTTCTGTTTGTTTTCTTTCTTTTAGAGAATTTGCTAA
Organism: Bos indicus; assembly: GCF_029378745.1. NCBI lineage: Eukaryota > Metazoa > Chordata > Mammalia > Artiodactyla > Bovidae > Bos > Bos indicus. The sequence continues at coordinate 61,722,806 of NC_091762.1, read as the reverse complement.
TTGTGCTGTTCCAGATTTTTTAAATGTATATATTATTTATCACATTTCTACTGTGACATACAAAAATTTAGATTACTTACATCAGCATTTTTACTTGGTTTGTCAACTAAAGAGAGAATATCTTGATATCTGACAATGTAAAAGGAAGATCTCACTGTTCTTAAATTTCCCTTCAACTCTTAGTATTTATTTGTTTATGTACTTTTTCATTGTTTAAGTTGGTAAATTTTACTTTTAATTTAGTAATTTTTTGGTTATTGAATTTTGCTCATAAATTGAGTTGAAAATCAATATGTGCTAAATTGATTCAGTCATGTCCAACTCTTTGTGACTCTATGGACTGTAGCCCACCAGGCTCCCCTGTCCATGGGATTCTCCATGCAAGAATACTGGAGTGGGTTGCCATCCCCTCCTCTAGGTGATCTTCCCCTCCCAGGGATCGAACCCTTGTCTCCTGCATTGCAGGAGGATTCTTTAGGGCTGAGCCACCTGGGAAGTGTTTTCATTATCATGACCCTTCTCTTCTCCATTCTTCTCTCCTCCCCCACTCCCTCTTTTTCTTCCTTCCTCAAGTTCTTAAACAGCATGTTTCCTTTGTGCTAAACATGGTTCTAGGTGTTGGGGTACAGGGGTAATTGTTCTTTGCATTGATAGGTGATGTGCATTATGTTTCTTGTTTAATATTTTTAAATTTCTGATCCTTTAATCCACCCATACCAACACACAAATTTTTTGTGTGTGCTTTTTTAATTTTCTATACTTCATGTCCTTAAGTATATACACTATAAGTTTTAATAACCTCTCCTCTCCTCCCTTCTGATTTGTTTCTCCATGACAATATTTCCCTTGAAGCCCTTCACCTTCTTGTACTAATTAATCTAGGACTATTAGCTATCCATCACCCTGAGATACCCCCTCATACTGCTGTTGATTTCGATCTGCCTTTTGTTAGACCCATGACTTAATCATTTACTTCCTTCTCCTCCTTTTCTTTCTGGAAATTTTCAGAGGTTTCTTTTTATTTTTGGTATTCTGAATTTTTACAATGATACATTTAGTTTATTTCTAATTTGCTTAAAGTTATTTATTTATGTATGTAATTTTCCCATGATCAACATTCTCTGGGCTTTGCATTATTTCTATTTTGAGTTCAGTCCAGTTCAGTTGCTCAGTCGTGTCAGACTCTTTGCGATTCCATGAATTGCAGCACACCAGGCCTCGCTGTCCATCACCAGCTCCTGGAGTTCACTCAAATTCACGTCCATCGAGTCGGTGATGCCATCCAGCCATCTCATCCTCTGTCGTTCCCTTCTTCTCCTGCCCCCAATCCCTCCCAGCATCAGAGTCCTTTCCAGTGAGTCAACACTTTGCATGAGGTGGCCAAAGAACTGGAGTTTCAGCTTTAGCATCATTCCTTCCAAAGAACACCCAGGACTAATCTCCTTTAGAGTGGACTGGTTGGATCTCCTTGCAGTCCAAGGGACTCTCAAGAGTCTTCTCCAACACCACAGTTCAAAAGCATCAATTCTTCGGCGCTCAGCCTTCTTCACAGTCCAACTCTCACATCCATACATGACCACAGGAAAAACCATAGCCTTGACTAGACGAACTTTTGTTGGCAAAGTAATGTCTCTGCTTTTGAATATGCTATCTAGGTTGGTCATAACTTTCCTTCCAAGGAGTAAGCGTCTTTTAATTTCATGGCTGCCATCACCATCTGCAGTGATTTTGGAGCCCACAGAAATAAAGTCTGAAACTGTTTCCACTGTTTCCCCAACTTCATTTAATACTTGTATGATAATTGATTTCCTTCTATTTACTTTTTTCAAGTTATAGAACTCCTAATACTTGTATACTAGGCCTACTGTTGAATAGAGCATCCATATCTGTATATTTGTCATGTTTTGACTTTTAATTTTAAATTTTAATTGATTTTCTTGCTTCATATTTTTGTATTTTTCCACTTTGTGGATTTCTTTGGGGAATTAATCACAATTTTAGTTTTGAAGAATTCTTTATGTTTTGTGCATCTTTTTTCATAGTATTTAATTTTTCTATTATGGCTGTAGTATCCTGACATTCTCATAATGTGCTAGACATTTACTTTTCTTATATGTACTATCTGAGGGAGAATTTTAACAGAAGAAAATTCTTTTTCTTTTGGAGTACATCTTCCTATTTTTATCTTGGTCTCTCTCTTAATGCTACAAATTTTCTTCAAATAAGAAACAAGGAACCAAGAGCCTTTTTGGAAATACTTTGCACAGTGGGTGGCTCGTCCACTGCCATGATGCATTACTGGGTCTATGGGTGAACAGTGACCATGACATTCTGGTGCTTAGAGCGTTTGAATCTCAGACTGATCAGCTATGGTCAATGGTTCATTTTTCCCAAACAGATCATGTAGTTGTATGTGTCTCTGTGTGTGTGAGAGAAAGAGACAGCCTTGTGGGAGAAAGAAGTAAAGGACTCATTTGTTCTATAAACAGATCTTTAATTAAATCCCATCTCAGCTCCAACTCCAGCTACTGTACACTCTTCTTCACAGCAACCGTCTTGTGCCTGAAGCTTGGCTTGGTTTCTGGGGCTCAAGGGGCACCAGGTCTGCACTTCAGTGCAGTTTCTCTGAGTGTACTTTAGGCTTCAGCATCCCCTCTCTGCTTCATCAGTCATAGCTTCCATCAGCCTCCCACCTTCCCAAAATATATTAAAAATTCAATTTGGGGCTGCCTGCCTTTGTGTTCTTTTTGTTATGGTGGGATAGTACCTCTTATAATTCCTCCACTAGCATCATGGCAGAGACATGGGTGAATGAGAAGAAACTCTGCTCACGCCACAATCACCTTCCTGAACTACAAGTTAACTGCTGGCACTTCTTAATTATGCCAAAAAAGTATAATTTTGTTCAGTCTTGTAGGTAGAAGGACTTTTATAAACGTTAATTATAGTTTATATTTCAGACTTTCTACTACGTGATTTTGAAGATTCTTTAGTTATTTTCAAATATCCAGAAGTCATAGAAACATCATGACTTTTAACCATGGGCTTAACTATAAAAAGCTTACACAAGTATAAAAGCAGCATCTAATATTTATCATTCTGATTTGTAGAATGTTCCTTCCACTCTATCTGACACTTGAATCATTTTGCAGATAAAGATAGTAATCAGAGTCAGGAGCAGTAGGAAGAGCAGATAGTCAGCCACTCTTGGTAGCACTTTAAGCTGTACAAAAGAGATATCTCCCTAATAAACCTCTTCTCCTATTTCATTGGCCCAACAAACCTCTTGGTGGATCACAGGCCCACTCCTATTCTGAGAGGGATGCCACTGCTCTAATTTACATAGACGAGTGAAAACTGCCTCTGTAACTAGGGAAAAACTTCCAGTGCAAATTTGTACAAGGTCCGTGTACAAATTTGAAAGTCTTTAAGGAAAAAGAAACATGAATACTAAAATGGAAACCAAAATATTCATTATACTTCAATCACTTATATCACCCATTCAGTTAATAACAGTGCATTCAAGTCATTGTAGCCAGGAGGGATTTGATAAACTTTAATGAACTAACCACAATAATGGAGACAATTATGTTGAGATGATGAGCACAGAAAGGCACGAGCCAGATAAAGGAGAGTCTTACAAGTCACTGTGAGAAGTGCGGGTATTAGTTTTATGGATCAAAAATTCTTCTCTATCTGAAGTATTTCAGATAGAGGAGTGACAGTACACCTTCTAAGACTATCATGCAGGGACTGCTGTTTGATGGCTGGACTTGTGGAGTACAGGACTATGGACGTTTAGGATACGTTTTTCATTGCTTGTCTTCAGAGTTCTATTATTATTGTGTCTATTGTTCTGATTATTGTTTTTGAGTGTTAATTGCTAACATATAAGCCTAGTTGATATGAATTACGTGAACCTATGGTTAAACAACTGCAATTATCCTTTTTATAGCTTTTTTCCTCATCACAAATGCACCAAAAATCACAATATTGCCATCTAACCTACTGTAAAAAATTCTTTAGAAATTATCTCTCTTTCCCCTTGCTTCTATTTCCCTGGACATAGGCTATTAATTAATTGGTGTGTGAATCTACAATATGGTTAATTCACATACAGTATAAAATACATATACACAGAACTTTGTAATAAAATTTTGTTAAAATTACTCACATATTGATTTACACCCTTAAATTCAAGTTTATTTTTGTTATCTATGCAAAGTTTCTGAGCAATGTGTTAATTAAACATAGTTCTGAACTAACAGAAATTTCAGAAACAAATGTAAACTACAAGAAATATCTGCCTAAAATTATGGAATAAAATTTTCTTTTTTTTAAACTTTCACCATGACCTTTACCCATTTTAACTAATCTTAATAATTATTTTAGAGTACATCTGCTTAGACTTCTGTAGTATTGCTATAAGCTGGCATTCTGATATCTGAAAGGATTATTTAAAATTTAAATTTGGCATCTGTCAAAACAAATCAAAGCAAAACACAGTCATCCTATTGGATATTATAATACAGCCAGTAATGGCTGCTAAAATTTAACCAATCACACAAGGTGACAGGGGTAAACATCCAGACAGAAATTTTATGTCAAAACCATTGAGGCAAAAGGAAAAAGAAAAACTGCAAATTAATGCCCTCCTGGTACAGTAGATTTTATTCTGATTAGCCCATGCAAGATTTATAGTGCTGGATAACCAACAGAGACAATATAATGTTCTTTTGTAAAATACTGTCAGAAACTTTTACAGTGGTCCCAGTAATATGCTCCTGCGCCTGTCTGCCAGTCTAGGACACAGAGAGTTGTCAACCCAGGAGCAGGCAGAAGATGATTGTTAGGGGGATTTGGTCCTCCTTCTATTTGCTTAATAGAGAGCCCTGTGCTCAGCATTTCCTGAAGCAAAAGAAGACAGATGAAATCTCTGGGCACTTCATTGCCGCTGCCACTCAAAGATTTCCTGTCAAAACAGGCCTATAAGGGTAGAGGGGTTTTCAATAACACTATTTTTTTTTTTTTACCTGGCAGGATTTCCAGCCTTACTAAGAAAAGAGTTTAAAGGCACTGTCTTTGTTAAAGGAAAAAAAAAAAGAAAAAAAAAATACTGCCAAACTACTAAATCTAGTTGTGTTTAAAAATGAAAAAGCAGTAGAGCAATAAGGCTCATGTTACCACAGCATATACAGAAAAAAAAGATTTTTGATTGACATTTCATCCATATTTTAGGGATTTTTTTTTTTTCCTCCTCGAATGAAGGAAGTGACCTTGATATTCTTACTTCTCAACTGAAATAGAGATCAGGTTTACTGTCAACCATTTTCAGGACTCTTTTAGTAGCTTGTGTAGAGACTGAGGAACTGAGGTCTCATTTTTGCCAAAGGGATGTTTGCCAATCTGCCTTTTTCCTGATTTTTTACTCCTGTACTTACGCCATCTTGTCAGTCAGTCATCCAGTCAGCAAATCAGCCCACAAATATCTAATAGCTGGTGAAAATATAGAGCTTCTATCCTCAAAGGCTTTATATTCTATGGGGAGACACCTTGCAATGGGGGTATTTTTCTAAGTTTTAAGAAAATACATCTGTGTGCATATATTTTCTAATGGCGCCAAACAAGTAAGGAACCACATCCTTTAGCTATCCATTTTTAGTCCTCAGCCAGAGAAGCTGGTTTTCTGTCCTTGTTTAGCATGGTTCTTATGCAATCACAACATTCCCTGTTCCTTTCCCCTTATTGTATCCCTCTGAATGGAACAAAGACAGAAGAATCTGAATAAAACCAACAGAAAAATGTGATAAAGATAATGGTGTTCTCCAAGTTTTCTCAAATTGTAATTCCCAACATGGATCTCTGGTGATTATTTGTGCAGATATTATTAGCCTTTTCTTAACTGGCATGCTATTAGCAAAGTGAGAACAGATAGCTAACATAGAAAGTGAAAGTGAAAGTGAAGTCGGTCAGTCCTGTCCTACTCTTTGCGACCCCAAGGACTGTAGGCCACCAGGCTTCTCCGTTCATGGGATTTTCCAGGCAAGAGTACCGGAGTGGATTGCCATTTCCTTCTCCAGGGAAGAACCACACAAAACCAAAACAAACAGTAAAACCTCAATAGTCGATAGGCATTTAGTATAAGGGTGCACAGGCAGAAATTTCAAGGATAATAAAGAACAGAACAACAGATTTTTTTAAAGTCTTTATTGAATTTGTTACAATATTGATTTTGCTTGTAATGTTTCGATTTTTTTGACTGTGAGTCATGTGGGATCTTAGTTCCCTGACCAGGGACTAAACCTACACCCTCTGCATTGCAAGGCGAAGTCTTAACCATTGAGCCACCAGGAAAGTCCCAGACAATTGATTTATATAAAGAAGACCTTCAAGTCATTAAGGAAATCTTAAATCATGTTGGTCATACTTTGCTAGGATAAGAAAACATGCCATGTATGTGATAGCATCTGGAAAAATTTATTTATAGGAGACACTTCATTCCACAAAATAAATTAGATAACTGAGATGTTACTATATGTTGAAATAAATCATATTCCATTTAAGTAGATTTATTTCATAATATTATGATATATTTCTTTTTCCATAGCAAAGTTTTAGAAATTTGCAGGTCGAAACCCTTTAACTTTAACATGTAAGTTAACACAATAGATAACACAAAAAAGTTTCACTAAAAAAGCAGCCACAGTTATGGTAGATGACTAATTGGCAGCCTGTAGGCAATGTAAAGGCTTTTTTAATGGGGAGTTCCCAGGTGGAGGGAGCCAACTCTTAGAACAGCAGCAGCTTTCAACAAAGGATCTCTTTTTTTCCCTAAGAAGGAGGTGAATATATGAAGCAAGGAAGGTCATAAAGTACATGGTCATGAGTTAAGGATAAAAGAATATCATGGAATCTTTTTGGCAGTGTAGGGACATGAGCAAAACTATGGGATGATTCAATTATATAGAGATGTGTGAGTAAACATATATGTTTTATTTAGAACAGACTAGGTTCATGATGAAATAATTTGCAGAAACTCAAGACTAATTCCTTTTATAACAAACCACTGCAGTAATATCTCTAAATAACAAAATTTTACCAAGTGCTAGAAATGAAAAGCTTTTTATTGTGAAAGTGTGCTCAGTCATGTCCGACTCTTTGCAACCCCATGGACTGTAGCCTACCAGTCTCCTCTGTCCATGGGATTTTCCAGGCAATAGTACTGGAGTGGATTGCCATTTCCTTCTCTAGGGGATCTTCCCGATCCAGGGATTGAACCCAGGTCTCCTGCATTGTAGACAGATGCTTTACTGCCTGAGCCACCAGGGAAGCACTTTTTATTACGGAGGAGCCTGATAGGCTGCAGTCCATGGGGTCGAAAAGAGTCGGACGTGACTGAGCGACTTCACTTTCACTTTTCACTTTCATGCATCGGAGAAGGAAATGGCGACCCACTCCAGTGTTCTTGCCTGGAGAATCCCAGGGACAGGAGAGCCTCGTGGGCTGCCGTTTATGGGGTCGCACAGAGTCAGACACGACTGAAGCGACTTAGCAGAAGCAGCAGCAGCCGCAGTAAAATGAAATACCATTAAAGCAAAAGTAACCAAAAATAATACTGGACTGTCTCTGGAAATAGTAATAGAGTTTGAGACTTGAACCAAAAAGAGAATTGTGAAAAAGAATGAACAGTCAACAAGATTTAGTAAGCCGAGTTTCCAGACAATAGCAGACTCAGACACTGTTCTGAGAGTGACACTAAGTTCTCTTCAAAGGTGCAATAGTGTGGAAATCAAAGACAAGCTCAGAAGTTTATCTGATTATTAAAAACTGAGAAACAAAATGGCATTGAGGATAGTCAGAGGGGAGATTTTGAATGAGCTGAAATCATGATAAACATCTTTTGGTTGTTGATTTTCATTCTTCAGTGAGAAAGATTGTCTAATAGATATATATTTTCTTCAATTCTAATCACTATCTGAGCTACCTTTGACATTCCTCATGAACCACTGTCAAAGTAGTCATGCTGAAGAAACTAACATGCTTACATGAAATAACACAAAGTTAGGGTTGTATCCATGTTGAATCAGAAGGTCAGAAAGGCAGAACATCAATTCTTTGATTCAGTTGGATCCCTTAATTCTGAGTATAAAAATAATTGTTGGAGAGTTTGTGATATATGTAACCTCTGCCCTTTGGTCTATTGGAACTATAAGCATAGGAACAAATCTGACAGTGAATCAATAAAGACTTTGTAAATAGAATTGGATAAATAGAGAGCTAAAAATCTCCTGTTTTGAGTCAGTGGAGATTTTTCCTTCTATGGCTAATGGCTCCAATGTTGAGAACAAAAAAAGTAAGAGAAAGATTTGATTTACTTTCTGCATTTTGGCGCCCCATTTGTGGTCCACTGCTGTTAATGAAATATCAAAACCAGGCTAGTCAAAGAGTTGTTAATTTGGTGGGTAATGAAACAAAAGAATCTAAAATGCATATGCTTCTACTTTCCTAGAAAGAGAAGACAATATAAAAAACAAAGGAACAAAATACACTTTGTATCTTTGGATATGAAACAATTACAAGAATTGGAAAGTAAGGCTTGATAGAGAATGTAAGGCTCAATGGACTCTTTAATGAATAGTAGCAAAATACCCACCCAAAGATTCTTCATACCTTAAGTATAGAAAGTAACCTGCTTCCATTCAAAGTTTGGTGAAAGGATCTTTATAGGCTTTTCCCCCCACTGATTTAATGTCATCTTTTGGAATTAATCGGCTTTCATCAAGGGACAAGTACATGCATCACAACAGCTTTTCTATTTTTCCAATCGTCACTTCTTCTGGGACTGAGCTCATTCTAGGGAGTTTCCACATTCATCTGACATGAATTATCCCAGCTCCTGCTGGTATCCAATTCATGTCATAATAATTAACGTATCTACTACAACCAAGTTTTATAATTAACATTTTATTTGTCAATTTTTTTAAAATCACGGGCATATTATAGATAGCAAGGTTACTATCTTTCAAAAGCTTTACTATTTTATAACCAATAATAAGATTTAATCCAGTTTAAAATTCAATGGCCATGTGCTTTAACTCTTTGTTCAGATTATTCAGTTTGTATAATGAAGGAAATAATAGTGAAAAGTAGTTTTCCTCAAAATAGCCTAAGTTGCCTTATACTTAAAAGTCAAATAATTCTGCAATAATCCTATTACTAGCCCATATTTTCTGTTGGAAAATTATAAATCCTGTATTATAGTCTCTTAATTTTCACCTTTAATTTTGAAGAATTTTAGATGTCTGATCAATATGTAAATTATAACAAGGACATGAAAACCAAATAGCAATATGACTTGATAGAATTTTAAAAACACACACTTAGTACAATAATAGTATGGAAAGAAATGATTGGACATAAAATTTGAGAAATTTGGAATTTGTTTCAGACTCCATTACCTTTGGAAAAGCAATTGGATATACATATATATACACATATATGTTATTATATATGTTATATGTAATAGCATATGTTATATGTTAAACACATATAACACAAATATGTTATAACAAGGTTAATATTAGTCACTTCATTTTCTCTCAGTCGATCTCCTAAGATACACAATAAAATCTTAAAATAAGATACTGACAAGCATAGGATCCTTCTGATTAGCAATAATTTGAGAACCGCATATGAGAGAACAACTTGAAACTGTTTTCCATTGCATACTAAAAACTCTATTTGATCTACAAATAATTGAAAACTGAAATTTCACCTTTAAAAAGAAAGTTTTAATTTGAGAAAACAGTATCCTCTAGATTCTAAGCATATTTTTTAAATGTCCGTTGAAGTTACACACAAGCTAAAATGGCTATTCTCTATGAAAGACTTAAGATGATTTCTTCTCTATCGTTTTGAGATAGATAATTAGACTACATATTTTCATTATCAGAATAATTTACTTAATTTCACAATTCTAAAATCTGTCAATTACATTTTTTGCATGCCAAAAAGTTGTCTGATCTAAGATTAATTTTTGTACATTTTATGGTTGCTATTTCCTGTAAATGAATGCAAGATATTATAGAAGCAATTAAAATGTATTAGAAAGTAAAAAATAAAACTCTAGGAGCCAGACAATAATATATTCATTTTGATAACTTTATGTGACATTTTGCCATTTAGATATTTGTGGATATATTATTAATAATAAGAAAAATGCGGTAAAAATAAGGAAAATTATTATCTAAGTCTTCATAGCTACAAACATTAAGTGAGGAACTCAAATATAGCTCTCATTCTAAACTTAACGTCAGCATCGTTCTTTAAAAGATATAGAATATACAAACCTGTTGCCCAATGACAAAGACTGTGGAAACAGAAAGCTTGGTATTTTCTGGAGTACAGTAGCTTATCATTCTCAGCTATGGGGAATCGGTTATTCTGATTAGTACTTTAAATACCTGAATTAAGTCTTAAAATCTACTTTATGCTTTTTTGTTCCATACTTCTTTTTGGATTGCTGTTTCTTCTGATTCTTCATTCCCAACTCTAAGAGATTCTCAAAAACTCAATCCAGGATGAAAGAAACAAAAACAGAAAAATAAAGCTTTAGTCTTTTTCCAAATAGATAAGAATACCAGGGAAACTCTCAAAACAGAACCAATCACTTAGACATATCAAACTATGAAAACCACAGTGAACATCTGACATTGATACATATGAGTTTGCTCCAGCTGAAAATCAAGCCTTGAAAATGTAAGTCGAGACTCCAGGCACCTAATGACACCAATTGGTATTCACGCAGGAGTACAGACTGTTACATATGCTCACTGCAAATTTTGCTTCAGGGAAAAATGCAGGACCATTTAAGTGACTCCTCTGTGCATTGAACTGTCAACTTACAGAAATGCCATACTAATCTTAGAAAACTGTCTGCAATCCTCATTTGAGTAGTGAGTGAATGTAAATGTCCCAAATTATTAAATATCTACTTCATCAAACCTGGCAACCAGGAGCTGATTGATTTTGCACTCAGCTCTCTCACTGATCCTTATTTATTATATACTGATTTGGAAGGTCTTAATCCTTTCCTCCAAGTATGAAATATTCTTCTTCTGCTGGAACAGATAATGAAACATACTATTTTTGGACACAGATGTGTCATTAGTAGAATTTCTGTTGCACAAATCATCCTTTTGAAAATATATCTGAATGCTCATATTTAAATTTATGTAATATATTAGACATATTTACATTTATCTAACATTTTAAAGCACTGTATCCAATAAATGTTATACAGCAAAACCTAGACAGACAAGGAAGCAAAGCAGCAATCAGAAGATAGTTTTGGGGATTTGTTTGAAATTAACATATCCACACTACTATTTTTAAAATAGATCACCAACAAGGACCTACTTTATAACCCAGGGAACTATATTTAATATTTTGTAATAACCTCTAAGGGAAAGGATTTGAAAAAAATTGATATATATGTATAAATAACAATAATTTTGCTGTACACCTGAAATGAACACAGAATTCTAAATCAACTATGCTTCAATAGGAAAACAGGGAGCTTCAGAAGCACAACCCAAACTAATGAACCGCTGTCTTCAATACTAACAGTAGGATACAAAATGTAGGATCAATGGTGTTCATGGAAATATAAGATAAAGCAAAGCAAAAGAACAAAAAGAGAAAAAAAATATAAGCCTATCTTTGATAATATATTTATAAAGTCTGATGTCAAAATATTCTTTTTAAAGAAAGTCTATATTTTAAGTTTGGGAAAACTCTCTTTCTTTTCCTTAAAAATAGTGGGGAAAAAAATATAAAGTAAGCATCTGCCAGGTGGGTTTTCCAAGTCCTGATTATTAAACTGTAATTTTCATCAGATTTTAAATGCTCCCATCAATAGCAAGATTGTAGACGAATGATACAGCTAACTCACTGCTGATAGACAATTAGTTGAGTCTGCTGTCTCAAGCCAAGATGGGCAGGGTCTACTACTCTCGTAATCAAATTCCTCAGCATTCAATATAACAGGCCTGAGTTTTCCAGTTAATGCTATAAAGCAGCACTGAAAAAATACAATCGGCTTAATCTTCTTTTGCAGTCATATCCTCCCACACTGATCTATGTAATTAGGAAAATACTACATCTCATCTCCTGAATAGTGAATACAACAGATTGTTAATCATTATATTTACATGGTTTATATAAAAAATATTTAAATTCATGAGTACTATAAGATTTCTTTCAAAGAATATTAATACATGTACAACACCTGAATATATATTGTCATGCTGTGGCCTATTGATGTGTTTATAGTGTTTCCTTAGAAAATTACTATGTAACAAAAATTTAGGTGCAGCAAAGGTTGAAAAAAGAGAATATATTTTTGTTTATATCTATATATACACACATATATCTCCAAATAAAACAAACAAATTTGATGGAGTTTGCACATCCCAAGGAAAAGGCACATTCACATTTAGATGAAAATATAACCCTACATTCAAATAAAAATGTGACATTAAAATGTATACTAAAAGTACTTCTAGTAAAGCCTATTTTATAAAATGCATTGTGAACTATATTTTATATTGTATTTTACACCAATGTAATATTGATTTCCTACAGAAACACATTAAATAAAAGATTTATGATGAGTATAGCAAATCTCATTTGGCCAACAAACCGTAACTCTTTTGTGTCTGCTTTATGAACAGGAGCAAAAATGGTAATGTTTCACACAGTTCAATAATTTACCAAAAAATTACAAATGTTTGTCATTTTAAAAAATAATTAAGAGAATAAAAATAATAATGGGTGATTAATAACAAAATAATAAGGATTTATTTAACTCTAACACAATTACAACCTATATATATATATATATATGTATATATATAAAAGGATGAGTGTTTGTGCTTTCAAAAATGACTTTACAAATCATAAATAAAGAAGGAAATTAATAGGCAAAGAATACGGCTTTTGAAATAAAATAGGTTTTTGAGACATATCGAGCAACAGCAATTACTTAAAATACAAAACAGAGCAGCTTGAACCTGATTGAAGTGGTTACATACTGTGCGGGCAAAGGATGCTAAATCGGGAAGAAGTCTAGGCAGACAACCAGGAAAGTCGTGTTTCTCATGACTGAGAAACATGCAGAAATGGTTCTTTTATCTTTTTAACCTCCATCCTTCCTCTTTCACCTTTGAAAGTTTAACCCTGAACTTGGGACAACAATCAGGAGATTTCTGTTGAAGCTGTTCTTCCTTCCCCTAATCTATTCTTTCACATAATTAACTGCCTGACTTATTTGTCCTCTGATTTTATCTGAGGAGCTGGCAAATTTCACTAATTCCTGCAGTTACTACATATCAGTATTAAAGAAGAATTTAATTCCCAAGATGAAAAGCAAACATTCAGAGTATGCATAAGTAAGACTGAAATACTGGAAAGTTAATAACACTTGTCACTTTTGTAGCACCTTTCAACCAATGATTTCAAAGCCTTAAAAAGCACAAGCTTATCACTCTCATTTTGCTGAAACTGGAATACAGAAAGGTTAAGTGATTTGTTTATTTATTTATTTGTGATTTATTTACTCTGTCCTAGCAAGTCAGTAATGGAGCTGGGAATAGGAGACAAAATTTCTGGTTCCTTATTCTCTTTCAGACCACTCACCTTGCTTAAATGCTCACAGTGGAAGATGGTGACATTTGTATTTATAAATCAGGCATCATCATTATTGAACTGATGTGCCTACCGTATGTTTAAAAAAATCAAGGGCCACTGCTTTGGAGCTCAGAGTTCAGGGCATAGTTACTTTGAACAATGATAAGTTTAAAAATGATGGAGTTAACAGAAACATTTATTCAGTGAGTCCCCATCCCCAGTATGATGTTACAAATCCTGCTAACACTTACTGTGCCCTAAGTGACAGGTACTGTGCTAACTACACTGAATTTATTAAATCAATTAAGCCAAATATTATCCACAGGTACTGCTATTAATCAAATTTCCAGAAAAGAAAACTGAAGAAGAGAAAAATTATTTGCCCAAATCACAGGTTGAGTAAGTTGTAGGACAGGGGCATTTAATGCACAGCAGATGACTTCAGAATCTGTGAGCTTTACTACTAAGTAATATTGATTCTCTTTTTGCATTCCCGTGTCAAAAAATTAATCGCAAAAATGTGTTTAGTACAAGTGATCTGTTAACCTAACTGTGGATCCACTCATCAAACTGCTTAAAAACATTCTATACTTTTAAGTGTGAATATAGCATAATCTCATAACAACACTAGTTAAAAAAATGTAAAAACCTAGTTTCCAATGCTGATAGGATGAAAGAAAGAGAAAAAGGCTTTTCTTTGAAATCTGATTTTAACTTCTAATTTATTGCAACACGGCCAAATTTTTTCTCCTTTGGAAAGAGGTGGTATAGGAGAATATTTTGACAGGGCTATTTCAAACAATTTACTTCACTGCTAAAGATTCAATTTAAAAACAATTTTGTAAGATATTATCCAAGTGCAAGATATATATAAGTAAAATCTACAAAACATACATTTAAAATAACATATATTTTTAAATGTACATAAGGAAATAAAATGTTTAATGCTGTACTATGTGATAAGATAAAAAGAGCATTAACCTAATTAGTTTGGTTATTGTTTCATATTCTAGACCAGCCAAAGTCTGTCATGACCTTGGGTAAGTCATTAAATTTTGCTAATGAAAACTCCAGTACTTTGGCCACCTCATGCGAAGAGTTGACTCATTGGAAAAGATTCTGATGCTGGGAGGGATTGGGGGCAGGAGGAGAAGGGGACGCCAGAGGATGAGATGGCTGGATGGCATCACTGACTCAATGGACGTGAGTCTGAGTGAACTCCAGGAGTTGGTGATGGACAGGGAGGCCTGGTGTGCTGTGATTCATGGGGTCGCAAAGAGTCGGACACAACTGAGTGACTGAACTGAACTGAACTGAACCTCCAATTTTCTCAGAGTAATATTCTCACCTTGTGGGGTTATTGTGAGGATTAAATGGACCACGGACTCTATGAAGGAAAGATCAGTATTTGTTTTGTTCACTATTGCCTAACATCCAGCCTAGCATAGTTCTTGGCTTATTACAGACACTAAATAAATGTTTACTGAATGAATAAGAATATGCAGAGCTCCAACACAGTAGCTGGCATTTTAAGCACTCAATAGATGCTATTAATTTTTAAAAACTTTATTATTAATGTTATTAGGATCAATAATATATATGCAAAAACTGGGAAGAGTATGAGAGTATGAGATTTACCTTTGTTTAGTCACTAAGTCCTGTCTGACTCTTTTGTGACCAATAGACTGTAACCCACAAGGCTCCTAGGTCCTTGGGATTTCCCAGGCAAGAATACTGGAGTGGGTTGCCATTTTCTTCTCCAGGTGATCTTTCCAACTCAAGGTTCAAACCAATGTCTCTTGCACTGGCAGGTGGATTTTTTACTATGGAGTCACCTGGGAAGCCCTGGGAGCTAATTAGTCTGCCCTGTCTCATGGGCTTGAGTAGAAGACATGAGACTCATGGGTCAGAAAAAAAGTGCAGTTTCTTATCACTATTTTTGCACTGGTCACCTAAGCCCCAATTCCCTCAGGGCAACATGAAGAAGGCCAATGGGTGATGTTATAGGAGAATGGTTAAGAAATATAATTACCGTTTACTCTGGTGGGAGACACTGTATCATCCAAAGCTGAAAGCAAACCTGCCCTTTGCTTGGAAGAGAGATACCATCTGTTTCCTAAGTGTGGTCTGCAAGAATTCAGTGCCTTACTTGCAACACGTGTAGAAACATGGAAGACTCATGAAGAACTGCCAGCCAAAAGTATAAAAATACCATGTATTGAAATACTATTGGAACCCGAAACAACTGTCTAGAAAATTGTATATCATTTTTCTCACAGAGTTTAATGGTAGATTTAATTTGTCAAATGCCTTCAGTTCAGTTCAGTTCAGTTCAGTCGCTCAGTCATGTCCGACTCTTTGCGACCCCATGCATTACAGCACGCCAGGTCTCCCTGTCCATCACCAACTCCCAGAGTTCACTCAGACTCACATCCATCGAGTCAGTGATGCCATCCAGACATCTCATCCTTTGGCATCCCCTTCTCTTCCTGCCCCCAATCCCTCCCAGGATCAGAGTCTTTTCCAATGAGTCAACTCTTCACATGAGGTGGCCAAAGTACTGGAGTTTCAGCTTTAGCTTCATTCCTTCCAAAGAAATCCCAGGGCTGATCTCCTTCAGAATGGACTGGTTGGATCTCCTTGCAGTCCAAGAGACTCTCAAGAGTCTTCTCCAACACCACAGTTCAAAAGCATCAATTCTTCAGCGCTCAGCCTTCTTCACAGTCCAACTCTCCCATCCATACATGACCATAGGAAAAACCATAGCCTTGACTAGACGGACCTTTGTTGGCAAAGTAATGTCTCTGCTTTTGAATATGCTATCTAGATTAATCGATTTTGTTAAATTTTACCACTTTGTGAGATAAACAAATGGCTTTAAACACTGGCTATAGAATTAGAACTGTGTTTCTGTTTGAACACTATTTTATTCTGAACAAAGACACTAGAGAGTTTATGGAAGAGCTTTTATCTATCAAAAACATAGAAATCACAAATGTGAGGTTATTACCACTGGAATCTACACATCCAGAAAGAGCAGCCATATATTTGTGT
Source organism: Bos indicus (assembly GCF_029378745.1). NCBI lineage: Eukaryota > Metazoa > Chordata > Mammalia > Artiodactyla > Bovidae > Bos > Bos indicus. Next base: position 61,706,063 of record NC_091762.1, on the reverse strand, counting down.
ATTGGAAGTAGATTCACAGTTGTGGAACATTTCAGGCAGCAATTTTAACAATGATGTATGTGTGGTAGTCTCTGCCAACAGCTTTCTCACATGATTTTCCTATTTTGCTACACTTGTCACTGCTAACCCTTGAAAGGAGTGGTTTACAATTATTGCATTCACTTTAATACTCATTCTTTTATTCTTTAATCACTTAATATAAGACATCAGTACCAATGGCTCAAAAGAAATTCTTACATATCAACAATAAGCTTTCATCAAATTCAGAGATTTTTCCTAAGTGTCTTCCTACCTGTCCATCACCAGCTCCCAGAGCCTCCTCAAACTCACGTCCATTGAGTCTGTGATGCCATCTAACCATCTCGTCCTCTCTAATGCCTCTTTTTTTTTAATTATTATGGTTTAGCACCTTAAGACCCAGCTTTTGACAAATACAAAAACTTCCTGACAAATTTTCCAGCTTTTAGGCTCCACTTCTTCTTGCATCTATTTCTGTTCCTTCCTGTCAAGAGGAGGGACTCTTAGGAGCAAAGTGCTGCTCCCTAAACCAATCCAAGCCCCTTAGTCTGCATCAAGTCCCTTCACAACCTGGTCTTTGACTCCTCTCATTCAACAAATGTTTAATGAGCTGGAAATAACGTGGTAAATGGAGAACTTTTTGGAGTGGACAATGCATGGAAGGAGGAGGGTAAAGTGAAATTAATCAATCAATAAATTGATACATTAGTTCAGTTCAGTCACTCAGTCCTGTCCAACTCTTTGCAACCCCATGAATCGCAGCATGCCAGGCCTCCCTGTCCATCACCAACTCCCAGAGTTCACTCAGACTCACGTCCATCGAGTCAGTGATGCCATCCAGCCATCTCATCCTCTGTCGTCCCCTTCTTCTCCTGCTCCCAACCCCTCCCAGCATCAGAGTCTTTTCCAATGAGTCAACTCTTCACAGGAGGTGACCAAAGTATAGTACAAATCATTAAATACTAAATGATTTTAATATACATGAGGAAGAATATTATAAAAGAGTTATGTTTTTATCCTTATCTCTGGCTGTTGTGATTATATATACCTGGTGTTGAGCTTTCCAGATAGTTCAGTGGGTAAAGAATCTGCCTGCAATGCAGGAGACACTGGTTCAATCCCTGGGTCAGGAAGATCCCCTGGAGGAGGGTATGGCAGCTCACTCTAGTATTCTTGCCTGGAGAATTCCATGGACAGAGGAGCCTGGAAGGCTACAGTCCATATCATACAGGGTCGTATATGACTGAGGTAATTGAGGATGCTCTCACATACCTGAGTTCTCACCAAGTTAGATTGTTATTGATCTATCAGAATTTTGTTCCCTTTCTGCCTCAAAATATAGCAATATATGGTATCTTATATGACCTTTCTTTTTCTTCTCTATCTTTTGAAATTCTTCCTATTCCATGAGGTCCAGCTTAAATGCCATTATTCCTACCTAGAATCCATCTTTGATTTTCTTAGTCAGTCTCAGATGTTTATGATGCTACATCATACTAAAATTCTGTGTACACATAGTAACTGCCTCTGCTATTTTGGGAAAGAGCTGAGAGATGGGTACCATGATTTAATGCTTCTTGTAATTCCTACATGTCTAAAATATTAGCTAGTCCATAGTAGACTTTTAATACCTGTTGAATGAGTGAATGAATTAATGAAACGACCCTCATATCCAGGCTCTTTCCTTGGGCATAGACTAGAAAACTAGAACAAGCTGCCAATTTATAGAAAAACAGTCAATGTCTGATGCGATGGGAAACTGATACTCTGCTGGCAGAGAAGTTAACAAGGTAGTGTAGTAGACAGCAGTTCCATCTGGAAACTCCATTAGGACCCCAAACCTCCCACAGAGCAGCTAGTGAAGAGGTCAGTTTCCCAGTGGATAGGGGAAAACAATCTACAAACAAGTTTCACTAGAGCAGAGGTGCCCAGGACATAACATTATCACCTCCTCTAGAATTCAGTATTTCTAAGAAGGATATCATCAAAAATCAATCATTCAACAGTTCTGCTATTGCCATATCATTCTAAGAAATGCTATTTGCAGAAACAGTAAAATAGAGCTTTGCTAAATCTCTAGATACTTCTCCTATATCAGGGGCCTCTGATTTTCTAAGCTCACTAAACTACTCTCTAATTTTATTCCTATAACACACTGCTATATATGTTTTAAAGCAATTATAAGATTTAGCATATTATATCTTCCAAACTCTTTGCACATGTCAAGTAATCATCTACATAACACCCAGTGATGCAAGTGTTATTTCCGTTATATAGAAAAGATATTAAGACACTAGAGAGCTAATAATTTGCCTAAGGCAGTATAGTAGACCAGTTGCAGAAATGGAATTAAAATACATTTTCTGACTCTTTCTTTGTCCTGATTTCAGACTGTAAAACGCACTGAATCTCAGGGTTCTCTCTGCATGCATACTGTACAATATCTACATGGGTAGGTATCAGTTATATATATATATATATATATATATATATATATATATATATGTCTTACAAAATAAGCATTGCCATTATTTAACAGAAATGTAGATGCTTCCATATTAGGCTTTTTGCATGTGAGGTAAGAGAAATAAACATTATCCCAGTATGCTTGGAAAATAATATATCAACTAGAGAATTCTATTTAAGAATCTGTTCCTTTTAAAAGTATAAATAACATTCCACACTGTTAGCCATTTTAGTATTCTCACAATAAGATGATTAGAAACAAAATGGCTGGTTTGAAAAAAAAGTCTCTGAGTCCGTACATTCTGTGCTGTAATACCTCACTGAAATGGGGCAGACATGATAATCCTGTACCTCGTGCAAAATCAATTACATTTTAGTTCAAGATTCTCAGTGCCTGAAACAGGATATTATTTTATGTCCTGAAAAATATGTTGTTCCAGTTACTAAGGAAACCAGTAGCAAAAACTAAGTTTACAATGATGCAGTCTCAAGAAACTGACTACAGTGTCAGTCTCTGGGGCATCATTACAAAGTGCTATTTGCATTTAAATTTCTTATAACCCTTAAGCAACTGATTTGTTTGTTTATAAGCGTGAGTATGCATTTTCAGCTCTGGAAAAATTTTTTAAACATTCAACCAATACATCGATATTTAACCATGTGGAGAGCTACCCATTACACACACTATGTCTCTCACCGAATTATGATGTGTGGATTGTGCTTCTATGGGTTTCCAGTGAGACCTCCTCTAAGCCTCAGTACATAATATGCTCCTCACTAATGAAAGCTCCACATTCTGTTTCACACATGGCAACAAACAGGCAAAGTCATGTTGACTTACACTGTTGTATGTCACAAACAACAAGATTCTACAGGAATCAATACATGTGTTTTGCACACAAGGTTTCTGGAATCTATGGCTATTCAAGGCGGACTCCAAGTTCCTCAGGGAAGGAAAGGAAAACCCCAGATTCTTCTTGACAGACACTTGCCTCTTTTGTCAAAAAGAAACAACAAATATTCTGATGAGTTACTGATGCTTTTATAGTTGAAAACTCTCCTGACAAACTACTCTGCTGACCAGAAATGACAAGGCCTTGACGTGCTGCCTCTGCCTTCAGAATATATAGAACCTGCTACAAAAGCTCATCAGACTGCACGTGACCATCAAGAAAGGGAGAGTGATGAGAGAACAACGTCAGGGACCCCGACTCTGACTGCTTTCCTTTTGTGAAATCAATGTCCATTCGCTGTCTCTCCAGAAATCTTTTCCAGCAGTATAGTTTGTCTTAAGATCTTGCACTTAGAACTTTGTAATTATTCTTTTATAAAAACCATTTCTTAGGCTGCAAATTTATTCTATGTTTAGTGAGATAAACCACACAAACAGTATAAAATGAGTCTTATCTAAACAAATCACTTTTATAACTAAATAGTAGCTCACATCCACCCCAAGGAACACAAAAGCTAAACAGAAGAGGCAAGCTTTCTATTTGAAACTGCAGATAACTAGTTGCAAATCCAGCGCTTCACAACAAAACTTGTAAATTCAGAAAGTGTGACTACGGATTTAGATCTTTTTGTTGTTTTTGTTGTTGCCTTGGGAGGAAGGCAGAAAATTATCTTAACAGTAATTGTGAGACATTCTTTGGCATTACTGATTTTTTTTTCCTTCCCTCCTACTTAACTCAGCATTGACATGCATAGTAAATATATTGCTCCTGAACAGTAAGAAATTATGAAAGGCAGGAACAGAGATCAAACTTTCCTGGGTGTCTGGGAAACCAGCACACTGGAGGCAAATTTTGTGTAAGATTTCTTTTACTTCCCATCAATATGCCATAAGCCTGACCTGGAGGATCCCCTTCAATTGATGCAAGAAAGTAATTAAGTCTCCAGGCTCATCACAACCTGTGCAATCTCATGTGCAAAGATTGTGCTTTGAGTCAAACAGCTTTTAGTTTTATGACAAAGATTCCTGTAATGTAAGGTTAACAATTAAAGGCAGGCAGTCTGTTCCTCTCATGGGGCTTGACGCTCACTCAAGTGCTACGATCAGATCACCAACCTCATTTGAAAGGAGACTGGTTTAAATCCATTTTCTTTTCTTTTTCTTCTTTTCTCCTCTTTCCTGTTCTTTTCTCTTGTTTTAAGGTCCATCTTTCTTTCCTTCACTTGTTTAGCCATCTTGCTTTCCTTGTGCCCCCTTTTCTTCTTGTTACACTTAGTCCCCACTCTTAGGAAATGAGAGAGATGTTTCCTCGGCATGAGTCACACAATAAAAATCAAATCCTCAGACAACATGTGGCTTGTTACTGATTAAGCTTCAAAATCTTGACAACAAAACACATCTTTGGCAGGTTTAAAGAGATCTTCTGGAGTAGCAGGAGTAATGGGATATCAGTTCAGCTGAATTCCAGCTAGAGTAACAACACGTAGAAAAAAGAAAGCAGAAAGTATTAGTCACTCGGTCGTGCCTGATTCTTTGTGACCCCTTGAACTGTAGCCCAACAAGTTCCTCTGTCCATGGGATTTTCCAGGCAAGAATACCGGAGTGGATTGCCATTTCTTTCTTCCTCTTTCTTTCACATACTTATGTGCAAACATCCTGGGCTCTTCCCTGCATTTTCTCACTGGCTTATCTCCATGTGGAAGAGGCTGACCAGGACCAAAGATTTGCCTTACTTTCCTGCTTCCAATAAGATTGCCTGTTTTTTCATCTCCATGTTAGACATCTGCTTATTTTCTATTGCAAACCCACATCATGGTGGTTCAGTGTATATTTTTAAAATTGGATTTTAAAAAGCATAACATTCGTTTTGGGAATAATAACATGTTGTTAACATAAAATTTGATTTAGTCAAGAGATGTGTGTTGGGGGGAGGAAGTGAATGCAGGCAGGCAGAATTCCTGTAGGAACGCACAGTAGTGACCTTCTGGCAAGTCCATAAGAGGGGCTGAGGAACCTCACATAATTTATAGAGCCAATTTTTTAGAAGCTGAAATTTAGGACAATGTTTTTGCTCTTTTTAAAAGAAACATTTAGGATCTGAAAGAATATGCTCATTTTCTCAATGATTTAGATCACTAAAGCCTCCTTTAAGTAAAACAAACAACCAAACAAAAATCTGGTTACTGTTATATCTGTACTATTTCAGAAGAACAGAATTAAAACAGCTGAGAAGGAAAAATAAGGGTGATAAATACAGTTCAAATGACGATTAAAAACAGTTCCTTCTCTGGCTAGCACTTTTCTGTTGAACACAGCATTCTGAATGAAGATGTCACTGCATGTGACACAAAGCACAAAAACAGCAAACATTACCAAATTGGCTGTAACCTCTACCGGAAATTAGCAGCAATATTTTTTTCCCACGCAATCATCCCACAAAATGATCTCCATCATTTTTTTCCTGATGCTTATTTTACACTAGGGCAGAGGAGAAGGTCCCTTTGAAAAAGAAACCTCTGTATACTAAACATGAGAAGATCCACAGATGCCTGCTCTGGCATTTCACTCTTTACCTCCTCAGTGAGACTCTGCCAATTTGCATAAATAATTGCAGGAGTGAAAGGTGCAAGTACAAGAATCATGACACAAACTTGAGATGCAGATGGGAGAACACTGGGGTGGCAGCAGTTGGCCCCTTGGATTCTTCCCTTGAGTACTGGAAAGGGTCCCCGCTTCTCATCTGTTTTCATCAGATTCTTTCACCTTAACTCTGCTTCAAAGTCATAAAAAAATCTTCTATCTTAACCTTGGTATGAGGTCAAGAGAAAAGACTTTAGAGGGTGCATTTGTAAGTTTTTATCCTCAGTCTCAGGGGACTGTACATTCTCCAGCCAGCTGTACCTTTTGAAGTATCACAGAGGTTCTATACACTTTCTAGTTACAATTTCCTTTTTTTTTTTTTTTTTAAGCATCCAAGCTGATTAGTTAGCAATTTCTTCTTTTTTTTTTTTAACTATTTCATCTGGTTCAAGAGACTTAAGCTATATTGTTTCTTACCAGCTTTTCTCTTCACTATAATAAAATCCTCTTTCCTACAAATCCTCCTACCCTATCCTCAATATTGGCTTATTTGTATTTCTGGTAAATTTGAATATAGTGGTAGAGGCCAGAAAGAATTTGCATAGGTAGGTCAATTTCTTCTAATTTAAAATAAATGTGTCAGAAAGAAAACAAGGCATTTTCATTTTTAGATTAGAGGGGTTATACCCATTTAATTCTTTGTTTGACACAAGATATTATTTGAAGCAAGAAACATATAGTACTATAAAAGCGATTTGATTTGACCATATTTCAAATGTGACTATTTTGCATGAGACCTAATATTTCTATCACACATTTTTATTTGAACATGTTTTGTTGCATCATGCTTGAAGTGTGAGAAAAAGGAAGTGCTGCTGTCCTAGTAGTTAAATCTAACACTGTAGGACTGTACTCCACTGCCCTGCATTCAAGGCGAATTAGGTTTCTTAGCTACAGATCAATGTAAATCTCCAGTGAAAAGCCTGAAGTTAGGTGCTGTCTCTATGTGCCATCTGTCTGTCTTCACATTCCCACCAACTTCATTCTGACAAAATATAGGACTAGAACTTGCCCTCTGCAGAAATTATGACCAGGACCTAGACTTCTATATCTGGAGTAGGAAATGGCAACCCACTCCAGTATTGTCTCCTGGAAAATTTCCATGGACAGAAGTGGTTGGTGGGCTACAGTCCATGGGGTTGCAAAGAGTCTGACGTGACTGAGCATGCACGCAGGCATGCACAGGTTTCTGAATGACTTTTAAAAAAATAACTGAATGGAAGAAAAATAGAAAATTAACTTTCCAGGACTAAGAAAATAAAACAATAGTCTAAAAATTCATTAATATATAGTACTAAAAGTAGAATATAACCAAATGAAACTATATCCAATCAGAGGTTTATTTTCTTTGCTCAATCTGAATATCATAAAGCAACAAAATAGAAGAGTCATATGATGCCTCAAAATAACAGAAAAGAAGGTTCCCATAAGCAATTATGGTTTCAAATTTAATTTTGGGTAATTGTCCAAAAAGAACAAAGAAGTTCCACAGGAATTGTGCCAACCAGAAACATTAAGGAAAGAACACAGTTTAAAAGGACCTTTGGTTTGTGAAACAAAACTGTGTAGTCTTTCAACAGATTCATGAAGAAGCAACCGAGGAAAATGAAGAAAGGAGGAACATTTTAATTTTGTCAGTAACCAGGTTATGGGACATCCCCAGATTACTTCTCATGACACAAATTCTGGGCAAAACCTAAGTGTACCATCTTAGCCAGGAACTAGTAAATACTGCCAGGTAGTAAGAAAGAAACAGCTAGAATTCCTGTTGCTAGCATAATCAGGCAACAGGCAAGTTCACCAGAGTCCACTCTAGTCTGCAATTACCCACATTGCTTTGTCCTGTCAGCACTCTTGGAAGTAGAACAAGTTATGTTGTGGAGATAAACAACTCACAAGAGGATTTTCTTAAAGAAATGAGTTATTTATTTTCCGTAAAAATGCCTCCCAGTCCCCCCCCCACCAAAAAAAAAAATCCCAAACTCAAATCCACAAAGATGTCTCCTTCCTTTAACTTCTCCAAATTTATCCAAGCCTCTGTTAGAGAACTTTTTGTTTTAGATGCTTGGACATGTCCTATCTACTTCAATTAATGCAGACCCTGTAAAACTATATGACGTTGTAACATAGGAACATGATCCAGAGCACTGACAATGTGTGTATTTTGGGCACAGCCCTTAGCTGTGTGAACCTGGGTAGGTAATTTAACCTCTTAGTGTTTTAACTAACTCGTCTGCATAATGGAATATTGTAATACCTCACAAGGTAACTTTGTGAATTAAATAAAATAGTGCCTGTAAAAGGTTTGATATTGTTAACCGTTTTTATTACTAGTTTGTATCAGAAAGCCTAATAGTAGTCTTCAATAATAAATATTGTTCAATCAAGGGTGAATAGTTTTCATTTCTCCAGTTTGTATTGACTTATTTCACTTATTTTCACATTCAATTAGCCATATATAATAATAATTTTAAGTATACAACAGAAAAGTCTTTCTAGAGAAATTTGAGTCTTGAATGAGGATTTATTGTAACTTTTAATTAAAATATTTGACTTAAATATCACAAAAAGGTACTTTGTTGATTAGTATATTTTGAAGTAGATATCATGATATAAAATTAATGGCAATCTTTAAAACACATACGAAAGAAATAAATGTCTCATTTTTCAGACACTGTAATCAATATAGAGCTTTTCTCCTCTACACCAATTTAAGATGATTTGGTGACACTATAATGTCATTTTACTAAGTGAGTAAATAAGAGACAGAGTGCTGCTAATAGATCACAGAATCTCTTAACACTAGGTTTTAAGGTGACAATACCCTTATTAAAAAAAAAAAAAATCTGAAACTGACAAAAGAAGTTAGAGAATAGTCATAGACTCTGGGAATGAAAAAAGCTTTGAAAATCTAATTTAAACTTCTAACCTTAAAGAAGAGAAAATCTCAGTTTGGAGAGGTTAATAATTAAGCTTAAAAACAAAGACAGGATGAAATGCTAGATCTCAGATTGCAATATCAATTCCAGGGGGAATGTTTTGTTTTAAATGTAATTTCTATCAAATACAAAATACTGAGATTTGAGCAAATTTAAGAGTAGTTATAGAAAATTCTAAAATTAATCAGAAAATTAAAGTGTAATAAAATCCCTTATAATGTCTTTTATTTCAATAGTTATAGTGAGTGTTACATTTAGTGAGCGTTACATTTCTGCTAGAGAGTTCATGTGTTTATTACTATTTTGATATTTTGATGTAATTTGATTATTTACACTGTTGCAAAAAAAAAAAAACCCAGTGTGATATTTTAGTTTACGGTTCCCTATTTAGTTTTTCATTTAACATTTATGAGTTTTTTATTTGAATTTTTGTATTAAAATGAAATTCCAAATTTCTAGGGGAATAATTGCTATATATTAACTTTACTTTTTAAAAACCCTGATGTCATAAAAAAAAAATTACATCTATATCATTTAGTATTATTGGCTCTTAGAATTACCAGAATTCTGAAATCACAATTAATTTATGCCTAATACAACAATAGGTAACACAAAGTTGGCTTTCTTTTTATTCCTCTGCCCAGCTTCTTATAAGATAGCATCTGTCATTTCTTATGGAACCGAAATCAAAGCAGACAGTGCTTCATGACACTAAGATAATTTAACGACTGTATACTGTGTGAGGGTGTGGATATGGACCTATGATACCATTATCATAGTACTTCCATTATGGTCTGGGAACACAGAATAGAAATTTACTTGAGTACAGAGCAACAAGCCAGAGTCCTTCCTTCCTGTGTCTGAACATTTGACCGAACTTAAGAAACAACACCCCTGCAGCCTTGTCATTTCGATTTTTCACACTTGTGTCTGTATGTGTTTTATGTCCCAACAAAGACTTATCTCCCCAACCCACTGCCACAGGATAATTCTCTGTAACAAAGCTCAGTCTCAATCTCCAACCAAATGAAAAAAGGGGCAAATCCCTGTAGAGAAAAGTAGCGGTCACAGCCATTTCTATGGGTCCCAATCTCACAGACCAAGGAGGAACCGATGACAGTTCATCACTACCGTAAACCAGCAGAATGTGCCCAAAAGGGATTGGAGGTTCTGTAAGGGGATTTTGTGTGAAGAATATCTTTCTGAGCCCTCCAACAGAGAGAAGCATTTTTTACAAGTAAGGAAGCTGTGTTGGCACAACAGACAACATTTTCAAGCTGGGCGGAGATGCAAATAGCCACCAGTGTGAGAATGTTGGTGTCTGTCATACACAGGACTTCCGAAGCATTCTTCCCTCTGTCTTTTGTACAATAATGTCTGGAGGGAGAAAGACTATAGCATTGTAGAAACACTTTTTGCTATAAATCACCACAGCATCCAAAAAATGAAGGGCCCTCAAAATGGCCCTTTCCTGTAAGGGTTAGGATAGAATTAGGCAGCCAAGTGAGGAAAATGGGGAAAGGAAAAACGGTAGTGGTTAGCCAAAATGCAGAGCCACTACTTAAAATTGCACCTGAAACCTCATGGCCCATTTCTTTCATATGATTTTGTTTATGTAGTGTCTCTATGCCAAAATGCATCCCCCAAATACTTTACAGACTTAAATAATACATTTAATACAACTGCCATGTGGTGTTATGGTGTCTCAGATCACTAGGAGTCTTGAATTAATGCACTATAATGATCTTTCCCCAGAGGTAGCTGGAAATGTCTAGTTGCTGGGCAGATTATGATAAGGGGATTGGGATAGCATAATTAAAGGGAGGTGCTGATAGCTGGCATTCCTCATAGATTCTAATTCTCTTTTCTCTATTTTAAAAATCTGTAAGAAACTCTTCTTTGGGAAAACTACAAACCAGAGAAATTCCTGAAATGTGAGCAAACATCCAGACACTTTCCTTTAAGAGGTGGAGAGATCTTGGATGATGATGATGATAATGTGGGTGAAAAATGTTTGTTGATTGCGAGTTAGCCTCTTGTAACAGCGTTCCATAAAAAAGACAAAGGCTTAGCTCTTATTTGCCTGACCATCTTCAGTGTAAATGGATACAAATTGGAGGGTAATATGGAACTATTTCAGGCAGTTTCTATTACACCTAGCATGTGACCTTCTAAAAGCCCCCAAACCCTTGTGTATGGCGTCTTCCTACTATTACAGGGGCTTTTGTCTCTTTCCATAGGTTTCACTGTCTCTCTAAGCCAAAAGCCAACTTTTGAAGTGCAAAATAAATGTGTTAAAGGGCTTTTAAACTGAACTCACAATGATATAATCATTTAAAGGAGTTGATGTAATCATTACAAGCAATTTGTCCTTGCCAAAGATTGAAAAATGAGACCTATAAGGGGAGAGCTTGTGCTAAAGCCTGCATCTAGCTTCGCATAGGACAGAAAATGCCTCTTACATATTTTTGCATAAGTTGTTCCACTGCCTAATTGGCCAGGAAAGCAGGACAGAATTTATGACTCAGAGTTCTCCTCAGCCACAGGTGTAGAGTGAGATTGGGATTGTTAACAAGCTAATTTGGGTCTGGAACCCAGTTTCAGCATTTCATTTCTATCGGTTGGAGAGATGTCACACATTCTCAGGCAGCAGCATGTGCTCTTCCCCTTGCCATAGAGATTAGCCACAGCCTGTGATGCTGGTACTTTGCTGGAAGGAATAGGACAGAAGCTCCACCGCTGTGTTATTATCTGGGATCCATTATGTTTTTACATTTTTCAAAAATCTTTAAGCTAGATCTTTGACATTCAACTGCCTATAAAGACATGCACCACCTGATGAGAAGCTTTGATGTGCATTTTGAGGATTAAATAATCTAGATAGAAGGCAATGTGTTTCCAGCCAAGAAGAAAACTATGGAGAAAATTTTGCCTCCTGCAGCTAAGCTCTGTTGGCAGTCAATACCTTTTAGCTTACCCTCTATATTTGATTTCATACATATTTACAGACTATTTTTCCTCTTACTGCTAATTCTTTTGAGACCAAATTAAGAACAAAGATAGCAGGAGTAGGCTTCATCAAATAAAAATGTAAATATGCTGCATCTCATTTGTGCTTGAAGAAACTTTATTTAAATATTTTTTTGTGAAGTGGAATAGTCCGGCTGTATCATTATTATCAGCGACTGGAAGAGTACTAGACTAACGAGTCGGCCATGGAGGGGAAAGTAATCATACATTCTGGAAATGTGGCCTACTTCAGAAGGAGATTTTTCTATAACAGAAGTGCTGATGTACAGAGGCAGGAACAGTTGTCATGACTTTATTTTATGATATACCAAAGAATTACTGTGTCACAGTATGAGGACTCTAAACTATGATACAAATGAACTTATTTACAGAGCAGATATAGACGCACAGACATAGAAAACAAACTATGATTACCAAAGGGGAAAGTGGTGGAGGAATACATTAAGAGTTTGAGATTAGCAGGTACAAACTACTGTATATAAAACAGATAAACAATAAGGTCCTGCTGTACAGCACAGGGAACTATATTTAATAACCTGTAATAACCTATAGTGAAAAACAAAGTGTGTAACTGAATCACTTTGCTATATACCAAAACCAACACAAAATTGTAAATCGTTTATACTCCTATACATAAATAAATAAATGTTAAAGAATTGTTGACTATGGCTAATGGCATTTTACAAAAAGTAGTGTTCATAGATTTTTAAGTGAATGAAATGGAGGATAATTTCTGAATTTTTTACCTATTTGTTTAAATTTACTGTACTTTGGTTTTGGAGAATAGTAGGAGAAAGCACTAGTTGTCACAAGCTATTTAGACTACTGAATTTCACTTCCCCTAACTTGGTTGAAAATATTATGTTGCATCATCAGCAGTATCCAAGAAGTAAAGAATCATGCTAGTTGCATAAAACATGTTATTAATTAAATAAGGCAGTAAGAAAGGAAATTTTTAATAGACTTTCAAATAAAAAATAATTCTAAATCTCAGTCAGAAACTAGTTTGCATTTTCTGCAGATGTCAAAAAAATCACTTACTCTTTTCCAAATTGCATTAATTTGTCTTTCTTTAAAAAGAAACATTTAATAACTTCCAAAAAGGGGCTATTTTTCTTGCTTGTGGGCTGAAATTTCATATTTAAGCCAAATGGATGTTTTAAAACAGCATTTTGAGGGGATCAGTATAGTGTGTCAACTGCCAGTGTTATGGGCATCCTAACTCTCCTTCATCTTCTTTTCTTCCCCGCCCCGCCACACACCTTATTCATTTATTTATCTTGACAAGGTTATTCTTAATAAGGGGTGGGAAGAGGAGTGAAAAACACAAGCTCTCCTGTCACTGGGTGTTTTACATTGTCTTTTTCTTCAGACATATGCCCAAAATACTAATTGTTCAGCTCACTCAAATGTTTTATCCTTAATGACTTTCACATGAAGGGGAGAGCTAGTCAACCTTCAAGAATTAAGGGGAAAGCCTAAAATACATGATTGACCGTTATATTCAAAAACTGAATGATTCCAGGGCATCTGTGGCTATTGAAGGGCGTATAGTTCACACACAATGAACTCCTGATATAAAGCAAGGAAGAAAGACTGTTGTTTTGGGAAGAAAAGAAAAAGAGTTAAGACTGACCTGCACAAGAAAATGTTTCTCGCTAAATACTTTCTTTTTGTGTGTGATGGAATGATTGTCCTCTGCAGCTCGGCAGAAGAAATATGCTCATGCTAATAGGCAAGAGAACTTTATATATCTCAAGTGTGAGAATAATGAAACTAACATTTCTCATCTGCAACATTATAATCAAAAGAGTTTGAAAAACTTTCCATAATAACTATGAAATTGATTTATACAAATAAATGTCTCAAAATCTCAAAGGTTCCACCACAGTAATTAAAGGTGTAACTTTTGCATTTATTTTGCAATTCATGTCTCTGGAGGCTAATTTAGGGTACTTTTTACACAACAATATTAATTTATTTCTTTGTGTTACATCTTAGATGATTTAAAGTTAACATCTACAGTGTCCTTGCTTTCAAATGTAGATTTTGCCTTTCTAACTCTCACTTGCTGGAAGAGCTGTATATGAAAGGCATTCACACTCCCATACACACTATTTTCTCACATACACATTCATGCCCACACACTCACTCTCACAACACACACAGGAAAACAGATATTCTCTTTTCAGTGCAAAGTAGGCATCATGTTTAGGTTTTCAGGTGGCCAGAAAATTTGAAATGAATATCCCACTCAGAAACCTTAAAATCTTGGGATCCTTGTCTTGAATTCAAGTAGATTTAATGATATTTATCTGTTTAAAATCAGTAGATAAGATAACTCACATATATAATCATACTATATCTGTATTAACTGGATATAAACTCAACATTAAGAGATCACAAAAGAAAAAAGAATGGCCCAAATCAACATCAGACCCTCCTGTGTGCCAGATAACTGATTTCAGCCAACACTCTCTTACCGATTGCTTCCTGAGAGATGCTGGGAAGTGCCCCATTCTTCATGGACTTTTGTTGTCTTCTGGATGACTCCCTCTTGGCCCCCAGATTCTTAGTAACCTAGTTAGCATATCTCCTTTGCATGTAAAAAGGGATGTACACTGTAACCTGAGGCCAGGCCCACCTTAATTAACATTTCAAATCAGAGACTCTAAGCAGATATTTTACAGAGATACAAAAAGGAAAAGAAACTGGCAGGGTGGGATAAAGCCAAGTCTATGGAGGCCTAATTTACTGAGCATTATTAAAAAAGGTTTCCTAAAGAGACAGCAAAGAGAGAAATGGATTTCTATATAGAGTAATGAGCATTAAGCAACTAAGCTCATGTCTTTTAAAATGAGAATAGCTGTGGCTGATTTTATTCTCTTAAACAGGTTAGACCACACTTAGAAACCATTCTCTTATGGGGAATATTTCTGATATGTTGGATAGATACTTACCATTCCTCCCTCTTTGAAAACTCTATTTTAACCTTTTGAGTTTTTAAGATGTTTGTCTACAAATGCTTGCTACTGTGTATAATCAGGTTATTTGGAATTACTGAGTGAATTTAATCAATATAGCTATGCTAATTGGGCCAATCAGTTTCCAAAGTTGTTTTGTTGTTGTTGTTATTGCTTTTGAACTTTAAGCATTTTGTTCTATCATTTTATCTGTTTGGAAGCATCCTAGGATCCATCACACCTTTTCTGCATGAATGACATGCAGCCTTAAATTCTTTATGCTGGTATTTTCCAAATTCCAAACAGTAACAAAACACACCAGTACTTTGTTGTTGCTGTTGTTAGGTAGTTAGAATAGGAAAAAGGAATCCAGAATGGCTGTGGCTAAAAGACAAAGAAGGGGAAAACCCGCAAAAATAGAAAAAGGAAGGTCCAAGGACCAGAGTGAGAACCACAGGTAAAACAAACAGCCCTCCTGGCTAGCCAAATTTACATAGGGCAGGCTCAGGTGGAGGAGAAAAAAACACACAAAAAGAGGAGCCAAAATTGGGCTGGGGCTGCTCTTCTCTTTCTGTTTTTTGGGTTGGCCCATTCTTATATATCAAGGACATATATTCCTTTGCTTTCTATATACAACTGAGCTGTAACAGGAAGCTGTAACACTGGTGCAATCGAGGAAATTACACACGGCTGTAACACTAGTTTGTCCGTCACTTCAAATTATTGCTGTGGCGAGACAGAACCAAGGAAATAACAAACTCCTGCGACACTATCATTGCTACAAGAATTAGTTGTGGGAGCAAAGTAAATGTATTTTACATAAGATTTTTTTTTCAATATACAATGTTTTCACTTAAATTTATTCTATAAGAGAAAATGTGTATTGTTCTATAATGTCCACAAAACCATGGGTTTGATACGCTAAAGTTTTTTTTTTACTACATATTGAAGTAAGCAATTATTAAAATATGAAATATTAATTTGTATACTAAGTACACAATATTGTCCTATTTCAGTCAGCAGTTGCTAAGTTGTGTTCGACTCTTTGCGACACCATGGACTGCAGCACACAAGGCCTCCCGGTACATCACCAACTTCCTGAGTTTACTCAAATTCATGTCCGTTGAGTCAGAAAGACATCCAACCATCTCATCCTCTGTCGTCCCCTTCTCCTCCAATCTTCAATCTTTCCCAGCATCAGGGGCTTTTCCAATGGGTCAGCTATTCGCATCAGGTGGCCAAAGTATTGGAGTTTCAGCTCCAATATCAGTCCTTCCAGTGAATATTCAAGACTGATTTCCTTTAGGATGGACTGGTTGGATCTCATTGCAGTCCAAGGCATTCTTAAGAGTCTTATCCAACAACACAGTTCAAAAGCATCAATTCTTCAGCACTCAGCTTTCTTTATAGTCCAACCCTCACATCCATACATGACTACTGTAAAACAATAGCTTTAGATGGACGTTTTTGGGCAAAGTAATGTCCCTGCTTTTTAATGTGCTGTCTAGGCTGGTCATAACTTTTCTTCCAAGGAGTAAGGGTCTTTTTATTTCATGGCTGCAATCACCATCTGCAGTGATTTTGGAACCCAAAAAAATAAAGTTTGACACCGTTTCCACTATTTCCCCATCTATTTGCCATGAAGTGGTGGGACCAGATGCCATGATCTTATTTTTCTGAATGTTGAGCTTTAAGCCAACTTTTTCACTCTCCTCTTTCACTTTCATCAAGAGGCTTTTTAGTTCCTCTTCACTTTCTGCCATAAGGGTGGTGTCATCTGCATATTTGAGGTTATTGATATTTCTCCCGGCAATCTTGATTCAAGCTTGTGCTTCATCCAGCCCAACATTTCTCAAGCTGTGCTCTGTATATAAGTTAAATAAGCAGGGTGACAATATACAGCCTTGATGTACTCCTTTTCCTATTTGGACCAGTCTGTTGTTCCATGTTCAGTTCTAACTGTTGCTTCCTGCCCTACATAAGTTTCTCAAGAGGCATGTCAGGTGGTCTGGTATTCCCATCTCTTTCAGAATTTTCCACAGTTTATTGTGATCCACACAGTCAAAGGCTTAGTCAATAAAGCAGAAATAGATGTTTTGGGGGAACTCTCTTGCTTTTTTGATAATCCAGGGGATGTTGGCAATTTGATCTCTGGTTCCTCAGCCTTTTCTAAAACCAGCTTGAACATCAGGAAGTTCACAGTTCACGTATTGCTGAAGCCTGGCTTGGAGAATTTTGAGCATTACTTTACTAGCGTGTGAGATGAGTGCAATTGTGCGGTAGTTTGAGCATTCTTTGGCATTGCCTTTCTTAGGGATTGGAATGAAAACTGACCTTTTTCAGTTCTGTGGCCACTGCTGAGTTTTCCAAATTTGCTGGCATATTGAGTGCAGCACTTTCACAGCATCACCCTTTAGGATTTGAAATAGCTCAACTGGAATTCCATCACCTCCACTAGCTTTGTTCATAGTGATGCTTCCTAAGGCCCACTTTATTTCACATTCCAGGATGTTTGGCTCTAGGTGAGTGTTCACACCATTGTGATTATCTTGGTCACGAAGATCTTTTTTGTACAGTTTTTCTGTGTATTTTTGCCACCTCTTCTTAGCATCTTCTGCTTCTGTTAGGTCCATACCATTTCTGTCCTTTAGTGAGGCCATCTCTGCATGAAATGTTCACTTGGTATCTCTAATTTTTTGAAGAGATCTCTAGTCTTTCCCATTCTATGCTTTGCACTGATCACTGAAAAAGACTTTCTTATCTTTCCTTGCTATTCCTTCCAAATCTGCATTCAAATGGGTATATCTTTCCTTTTCTCCTTTGCTTTTTGCTTCTCTTCTTTTCACAGCTATTTGTAAGGCCTCCCCAGACAGCCATTTTGCTTTTTCGCACTTCTTTTTCCTGGGGATGGTCTTGCTCCCTGTCTCCTGTGCAATGTCACGAACCTCTGTCCATAGTTCATCAGGCATTGTGCCTATCAGCTCTATTCCCTTAAATCTATTTCTCACTTCCACTATATCATTGTTAGGGATTTGATTTAGGTCGTACCTGAATGGTCTAGTGGTTTTCCCTACTTTCTTCAATTTAAGTCTGAATTTGGCAGTAAGGAGTTCATGATCTGAGCCATAGTCACCACTTGGTCTTGTTTCTGCTGACTGTATAGAGCTTTTCCATTGTTGGCTTCAAAGAATATAATCAATCTGATTTTGCTGTTGACCGTCTGGTGATGTCCATGTGTAAAGTCTTCTCTTGTGTTGTTTGAAAAGGGTGTTTGCTATGACCAGTGCATTCTCTTTGTGAACCCTATTAACCTTTGCCCTGCTTCATTCTGTAGTCCAAGACCAAATTTGCCTGTTACCCCGGGTGTTTCTTGACTTCCTACTTTTTCATTCTAGTCCCCTATAATGAAAAGGACATCTTTTTGGGGTGTTAATTCTAGAAGGTCTTGTAGGTCTTCATAGAACCATTCACCTTCAGCTTCTTCAGCATTGCTGGTTGGGGCATAGACTCAGATTACCATGACATTGAATGGTTTGCCTTGGAAACGAACAGAGATCATTAGATTGCATCCAGGTACTGCATTTTTGACTCTTTTGTTGACTATGATGGCTACCTCATTTTTTTCTAAGGGATTCTTGCCCAACGTGGTAGATATAATGGTCATCTAAGTTAAATTCACCTAGTCCATTTTAGTTCACTGATTCCTAAAATGCTGACATTCACTCTTGCTATCTCCTGTTTGATTACTTCCAATGCTTGATTCATGGACCTAACATTCCAGGTTCCTATGAAATATTGCTCTTTATAGAATCGGACCTGGTTTCCATTACCAGTCACATCCACAACTGGGTGTTGTTTTTGCTTTGGCTCTGTCTCTTCATTCTTTCTGGAGTTATTTCTTCACTGATCTCCAGTAGCATATTGCGCACCTATCAACATGGGTAGTTCATCTTTCAGTGCCCTATCTTTTTGCCTTTTCATACTGTTCATGGGGTTCTCAAGGCAGGAATACTGGAGTGGTTTGCCATTCCCTTTTCCAGTGTGTCGCCATTTGTCAGAACTCTCCACCATAAACCATCCTTCTTGGTTGGCCCTACGTGGCATGGCTCAAAGTTTCATTGAGTTAGACAAGGCTGTGTATCATGTGATTAGATTGGTTAGTTTTCTGTGATTGTTCTATTTAGTATCAATTAATAGATAGTCAGACCTGAGAATATTCATTTTCTTTATTTAGGAAACATATACACTGGTGAGAAAAAAAATTAAAAGAAATTATTTTATTTCAATTAATTAAGTAATATTTATCATTTGCCATATCTAGATGTGAAGGAGAAATGAGAAGGAATGGTTGCCAGATCCCGGAAAGAGAGCTGAGGTGAGCTATGGTCTTTAGTGGAAAGATGCAATGATGCCAACGTGCCCAGGTAGGAAGAACCTCCAAACTTCATCTTTACCTTTTCTCATCTTATGTCACAGTCTCTCTTTAGCAGAAGCCACCTGAAACCTATGGTATGAGAGCCACTGATACAGTCCATGTGAATCAATCTCCAGAATATACGACAAGGTTTTAAGACTGTTGAGAAGATCAGGAGGATAAATAATGGATATCTAGCACTACTGATGGCATCCCTGGTAGCTCATCTGGTAAAGAATCCCCCTGCAATGTGAGAGACCTGGGTTTGATCCCTGGGTTGGGAAGATTCCCCTAGAGAAAAGAATGGCTACCCACTCCA
Source organism: Bos indicus (assembly GCF_029378745.1). Classification (NCBI taxonomy): domain Eukaryota; kingdom Metazoa; phylum Chordata; class Mammalia; order Artiodactyla; family Bovidae; genus Bos; species Bos indicus. The sequence continues at coordinate 61,686,322 of NC_091762.1, read as the reverse complement.
GTATTCTGGCCTGGAGAATTCCAAGGACTATATTCCATTTGGTTGCAAAATGTTGGACATGACTAAGCAACTTTCACTTCACAGTACTACTGAACATCATTCTCAAGCCTGGAGACACAATGAGGAGTATGACAGAGAGCTTATTGTTTTGCAGGTGGACAGAGGGATAAACATACATGGCAGAGTGAGTATGCACATGGTACATGAGAATGGGAAACTATTCAGCATAGGCCACTCAAGAAATGTACCCAAAAGAAATAAAATCTTAAGCAGTAGGCATTACACCACTCAATGAGAGACATAGGCATGCGGTGTTTTCCATAGGAGTGAAGATCACACTATGGTATAAGAACTGAAAGTATTTAGTATTTCTGGCCAGGGCACAGATTTTGAAAGGAGGAAGAGAGGAAGAGGTCATGCTGCTGAAATGGAAAGCAAATCGAGGTCTATGGAGAGGTTTAGATCACAGCCTAAGGTATATTTAAAACTGAGTTTAAAGAGAAGCCTTAGAAAGAGGGTAGTAAAATCATCTTTGTGTTTTAAAAAGATTGTCCTGATTGAAGAGAGACGTGACTGAAGTCAAAACCAATTAAGATCTTACTGTTTTAATAAAATAAATGGCAATCGTGTGCAGAATTGAAATTGTTCCAGTGGGGTGGGTTTACATACATATTTAAGAACTACTACCAACAGGTTTAGATGATTTACGGAGAAAGAGAGCAAGAAGAATCCCCCATCCCTGTTAGTCCAAACCTTAACTTAGGCTCACATATGTTTGGGACAGATGAAAAATATTCCTTAAAAGAAGTTTATTATTTAAAGTTTCTACATATGGAAACTTTTTTCAAGTTTATCTTTCATGCTATATTTGGGGATGCAGTCTGAGGTGTGGGGCAAGGAGAACTGATTTGAAAATATAATAAAAAATCAGTCTTAGAATTTTATAAAAATATTTAAAATAATTTAGATGGGAAAAAGAATACTTAGAAAATAGAAAAATATTCTGATACAATCCCACAAGTATATATAAAAAAAGACACAATTATAATACAGTGAGTTATTTCTCAAAGTTCAATCAATACTTTCTTGCCATGAGGCTGAGGATAGAGACAAGTTCACATAATCATATTTAAAATAAATCACTAGATAGTAAAGCAAATTAAAGGACTATTTGCATATTTAGTAATTTTAAAATAAAGAAAAACATAAGCTATACCATTTCAAAAGTCTCTTCCTTATTCTTTTCTGCTGAATAAGGAAACCATAGGTGTGTTGATTCTACAACTTCAAGGGACGAAGTTGCTATCTTTTGGAGGGAAACAAATTACTCTTTTTAGAAGGGAGGATGAGATGTAGAAGCAACAGAGGTATCAGGAATAGATGCAAAGAAATTAAGATTACATCCACAGTAATGCTGTAAATTTCATTCTAATCCCAAAGAAAGGCAATGCCAAAGAATGCTCAAACTACCGCACAATTGCACTCATCTCACACGCTAGTAAACTAATGCTCAAAATTCTCCAAGCCAGGCTTCAACAATACGTGAACCGTGAACTTCCTGATGTTCAAGCTGGTTTTAGAAAAGGCTGAGGAACCAGAGATCAAATTGCCAACATCCCCTGGATTATCAAAAAAGCAAGAGAGTTCCCAAAAAGCATCTATTTCTGCTTTATTGACTATGCCAAAGCCTTTGACTGTGTGGATCATAATAAACTGTGGAAAATTCTGAAAGAGATGGGAATACCAGACCACCTGACCTGCTTGAGAAACCTGTATGCAGGTCAGGAAGCAACAGTTAGAACTGGACATGGAACAACAGACTGGTTCCAAATAGGAAAAGGAGTATGTCAAGGCTGTATTTTGTCACCCTGCTTATTTAACTTCTATGCAGAGTACATTATCAGAAACACTGGGCTGGAAGAAGCACAAGCTGGAATCCAGATTGCTGGGAGAAATAGCAATAACCTCAGATATGCAGATGACACCACCCTTGTGGCAGAAAGTGAAGAGGAACTAAAAAGCCTCTTGATGAAAGTGAAAGAGGAAAGTGAAAAAGTTGGCTTAAAGCTCATCATTCAGAAAAATAAGATCATGGCATCTGGTCCCACCACTTCATGGCAAATAGATGGGGAAATAGTGGAAACGGTGTCAAACTTTATTTTTTTGGGTTCCAAAATCACTGCAGATGGTGATTGCAGCCATGAAATTAACAGATGCTTACTCCTTGGAAGGAAAGTTATGACCAACCTAGATAGCATATTCAAAAGCAGAGACATTACTTTGCCAACAAAAGTCCATCTAGTCAAGGCTATGGTTTTTCCAGTAGTCATGTATGGATGTGAGAGTTGGACTGTGAAGAAACCTGAGCGCCGAAGAATTGTTGCTTTTGAACTGTGGTGTTGGAGAAGACTCTTGAGAGTCCCTTGGACTGCAAGGAGATCCAACCAGTCCATTCTAAAGGAGATCAGTCTTGGGTATTCTTTGGAAGGAATGATGCTAAAGCTGAAACTCCAGGACTTTGGCCACCTCATGTGAAGAGTTGACTCATTGGAAAAGACTCTGATGCTGGGAGGGATTGGGAGCAGGAGGAGAAGGGGATGACAGAGGATGAGATGACTGGATGCCATCACTGACTTGATGGAGGTGAGTTTGAGTGAACTCTGGGAGTTGGTGATGGACAGGGAGGCCTGGCATGCTGCCATTCACAGGGTCGCAAAGAATAGGACACAACTGAGCGACTGAACTGAACTGAACTGAATGCTGTAAATTAGAATATCGCATTCAGGCAAATGTTATCTTCATTTTACAAATGAGAAAACTGAGATTCAGAAATTAAACAACTTGCTCAAGATTAGTTGGCAATTAAATTTGATAGAACTAAGACTTGAATCCAGGAAATCAGTACTTCATAGGGCTTATTTAGAAATGTTGTATTGCCTTTCATACTCAAGAGAAATGGAAAACATTATTACTAAATTATTAATATAATTGTCTATTAATTAGTAGATAATGGTTGCTAACTCAGGTCATGTCTTTAGAGTTTCTAACCTTCAAGATTCCTAGAATTCCTGTGTAGTTTCCAGCTATGACCTGTAATTTGTTTTTCCTGAAGGTTAGTGTGGTAGATGGAAAAATTTCAGGTGGCACTTACAGTCTAGGAGTTTCATATCTATTACCTTATATGCCAAAGCATAAAACCAGCAACTATAGCTAGGATATTTTGGAAACCAACATGTGTACAAAATCCCTTTCACTATTAAAGGATTCCTTTGTTAGTAAAATGTTTAAGGGTGGTATATTAGGGTTCTTTGCAGAAACAAAACCAATAGGATAGATAGATCTATTATAAGGAATTATGGAGTCTGAGAAATGTCATGATCTGCAAGCTGGAGAGCCAAGAGAGCTGGTGGTATACACTGTTTGAAGAGCAAAGGCCTGAGAACCAGGAGTGCAAAGGACAGGAGAAGTTCAATGTTCCAACTCAAGCAATCATTCAGGGAAGGGTGAATTTTTCTTCTTCCATCTTTTTATTTCTTTTCAGACCCTCGCATGATACACTCCCATATTGGGGAGAGCAGATTTCTTTACTAGGTTCACTGATTAAGATGTTAACTTCATCCAGAGTCACCTTATAGACACATCCAGAAATACTTTTTAATCTGGACACTCTGTGGCCAGTTAACTTGGTATATAAAATTAGCCATCACAAGAGGTAAGCTTGGTTATATTTCCTTTTAGTTCATGGGAAAACTACCCAAACTTTGGGTTCTGACCTAGAGTTTAATCCTGATACAACCATTTATTTGCTGACCACTGCTTTGATTCTTCAACTCATTGGTTGAAATTGCAAAACAGCTTTTCTCTTTAGGCTAATTGCAGTAATTAAATAATACACTATTTAATGTATCTAGTACAGTTCTTGGAAAATATCCTTATTTGACAAATATCAATTATCTGTCTCATGAATCTGCATGTCTTACTATAGATCACACCTAGTATTTAATCTAGCCATATAACTAAAAACTGTTCTTTTTACATACTAAGTATTAGATACTGCATAGTGTGTGAAAGTCACTCAGTCATGTCTGACTCTTTGTGACCACATGGACTATAGCTTGCCAGGCTCCTCTGTTCATGTAATTCTCCAGGCAAGAATAGCTGTTCACTTTTCCAGGTGATCTTCACAACACAGGGACCAAACACAGGTTTCCCAAATTGTAGGCACATTATTTAACACCTGAGCCCATACTTATACCCAAATGAGGAAATTAAGATCTAGGTACCATAAGTATAGATGGTGGCTCAGTCGTGAGTGACTCAGTCGTGTACTGAGTTAGTTGCTCAGTCGTGTCTGACTCTTTGTGACCACATGGACTGCAGCCCACCAGACTTCTCTGTCCTTGGAATTCTCCAGTCAAGAAAAGGAGTGGGTTGTCATTTCTTTCTTCAGGTATCTTCCTGACCCAGGATCAAACCTGGGTCTCCTGCATTGCAGGTGGATTATTTACCATCTGAGTCACTAGGAAAGCCAATAGCATGATATAAAAAGCATATATTTCAAAGTCAGAGTAGAATTCAATAAATGACACATTTCTAACCTCATGACTATTTTTTTTTTTGGAAGGGGGTGGTTGTGGTTCCCAGGTGGTGCTAGTGGTAAAGAATCTGCCTGTCAATGTAGGAGATACAGGAGTTGCAGGTTCAGTCCCTGGGTTGGGAAGATCCCCTGCAGGAGGGCATGGTAACCCACTCCAGTATTCTTGCCTGGAGAATCCCATGGATAGAGGAACCTGGCGGGCTACAGTCCATAGGGGCAAAAAGAGTTGGACATGACTGAAGTGACTTAACATGCATGCAGGAATTATCATTATTATTATTATTATGTAGGAACAAACTTTATTAAGTTCAGAATGTAGCCTGTAAACAAAACTCACAGATGAGTCATGTAGCACAAAACATGCACAGCTCTAACAGAGTAATCTTGGGATATGTTGCTTAAAAAGAGAATCTTCGTGTTCATTAGCCCAGTCTCTACTCTTCCCTCATCTGATGTGGAATCTGCATAAAATGAGAGAAGGGTAGATATCTGACCAGATTTTAGATTCTCCTAGACTTTGGAATGCAAAATTTGAGAAGTGGCTCAGGAAGAGGGAGCTTGGAGGTAAGAGAAAAGAATGAATTTTAGCAAAGCTGGTGAGGTTGTTATTCATAACGCAGAGATTAATAGGGGATTTTGGCAAAATAAGACATTCTATATAAGAGAGTTGGAGAAAAACAAAAAGTGTTGCAGGAGGTCATGATCTGGACTACTTTAATGTCCTTAGACGTAAAGGATTTAAGAATCCAACCCATGTTTGCAGCTTGACGATGAGTCTTTAAATGTGACATCACTCTAGGACTAATACACGTAAGTCAATCCTTTAGTACATTTGTTGTAGTATGAGGCTTTGACTTATAGTTCAGTGTTCAGCTGTATCCCAGATTAAACTTATTATTCCATATCTGAGATAAGAATTATCTTTATCATAACTGCCCAACTCTTAGATTAATGGTCCACATAAGCAAGGATGGGCCAGCCTAGGAGACAATGATTATTAGAATAAAGCCAGGAAATGGAAAGGCATTGACTTCCCAAATTCTGAGATCAGGTGTTCATAATTAGGAGAGAAAGTTTTTCTAGGCTAGATGTATCAACCAGAGAATTAAATTCATCTGGTAATATGATTTGATTAACTTAAGGATATCTTTCAATGTCCTACCTCACTCTTGAGTTGCAAACTGAATTATCCATCATCTCAATATTAATGGACATCCAATTTCTAAATTTTATTTTTAGAAAGCCTATAGGTATTTTGTAACAATGTTGCTTGATAGTTAATCTAGTGTCAATAGTTAAAAGCTATTGCCAGTTTCAAGAGACACATGATTAAAGTTATAAGACTAAATATTAAGTAATGTTGATCTTAGATATAATCAACTATTTACCAGAAATTTGGGGAAAAACCTAAAGTAGGTAGTGTGCCAGTAATCCCCCAGTGGCTCAGATGGTATAGAATCTGCCTGCAATGCGGGAGATGTGGGTTCAATCCCGGGGTTGGGAAGATCCCCTGGAGAAGGGGATGGCAATCCACTCCTATGTTCTTGCCTGGAGAATTCCCATGGACAGAGGAGGCTGGCAAGCTACAGTCCATGGAGTCACAAAGAGTTGGGCATGACTGATGAACTAAGCACACACATGCAATCAGAGAAAGTAACTTTGAGTCATGATTAGGAAACCTCAGTTTGACACAAAAATATAAGACAGGAAATAAGCACTTACAATAATACAATGTCTTAGTGAGAGCACTGTGAGAATTCCTGATTTGTAGTAAAGTTGAACAAAAATGTAGATGAACAGGGAACCCACAAACTGTGATCGGCATCTGAAGTATAAAAAGTCTCATGGAACTGAATCCTTAACCCTTGGGGTCTGTTCTAGCTTGGGATAGTTAGGATCAGAATTGAATGAAACTGTAGACACCTAGCAGAGATTGCTTAGTATGGAAAGTCCATGTATTTGGTGTCAGATATGGCCAGCCTAGATAGCATATTCAAAAGCAGAGACATTACTTTGCCAACAAAGGTCTGTCTAGTCAAGGCTATGGTATTTCCAGTGGTCATGTATGGATATGAGAGTTGGACTATGAAGAAAGCTAAGCGCTGAAGAATTGATGCTTTTGAACTGTGGTGTTAGAGAAGACTCTTGAGAGTCCCTTGGACTGCAAGGACATCCAACCAGTCCATCCTAAAGGAGATCAGTCCTGGGTGTTCTTTGGAAGGACTAATGCTAAAGCTGAAACTCCAATACTTTGGCCACCTCATGGGAAGAGTTGACTCATTGGAAAAGACTCTGATACTGGGAGGGATTGGGGGCAGGAGGAGATGGGGAAGACAGAGGATGAGATGGCTGGATGGCATCACCGACTCGATGGACAAGAGTTTGGGTGAACTCCGGGAGTTGGTGAAGGACAGGGAGGCCTGGCGTGCTGCAATTCATGGGGTCATGAAGAGTTGGACACGACTGAACAACTGAACTGAACTGATGATATAAAAAGAAAGAGGTTTCCCTTTCATTTCAAAGGGAGATATTAAGACATAGGGAGACCAGACAATAAGTAGAAGACCCTAGAGATCCTTTGTTATACTGGTATCATAAACAGAGGAGAACTGGCAATAAAAGACTTGTCCAGAAGCATACCAGTTAAACTCTCTTTTGAAGCTTTTCGACCTTAATAGAGACATGACCCAGACTTTTGGTCAATGTAGACTACTCCAGAAAGTCAGTCTGCACAATGATAAGAAGATCCCTTTGCAAATATGCGCAACAAAGAAACAGCCATCCTAGCAGCTTTTCTGTAGTAATCCACAACCTGTGAGACAGAGATAAGTTCTATGCTAAAGCTAAAGATAATAATAGAGACACTTATACAGTGATCACTGCCTGCCAGGAATTTGACTTAGTCATTTATTGAATCCTAACAAACCCAGAAATAGGTACTACTAGTATCCCCTTTCTATGGATGAGTAAACTGAGGCAAAGCGATCCTAAGTACCTGAAGTCCACAAAGTATTTAAGAAATAAGGCTGTCATTTAAACTTGAGTAGCCTGCCTCTGTAATACAGATAGAAACATTTTTAAAGAGTCTAAAAGAACAGTGACCTAAACAGCCAAAAAGAAAAAAATTCTTCTAATTACATAACATTCAGAAATAAGCCCTTCACAGCTAGCAGAGTAACTCCTTTCTACCAAATTCTCAGAGGCTTATATTCCTTAGAGCTAATTGCTTCACCTTGCCTAAAACCCAGTTCCCAAATTACTTCATGATCCAGCATGGTGCTTCAGCCACCAGTCAAAATTTCAAGCAGAACAATGGAAAAGTAGGTATTCTCAGGCTTCAGATTCAATGCATCATCACTCTTAGATATAGCTGAATGCCAACTTTTTTTTAGTAGCCTGGAAATTTTGCAACAAAGGAATTAAAGACGAAGAGATAAGAAAAGCCATCAGGAAGACCTATATTGTGATGATAAACAAAACTTTTTTTTGACAGTTTTCCCATGCTAGAAAATAAAAGCAGTAAGCAGAATTTAGGAAATATCATAGTACACAGTGGAAATAAACAGATAGGAAAAAAAAAAAAGGAAAGGTAATACTGCATAAAGGTCAGACTCAAAAAGTCCAAACTATTAGTAATAAAATATTTTAGAAAGAAAAAACATAATAGAAAAAACATATGCAAATAAAAGGGGAAAAATATATTCTAAAGTATATTTAGAGATTGTTCTAAAAACCAAGAGTACATACCATGTTCTAGACAAATATAAAAAATAAAATCACACTTTAAAATGGCCTAGTGAAATTGGAAACTTCAAAGATATAGAATTCTGCAAGCATGAAGGGGGCAAAAAAACCCTTTTTTTCTGTGTAAGAAAAGAAAAGCCAGGCATGCCTCCACATTTTTGCAACCCTGAAAGACAGAAGGAAATGGGGCAATGAGTCTAGTGTTCTGAAGGAAAATGTTTTGACCCAAGAATTATATATCCAGTCAATTTGTCATTCATCCATGTAGACAGGAAAAAGCAACTTCTTGATGTGCAGGGGTTTAATTCTATGCCAAACTTTTATGTTCTTCTCAGGATAAACTATTATCCTGCCAGAAAATCTGTTCCAAATTGAGAAAATTTGAGTCAAATTATAATGAGAACATTGTGATTGAAAATAATTGACAGATTGAGCAATAAAATCTGTTAACTCTATTCAGATAAAATTTAATAGTATTTTGAATCTGATTAAAAATTGATACTAATTTTTCTTTAAAATTGGACAAAGAACCCAGAAGTCATAGAGTTTAGGATTTCAAATGAGAAATGTGTGTTGTTGAGAAAGTGTTTTGAAGAGTTATGCTATGCTAAATCACTCCAGTCGTGTCCAACTCTGTGTGACCCCATAGATGGTAGCCTACCAGGCTCCCCCGTCCCTAGGATTCTCCAGGCAAGAACACCAGAGTGGGTTGCCATTTCCTTCTCCAGTGCATGAAAGTGAAAAGTGAAAGTGAAGTCGCCTAGTCGTGTCCAACTGTTAGCGACCCATGGACTGCAGCCCACCAGGCTCCTCCGTCCATGGGATTTTCCAGGCAAGAGTACTGGAGTGGGGTGCCATTGCCTTCTCTGGTTTTGAAGAGTTAGAGACATCTAAAAGGCTTCACATTTATGAAAGAAAATGAAAATTTTTAAAACTGACTCCAGTGATAAATTAAATATAAATTTAAGCATGTTCTTGTAAAATTTAAGGTAAACATTAGCAGAATTAAAACAGAAACTGGAAGAAATCAGATAAGAGGGACTCAGCATTTTGCAACCTAGATAGAGCTACCTTACTTCACCTCCAAAATTGATTTTAATCTATTTGTTTTTCTTAGAATCCACTGTAATTCTAACAGAGACTATTTATATGGATTATTATTCATTTGGGTTTGGTAATCATGTGGGTTTGGCAATCCCACAGAAAAAGTTACATAGCATTGCATAGTTAGAATGACTTGGCCACAGAGAACTGTAGCTCTTTTAGGAGAAGTTTAAGCTTGGTCTCACTTTAGTGTGCAAGGTACCTGCCTACAAGAGGCCAAGAAGCAGCTGAATGGGTGGACCTTGTACACTCACACATACATACACATGTATATTCTTATGCATGAAGCTTGGTGTTACATGACTGGCTTACATAAAAACTACACTTCTTTTCTTTCAGTTTGGCATGTGCTGCAAATTTGGATCTTATAAAAATCAGACCAATTACCAATCAGTCTAGAAAGCAAATCAATCATATTATCTCTCAGTGTTCAACAATCTGAGATAATATAGGCCACATTGATTCAGTTAAACCCTTTGGTTCAGAACTGCTGTGGAGACAGACATGAACCAGAAAGAAGAACAGTAAGAACACGTTAGAAGACGCAAATGTAACATGACTATGTACATGTGTACACACACACACACAACATGGATGGGGTTGCTGGACATAGAATCATAATTTCCAGTTTGAATGATTTGTACAAGAAGTGTATGGTCATGGCTGAGATGTAAATTGGTGACTTGGAAAAATAAATAAAATATTAAAATAAAATATTAAATAAAATATTAAAATATATTTTAACAGTCAGAACAATAAAAGGAGAATTAAAAAAAAAAGACAAAAATAAAGGCAGTGAGGTGGGGTGGGATTTGACCTGGAGATTAATTAAGATTAATCCAAATTCAAAAAAAGATGTTAAAAAAAGGAATAGATGGGTAATGGCAATAACTAAAAAGTCATTAAAGAAATCCCCTAAGATGAAAAAAACCCTTTTCCATATTGAAGGGGTTCATTGTGTTCCAAGAAGGAATGATTAAAAAATACATATGGATAGACACGTACTGGTAATTTTTTTTTAATTCTAAAAATAATGGGAAACAATTACATATTTCTGGAGAGAAAGGATAAATTTCTGACAAAGGTGCATGCATGTTAAGTTGCTTCAGTTGTGTCCCACTCTTTGCGACACTGTGGATCATAGCCCACCAGACTCCTCTGTCTACGGGACTTTCCAGGCAAGAATTCCAGAGTGGGTTGCCATTTCTTTCTCCAGGGGATCTTCCTGACTCAGGGTTGGAAGCCACATCTTTTATGTCTTCTGCATTGGCAGGCAGGTTCTTTACCACTAGCACCACCTAGGAAGCCCTGACAAAGGCAAAAGAATCAAATTGTCCTCAGACTTCTTATCTGCAACATTGCAAGTCACAAAAAGAACATTACTTACACCTATTTTACAGGTTTTTAAGGGCCAGGAATCTAATCCAATAGTCCTATGAACAGAGTATTCACCTATTAGAGTAAAAACTGTATTTGTGCATGTGCAATAATTAAAAAAAAATATTACCCATGTACCCCAAACTAAGAAAATAATTAAGAAAGGATACCAGCTGAACTCCAGCAAGTCAGAATAGATACCTTAAAGAGGGAGAAGGCATATTCAACTCCACATAATATAAGCATTTGTTGTTGTTTTTTTAGTTGCTAAGTTGTATTGGTTCTTTGTGACCCCATGGACTATAGCCTGCCAGACTGCTCTGTCCATAGGATTTTCCAGGCAAGAATACTGGAGTGGGTTGCCATGCCCTTCTCCAGGGGATCTTCTGACCCAGGGATCAAACCCAGGCCTCCCACATTGCACACAGATTCTTTACCGTTTGAGCCCATTAATGCTAAGTATCTTGAGTTTGATCATGGTTTTGTGGCTACAAAGAAGGCTGTCCTTATTCCTAGGACATGCTGAACTATTTTGGCTTGGAGTATAATAATGTTTACAACACTCAAAAGGTTTATTTAAATGTTAACAATTGGTTAATGTTAAGAGGTAGGCAAATATTCATTCTACTATTCTCACAACTTCTTTATGAGTTTAAAATTCTTCAAAATAAAAAGTTAAAATTGTAAAATTTATTAATAAATTACATAAACAGAACAAAATCTCTTGAACACAACAAATCCTGGACTAGGGTATTGTTGCTATTGTTCAGTAGCTAAGTTGTGTCTGACTCTTTTGTGACCCCATGGGCTGTAGCCCACTAGGGGATTTTCCAAGCAAGAATACTGGGGTGGGTTGCCATTTCCTTCTTCAGGAGATCTTCCTGACTCAGGGATCGAACCTGCATCTCCCCCACTGGCAGGCAAATTCTTTACCATCGAGCCACCAGGGAAGCCCAGACTAGGGTGTTACCCAATTCTAAAACTGGGGTAGGAGAAATAGGCTTCCAATTCTTAGGAAACTACAAGGTTCTTCCTTGGGATCACAAGAAAATGGGTCTCTATTATGCAGGAGAAGATGGGTTCAAATTTTAGCCCTTGCCTTCCCCATCACTCTGACTCCTACTGCATCAACAGCTAGATTTCTCTTTTATTCCCTATATTCTGCTAAATGTAAAATATGAACTCCAGATTTCCATAATGTCCACCACTAATTGTGTCCATTTAGGAAAATTTAAAACTGATCTGGAGCCAGTATCTCTAGTGACACTTGAGATAAATCATTGGAACCATGCCAACCAGTGAGGTAAAAGGAAAAAAAGCACTAGGAAATGTTACATCTTATAAGTTCTTAGTTGTGCTGCCATAAGAATCTTTTAAAAAAATCAAGTTAACACTAAATTTAATGAATTTGTATGCTATGAAAAATGATATAATTCATTTGGAAATTCACTAAGCTTTCTTGGAGAAAATGGATACTATATATGTATATATTCACTGACACCTGGCATGTCTGAGATCATGTATACCAAATCTTAGCCTGGAGGGAATTTTTACCAAGAAGTTATAAACCTCTGAAAATAGAGGTTAATAGGAAATGCTGAAACATCTTTAATGACAAGGTTGCCTCGGCAACAATATAAGCTTACCACTAGCATCAAATATCTGCTGCATTTAGGGTTCCTTGTCTCCTTTGATAAATTTTCCCTGAGCGAAATAAAAGCATCAATTGACTAGCTCGGGAAGACTTTTCTCCCTGTGTCATAGAATCACTGACTTAGTGTGTAATTAGATGAGCTAGTCAGACAGGAAGAAGATAGAAAGAGAAAGAACCAGAGTATGCCCAAACCACCATTTTCCAATGTAACTAGGGCATTGTGTGTAATACTTTTAAGAAGCAAGGCCAAAGCAGGGGTAAAAAATAAAACAGCTGAATTAACCTGCAAAAAGTAATCATGCACAGCTTTTGTTTGGAAAGGGCTCAAGCAATAGGCCAAATGCATTTCTAAGGGATTTTTTAAAATTCATTTTTAGTAATTCTAGAGCAGTAGTTCACAGAGTGTGATCCACAGTGCTCCTCCAGGTGGTCAGCAACCTGGTCTCTTGTGGGGCTGTTTCTCATGTTATTATGTGGTCCTTCTGTTTCTGGTGACTATGTGCTCATTTTTGTAATCAAAGCCAGCCATCATTTTATTGGCACCCCATTCAGAACCTCATCATTCCTCTTGTTAATTCCAGGGGAGGACTCTGGACATTGCAAACAGAGTGGGAATAACTGATCTAAAACTGTCTTGATATCTTTACTTGATTGGAAGGGATCATTTTTAAGTAATACGAGCACTTTGCCATGACTTTCAACCCTTTGTCTATATTTAGTCATCTCACAGGCATAGAAAAAGTGAAGTGATTCTTATTTTGCAGGTGATGAAACTGAAACAGCAAAAATTAAGTTGTACCCGTCAGACCCAGAACAATGGAACATAAATACAAGCCAGTTTCTTTAGGCTTTGCTCTTCAATGGTAGACATAGTGCAGTGAGTCCAAATCAGAGCCTTAACTCACCTGTAGGGACTTTAATGCAAGTACAACTATGGTACACTCATCTGGATAAGACAGTGCAAGGTTGGTTAAGATGCTGTGGAAATAGTATGTTAAAAGACTTAGCCTTTACAGTGGAGTGGTTTTAAATGAAGCCTTAAGTTCAGCCTTAAGAACAAGGCTGTAATCAATTCCAGAGAGAAGGGTTATTTTTCATGACCCTCCAGCAGGATGCATACTGAGCAAAATAGACAATACCTTTTAAATTAATCCAGACAGTTCTGGGGGCAGAGGCTACAATTGTCCACCAAAAAACAATCCATTCGTTCATCTTCCAGCAATGTTAATTCACTTCCCACTCTCCCTTGGTAGTAACTAGGTCCTGGCACATGAAAATTGAGTAGAACTAGATTTGGGTCTTGGGACACTTGTGTGCTCACCTTCATGCTATTTTCTTCTTCTGACAAGCTGAGCATGACTTAGTTTGAACCATGTGGATGAGAATAATATTCTAGGGGATGATAGAGCAACAGCATGGGAAAAAACCCTCATCTCTGAGTGGAAAAGCATTTAGACTCTTACTTCTAACCTGCCTGTTACCCAAGGTGTACGATGAGAGAGAAGATTAATTTCTATTTTTTATAAGCAATTGTATTTTTTGGCCCCTTTTTAAAACAGCTTAGCCTACCTTAATATTCCTTCCAGTGGTAGGATTTCTAATGTATAATAAGACTAAGATTTGCTTATTTCTATTTTTGGTCATATGGGCAACTTTGCACTTTCTGAGTAGTTAAAAAATAAGAAGGAGGTGACTTTGGAGAGCGCATTTTAGCTACTGCACTTCTCTCCTGTATAACTGAAACTAATGTGCCCAAACTCAATTCGACATTTTTAAATGAATGTCTAAAATGATGGAATCGAGAGCATGTGTGAATGACATTAAGTGGTTGGTATTGCTTACATCTTGGAAGCCAGGAATAGTTCAGTGTGAGCTTGATAAATTAGAGAAATTGGCAGGAAAAACTCAGGGAAGTAAAATAGGGTAAGGGCAAGATGTGAAAATCAGAAGCCAGAAACAAAATGCAGAGATTAAAGATAGGGGCTGTCTGCCTAAGTGCAGCTACAACAGAAAGTCTGGAGTGATTGCAAACCTGAGTGAATACAGGTCTGCAAGACAGCACTGTTATTTAAAAGACTAACTCGGTGATATATTAGCAAGTGTATGACAAGCCAGGTCTGGGAAGTGATATTTCCTCTGTATTGGCACTGGTGAAGACCTGATTAAAGGATCGTGTCCAAGTTTGTTCTCAACACTTTAAGAAGAATGCAGCAAAACTGGAGAGAGTCCAGCAAAGAATGACACAAATAATAAAGGGATAGGAAAATAAAACCTGAGAAGAAAGGTTCATAACTAGGATTGTTTAGGCTGCAGGAGCAGGGAAACTGAAGGGTGACTTAATATTAGTTTAAACATATGTCTGGCTATTATAATGAGCATGTTGACTAGCTGCTTCACATGGACCTAATGAAAAGTTGAAAGAGGGACATTTACACTGTAGCCTTAGATTGGCTTCGAAAGAAACGTTTTGTGGAAGGGAAAAAAAAAGTTATTTTACACTGAAACACTCTGTGAAAGGATTTGTTGCAATAGTTTTTCTTCAAGGCAATGGACATTTACGTGGCATTACAGCTGAAAAGACTGAGCCAGCCATGTAGGTAGGTCACTTTTATCTTCAGAAGGGATAAATGAAAAGGGCTGAATGGGTGTATTTTGTAAGGCCGCTGCCACAAGGGGAAAAAAAAATGTTGACATCCATTAAACACATTTCCACTTTCAACCTTATTTTTCTATTTGTGATTGGATGGAAAGAAAACAGAGAAGGATATTTGGGATTTGAATTTCTATTCTCCCATTTGCCCAGGTAGGATATGAAATGTGAACAAATGCCAAATGTTCACCCAACACACAGGGAGGGGTGGGGGTTGCCCTTGAACTAGGTCTGATCTAAAGCAGTAGTTCTCAAAATGTGATACAAGGATCCTCTGGGTGTAGCTGAGACATTCTCAGGACTCTACAAGGTCAAAGCTGTTTTTATATAAATACTAAGGTGTTATTTGCTGTTTCCACTGTAATAACTTTTATACTGATGATGTAAAAGCAATGGTAGATAAAGCTGCTTGTGCCCTAGCAGGAACTAAAGCAGAACACCAAACCACGATAGGAATCGCAGTCTTCTTCACTGAGACATACTCAAAAAAGCAATGCCAATTTCCCCTCAAAAGTGTTGTTGATGTTACAGTAAAAATTATTAATTTCATGAAATCTTGCCCTTTATTTTGTCTCCTTTTAATATTTAGTGTGAAAAAAATGGGAAGGATGTGAAAGGAAATTCTGCTACAGACTGAAGCTTGTTTCTCGTCTCAGAGAAAAGTGCTTGCGTGGCTGTTTGCATTGTGAGCTGAACTACCTGCATTTTCCACAGAACATCATTTTTACTTAAAAGAACGATTGGCAGACAAACTTGGTTATTCACGCTCCAAGTATTTGGCAGACATCTCACTGAAAATGAACCAGGTAAACTTGTCACTTCAAGGAAAAAATGCAACATTTGTTGTCAATGATAAGATCTGAGCTTTCAAGTCAAAAAGAAATTTAAAATTCTAATTTTAAGAGTTAGAATTTGGTAAAACATTTAATTTGGATAGCTTCCCAATACTTAAGTATTTTTCTCATGAGATGAGTGGGAGTGATTTTTTTTTTTTAATTGTATGAGGAAATGTGTCAACATTTGGAAATTTATATTACTCCATAAGTTAATATTTTACAAACCTCCAGTGTATGATATTCTAAAATCATGCATGGATAAGAGATCCATCCAAAATGCAAGTTAGTCAAATAATTTTAATATAGTTAATTATGAAGAGTGTGATACAGTTTCAGGTTCCACATTGCAACTTGCCTTAACAAACTATCATATCAAGTTATGGTATAATATCAAGAAATATCCACAGTTATCTATTAAAATAGCCCTTCCTTTTTTTTAAGGCCAGATTGTCTTCATGTGCTTCTAAACAACATTTTTCAAAACGCTGAATACAAAAGTAGATATTGCTCTCTCTCACTAAATTTTTTTGTTTTAGAAAAAATGTTCAAATAAAAGTATGATATATATTATGTCTTGAGTTCATTATTATGTTTAAAAATAAGTAAATATTTTAAACATTTCTCAGTTTTAATCCCTTTTATGATAAATATTGATATGCATAACTCACATAATATAAAGTTCTTTAGATTTCTCAGTGATGTGTTAGTATAAAAGGTACCAGAGTCCCAAAAGTTTGATAACAGCTAAAGATTTACTTTATGTCTCATGCTTCTCTGTATTGTATTATTAGACATTTATTCTCAAGTAGTTCTTGTTGAGCTAGGTTCTCACCTGTATGATTATGTATAGGTGTAGGAGGATTATGTTAGCTGGTTGGACCATTCTTTAGCTGACACTTGCCTCTTTCTGACATAAGCAGCAACTGTTTATACCCTGGGCCTGGCTGAGTAGGTATTTGATAATAGAAAGGTAGTCAACTCATCAGGCTTCCCAGGTGGCTCAGTGGTAAAGCGTCCATTTGCCAACGTGGGAGACCTGGGTTCGATCCCTGGGTTGGGAAGATCCGCTGGAGAAGGAAATGGCAACCCACTCAAGTACTCTTGCCTGGGAAATCCCACAGCCAGAGGAGCTTTGGTGGGCTACAGTCTATGGGGTCTCAAAAGAGTCAGACACGACTGAGCTACTAAACAACAACAAAGTCATCTCATCAGGTGTGTTTAGGTTCATAATGGCCAAAAGGGAGAATAAACACTAACTCATTCATCAAATCCTTCAATTACTAGTGATTCTTACTTGGCCATTACACTTTCTTTTGGCCTCTATGGGATTCCCAGGAACACGTCACTTTCCTGTGAGCACATCATGGAGTTTGTGAGGTTAGGGAGCATTCTCAATATGATCCACACTTCATCCATAAGCAAATTTAACAGTCAACCACTTTACAAATGGAGAGGATCAAATTCCCTGATACAGTCTAGGTCTTCTAGATTGTGTTAAGTGCTGTGTATAAGCCAAATAGGATCCTTGTCTCACAGATGCCCTGGATTCCGCATTCCTTCTTTTCCTGTATCTGCAGCTGTTGACTGAGTTAACATAAATCTGATCATATGGATAAGACTGTTTGGGAGACTGACTTTGGACTTCAAACTTAGGCAGAGTGTCTGATTTTAAAGCTATTTGTTGAAAGTATTTTCCAGATTATTTTCCAATATTTGAAAATAATGGTAATAGATGTGGTAGAACAGGTTTCCCAGGAAGCAGGCTCTGAGATAGAGAGTTTCATGTAGATGTTTCATTTTTAGGGAGCAAAACCTTTTAAGGCAAAGGAAGCTAGATTGGGAAGTGGGGAATATTAGGAGAAAGTGCTCTTAGGCAATTCCATGGGAGTTTCTTCAGCTGGGATGGCCCTTTAGAGTTGTCTTGAACTCAGGAAAGGGGGCCAGGCCACTGAATCTTGAGTATATTAGTACATTGACTCTGGGGAGGGAACTGTAAACTCTTGTGAAATGAGAAAGGGACTTAGCCATGATGGGTCAGCAGTTGACATTGCTGATATCTGGGAGAATGAATGTCTCATTCCTGAAGGATTTGTGTGACACATCACAGAATCCATTACAATCAACATTCTATATATTCTTATATTTTCATTTCCTTGTAAATTAATGGGCTAATATGAAAAACTTGAATTTCAATTCCTCAAGAATGTTTTCATTATCTAATCTATCAGTAAGGATATCGTAAAATGTAGTGAAAACAAAACAGAAATTAGGAAAAATGTCCTCTGGAAAACATCTCTGAAATTGAAGCAAAAAATAATTTCACATCTGTTATGAGGATACTAAAATGGGGAGTAGTTTATTCTTTGAGAAGAGCTAATCTCAAACTTTAGCTCCCCCAAACATTCACTGATACTATGACATTATTAAGATTCCATCAATCAGATCGACTGTCTTACATTTTACTATTTCCTCAGGACCTGTAACCTGCTGTTACGGAAAAGGAAACCTTGATAATGCCAACATAGAAAGTTTAGAAAGAACGGGAGGAAACTTGAAAGCTTATCTAGTTCAGGCTCCATATTTTACATATATGAGGTGATAATAGCTGATCATTAAATGTGTGCATTGTTTCCAAAGTTGTGTTATTCAAGTTACAAGTGCACTTTTTTATCCTCACTCATTTCTGCAAGGTAGTTCTGGTGTTCATTTTACAAATGAAGTAACTGAAACTTCTGGAGTTCAGGCTGTATTCCCAGGTCACATATCCAGTAAGTAGCTAAGTTGGAATTAATTCTCAGTTCTGTTTCATTTGACCTTCAAACCCACACTTAAGTACTGAAGTATGCTACTTAGATAAGAGACTTTTTTTTTTTTAATTCAAAAACAGTACTGATATCCCTTCCCTACATGAAGAAAATGAATGTATCAGCAATATGACTTTTGCCATTCAATGGGTGGCTTTCTTGAGTCATTTTCAGATTTATGGAAGCACATTGTTCACTTGCTAAGTTCTGTACAACTCTTTGCACTCCCATGAAACGCAGCACACCAGGAGCCTCTGTCCTTCACTTTCTCCCAGAGTCTGCTTAAATTCATGTCCATTGAGTCAGTGATGCTCTCTAACCACTCAATCCACCACCACCCCTTTGCCCTTTGCCTTCATTTTCTCCCAGCCTCAGGGTCTTTTCCAATGAGTTGGCTGTTCTCATTATCTGGTTAAAATATTGGAGCTTTTGGGAACATATGATGCTATCAATTCAGATATACTTGTAATTGCAAATGTCCCTCCTAACTGTCCTGTCTAAAGTGCAGTCAAAAGTAAGGGCCACATGCAAATTTTCTCCATGGACCTGGGTAATCTTGATATTGTAGAGATTCTATTGCCTCTTTGGGCACATGATGTTTGAAAGGAGTCAGAGAGTCAGAGCATAAAGCAAAATCACAAATTTTGCTTGTTTGTTTTTTAATCCTATGAAAACTGTTACTCAGGCTATATGTTTCTATCTTTTCCTCTTATTTGTTCATTTAAGTCTGTTCTTATAGCTTTTTTTTTTTTTTTATTTTTATTGGAGTATATTCTAAGTTCATAAAAGTATATTATACATACTTTTAAAAAATCATAGTATATTATATACATAGAAAATGCAGTATATATAAAAAAGTGTATATACTATACCTGTACAGCTTGATGAACTTTTAGAATCTGAAAACATCCATGCACTCAAGCATTTTGTATTCTTTTTAACTTGATGTCCTATGTATCAGCATTATCTGATACATAGGAGGGGCAAAAGCCATATTAGCATGATGTATTCTGGCCCTCTTCCCTACTCCCCTACTTCCCAACCCTGGATAGAGGCAAATGGCTAGTCATCTCAGGTTTTATAAGGAGAAAATCAAGGAGTTCCTTTTAATAAGATAAAGATGGGAAGAGCTAAAACTAAATTTTGGGATAGATTGAAGAATAATTTGAAAATCTGAGGATGCAAATATGTTGTTAGGGAAAAGACTTGAAAGAAAAGGGGTTAGGAGAAAATGGTATTCATCTATTTCAGTGGTTCTGGAAAAAGTAATTTTGGATAGAGTGTAAATGTGAGAAATCTTGCAGGTATGGGATAGTAGAATATGTCAACTACTGGCCATAATTGCAGAGAAGAGTGAGCAGGCAAGCCTGGCTCTGATGTCCGAATCCTGGGTATCTGAGAAGACAACAGGGAAGCACTGGAATGAAATTGGAACTGAAAGAGAATGGTTTTGGAGAGAACATAGGGGAGAATTTCAAGACAGTACAGTGCCAGTAATGTAAATTACTTTACAAAGAACAAGAAGAGTGACAGTGGAAAAGTTATCATTGGATTTACTTATTGGAACAGAAAGCAGATCACAAGGAGTGAGTAGGTAACAAAAAAGTGGAAACAAGGAAGTGTAAACTACCCTTTCCATTCAAGAAAACTTCCAAGAAAAGAAAGAAAATAAAAAATCAAGGAAATGCCTAGGCCAGGAAAAAACTTGTTCGGGGGCCTGCATGCATGTAAAGTTGCTTCAGTTGTGTTTGACTTTGCAACCCTATGGACTGTAGCCCACCAGGCTCCTCTGTCCATGGGATTCTCCAGGCAAGAATATGGGCATGGGTTGCCATTCCCTTCTCCAGGGGATCTTCCTGATCCAGGGACCAAATCCTTGTCTCCTGCATTGCAGGTGGATTCCTTACCACTGAGCCACCAGGGAAGCCCCTCGTTATGGGGATATGTAGATGAATGATATGATAAAGTCTTAGGGAAAAAGTTAACATGGGAGATGGGAGTACTTCCTTATGAGATCAGCATGAAAAGTTGAGATTTTTAGTGGAGAGAAGGAAAGAGGAGGAATCAAGCTTTGACCTTGAATTTCTCTAGAAACCAAGAGAACTAGAAGAAATTACATAAGAAATCTTGGAATTGACACTACAGGGAATACAGAGGACTGTAAATCATTGACGAGAACCAGTACCATCAAACAGCAGTGCAGGCCCAACTTACTTTGAGAGCTTGGAACTGTAGTGGAACCAGTCAACCTGGCTTTGTGATTTTCTTAGGCAATATTTGGCAGCCTGGGACTGGGAACTGAGAAGGCAAATGATGGCATTTACCCATTCCTGGGGATTGGAATGGCAGCTCTGGGGCAAGAGAGTGTGAAAATCTAATAAAGTGGCTGACCCTAGTGTCAAGGCTGGTTAGGCAAGCAAATGAGGCCAGGAAAGGGATTGATGAACTGAGACAATAGTGAGCTATCAAGGGATGGGGAGGGGAGGGGTAATAATGAGACTGAAGAACAGACTTCATTAGAAGTGAGGAGATGAGAGACTTCTAATGATAGGAGTTTGTGACTGGAGTTTATTATAGCTTCTATTCAGGTGATATTAGAAGAACTAAAGGATGAGTGTGATAATACCCTGAAGATTTGGGGTGGGCTTGATCTTAACCAAAGTTTGTTATTGTTGTAGTTGTGTTTTTGTTTGTCTGTTTTAAAGCCAACTTTGTAAACAATAAAGATTTTCTGCATAGCACAGACAACCATACTCAATATTTTGTAATAACCTATAATGGAAAAGAATTTTAAAAAGAATATATATATATATTTATTTGTGTGTGTGTGTATAACTGAAACACTTTGCCATACATTTGAAATTAATACAATACTCTTCTGTTGATGATAATGAATCTACGTGTGAGTGCTTAGTCAAGTCCAACTCTTTGTGACCCCATAGGTTGTGGCCTGCCAGGCTCCTCTATCCATGGGATTATCCTGGCAAAAATACTGGAGTGGTTGCTATTTCCTTTATTTCCAATATTTCATTATTTCCAATAATGAAACTATAGACCAGACAATTTAGTGATTTATTTGACGTCACAAAGAGAGAAAACGGCAGAAGAGGGAACTATCTGATTCCAAAGCCATGGTTTCTTTAAGTTAGGTGTCCTGAGTCAGAGTTAGCATTTTGTAACTGCCTTGCATTTTCAAAGCTTCAGTATTTCTTTAATGCTTCAAACTTGTGGACATGTGCTAATTGATATAGCTGACTTATTCCTGTTCAAAAATGAATATGTGGTCAATCATACTCTCATATTTTATAAATATAATTGTCAATTTGTACTTAATAAAAAGATGTAGTATCAATTTTCAGGTATGAGTATTTGAATATATAAGCTTTATCTTAATTACCTGAAAGGAGAGAGATTAAAAGTTATAAGAAAGTGTTTGTGTATGATGTTGCAGACTTCCCTTATGTCAGTATAGCAGACATGATACAGACACCACTCTTGCTCGCTTTTCTAATTTTAGGGTAAGGGAAGGGTGCATGGCAGGAAGTAGGTCTGTGTATCTATATGAGCTTTCTTTTGGCCAGTCTACAAGGTTCCCTGTCTCAAAAATGAAGGGTAGATTCAGAAATAGCCATGGACACCATAGGCTGATGGTAAAAAACATACTTCCTTTGTGTTCTGAGGTTCAGATCCTCAGAGTTTTAAGACTGTTTTAAAGGGTATTGCATTTAAAGTGCACTGAACTGGGTTTATATGTCAGGATTATGAAGCTGGAGAAGGTTGCTGTGTTTGGGCAGTGATTGCCAGATGTCAGAGCTATGACACTAACAAGTCACTATTTGAAAATAAAGCTACTTATGGCAAACAACTTTTCTATCATCACAATCTAGGTAAACAGAAAAATTCAGAGAGTAAAAAGTAAAAAATGAGTAGACTTCTCTGGGTCATGGTGAGATCTGACAAGTTATCTGTAATAACTAGAATATTCACTTTAGCTCTTAGCTCTACCTATTCTTCTCTTCCTAATTAATATTTCTTTCTCTCTGCTGGAAAGTGGAAAATAAATTCTTCTCTGAATCTCATTTTTTAATGTCTGCTTTTTTATTGTGTATATGTCAGTATTGCAGATTGAGAACAAGTCAAATAACTATTTACTCTCAGTGAAAAAAAGTGTTAGTCACTCAGCTGTATCTGACTCTTTCAGACTCCATAGACTGGACTATATAGCCTCCCAGGCTCCTCTGTCCATGGAATTCCCCAGGCAGTAGGTGGCTATTCCCTTCTCTAGGAGATCTTCCTGACCCAGGGATAGAACCCAGGTCTATTGCACAGTGGGCAGATACTTTGCCTCTGAGCCACCAGGGAAGATCTTTAAATTCCTAGCACTGTACTCTCACTGTTGACCCCTTTTGTTATCTAGAACATTTATTAGAATAAAGGGAAATGTCATAGAGAGTTTAAAATAAATGAACCATGATGGAAAACCAGAGAAAACATGAAAGCAAAAAATAGTAATGTGAGGCATGAGACTGAGCAGAGGTAAGTAATATGTGAAAAGTGACTGGTATGTAATCTACAAAGCCAAAGTTCTAATTAGTCAGATACTATTTTATGACACATTTTATGGAAAATCAAATATCACTTATGCATCAGTAATTTGGGAAACCTTATATACTGAAAGAAATATCATTATTATTTATTCATCCTTATGGAAGTAAAGAATGGTAAATTTATTTTTCAGTAAAGTTCCAATTTCCTCCTTGAATTAACTTTTATATTCCATTGGATTTTCTGTGTTTGCCTGGGTGACAAAATCTGAAGTGGGCAAATTACCCCATTGAATTGGAACACATAATTAAAAAATACATCAAATCTAATTGGGAATTGGTGTTACTTCTCTGGGCCTCAATTATTGATACAGAGCATTGCACTTGTTAATCTTTGCCCTTCCAACATAAAAACTCAATTACATTTTTTATTTGAATTGTCCTTACTCAACCTATGTGAAAATGTGAATGGAACAACTTGCTAGGAGTCAAGACGCAAGGGCCTCTGGACATTAACAATTTGGTCCATTCAAGGCATTTGTATGGATGAAACAACCAGATGTGCCATGACTCAAATTTATTTCATTATATCTTAATGGTCCTTGCAGCTCTCACAAATCTGTCTTATAATTTCTGGTTAGTTTGCCTTATATAAAAAATTGAGGGTTCTTGTTAAATGACATCTAAATCTCCTTCTACTTCTAAAATGTTCATTGGTCTAGAAAACAGCTTTTTGTTTTTTTAAAGTTGGTTTCAACCTCACTCATTTTTATAGTTTATTTTCCCTTTAAATAAGAGAGTTTTATGAGTTAACATTTAGGCTTTTGCAATTTAATAATTTCAGTCAAACATCAAATTGTTTTTAAGTAGAAATCATTTACTTTTATTATATACTTCAATGAAAGGTAAACATTTTACTCCACATATGCGTATTTTCTTTAAAGAGATGTGAACTCAAAGAAATGTAGGACCTAAAAACACTGGACTCACAGGAATGAGACATTTCTGCATTTACAAGGGAACAGATGGAGGAAACTTCCATCCTCGAGACCCATGGCTGAAGCTGGGTTAGAAGGAGAGGACAGGAGAGACACATTTTTGGTAAAATGAAAATCTTGGTTTAGATGAGGGGAAGCCAGACAAACTTCTGTCAAAACTGTGGGTTAGTGTGTCAGGCTTTAATCTGGAAAAACTCAAATCCAAAGACAAGTTTCTCTGTCAAATTGCTGTGGCTGTTGTTCAGTTGCTAAAGTCTAACTCTTTGTGACCCCATGGACTGCAGCATGCCAGGCTTCCCCATCCTTCACCATCTCCCCGAGTTTGCTCAAACTCACATCCATTGAGTTGGTGATGCCATCCAACCATCTCATCCTCTGTTGCCCACTTCTCTTCCTGCCCTCTATCTTTCCCAGCATCAGGGTCTTTTCAAATTAGTTGGTTTTTTACATCAGGTGGCCAAAATATTGGAGCTAGACATTTTGCTGAGTAATCAGAGGGTGGGAATGGCTGGAAAGTCAAAAGATCTATCTGGTACAAAGTATCATAATTGGTTGTTGTTGTTGTTACTGTTTCTAATTTTTTAATTGATGGATAATTGCTTTATAGAATTTTGTGGTTTTCTGTCATACATCAACAAGAATCAGCCATAGGTACACCCATGTCCTCTCCCTCCCACACCTCCCTCCTCACCCCACTCTTCAGCCTGTCACAGAGCCCTCATTTGAGTTCCCTGAGTCATAGAGCAAATTCCCATTGGCTATCTATTTTACACATGGTATTGTAAATTTCTATGTTACTCTTTCCATACATCTCCCCTTCTCCCTCCTCTCCTCCCACCTTGACCATAGGTCTGTTCTCTATGTCTGTTTCTCCATTGCTGCCCTGAAAATAAATTTATCAGTGTCATCTCTTCAGATTCCATATATATATGTGTCAGTATATGATATTTATATTTCTCTTTCTGACTTACTTCACTCTGTATAATGGGCTCTAGTTTCATCCACCTCATTAGAACAGATTCAGATGCGTTCCTTTTATGGCTGAGTAGTATTCCATTGTACATATGTACCACAGCTTCTTTATTCATTCATCTGTCAATGGATATCTAGGTTGCTTCCATGTTCTAGCTATTGTAAACAGTGCTGCAGTGAACTTTGGGGTACATGTATCTTTTTCAGCTTTGATTTTCTCAGGGTATATGCATAGGAGTGGGATTTCTGGGTCATATGGTGGTTTTATTCCTAGCTTTTTAAGGAGTCTCCATACCTTCTTCCCTAGTGGCTGTATCAGTTTGCATTCCCACTAGCAATGCAAGAAAATGCATCCCTTTTCTCCACACCCTCTCCAGCATTTATTGTTTGTAGACTTTTTGATGATGGCCATTCTGACTAGTGTGAGATGGAATCTCATTATAGTTTTAATTTGCCATTTCTCTGATAATCAGTGATGTTGAACATCTTTTCATGTGTTTGTTAGCCATCTGCATGTCTTCTTTGGAGAAATGTCTCTTCAGGTCCCTTTCCCACTGTTTGATCGGGTTGTTTACTTTCCTGGTATTGAGTTGTATGAGCTGCTTGTATATTTTGGAAATTATTTACTTGTCAGTTGCTTCCCTTGTTATTATTTTCTCCCATTCTGAGGGTTGTCTTTTCACCTTGTTTGTAGTTTCCCTTGCTGTGCAAAAGCTTTTAAGTTTAATTAGGTCCCACTTGTTTATTTTTGTTTTTATTTCCATTACTGTAGGAGGTGGGTCATAGAAGACCTTGCTTCGATTTATGTCATCGAGTCTTCTGCCTTTGTTCTCCTGTAAGACTTTAATAGTTTCTGGTGTTACACTGAGGTCTCCAATCCATTTTGAGTTTATCTTTGTGTATGGTGTTAGGTAGTGTTCTAATTTCACTCTTTTGCACATAGCTGTCCAGTCTTCCCAGCACCAATTATTGAAGAGGCTGTCTTTGCCTCATTGTATATTCTTGCCTCCTTTGTCAAAAATAAGGTACCCATAGGTGTGTGGGCTTATCTCTGTGTTCTCTATTTCGTTCTATTAATCTTTATGTCTATTTTTGTGCCAGTACCATAGTGTCTTGATGACTGTAGCTTTGTAGTATAGTCTGAAGTCAGGAAGGTTGATTCCTCCAGCTCCATTCTTCTTTCTCAAGACTGCCTTGGCTATTCAGGGTCTTTTCTGTTTCCATATGCGTTGTGAAATTTTTTGTTCAAGTTCTGTGAAAAATACCATTGGTAATTTGATAGGGATCACATTGAATCTGTAGATTGCCTTTGGTAATATAGTCATTTTTATAATATTGATTCTTCCTACCCAGGAACATGGAATATCTCTCCATCTGTTTATATCATCTTTGATTTCTTTCATCAGCATCTTATCGTTTTCTATATACAAGTCTTTTGTTTCCTTGAAAAGTGAAAGTGAAGTTGCTCAGTCGTGTCTGACTCTTTGTGACCCCATGGACTGTAGCCTACCAGGCTCCTCCCTCCATGTGATTCTTCAGGCAAGAATACCAGAGTGGGTTGCCATTTCCTTCTTCAGGGTATCTTCCCGACCCAGGTATCAAACCCAGGTCTCCCACATTGTAGGTAGACGCTTTAACCTCTGAGCCAGGTGGGTTTATTCCTAGATACTTTATTCTTTTTGTTGCAATGGTTAATGGAATTGATTCTTTACTTTCTCTTTCTGATTTTTCATTGTTAGTATATAGGAGTGCAAGTGATTTCTGTGTATTGACCTTGTAGCCTCACTTTGCTGAATTCGCTGATTAGCTCTAGTAATTTTCTGATAGTTTCTTTTGGGTTTTCTATATATAGTATCATGTCATCAGCAAACAGTGAGAATTTTACTTCTTTTCCAATCTGAATTCCTTTTATTTCTTTTTCTTCTCTAATTCCCATAACTAGGACTTCCAAAACTATCTTGAATAGTAATGGTGAGAGTGGACACCTTTATCTTGTTCCTGATCTTAGAGGAAAAGCTTTTAGTTTTTTATCTTTGAGAATAATATTTGCTGTGGGCTTTTCATATGTGACCTTTACTATGTTGAGGTAGATTCCTTCTATGCCCATTTTTTGAAGCATTGTTATCATAAATGGATGCTGAATTTTGTAGAAGGCTTTTTCTGCATCTATTGAGTGATCATATGGTTTTTATCTTTCAATTTGTTGATATGGTGTATCATGTTGATTGATTTGTGTATATTGAAAAATCCTTGTATCCCTGGAATAAACCCAACTTGATGACGGTGTATGAGCTTTTGAATGTGTTGTTGGTTTCTGTTCTCTTGTTGGATTCTGCTAGAATTTTGTTGAGGATTTTTGCATCTATATTCATCAGTAATATCGGCCTGTAATTTTCTTTTTTCGTGTTGTCTTTTTCTGGTTTTGGTATCAGGGTGATTGTGACCTTGTAGAATGAGTTTGGAAGTGTTCCTTCCTCTGCAATTTTTTGGAAGAGTTTCAGAAGAATAGGCATTATCTCTTCCCTAAATGTTTGATAGAATTCCCCTGTGAAGCCATCTGGCCCTGGGCTTTTGTTTTGGAGGAGATTTTTTATCACTGTTTCAATTTCAGTGTTTCTAATTGAGTTGTTCATAATTTTTATTTCTCCCTGGTTCAGACTTGGGAGGCTGACCTTTTTAAGTATCTGTCTATTTCCTCCAGGTTGTCCATTTTATTAGCATATAGTTGCTCACAATATTCTCTTATGATCCTTTGTATTTCTGTGTTGTTCTGTTGTAACCTCTCCTTTTTCATTTATAATTTATTGATTTGATTTTTCTTTTTTTTTTCCTGATGTGTCTAGCTAGCAGTTTGTCAATTTTGTTTGTATTCTCAAAGAATTTAGTTTTATTAATCTTTGCTATTGTTTCCTTCATTTATTTTTCACTTATTTCTGCTTTGATTTTTATGAACTCCTTCTGCTGACTTTGGGGATTTTTTATTCTTCTTTTTACAGCTGCTTTAGATGTAGAGTCAGGCTGTCTATTTGATGCTTTTCTTGCTTCTTGAGGTATGATTGTATAGCTATAAACCTGCCTCTTAGAACTTCTTTTGCTGAGTCCCATAGGTTTTGGGTTGTTGTGTTTTCATTGTAATTTGTTTCTAGGAATCTTTTGATTTCTTTTCATATTTATTCAGTAGCCTTTTTTTTTGTTTAATAATGTATTGTTTAACCTCCATGAGTTTGTATTTTTTGCTGTTTTTTTTTCCCTATATTTGATATCTAGTCTCATAGAGTTTTGGTCAAAGAAGATGCTTGATATAATTTAAATTTTCTTAAATTTACTGAGGTTCATTTGTGGCCCAAGATATGGTCTATCCTGGAGAATGTTCCATGTGCACTTGAGAAGAAAGTGTATTCTTCTGCACTTGGATGAAAAGTCCTGAAGATATCAATTAGGTCCATTTGGTCTAATGTTTCATTTAAAGTTTGTGTTTCCTTATTGATTCTCTGTTTTGATGATCTGTCCATTGGTGAAAGTCGGATGTTAAAGTCCTCTAGTATTATTTTGTTGCTGTCAGTTTTTCCTCTTATGCCTTTTAGTGTTTGAAAATACCTTATGTATTGAGGCGCTCCTATGTTGAGTGCATAGACATTTAAAATTGTTGTGTCTTCTTCATGGATTGACCCCTTGATCATTATGTAGTGTCCTTGTTTGTCTCATGATATTCTTTATTTTAAATCCTACTTTGTCTTAAATAAGGATTGCCACTCTAGCTTTCTTTTGGTTTCCATTTGCATGGAATATCTTTTTCCATTCTTTTACTTTCAGTCTGTTTGTGTCTCTAGGTCTGAAGTGGGTCTCCTGTAAGCAACATATATATGGGTCTTATTTTTGTTTCCATTCAGTCAGTCTGTATCTTTTGGTTGGTGCATTTAATCCATTTATATTTAAGGTAATTATTGATACATATGTTCCTATTGGCATTTTCTTGATTGTTTGGGGTTTGTTTTTGTAGGTCTTCCCTTTCTCTTGTGTTTACTGGACATGTAAGTCCCAAAGGTCTCTGAGGCCTTACTCAATTCTTTTCATTCCTTTCCTTTTATTCTGCTTTTCAGCAGTTATTTCCAACATTCTGTCCTCCAGCTCATTCCTCTGCCTCAGTTATTCTGCTATTGGTTCGTTCTAGAGTATTTTTAATTTCAGTAATTGTGTTATTCATCTCTGCTTGTTTATTCTTTATTTCTTCTATGTCCTTGGTGATTGTATTAACTGTGTTAAATACTTCTTGCATTTTCTCCATTCTATTTTCAAGTCTTTGGAGCATCTTTACTATCATTATTCTGAATTTTCTTTCAAGGAGATTACTTACTTCCTCTTCATTTCTTTGGTTTTGTGAGTTTCTACCTTGCTCTTTCATTTCTGCTATATTTCTGTCTTTTTATCTTTTTCTTTTTTCCAACATGCTCCACTTGAGGTCTTCCAGGCTTTAGGGTTGTATTACTTCTTCCTCTTGATTTTTGCCCTTGGAGGGAAATGCTGGTTGGGTGGTTTGTGTTGATTTCTTGTTGGGGATGACTTGTGCCTGTGTTCACTCACAGAAGCTCTGGCCTTTCCACCAACTTTCACCTCTCTCCTGCAGGGCAGAGCTGGAAGAAGGGGGAAACAGTTTCCTGCAAGCAGCAGGCTCTCAGGAGAAGACTGGAGCCCAGCTAAGTTGTAGAATTTTCATTTCTTCTCAGAAATCAGCAGAGGACTTCAGTGAATCCCCAGCCGCCAAGCCTGTTCACATCCGGTCTAGATTTCCATCAAATTGTTTTTGATTATTTAATCATGGCATGATGGATAACAAACAACTAAATTATTTTTTTTAGTGTGATTTTTTTCTTGCATATTTTGAAAATCCATAATTAGTGTTAGAGCCAACTAAAATACCAAAACCAAAGAAAAAAATTAAATTTTAGGGAAGTTATGATATCTACTATGGAAAGTATCCTATAAATGTCCTTTTTCATTTAAAAGAAAACAATTTTGAAAAGTAAACATTTGAGAAAGTAAGTAAACTATGGCATAGTTGTGTATTTATCTTAATGATAAAACATACTGTAAATGCAAATAATGTCAGTTTTAATTTAGGTAACTGTCTGCTTAATGTCATACACAAGATGAAAATTAAATGGCATCTAGAATTGTATTGTCTTTCTTTGGCATTGATATAGGGAATTTAATTTTTCCAATATAATTTGAACACTCACAGTAACTAAAATTAGTCTCCTGAAAACGGTGAAGGTCAATTGAAAAGGATAATATTTTCTCAGAATTTCAGGGAAATTCTGTCTTAATTTAGAAATTCATTTAACAACACAGTGACAAAATGAGCTTGAATATATCACATTGAAGTAAAGATGAAATTAAAATTATTGTTTAAATAAAAGTACTCTGAAGTACATTATCAATAATTTTAGGATGTTTATTGATTCTTAAATATTGAGCAGATAGCAAAACTAAGGATTTCTAAAACTAAATTTTAGAACATTTCATTGCTTATTAGTTTATATTTAATAACTTGTTTAATTCTGTAATTGAGAGTTTTTAAATGCATAACAATTGGTATATTATCATTTCTCTTCCCCTTTTAGCATAAGTATTTTAATATATTAAGATGATTTAAATTTTCAGACAGATGTTAAATTATAAATACAATTAAATTTTCCAAATATTTTTCTTATATCGTAAGAGTCACAGTTTGTATATATGTACTTTTTCTGACAAATTGTATCCAAACTTATTATACATATATATGAGAGGCATTTATTTGTACATAGCCAATCATATATAAATAAATATATATGTATAAATACATCTAGAATATACACACATGTAAATACTCACATATATTTTATGTACTGTGAAACTATAAATATGACTAAAATTACCCAATATTCGTGATCATAAAATTATTAATTTTACTCAGTGCTAAATATTATTAAAGTGCAATAAAATGTTAAATATTCAAGTACATCTTCTCTCCATATATGACTTAATTATCAGTCTAGAATTATGTAATATTCACTTATAACTCAACTTTAAAAATGTTAATTCTCATATATTTTACTTTAATGCATTTGCTGTCTCAAACTGAATGACCTCTCAACATAGCTCCTTGCATTGATAATATAAACTAATCAGTGCCATTAGCTTCAATTTAGCAATCATTAATGCTTCTTCAGCAGGCAGAAAACTTTTAATGGTCAAAGCAACAGGGCCATCCTTCTAATTTATTCAAACAAAAGGCTCCAAAAAGGCATTAAATAAGGATGTTCCCTCTGGTGTGTATTCAACATTTTGTGGAGTCTTATAAACTATACATAAGATAGTCAATGATTTTTACTTTGGAATCTCTCATTTTTGTACGACTGCTAATCACTGAAAGTATTTACTACTGCATCACCACGTAGCTGGTACTCACATGTCCATATGACGTGAAAAGCTCCAAACATGACAAATGTTTCTGTAAATTTGACTTATCTCAATTTCACTTTCTTTTGTGTTCAGTTTTTGGTGCCTGGTTTCTGTGTGAAATGATTTCCAAGTTTTCAAATGAAAGCAGTTAAGAAACAAAATATTTACCCCCTTCTAACTTGTGCTTCCTGTATAGCTAGATACAATACAGATGCTAAGTCACTGGTCTGAAAGAGCTTCCACAAATCTATAATAAAATAATTAAATTAGTGAGCTGTGCTTAGATCAGAGACCCTTGGTTGCCAATTCCTAAGAACTCGGGGAATTCAGAACCACAGAAGGATCATTTGGACTCCATTTGGCAGAGACGTCAGAAACTCACTGCTCTTGGGAACATCCTTTTCCAATAACATTTATAGCTCTAGATGGAAGCGAAAAGCACCATATGTTAAGAGTTTCCTGCAAAGCTTCCTGGTAAGAGAGGAAATAAATTCAACTTGTCACATCTGCTCGTGGGCCAGTCAAGTAGGATTTTATCACAGCCTTAAGTGGTTTACAAAACTGTCCTGTTATCGACTGAAGGGGCTTTACATTTCAGGTTTTTCCATACTGATGTTCATAATCTAAATCATTAAATTATTTTTCTTCTTTGGACTTGAGCAGCATGCATCATCATTTGCTTCTAAGCAAGGAGAATTATTCAAAGCAATTCAACTAAGAATCACATTCCCATAGCACTGTCTCCACAGCCCTCCATGGCTTAACTGCTAGAATGCCTAAGGGTCTCAGTTCTACCTCAGTTTCAACCCATGGGTCCTTACATTTTGCATAATTTAAGATGGGAACTGCATTTAATCAGGCTAAATTGATTATCTACCATTCTGAAAAGTCCCAGCTGGCTTAAACCATGGCAAAGACCCATTGGGTCAGAAAGGATTTTTCTGCCAGAGGTGTAGGTAATCACAGAAAAGGTGTTAAAACTTGCATTGTTAGCCACAAGTTTTTCTCCCAAAGTGATCCATTTTTTTACCCTCACACACACACACACAAAAGTTAGAGTCTCTGTGGGCATTTTAGTTTTCTATCATAAGCAAAAATCCTTTTTAGTTTGCAAATCTACTGAAAGATATAGCACCATATGTAAGCAATATCTTTTTCTAATTAAGCTCAATTAAATTGATAGCACTTATTCCAAACTAAAAGTAAATTCTCAATTTACCAACTCAGTTTTATAGTCATGTTTCCTTATGAGTAACCAAACTTATTAATGAATTTCCTACTATTTCATAGTTGAAAATGCTTTAAGTTAAAGTAAAAATTGCTATCTTTAGACATATCTAATTATATAAGAAATCATATAGTAAAAAAATAGAATTCCAGAATGCTATTGAATGATGGGATTTCCAGTTTTTTCTTATTTGTATACATACATCATTCCTACAGGTGAATTATGAAAGCATATAAAAAACTAAAAAAAAAATTTACACACCAGCCCTACAAATTTATGAAAGGAGACTGTGGATTACACTGTTTCCTAGTAAACAAAACAATAATTAAATGACACATTTTTTTCTCTATAGAGGAAAAAATTATGAACAAAGCAACACCAATGAGGCCTAGGAGAAATTTCTCCTGTGGCTCTTCATAGAATGCTGAATAATTGAGTCAATTACATCTCAATAAACTCCAGTATTTTGGCCACCTCATGCGAAGAGTTGACTCATTGGAAAAGACTCTGATGCTGGGAGGGATTGGGGACAGGAGGAAAAGGGGACGACAGAGGATGAGATGGCTGGATGGCACCACCAACTCAATGGACGTGAGTTTGAGTGAACTCCAGGAGTTGGTGATGGACAGGGAGGCCTGGCGTGCTGTGATTCATGGGGTTGCAAAGAGTCGGACACGACTGAGACTGAACTGACTGAACTGAAACTTCCCTTGCAAAAACAAAGATATTGACATTTTCATAAAGCTATTTCTTGTAAAACACCTTCAGTGTGCTTGTGAGCACTAAAGTGCAATTTAATCCAAGCAACTCTACCAGTGTCACTGCACTGCATGGTTCTGAGGGCACTGTTCACATAGGTAGTACTGAAGTATACAGCAAAAGCATCAGTCGCTACAAGAGAAGAAGTGCTGGTTTCATCAATATGGCACTGAGTGATAGCAAAATCTGTGATGGATTCTTTCCTCAATGATTATCAAACTTTCTACTATCAGTCATTAGATTCAAATATACTTTGTAAAAGAAATTCTGAGACATCAATAATTGTGTAGTTTTGCTCACTCCTGCGAGTGAGCCAGAAACTTCCCCCTCTACATCAGTGCCCCCCTTCATTATTTAGCAACAGAACCTAAAGACGGCATTTAACATTCTTTCTTACACCGAGGTTTGCCTTTCTCATCAAGGTTTTGGCCTTTCTGTGTGCAGAAGTAATATGTACAACTTCTTATTATCTCTTTAAATATATTTTCCATGAGATTTCCTTTTCTTCCCCTCCACTTGCTGCAAAATCATGATGCCAGGATCAACTTTGGAAGCTGCCTATCAAAGATGGTAGCAATGCCCAGCAACCTTGTATGGCTTACCTCAGGCATGCCATGTCTATTATGTGAAAGAGAAATAGAATTTTTTCTCACCTAGCACTGTCTTTGGGGGATTAAAAAAAAAATTAGAGAAGGAAATGGCAACCCACTCCAGTATTCCTGCCTGGAAAATCTCATGGATGGAGGAACCTGGTAGGCTACAGTCCATGGGGTCGCAAAGAGTTGGACACAACTGAGTGACTTCATTTTCACTTTCTCTCACTTTTTAAAAAAATCAACAGTTTAATCTGATACAATATCAATGTTATTATCATCTGTGTTTATAGTTCCATCAGTCTGAAATAGAGAATTGGAAAGGGAAAAAAAAAAAATAACTACAGAGAAAGGAAGGAAGGGGGAAAGGATTTTGACTCTATTTAGATAAGTTAAAAAGATGGCCCAAAAATCACTCACTCAATCATGCCACGAGTCTTTGAGTATTTCACCAATAACAGTAATAAAACATTAGGCAGAACTCTGAATTTAGTGCCAGTTGTATCTGTATTCAAATTTCAATTCCAAGATTTTCTTGCCTTTCTGACTTTAGATAGGTGACTAAAACTTCTCTACCTTGTTATCCTCCTCAGGATGATTGTGACAATTAAAAAAAAAAAAAAAACTAGCTAACCTTTATTGTATGCTTAATCCTTGTCTAAGTGCTTCACATATTTTATTCCATTTAATTCATTTTTTAATCTGTACTTGAGAAACTAATATTGTCCCCGTTTTATAGCTAAAGAGAAGAAAGCAAGAAGAGCTTGTAACCAAGTCAAAAGCTTCTAAGTAGTAGAGCAAGTTTGGGCACTAATGTTTTTGGTCACTAAGAGATGGCATATGCTTTCTAAAAGAGATAATTTTTAATGTATTAGTGCCTTACTTGACCATCCATGATTATATATCTTTTTTTTTTTTTTTTTTTGGATGTGGACCATTTTTAAAGTCTTTGTTGAATTTGTTACAATGTTGCTTCTGTTTTATATTTTCATCTTTTGGCTGAGAGTTATGTGGGATCTTAGCTTCCCAAGTGGGGATCAAACCTACATCATCCTGCCCGCCAACCCTGCACTGGAAGGCAAAGTCTTAACCACTGGACATCCAGGGAAGTCCTTTTTAGTAACAGCTTTCTGATATAAAAATTTAATATTTAAACCATAATGATATTATAAAATGTACAATATTATAAAAAACAATTAAAAGCCCCTCATAGTTTCTTTACCCATAATCATTGCTAACATATGCACATAGACTTACCTTTTAGTATTAAACTATTCTAATTGCTTTTATCACTTGACAACATGTAACCCTAGTGCCAGCCCATATACCCACCCTCTGACAAAAATCACCACCTCAGATTTATAATATGTACCTGTGAGGAAGGAGATTTCTTTTTGCTGAGTCAGTACAAGTAGTTCTTCAGAGCCATATTCTAGCCCCTGCTACTCTCAACTTAGCTGTAGATTTGTCTCTTGGTTTTCTGCTCTTCTCCATTAGCAATCTGGGACACAGTCTTCCTGTAGAATATTGCTTCTACCCTGAAAATGTGGGGGTTAGAGATATGTAAAGCAAGGTACATCTTCGTTTAATTTTGTAATATTTCAGCTTAAGTCTGTGCCTGTGTATCTGGCTATCTAATGTCTTAGGGTAACTAAAGGTATTAATAGTGAAAGGAAGAAATTGTAAAGAGTGTTTACTTTCTCATAATTTAAGGAGAAGACCCTCAAGAAGTTAACCCCATTTTTTGATTCCTAGCCACGTTCTAGCTTCTGATTTTGTTTTCCTACACTGCAGACAGTACTTCTCTGTGAAAACGCAAGAAGCAGAATGAGAATAATGTCAATACTGTACTTTCCTCACAGGCCATTTTGAGAATTAAGTGAATTAATATGTGTAATACACTTGGTGTCTCACATACATGGAGTGCCATGTAGATGGTATTCGCACTGTTGCTTTAAGGAGGAAGATAACAAGTTATCCTGTTATACTGTGCAAAGTCACCTCTCTAATACTAGAGAGACCATTTCACATTGTTAGGCAGAGCAGTATCAGACACTTTTGTTTATATATACCTCGCCTTTCAAAGTGTGACCAGGCAGCCTTCTGGGGATAAGAAACATGACAATGTTAAGCTATGTACCTGTTAAGAATACTTAAACTACAGAAGATTCAGCTAAAGCTTTTAGGTTTGGACTAACAGAGATAACTCCGAAAATGTGCAGGTTGTGTCTCTGTCTTGGAAGAGGGCAGGGTACCAGGCTAATGTTACTCTTTCACATATAGCATGAACATTTCACACTAAATCTTCTCATTAAATTTTATTTTGTTTATGAATATAATCAAGGAAATAAAACCTTCTTACTTTCATAAGGAAATTTGATTTTCAAAATCTTTAGAAGGAATCATTGTCTTTCTATATCTTTTCACGAAAATTTTCAAAATAATTCTCTGCTTTTCCCTAACACACTTCATGCAAGATTAAAAGTAGATAAATGCTATTGAAGTAAACTGGCTACTTAGCTCAGAATGCAAGTATATCTGAGGTAGAATAGATGCATGTGTGAAAACTAAGGGAATGGTTCATTTCAATTCGGTAATCTAGCAAAAATATCTCCAGGACCTGCTATCTACAAGGCCTCTTGTCACCAAACATAAATATGAATAAGACTCCATCCCTGACCTTAGGATGTACCTGGCAGAGTGCAAGGAAAAGAAGACAATGAGAATGATGAGTTTTACACGAATATTGACCAAGTCATCCTGGTTAAGCTTTATCATCATTTTAGATGTTACCAAACACAGGGAAAACAAAAGGAAGCATTCGGATTATCATGAGACAATCTGGTCCATTATCAAGTACTGGAAAATAAGAGCAGAAGACAGACTGGTTAATGTGGAGTAACCAGGAATTAAGTGATGGATCATTTCAGGGGAACAGTAAATTCATACAACTTATAAAGTAAAGTAGGTGAAGAAAAGGCAAATTCTTTAAGTTTGGTTATATGTCTTTTCTTGAAGTAAGAAAGCTTGATCTACTTTTAGTGAAAAACATTCTATGACTAATTCATCAATCAGACATGTCAGTAACACAATGAATATAGCAGCACTCACTACTGTATCATTTTCAGATGTGTGTGTGTGTGTGCGTGCATGTATTTGGTATATGAATAAACATGTTTGTATTTCTATGCTCCAAAGTTACATATGCTTTCTATAAGGAAATTCTACCTTATTTAAATTCTTCCACAAAACACCTATAAATATAGGAGAAGTAAAAACTGCATTATAAATCAAAACTCATAGAGATCCAGTGCTTAGCTCTAATTAAAAGAAGTAGTGGTTAGCTTTAATTTCGTGCTATTTCAATATTTGTATGTGAATTACTTTCTGCTCTTTCCATTCTTGTATTTCATTTTTTTTATCCCAATATCATTTCTAGAAAAAAGCAGTTTAAGCAAAGCCCAGATGTCTTAGAAGGCACAGAGAACAGCCATCAAATGCGGAGTTTGTTGATAGGCATGAATGAGTCACTAGATTTGTTTGCCAATTGTGAGACTGTTAGAGCTGATACAAAAGAGGCAGACATGTATTACTAATTATTGTATTTTTCGAAAAAGAAACTGGGCCATCATCCTTGATGATCCTGGATATAAACAGAGTACTTAGCTGCCTCGTTTATATATTTATCTGTAGGTATATTTGCACCCCTTTCTACTCCTGTATCCTATCATTCTCAAAATTGGCAATTACACATCTTCCTTTTGATGCCTCAAAGAATCAACAGTGAATTGTAAAAGCAGTGGGCATTCCAAGCTAGCAAATAATGTCAGAATGCTTGCATAATGTCATCAAATTCAGAGTGAAAACAGCTAATCTTTATTAGCTTACATATGTGTGCTAAAATGCTTATAACATACTAGGTAATGTTCTAACAATTATTCTATCCTCCTATGAACTCTACAAGTGGGTCATATTAGTGTCACTGTTTCACAAGTGAGAAAAGTCAGGCATAAGGAATACAAATAACTCTCCAAAGGCCGAATAACAATTAAGTGGGAGTCTGGTATCCAAATTCACAGATTCTGTCCCAGAGCATCCACTCTTAAACCTTGTGTTAATGTAGGTGCTTACATCTAATCAGTATAAGGTTGATATGATGCCGATCTGCAGAAGACAGAGGGTGTTTGGAAAGGAAATAGCTTTAAATTGGCGCAGTGTCTATTGCAGTACTTCTTCTTTGCCTTTCTTCCTTAGATATTAGGTTTATATTATAGTCTTTGTATAGGAGACCTAACAACCTTGACATGGAGGCCTGGCATGCTTCAATTCATGGGGTCGCAAAGAGTCGGACATGACTGAGCAACTGAACTGAACTGAACTGAACAACCTCCAAATCAGAAAAGGAGTACAATAAGGCTGTATATTGTCACCCTGCTTATTTAACTTATATGCAGAGTACATCATGAGAAATGCTGGACTGGATGAAGCACAAGGTGCAATCAAGATTGCTGGGAGAAATATCAGTAACCTCAGATATGCGGATGACACCACCCTTGTGGCAGAAAGTGAAGAACTAAACAGCCTCTTGATGAAAGTGAAAGAGGAGAGTGAAAAAGTTGGCTTAAAGCTCAACATTCAGAAAACTAAGATCATGGCATCTGGTCCCATCACTTTATGGCAAATAGATGGAGAAACAATGGAAATAGCGGCAGACTTTATTTTGGGGGGGCTCCAAAATCACTGCAGATGGTGACTGCAGCCATGAAATTAAAAGACCCTTGCTCCTTGCAAGAAAAGTTATGACCAACCTAGACAGCATATTAAAAAGCGGAGATATTACTTTTCCAACAAAGGTCCATCTAGCCAAAGCTATGGTTTTCCCAGTAGTCATGTATGGATGTGAGGGTTGGACTATAAAGAAAGCTGAGTGTGGAAGAATTGATGCTTTTGAACTGCGGTGTTGGAGAAGACTCTTGAGAGTCCCTTGGACTGCAAGGAGATCCAACCATCCATCCTAAAGGAAATCAGTCCTGAATATTCATCAGAAGGACTGATGCTGAAGCTGAAACTCCAATAGTTTGGCCACCTGATGTGAAGAACTAACTCATTTGAAAAGACCCTGATGCTAGGAAAGATTGAATGCAGGAGGAGAAGGGGATGACAGAAGATGAGATGGTTGATGGCATCACCGACTCAATGGACATGAGTTTGTATAAGCTCCAGGAATTGGTGATGGACAGGGAAGCCTGTCATGCTGCAGTCCGTGGGTTCGAAAGAGTCCAACATGACTGAGTGACTGAACTGAACTGAACGACCTCAGCTGTGTCCTGCCACAAATCCCCTGTCAGTATGAAAGACTCCATCAGTGATTGCCTGAGTGACTTTCAGAACAGAAAGCTTTCTTATTTCTAGATTTTTAAAGCTGAGCTAAACAGTCATAGTACTTTAAACTATATCACCTTTCACTCAGTGCTGCCAGAGTAGAATTACCTGTTTGTTGGCTGTCTGCATTTTCATTTCTTCTTTGATCTGTTTGAAATATCAGCCCAATTAAGAAATAATGTGCTCATTCAGGAAACACAATCAACATAATTGAACATCTTCCCTAGGTATGAGTGTATTAATTTTTTCTTCTTTGTGGAAATGTGGATGGAAATCACACCCATTTTTCCAAAGAATAAAAAGAAACCAGTTCGAACCTATCACAAAATAACCATTTCAGAAATTTAAAGTTGGGAATCATAGCATGAGAGCAACCAAGGAATTCAAATCACATTGCTTATCAGCCATCATTTTTTTTCTAATTATTTTTCCTCCTGCATTTTATTAAGACAAAGGAAGAAACATGCAGTTCAAACCCTGCTAGAATGGATATCATTACCACAGAACTTCTACCTAAGCAGAAGATAGAAAAAATTCATAAATAGCATAGCATTTCAGAACTTCAGATTCAATGACAGAAAATAAGGATAATGGAGAATTTCTTAAATTCTGTGATAAACTGCTTTTAAATGTTAGCCAAGTGCTCCCTGGGCTACAAGAGTTAAATGGTGGTACAAATGCAAAAATGACTTGACTGAATCCTTGAGCACTGGGCACACAGATAACCACTATGAACTCCATCATGTGACCAATGCCTTAAATATTTGTTTTATTCAGTTAAACAATAGCATGTTGCCTAGACTAAGGTGCATGAAGTTTAAAAACTTTGACCTTGTCTCTACAGCTAAGAAGTTACAGAACCAAGGTCCAAGTCCAGAAATACGTATGCCTGTTGATAAATGCCATGCAGGCTAATGGACCTCCCTGAGATGGGAGTAAGTTACCTGAGTATGTGAGCTCCAATCTGACTGCATGAGCCAGCAAGAGCAGAGGTCTGTGATATATGAGCCCATACAATGCTGGTCATGCTGGCTTTGTACAGTGCAGAGACTCTGCCTAAAAATGTTGAACTCATCAAAAACTGAGACCATGTTCATCCTTCATGCTTGACCTTTGAGGTTCTCCAGTAAACAAGTCAAAGCCAAGGTCCCAGAAGCCATTATATCAAGAAGACTATGTCTACAGCTCACTTGTTTACTTGCTTTCATGGTTTCCCTTTATATCCACTGGATTTCATAAATCTTGTATTCTTTTTAGCATTATTTTATTACATGTGTGCCAAGACACTTCAGTCATGTCTGACTCTTTGTGAGCCCATGGACTATAGCCCACCAGGTACCTCTGTCCATAGGGATTCTCCAGGCAAGTATATTGGAGTGGATCACCATGCCCTCCTCCAGGGGATCTTCCTGACCCAGGGATCGAACCTGTGTCTCTTACATCTCTTGCGTTGGCAGGCAAGTTCTTTACTACTAATGCCATCCAAGAAACCCTATTTTATTACATAGTACATTTTAAATTTTGTTGATCTATTTGTTTGTCTAAGACAGCCTGGGTTTGAAATTTCACTCTGCCATTTACTAGTCAAGT
The DNA here is from genome assembly GCF_029378745.1 of Bos indicus. Taxonomy (NCBI): domain Eukaryota; kingdom Metazoa; phylum Chordata; class Mammalia; order Artiodactyla; family Bovidae; genus Bos; species Bos indicus. The sequence goes on along the minus strand of NC_091762.1, from coordinate 61,645,046 downwards.
GATCTTTGGAAAATGACACATGTCACATGCAGGAACACAGATGTACCCTTTGCACTTCTAAGTTTCAGCAACTAAATGAGTATAATAATTCTTTCATTGATCTGTGAGGATTAAATGATAAAATTAAGGTAAGACCTGTTATATAGTCAGATCAGATCAGATCAGTCGCTCAATCCTGTCCGACTCTTTGCGACCCCATGAATCGCAGCACACCAGGCCTCCCTGTCCATCACCAACTCCCGGAGTTCACTCAGACTCACGTCCGTTGAGTCAGTGATGCCATCCAGCCATCTCATCCTCTGTTGTCCCCTTCTCCTCCTGCCCCCAATCCCTCCCAGCATCAGAGTCTTTTCCAATGAGTCAACTCTTCACATGAGGTGGCCAAAGTACTGGGGTTTCAGCTTTAGCATCATTCCTTCCAAAGAAATCCCAGGGCTGATCTTCTTCATAATGGACTGGTTGGATCTCCTTGCAGTCCAAGGGACTCTCAAGAGTCTTCTCCAAATCCTAACAAATCTTAGCTGTTATTTCTGAATTTTCTAAATTTTTAATTTTATCTAAATTTGCTTGAAGACAGATTATGATAAAAGCAATAATGCATATCAAAATATTAATCCACAAACATTTTCAAAAAAGAAAAATGTTCCCTTGATAACTGGAGGTTTAGGGCAATGTATTTAAAGATAGCATTGTGACATTGGATAACAGGGGATGTGTTCCCTCAGTTATGTCTTCACTTGGAGGGGCCTCGATACCATCAGGAAGGGGCTGCTCCCCGGTTTAACAGAGTATGATAATCTGAGCTTGAAAGGTTTGCCTTATTGCATTTATTCTTTGCAAAAAGTGTTGCTCTTTGGCTAGTTTTCCACCATCTGCTAGTGAGCAGAGGATTCAGTTCTGCTGAATATATATATATGAAACGTACACATGAGCTCATACACACATGGGCCACTTTCTTTGTTAGGGAGCTGTTCAACTGGCAGGAGCTTTGAGGCTTGTAGCTGTTAGAGGAGGACGTGAAATGAAATCTTGAAGCACAGGTAGCATTTGATTATACGGATGTGGATGGAGAAGGTATTCAGGTAAGTTCTGGGGACACATTCCCTGGCAACATGTAGTGTCAGCAGATTTAAATATATCCAAAATCATTTTGTCACTTATGTTTTATCTTTACTTTAAACACATTTAAAAACTTCGATTGTTTTAGCAGAAAAACTATCCCCAACATGTAATATAAAGATAATTTCTTAGGGTCACACACACACACACACACACACAAAATACACAGTAAGGCTTGACAGGCGGCTCAGTGGTAAAGAATCCACCTGCAAACGCAGGAGATATGGGTTCAGTCCCCGGGTCAGGAAGATACCCTGCAGAAAGAAATGGCTACCCACTTCAGTATTCTTGCCTGGGAAATCCCATGGACAGAGGAGGCTGGCAGGCTACAGTTCATGAGGTTGCAAAGAGTCGATCATGAATGAGCACACACACACACAAATGATGAATGGCTTAAACGCATTAATACAGTTTCTTACATACGCTTAATATACCCAAAGAGAATAAGGTATTCATTGGGACAACAAGTTATCCTTATAAAGAAAAAATCCATTCTTCACTTTCTCAAAGGCAAAATCATATTGGTCATCTTTTCCATCAGGCAGTGACTAAACTCCTGGGTGAGTCTCTTAGGAGTTCCTGACCATTAGGAAATTCTTGAACAGTGGGAGAGAGATGGGCCTGGAGTGGCCAGCCGCCTGTGGAAACATTTACAAAAGCACTCAGCAGTCCCTAATGGCCTGAAAGCAAATGGATATTCCACTGCAACAATGAAAAGAAGCATTTCAATTTGGATGTGTTTGCTTGTGAAACAAATGTTTACAATGGAAACCTCCGTTCAGATTGCTAGAATGCTGTCAAACAAAGTATGTATTTACTGAAGAATCAAGTACAGCCTCTTAAGTATTGCCTCTTTGGGGACAGGCTATATCATAAGGATAATGTGCTGGATAACAAAAAGGAAACAGAGCTACAAGATTTTTAAGGTAACAAGCAATATGTGAAACACTTACTGACTCTGCAAAAGTGACTTTCCCAGGAAGTGTTTGTGTTAGGATAAAAAATATAGCTGCAGTGACAGAGAAACCTGGAATATGGTGGCTTAAACAAGATAGACATTTATCTCCATCTTTTTCAAAAATTTAAATGTAGGCAGTCCAGGCTATTGTATCAGGGACTAGGCTCCCTCAGCCTTGGCTGCAGGATCCATAGCGCTTGACTTCTAGAGTGTGGTCCACGATGCTGCTCTGGCTATAGCCTCCATGTCTGCTTTCAAGTCAAAGGAAGAGAAGAAGGGTTGAAGGGGGACTTGCTTCTTCCCACTAGAGCAGTGGTTCTCAACTGAAGGTGATTTCTGTTTGTCATGATTTGACAGTGGACAGGGGGGAGGTCCTGGAGGCAGGATTGATATCTAGTGGATAGATGCCCGGGCTGATGCTAAACATCCTAACATGCACAGGACAGCCTCGTAATGATAAATTATCTGGCCTAACATGTCAGTATTGCTTAACTTGATAAATCTAACATCAAACCAAAAGCTTCTTATTGACATATATTTGTAAAATGTAGAAGCTGGCTGAGGGCTGTTTCCATTACACTCCAGCTGCATTTCAATAAATTGCCTGCCATAAATGATCATAATTTTGGCAGAGACTGCCACAGGTCCCCAGCGTCTGTTCTCTTTTTTTGTGTGTTTTAATAGAATTTTAACCTAGGCCATCTAAAAGTTTTCCAGATTCTTCCCAATTGTGACAATCAAAAATGTCTCCAAACATTGCTAAATATCTCCTAGAGACATTCTACTAAGAAATACTTCTCAGCTGGATATCCTTAGGCAAGTCATCTAAACCTTTAGAATCTGAGTTTCCTTGAAAGCAATAACATGGATAATATTTGTCTCTCTAAATTACTTGATAGGTAGAATTTTAAGTTAGCCTTCAAGATCTTTAGTTGTTGTTTAGTTGCTAAGCTGTACCTGGCACTTTTGCACCCTCATGGATTCTAGCCCACCAATCTCCTCTGTCCGTGGGATTTCCCACGCAAGAATACTCGAGTGGGTTGCCATTTCCTTCTCCAGGGGATCTTCCCGACCCAGGGATCAAACCCAAGCCTCCTGCATTGGCAGGCAGATTGTTTACCATAGAGCTACCTGGGAAACCCTCAAGATTCGTGCTGCCTATTATATACACACCTTCTCCTAGACAGCCAATCAAAAGCTAATCTAGGTGCTGATGTTAAAGGATTTTTCAGATGTAATTAAAGTCCCAAATCAATTGACCAATAAAAGGAAATTGTGTTCCCCAGTCCTGATCTAATGAGGTGAGCATTTAAATGGAGTGGGGCTCTTCTTGGGGCTTTTCTTCTTGGCAAATGAGATTCCAGTGTGAGAGGGAGTCAATGTACAGGAGACTTCCCATTGCTGGCTTTGAAGATGGAGGGGAGCAGGTGTCAAGGAAAACTAGGAATGAGTTAAGAGTGGCTGCAGCCTGATGGTCAATAAGATAATCGAGAGCTTAGTCATGTAGCGAGGAATTCTGCTACAGTCACATGAGCTGGAACAAGACCTTTCAACTCTGAATGAGAGTACAGTCCTTCTAACACCATTATTTTATTTTTGTAAGCCTCTGAACAGAGAACCCAGCTACTCCATGCCTGGACTTCTCAACTACAGAATTGTGAGCTAATAAATGGCTGTTATTTTAAGCTCCTAAGTTTGTGGTAATTTGTTACGCAGCAATAGAAATCTAATAGAGTTATTACGAAGATTGATTGTGGTAATATAGTTATCCTTTAGTCAGTGCTATTATGTGCCAGAAAACTAGCTAGGCATTTTAAAAGAATTATTTATCTTTTCAATAGTTATTGCAAAATAAGCATTGTTTTCCCCATTTTACGGATGCAGAAACTAAGGCCTAAAGAAGTTCTATAATTTGCTTCATATCCCACAACAAATAACAAACTGGAATTCAAGCCCCAGCATCTATGGCCTTTTCTTACTGCTTAACTTTGTTAAGTATAAAGCATTAGAGACAAAAAAGGGCATCCTAATTGTATTCATTTTACTACCTATACCCCTTGACTCAATAATGGACTAGTGAAATTTCTGAGACAGATATAAACATCAAAACCTATACAATTATACACATGCTGAAGTTTCATCCTGGAGCTCACAATACTGGCTAATTCAAGACAAGTCTTACTTTCCAAATTAACGGCCTCTTTCCTTCCTTCCTTCCTTGGTTGACATCATTTTTCCTTTTATTTTGCATGCACCAACAATAGAACCTTTTGAAATACAAATATTCCTTGTCTCTGTTTTCCAAAAGATATTGGAGAGAAGATATCTGGACTTGCTATAAGTCAAGGGAAGAAATACCAGAAGCCACTTATCTAAATGTTTGCCCAAAATAATAGTAATTTTGATAATTGTCACTTGTGAACATTTGTCATATTCCAGGCACAGTACTAAGTGCAGGGCATTAGATAATCCTCATAGAACCTTGTGATGTAAACATTATTATTATCCTCCTCTTACTGATGAGGAAACAGCTTCAAATAGATTTAGCCTCTTGCACAAGGAAACTTGCAAGTAAGTAAGAGAGACAAAATCAAATTCCTGATCTGTTAGACTGTGCTTCAAACCTCCCAGCGTATATTGTTTTTAATCATGAAATCTCACAAGGATTCTCCAAGTATGCCCTTGGAATAAATGGACTTTCTCAAGGCATCTACAGATAAGCCTGGGGCCTCAACAACTGATTCCATCATTTTCTGTATATGGAATCTGTGTTTCATTACCATGTACACACTACTCTTCTGCGTCTGCACTTAATTCTCAACAGGACTCATTTGGAGTGCTGCTTCTAGATTATCCTGTGCCATGAGGGAGCCTTATGGCAGGTATGGATCTGATGGTGACGAGTTTTGTTGCTTTACCCATGTTCTTTCATCCGAATCCTTAAAGGCTAAGACACTTTGATACAGCTGGTGAAGATTAGAGTATATCGTAAGGCAGAAGGCTGAAGACAGATTTCTCCATGCCATCTGTAGCGGCTATGCAGCTGTAGTGCCCACACACATCTGGAGAGATGCTGTAAAATAAGAGCCTAACATTTGGCAAAGGTAACAGATGGCCTTGGAGAAGACAATGGCACCCCACTCCAGTACTCTTGCTTGGAAAACCCCATGGATGGAGGAGACTGGTGGGCTGCAGTCCATGGGGTCGCGAAGAGTTGGACACAACTGAGCGACTTCACTTTTACTTTTCACTTTCATGCATTGGAGAAGGAAATGGCAACCCACTCCAGTGTTCTTGCCTGGAGAATCCCAGGGACGGGGGAGCCTGGTGGGCTGCCATCTATGGGGTCGCACAGAGTCAGACATGACTGAAGCGACTTAGCAGCAGCAGCAGCAGCAGATGGCCTTGTTATCAAACTGAATAGAGGCAGAGTCAAGTTTAAGACTAGGAAGAGGACAGCCATAATGGTAACAAAAATGCATAGAAAGGAAGAATAGCAACTGACAGACAACAATACATTACAAAGTGAGAAAGGTGTATAGGGAAGATGTAAAATAGCAGGGTAAGAATTTTGGAAAATGTTACATAAAAAGATAGATTAAAAATGTCTCGATTGTCACAGTACTTACAAACTGCTGGGGTTGTGCTTAGTTAAATATGGTTAGTTTGCTAGACTTGGTGGTGTAACTCGTGCTAAAGGTTGCCACTTTGTGTGGTATGCCCTGGGGGTCAGTCCATCATCACTGATTGAGTAAATGACACTAACAAAAGAGATGGGCAAGGCTGTCTCTGCTCATTTCATAGAATCCCGTTTCAAGGATCCCATCCCTTTTAAAGGATCCTGCCAACTACAGGTTTTTTGTTTGTTTGTTTGTTTATTTTAAAGATGCTGGAAGTAGTTTTAGGAAGAATTGGGTCAATAAGATGATGCAAACACATTCCTTTTCTTAAAGCATGGCTTCCCTGTGGTCAAGTCTCCTTTGGTGCTCTGTAATAGATTCTGCCAAAGCCTTCTTCCAAGCTTCTTCCAAGAAGTTTTCAACAATGATTGATAATAGGATCTGTGCCTATAAAAGAGGCAGATTTCAGAGCTAGGAGAGAGAGCCCATTAAATGGCAGGATAAATGTAGAAGGAAAACAGAGGCCACACCACAGTGGGAAGCTTGGTTTTGCTCTAAGTCATTGGCATGGAGCTCTTGTTCAGCATCTCAATTCTCTTTTTATTCTTAAATTAGGAACCTCACAGATATACATTTTTAGAGGTTGAGGTGACATCGTGGAAGCAAGCTACTCTACCTGGAGCCAAACCAGACAACCTGCTCATTTTGCTAATTGGATTTGGGGACCTGTGTTGAGGTAGCCTGAGCTGGAAGTTTATTCACCTCTGCTCAGATGCCAAATCCGTTGGCCTAGAAGTACATGGAACCTAATAAAATAAATTAGCAAAATTCCTCTGTCATGGACATTTGCAAAATGTATATTTTGTGCTTGTTCTCAGCTGGGGACTCTTTTATTTTTAACTGATCAATTAAACTTGTCTAGCTACATGAATTGTTCTAATTACTGAGGTTTCCCAGAATTAAATACTCTAAGTTAAATCAACTAACATTTAGCAAACGGGAACTACTTCTCCTGCTTCTCTCCCTAAGAGCCCTCCATAGAATTAACAGTTAGGTGCTAATTGCAAATGATTAAGTGCTCACCAGTCTTGGAGTCCTTTCTTTAATATTAATGAGGTGAATTAGCATGGAGCATGTCTTCTATTAATATTATAAATGGAAGCCTGCATGGATTACTGAGTGCTGTTTTGTATTATAAGGAGCATTTAGTTTAAAGGAGTAAAAAATTGTATCTTCTTTCCAATTTTGAAATAAAATTACTGAGGGAAATGTTCTGTTGTTTAGTCATGAAGTCATGTCTGATTCTTTGTGGCCCTGCGGACTGCAGCATGCCAGGGTTCCCTGTCCTTCACTGTCTCCTGGAGTTTGTTCAAATTCATGTCCATTGTATCGATGATGTCATTCAAGAATCTCATCCTCTGTCTCCCCTTTCTCCTCCTGTTCCAACCTTTCCCAGTATCAGGGTCTTTTCCAGTGATTTGGAATTTTGCCTCAGGTGGCTGAAGTATTGGAGCTTCAGCTTTAGCATCAGTCCTTTCAATGAAGATTCAGGGTTGATTTCCTTTTGGAGTGACTGGTTTGATCTCCTTACAGCCCAAGGGACTGTTACAGTCTTCTGCACCACAGTTCAAAAACATCAGTTCTTCAATTCTTGGCCTTCTGTATGGTCCAATTCTCACATCCATACATGGCTACTGGAAAAACCATAGCTTTGACAGACTGTGTCAGCAAAATGATGTCTCTGCATTATAATACACTGTCTAGGTTTGTCGTAGCTTTTCTTTCATGGAGCACATGTCATTTAATTTCATACCTGCAGTCAACATCCGCAGTGATTTTGGAGCCAAACAAAACAAAGTCTGTCACTGTTTCCACTTTTTCCCATCTACTTTCTATAATGGGACCAGATGCCATATCTTAGATTTTGAATGTTGAGTTTTAAGCCAGCTTTTTCACTCTCTTCTTTCATGTTCATCAAGAGGCTCTTTAGTTCCTCTTCACTTTCCGTCATTAGCATGGTACCTGAATACCTGAAGTTGTTGATGCTTCTCCTGACAATCTTGATTCCAGCTTGTGACTCATTCAGGGAAATGTTTAAACATCATTAATTTAGAGTAACTGTGTAGCATTTTAACAGCAACCACAGTAACAAACTTTTACATAAAACTTCTTAAACCAGAGTAGAGTTTTCAATTGTTCCATAAAGTATAGATATACACAGAAACACCCACCGTTCCACACTTCTGAAGCAATTAATTACATGCAGTGCAGGACTATTCTCATGTACTTGAATTCCTGAGAGCATTACTAACCTATTGAAACAATGCTATTTGCTTGTTTGAAAACAGAAAACTAGCTACATTTTCTGAAGAACAGATGTAGTTAATAATCATTTCTTCCTTCTGGCCTTTCCTAAGAAGAGGCCTATACAGTAATAAAGCCTATATTTCATATATTGCTCTGCCACAGTAAGGTAGACTGGCAACATCTCCAAGTTGTAGGAAGGACATTATTCCATTTTATTCCATAAGGCTTATTAGTTAAAAGTATTGCTCAATTTGATAAGTGCAGTTTGAATAGTAACATAAAATACTGAAATGCAAAACATTTCTTTTACATCCTGGTTTGATCTAAAAATTACCAGTTTAGCTCTTTTGTCAGTTGCAAGCATTTGCAAATAACAGAACAAAGGCTTATGCATTCAAATGAAAAAGAGTCTGTGTTAATGCAGTATGCACCACACTTTGATTCAGGACTTGATCCTCTGAGTAAAGCTTCTTGTTTTGTCCTTACTCTTTGAATGTAAAACTGTGTACACATTGACCATTTGCTCTAGATAAACTCATGCGTGTTCAGCGGCTTCAGTCATGTCCAGCTTCTTGCAACCATATGGAACATAGCCCACCAGGCTCCTCTGTCCATGGCATTCTCCAGGCAAGAATACTGGAGTGGGTTGTCATGCCCTCCTTCAAGGGATCTTCCCAACCCAGGAACTGTACCTGCATCTCCTGCATTGCAAGCAGATTCGTTACCCATTGAGCCACCTGGGAAGCCCATCAGATCAGATCAGTCACTCAGTCGTGTCCGACTCTTTGCGACCCCATGAATCACAGCACGCCAGGCCTCCCTGTCCATCACCAACTCACAGAGTTCACTGAGACTCACGTCCATCGAGTCAGTGATGCCATCCAGCCATCTCATCCTCTGTCGTCCCCTTCTCCTCCTGACCCCAATCCCTCCCAGTATCATAGTCTTTTCCAACAAGTCAACTCTTCGCATAAGGTGGCCAAAGTACTGGAGTTTCAGCTTCAGCATCATTTCTTCCAAAGAAATCCCAGGGCTGATCTCCTTCAGAATGGACAGGGTGGATCTCCTCACAGTCCAAGGAACTCTCAAGAGTCTTCTCCAACACCACAGTTCAAAAGCATCAATTCTTTGGCACTCAGCCTTCTTCACAGTCCAACCCTCACATCCATACATGACCACAGGAAAAACCATAGCCTTGACTAGATGGACCTTTGTTGGCAAAGTAATGTCTCTGCTTTTGAATATGCTATCTAGGTTGGTCATAACTTTCCTTCCAAGGAGTAAGCGTCATACTTACAACCAAATAATACCATGTAGTGACTGCTTATATATATGTAATAATACAGTTGATATTTATGTTTAAGATCTTATATTTAAAGGTGATCATAAGTATTACAGAATCTCTCAAATCATAGAAATATTGGAAATATGTAGCTAATCCCTTGCATTCAACATAGCATAAATTTGGTTTTATCCAGAACATGCATTATATATTTGTCAATTATATTTCTACATCAATATATTTAAATATTGCTGTGATTATTTACAATAACCTCAAGCTTTATCTAGGTAATAACCTCAAGCTTTATCTAGTTATATTATAAAACTTTTTTAAGGATTTACCAAACTTTATCAGTTGTGGCAATTGCTGTATATTATTGTCAAAAAAGGACTTAAAATATCTGTTATTCCAAGTTATTTACAATGATTCTTACCAATACTGAGGTATACAATTTTCAAAATGAATTGATGAAAATTGTGTGAGGTAGTATTCTAAGATAGACTCTAAGATAAATGTGCCTTGATGTAACACTCCTTATAATTTCCTCTGCTTGAGTGTGAGCAGGACAACTCTCAGTGAATATGATGAGATACCACTCACAGTATTAGGCTATTTGTCAATTGATTTGAAGTTCATTAACTGTATTATCTTGGGTGGGCTTGACCTAATCAGATAAGCCCTTTAACATAAAGTGTCAAAGATACTCTCCTGCTGACCCAGAAGAAACTAAACAGCCCTGTTGTGAAGGAGAGTGTCAGGAGGCAAGAACTGAAGGGTAGCCTCTAGAAACTAAGAGTGATCCTCAACAGAGAGCTAGCAAGGAAAACAGGGCCTCAGTCACATAGTCACAGGAAAATGAATTTCATTCATAATCTGTAAGTTTGGAAAGGAGCCCAAGTCTCAGATTGAGATCACAGCCTGATTGATAACTTGAATTCAAATCGGGAGGCCCAGCTAACCCATGCCTAGACTCCTGACTCACAGAAACTATGAAACAATAAATTCATGTTGTTTTGAGTCATTGAAGTTTATGGTAATTTATGAACAGCAAGAAAACTAATACACAAAGAAATTTGGTTTGATCTATGCAAAATTAATTTAGCTGAGAATAATCATTCTTCTCATTTAATGAAATCTGGTTACAGATTTGTAATAGCTCACAAAACATGGCATCGTTCATGGCAAATGAAAAAAATATATATATGAGGCCCCAAGTAATACTGATACTTGAAAAGGAAAACAAGAATTTCATAATTTTGTGTATTTCTATTCATTGGGTAGATGGTGTTATCCTTGACAATGACACTACTAATCATTCTTGGATGACTTTGTAAGAAATCATTTGGGCGTATCTCAGAATTCTCTCCTCTATTCACAGGTCTTGGATTCACAGGAGGCTTCAGACTCATAAACTTTACCTAGACTGAAAAAATTGTATTGTCCCATATGTTAATACCATATGAAAAATGTTGCACTAATTATCTTCTTTGGGAGTCAGGCTCTTCCAACAGTGGATTCTATTCTCAAAGCCCTGGGCAAAGAATTATAATTAATTGTGGCAAGTTTGTATTACCTTCTCCACAAACTCACCATTCTCTGAGTATCACCTCCTGAATGCTGACAATAGACAACAATGAATGTCTTTCAGACAAAATTTCTGAAAATCAATGCTATTTCTTCCTACTTCTATTGATTTACTTAGGAAGAAGGTTGTACTTGGAAAGATGTAGACTCATATGGATGTCTGCCTTTAACAACTCTTGAGCTGAGAATCATTTTATGTGGTATAAAATTCACAGGGAGCTACAGCACGGAGAGCCAGTTTTGGAGGGAATGGCTAATAAGTATGTGCCATTTTTCTTTCTTATTTTTGTCTGGAGGAAAACATAATTTTCAAGTTCATATCAGAATAAAATGTTTGATAAGAACAATAGAGTCATCCAATGTAGAATCTTTGCTGTGCATCTTAATAATGCAATTTTTATTACAGATGAGCAATTAAAACACAGCCATAATACACACAAACATGCACTCAATTTCAGGAATGTATAGACTCGGTTTAAGAATTCTCATGAGAAATCTCCATACTGTTATCTATAGTGGCTGTATCAATTTACATTCCCATCAACAGTGTGAGAGGGTTCCCTCTTCTCCACATCTTATTCAGGAAACTAGAGTCCAATATAAAGAGTGAAGAAAGTCAGAAAGAGAAAGACAAATATTGTATATTAATTCATATGTATGGAATCTAGAAAGATGGTATTGATTAACCTATTTGAAGGGTAGCAATAGAGACACAGACATAGTGAACAGACTTGTGGACACAGTAGAGTAAGGAGAGGGTGGGACGAACTGAGAGAATAGCATGGAAGCATACACATTACCATATGTAAAATAGATAGAAAGTGAGAATTTGCTGTGTGACACAGGAAACTCAACCCAGTTGAGTGACAACCTCTGTGACAACCTAGAGGGGTGGGATGGACTGAGAGATGGGAGGGGGTTTTCAAGAGGGAGGGGATATATTCATGTTTCATGTGATTGACTCATGCTGATGTATGGCAGAAGCTAACACAATGTTTTAAAGCAATTATCCTCCAATTAAAAAAAAAAAAAGAATTCTTATAGTTGAATATATTTTTCCTTTACTAACCTGTCATATTATTGGGCAGAGATAAAGAGTTACAGCCAAGGCTGTAAAAGAAACCATTCCTAATCTATCTCCATAGTAAACCATCTTTATATTATTCCAGAGAATACCCACGAGATGCTTTTGTGGCTATAGATGCAAGTATTAAGTCATTAGTGAATCTGGCTTTTTCTTTGCCTGCTGAGAAGTCTTGATCTAAAAAAAAAAAAAAAAGGACTTGTAGGTATTTCTCCAGTAAAGATGAGTCTATTTGGGATCATCAGAGAATTGCAATTCAAGTCAAGCCACATGAAAGTCCCTTGAGGGCAAGGGAAGAAGAGTATTTTTGTGGTGGAAAAAAGGAAGTTGAGAGGACTATGGTAAACAGAGTCCAAGGCTTCAGTTGGCTGAGTCCTTGCCAGGAAAGAAGAAAGTCTTTCTTCTTTGGGGGTTCTGATTCTGGTTATCATCACAGGGCATGAGAGATCCCCTTTCTCATCTCCTGACTATTTTTAACTGAAGATTTTATTAATTCTTTTACATTTCCCCATTTTGATAAAGATTTTCTCTAAAACCATCACAGATCAGAAGTCAGATTTTCTCTTTCCAGTGTCTTTTTGTTCTTCAGAGTAAGGAAGGACTTTTATTGGATGTAGTGTCTCATACCAGAAAAAGTGTGCACAGATTGGAAATCCATTGAAGTCATACTCAAGTAACAAGGAGGAGTAAGAATAAACATTCTTAGACACATTTTATTCAAAGTCCGTATGTTCTTAACATCAATGGAGATTATCTGAAGTGTTATGCCATCATCAAAGGTTTGGTGACAAATTTCTAATAGACCTGGTTTGAATACCTTGGGAAAGCTTTCCCATCAGATGTCATCTGCTTCAGTTTTTGGAAATCTTTGCTTTCAAATCACCAGATAATGTGCACAGCCATTCAGGGTCCAATCATTTCTTAAGTGTTTCACATTTATCCAAGAGTGTATTTATTGGAGCTTTGTAGCACAAAGTTTGATTAGTGGAGCCTGATAGTGGCCTCTCCAGAAAGGCTGAATAGAGTGCTTCTCAAGATGTCTTTTCCAACTGATGATATTTCCATGTTGCAAGGTGTGATGCTTAAAGTCACCCTATCTGAGAGTACATTGTGAAAATAGTGCTTTACCAAAACATGGTATTTTATAATAGAAGCAATTAAGTTTTTGTAATATTGAGGTATCACTTCTTTTATCTGTCATAGGTCAAAAGAAGCAGGAGCCAAGTGCATTGGGCATCTTGTGATTATCTGAAAAGATAATAGTTAATGAATTCCAGAAGAGGTGGTTCTGAAATTTATGACAAACAGCAATGCTTTTAGCTATGGTATTTGGAAAGTGAAAGTGAAAGTGGCTCGCTTGTGTCCAGCTCTTTGAGATCTCATGGACTGGAACTCTCCAGGTCAAAATACTTTAGTGGATAGCTGTTCCCCTCTCCAGTGGATCTTCTCAACTCAGGAATTGAACTGGTGTCTCCTGCATTGAGATGGATTCTTTACCAGGTGTTTAGAGAGGTTCTACAAATTCTGTCAACTGAGTCTTAACAATGCATCAGTGTGTTCTTTTAAGCCAGAAGATTGAGAATGGTAATGGAGTGGAAATATTGAAAAGCAGACCACACAGCAGGGACTTCTTGAAGTACCTGGACAGTAAAATGTGTTGCATGATCACTCTGAAGTTTAGAGAGAGCTCTCCAAGTTCAGATAATCACTTCCAAAAGGACTGTAGGCAAAGAAGAGGCAGTAGCCTGTCTGGAAGAGAAGGCATCAGTTCAGTGTGAAAACATATAGACCATGACTAAAACATATTTATATCTATTAGAGGGAGGAAGTTGTACGAAATCCATTTGCCAGACCTAGAATAGCCCATTGGAGAAGCCAGTGGCATCCCACTCCAGTACTTTTGCCTGGAAAATCCCATGGGTGGAGGAGCCTGGTAGGCTGCAGTCCATGGGGTTGCTAGAGTCGGACATGACTGAGCGACTTCACTTTCACTTTTCACTTTCATGCATTGGAGAAGGAAATAGCAACCCACTCCAGTGTTCTTGCCTGGAGATTCCCAGGGACGGGGAAGCCTGGTGGGCTGACGTCCATGGGGTCGCACAGAGTCGGACACGACTGAAGCGATTTAGCAGCAGCAGCAGAATAGCCCATTAGACAGTTTAAAATGTCTGGGAGCAATAAGAACAGGTTTCCCTGGATTGTGGACTTCCCTTGTAGCTCAGCTGGTAAAGAATCTGCCTGCAATGCAAGAGATCTGAGTTCAATTCCTGGATTGGGAAGATCCCCCAGAGAAGGGAAATGCTACCTACTCCAGTATTCTGGCCTGAAGAATCCTGTATAGTCCATGGGGTCACAAGGAGTCAGACATAACTGAGCAAATTTCACTTTATTTCACTTCCCTGGATTGTACTTTGGACACGTGAAGGAGGCTTTTTGTGTGTGTGTGTGTGTGGCCTTGTTAATGTTTCCCAACCAATGCTGACTCATGAAAGCTTATCATTTTGTCAGTAGACCAATGGTTTAATGCATGCACAGTGGTGAGGAGTGGGGATTTTAGTGTTTATTAGAACCGGGTAGCTATTTGTTCCAAACCAAAGTTTTCTCTCTCTCTCTTTTTTTTTTTAATAAAAAATTATTAAATTTCCAATCTTGTCTTTCCTATTCTGAGGCCAATTCTTGTGCTTCTCTATCTAGTTTTTAAAGTAATCTTCTGCAAAAATATTCCTTTGTATCATGACAAAAGTTTGGCTGTTGTTAGTCCCTTTAAAGGTAGCATTCCTTGTGGAAATATCAGCACAGTGATTTCTCTTAGCTTCCAGAGTCAGATTAGAATGCTCCAGAATCTTAATAATTGCTCAAGAAGTCATGAACTACCCCCAAAGAACATCTACTATCAATAGAAATATTGGCAGTTCTGTCATTGGCTAAACAGCAGCAGGGAGGAGCTACCCCATGCCCGAGGTCAGGGATGGCGGCCGAGAGGAGCAACCCCATGTCCAAGGAGAGGTGGCTGCACAGTCGCAGGAGGGCGGAGAGGAGCTACTCCACATTCAAGGTCAGGAGGGCGGTGGTGAGGAGATATCCCATGTCCAAGGTAAGGAGCAGTGGCTGTGCTTTGCTGGAACAGCCGTGAAGAGATATCCCCACGTCCAAGGTAAGAAAACCCAAGAAAGATGGTAGGTGTTGCCAGAGGGCATCAGAGGGCAGACACACTGAAACCATAACCACAGAAAACTAGTCAGTCTAATCACACAGACCACAGCCTTGTCTAACTCAATGAAACTAAGCCATGCTGTGTGGGGCCACCCAAAACGGGCGGGTCATGGTGGAGAGGTCTGACAGAATGTGGTCCACTGGAGAAGGGAATGGCAAACCACTTCAGTATTCTTGCCTTGAGAACCCCATGAACTGTATGGAAAGGCAAAATGATAGGATACTGAAAGAGGAACTCCCCAGGTCGGTAGGTGCCCAATATGTTACTGGAGATCAGTGGAAAAATAACTCCAGAAAGAATGAATGGATGGAGCCAAAGCAAAAACAATACCCAGTTGTGGATGTGACTGGTGATAGAAGCAAGGTCTGATGTTGTAAAGAGCAATATTGCATAGGAACCTGGAATGTTAGGCCCATGAATCAAGGCAAATTGGAAGTGGTCAAACAGGAGCTGGCAAGAGTGAACGTTGACATTCTAGGAATCAGCGAACTAATATGGACTGGAATGGGTGAATTTAACTCGGATGACAATTATATCTACTACTGTGGGCAGGAGTCCCTTAGAAGAAATGGAGTAGCCATCATGGTCAACAAAAAAGTCTGAAATGCAGTACTTGGATGCAATCTCAATAATGACAGAATGATCTCTGTTCATTTCCAAGGCAAATCATTCATTATCACAGTGATCCAAGTCTATGCCCCAATCAGTAACGCTGAAGAAGCTGAAGTTGAACGTTTCTATGAAGACCTACAAGACCTTTTAGAACTAACACCCAAAAAAGATGCCCATTTCATTATAGAGGACTGGAATGCAAAAATAGGAAGTCAAGAAACACCTGGAGTAACAGGCAAATTTGGCCTTGGAATACAGAATGAAGCAGGGTAAAGGCTAATAGAGTTTTGCCAAGAGAATGCACTGGTCATAGCAAACCCCCTCTTCCAACAACACAAGAGAAGACTCTACACATGAACATCACCAGATGGCCAACACTGAAATCAGATTGATTATATTCTTTGCGGCCAAAGATGGAGAAGCTCAATACAGTCAGCAAAAACAAGACCAGGAGCTGACTGTGGCTCAGATCATGAACTCCTTATTGCCAAATTCAGACTGAAATTGAAGAAAGTAGGGAAAACCACTAGACCATTCAGGTATGACCTAAATCAAATCCCTTATGATTATACAGTGGAAGTGAGAAATAGATTTAAGGGACTAGATCTGATAGATAAAGTGCCTGATGAACTATGGACAGAGGTTTGTGACATGGTACAGGAGACAGGGATCATGATCATCCCCTTGGAAAAGAAATGCAAAAAAGCAAAATGGCTGTCTGGGGAGGGCTTACAAATAGCTGTGAAAAGAAGAGAAGTGAAAAGCAAAGGAAAAAAGGAAAGATATAATCATTTGAATGCAGAGTTCCAAAGAAGAGCAAGAAGAGATAAGAAAGCCTTCCTCAGAGATCAATGCAAAGAAACAGAGGAAAACAACAGAATTGGAAAGACTAGAGATCTCTTCAAGAAAATTAGAGATGCCCAGGGAACATTTCATGCAAAGATGGGCTCGATAAAGAACAGAAATTGTATGGACCTAACAGAAGCAGAAGCAGGAGAAGGCAATGGCACCCCACTCCAGTACTCTTGCCTGGAGAATCCCAGGGACGGGAGAGCCTGCTGGGCTGCCATCTATTGGGTCACACAGAGTCGGACACGACTGAAGTGACTTAGCAGCAACAGAAGCAGAAGATATTAAGAAGAGGTGGCAAGAATACACAGAAAAACTGTATAAAAAATATCTTTACTACCTAGATAATCATGATGGTGTGATCACTCACCTAGAGCCAGACATCCTGGAATGTGAAGCCAAGTGGGCCTTAGAAAGCATGACTAAGAACAAAGCTAGTAGAGATGATGGAATTCCAGTTGAGCTATTTCAAATCGTGAAAGATGATGCTGTGAAAGTGCTGCACTCAATACGCCAGCAAATTTGGAAAACTCAGCAGTGGCCACAGGACTGGAAAAGGTCAGTTTTCATTCCAATCCTTAAGAAAGGCAATGCCAAAGAATGCTCAAACTACTGCACAATTGCACTCATCTCACATGCTAGTAAAGTAATGCTCAAAATTCTCCAAGCCAGTCTTCAGTAATACATGAACTGTGAACTTCCAGATGTTCCAGCTGGTTTTAGAAAAGGCAGAGGAACCATAGATCAAATTGCCAACATCCCTTGGATCATGGAAAAAGCAAGAGAGTTCCAGAAAAACATTTATTTCTCCTTTATTGACTATGCCAAAGCCTTTGACTGTGTGGATCACAATAAACTGTGGAAAATTCTGAAAGAGATGGGAATACCAGACCACCTCACCTGCCTCTTGAGAAACCTGTATGCAGGTCAGGAAGCAACAGTTAGAACTGGACATGGAACAACAGACTGGTTCCAAATAGGAAAAGGAGTATGTCAAGGCTGTATATTTTCACCCTGCTTATTTAACTTCTATGCAGAGTACATCATGAGAAACGCTGGACTGGAAGAAGCACAAGCTGGAATCAAGATTGCCGGGAGAAATATCAATAACCTCAGATATGCAGATGACACCACCCTTATGGCAGTAAGTGAAGAGGAACTAAAAAGCCTCTTGATGAAAGTGAAAGAGGAGAGTGAAAAAGTTGGCTTAAAGCTCAACATTCAGAAAGATCATGGGAAATAGATGGGGAAACGGTGGAAATAGTGTCAGACTTTATTTTGGGGGGCTCTGAAATCACTGCAGATGGTGACTGCAGCCATGAAATTAAAAGACACTTACTCCTTGGAAGGAAAGTTATGACCAACCTAGATAGCATATTCAAAAGCAGAGACATTACTTTGCCAACAAAGGTTCGTCTAGTCAAGGCTATGGTTTTTCCAGTGGTCATGTATGACTGTGAAAGTTGGGCTGTGAAGAAAGCTGAGAGCTGAAGAATTGATGCTTTTGAACTGTGGTGTTGGAGAAGACTCTTGAGAGTCCCTTGGACTGCAAGGAGATCAAACCAGTGCATCCTAAAGGAGATCAGTCCTGGGTGTTTTTTGGAAGGAATGATGCTGAAGCTGAAACTCCAGTACTTTGGCCACCTCATGCAAAGAGTTGACTCATTGGAAAAGACTCTAATGCTGGGAGGGATTGGGTGCAGGAGGAGAAGGGGACGACAGAGGATGAGATGGCTGGATGGCATTACCAACTTGATGGACATGAGTTTGAGTGAACTCCGGGAGTTGGTGATGGACAGAGAGGCCTGCCGTGCTGGGATTCATGTGGTTGCAAAGAGTTGGACATGGCTGAGTGACTGAACTGAACTGAAAGTATAAACCCATATAAGAGTGTTTAATTCAGCATGTTGGGTTCAAGTAGCCACAGACAAAGATACTGTTCAATTGCATCAAAAGGAGTTACAAAAGAATGCCTGGCACAATAGTTGCCAATGTTACCTTTTAAATAAGAACCATCATTGAACTGTGAGAAGTCAGCTGTCAGCATTACTCAGAGGAATTTCCTGCAGATTACCAAGAGAATCAGGAGGTAGTCCATAGCATTAAGCAGTTGTGAGGGACTACATCAGTGATCAAGGAGAGAAGAGTAGCAGAGTTAAGATTATTACTACAGAAAAAAGTTGTGTGAGGAGCATTTAACAAAAAGACTTCATAGGAGGTGAGGCAAAATATTGAGAAATATTGAAGGTGATAATTCAAGAGAGCTTCTACCCAAGTAGATACAAAAATGGTTAAATAATAGTTTTATTAGTGGTATTAACCAAAAGGACAATGATTTTCTTAGTGATTTTAACAAAAAGAACAGTGGCCATAATGGCTTTAAGGCAAGGGGGACATTCCCATATTACAGTGTCCAGTTGCTGGCTATATCAGGTTGATCGTGGTTCTTGTTGCTTTTGAGTGAGTATCCCAGGGACATTTCCTTTTCATATACAAAACATGGATATGATAGTTGGCATAGCATAGGGCAGGTGGGTTCATCAAACTCTCTATTAATACCTTGAAAGCTATGTTCTTTTCATAAAATTGTGCTGGAGTTGTTTGGCCAAAGGAGAGGAATTTGGAATCAAAGTTTGGCAATAAACTAGCCTGAGAAAAACTCTTGGTGCTTTGTTTGGTGTTTGGGGAAACTGAGAACAACAGGAGTCTACCTGGACTCATGTATAGTCCTTGTTCTGACATCAGATGCCATACAAACCTAGATTTGGTTAAATTGCAGTTTTTTTCCTTGGTGACCTTATATCCTTCTAAGGCTAAAAGCTTTAATGAGGAGAAGGCAATGGCACCCCACTCCAGTACTCTTGCCTGGAAAATCCCATGGATGGAGGAGCCTGGTAGGCTGCAGTCCATGGGGTCTAGAAGAGTCGGACACGACTGAGCAACTTCACTTTCACTTTCATGCGTTGGAGAAGGAAATGGCAACCCACTCCAGTTCTTGCCTGGAGAATCCCAGGGACGGGGGAGCCTGGTGGGCTGCAGTCTATGGGGTTGCACAGAGTCGGACATGACTGAAGTGACTTAGTAGCACCAGCCATCTTCCTATAGGAGGTTTGAGTAGGAAGAGAAGAAGTAAATCATGCATATACTGCAACAAAGTGAAACTTTAGGAAACTTTATGTTATTCAAACCAACCTTTAGGGTTTGTAAGTAATAGGAAAGTCTCTTAGTAAAACTTTGAGGCATTAGTGACTAGATGAATAGTTTTGCTTTCAAGTGAAGGTGAAGGCACTGGCTACTGTCATCAACTAAAATGTTTTTAAAAATATACTGCATAAATAAATTATGATAAAGAATTTGCTTCTAGTGGGGATGGATGTTAGTAATGTATCAGTGTTAGGACCAATAGGATGTTGAGGAATAACAATATTGTTTATTGCTCTGAGGTCCTGGACAAACCTCCACTTTCAGCATTAGGTTTTCTCACTGATAAAATTGGAATGTTACACAGGTTAATGCAAGGGGCAAAGAGGCCCTGAGTTTTATAATCTTCTATTATGAGCTTTATGCCCCTTGAAGGGTTTCTTTACTCATAGGGTATATTGCCAACATCCACTGGATCATAGAAAAAGCAAGAGAGTTCCAGAAAAACATATATTTCTGCTTTATTGACTATGCCAAAGCCTTTGACTGTGTGGATCACAATAAACTGTGGAAAATTCTGAAAGAGATGGGAATACCAGACCACCTGATCTGCCTCTTGAGAAATTTGTATGCAGGTCAGGAAGCAACAGTTAGAACTGGACATGGAACAACAGACTGGTTCCAAATAGGAAAAGGAGTTCGTCAAGGCTGTCCTGTTTATTTACCTTATATGCAGAGTACATCATGAGAAACGCTGGGCTGGATGAAGCACAAGCTGGAATCAAGATTGCTGGGAGAAATATCAATAACCTCAGATATGCAGATGACACCACCCTTATGGCAGAAAGTGAAGAGGAACTCAAAAGCCTCTTGTTGAAAGTGATAGTGGAGAGTGAAAAAGTTGGCTTAAAGCTCAACATTCAGAAAACGAATATTATAGCATCCGGTCCCACCACTTCATGGGAAATAGATGGGGAAACAGTGGAAACAGTGTCAGACTTTATTTTTCTGGGCTCCAAAATCACTACAGATGGTGACTGCAGCCATGAAATTAAAAGACGCTTACTCCTTGGAAGGAAAGTTATGACCAACCTAGATAGCATATTCAAAAGCAGAGACATTACTTTGCCAACAAAGGTTTGTCTAGTCAAGGCTGTGGTTTTTCCTGTGGTCATGTACTGATGTGAGAGTTGGACTGTGAAGAAGGCTGAGTGCTGAAGAATTGATGCTTTTGAACTGTGGTGTTGGAGAAGACTCTTGAGAGTCCCTTGGACTGCAAGGAGATCCAACCAGTCCATTCTGAAGGAGATCAGCCCTGGGATTTCTTTGGAAGGAATGATGCTAAAGCTGAAATTCCAGTACTTTGGCCACCTTATGCGAAGAGTTGACTCATTGGAAAAGACTCTGATCCTGGGAGGGATTGGGAGCAGGAGGAGAAGGGGATGACAGAGGGTGAGATGGCTGGATGGCATCATTGACTCGATGGACGTGAGTCTGAGTGAACTCCGGGAGTTGGTGATGGACAGGGAGGCCTGGCATGCTGCGATTCATGGGGCCGCAAAGAGTCGGACATGACTGAGCCACTGATCTGATCTAATCTGATCTGATTGTCAAATTCTGGGAAGATATTTTGAGGGATCTCTTTGAATCTTCATAAAAGGTACACTGAAATTTACCAGTATCAATTGGAGATGTTGCTCACAAGGAAATGTGGTAGCTTTATAGGGACAAATGATTAGTGCTTCCAGAATCAGCTCTAGTACTGAAAGAACAAATAACAGATGGCAAAAGGTCATTTAATTCACCTGGTTGGTTACTTTGATGACTACTGCCAAATCCTAGAATAACTCATCCTTTTGAGAGAAAGAAATTCTGACATGACACTTCTCTAAGAAGTTTTGGTCTACTACATGAGTAATGAGCTGAGGAATTAAGGAGAAAGGGTATGTATCTCTAAAAGTATCTAAACAATAGGGAATAGGTTCAGAGACAGTAACCTCTTGAGGCTCATTAGAGATCCCCACTATTTGAGCTGTTTTAGTATTCAGAGGCAGGGGCAATTTTATAGTAGTGGAGGTTCTGGTGTCAGTTTGGATTGGAAGAGATTCATTCCCAATCTGGGGAAATGTTTCTCCAAGCCAATTAAGAGAGAAGATAGGGAAGAACTCTAGCTTCTTAGAGCTCTATCATCGAGAATTGGGAGGGTGATGGAAAGGCTGATTAGAGGACTGAAGGTGCCAATAACATTTCAATTTGTAAAAATCTCTTTTACAATTTCCTGGATCTTTGGAATAGTATCAGAAACTAGAAGGTTTGATTTTTGTTTAGGAGCCTTCCTTTGCTGCAGTTGAAAATTTAAAAGTTTTCTGGTCTTCCTTTGAGGTGACTCATCTAATGGTGAGAGAGCTCATTTGCCAAATTAATTATATTTGAAGTAGACATAATTTCCCATTCCATCTAGGTTCCTTTTATAGAAGGAAAATATTCCAGTTTAGATCATTAATAAGTATAGATTTGAAAGCCATCTGGGTACAATGATATTTGAAGGACGACCAGAATTTTCTTTAAAAAAATCTAAGGTCAATTGTGATAGTCATGTACAAGGTTCATCACATTTTTTTTGTGCCAGCCTGAATTTTGTTTCAGTTAATATATTTTGGAAAAATCCCTAAGGATTGCTCAATGAAGATGCAATTATTCAAGCTTGTTCATATAAGTTAGCGAACTTGTCTCTTGATTATAACTCTAGAAATCTTACAGAATTTTCCCAGTCAGTGGTTTGCATCCAATGCCAGGCTTGGCCTTCACTGACAAGTAAGTGAACTAGCTAATATAAATCAGAAAAGCTAGGGGGATAAATTAGAATGGCAATACTAAATTCCTCAGGAAATCTGTGGAAAATCTTTGACTATAGCTTGCAGTTCAGGTTAAATCTAGGGAATATTAGAAATCAGAGATTTAGCCTCTGGATTCACAGAAGGCTTAATTTTAAAGGTACAGGTTCTGACAAGTTCAAAGATTGTGCAGAATATAGAGAAAAGGCAAAGTTTGGCAAGAGAAAATTAGTATGAGAGGACTGAGGTTATAAAGGAGACGCGGGTAGCATAGAAGGGAAGAAGAAAGATGGTGTCAGAGGCAGAGCTTGAAACAAAGAAGACAAGGAAGAAGACCCTGAAGCTTTGGAAGCTATTTTATCTTTCTTTAATTGCATTTTTGCTTCAGTTAACCTTAAAATCTTTTCTGCAGAGGTGTATCAGGCAACAGATAATGTTTAAAAGTCTCAAAATACCAATCAAAATAGGCAGACCATTCAGTTCTGGAAATTTTTGGACTATTGTAATCCAATTTGTTTTTAAGAAAATTAAGTTTGGGGATTTCAAAATTTTCTCATTTGGCCATTAATATTCTAAATTACCTTTGGTCAGATTGATTTACTTAGTAATGTGCATGAGGAGAGACTGGTTTTTAAACATAAAGTTGGCTGAAGTCTCTGTAGGAGACAAGTCCTTAAAGTATTTAGATACCTGGAATCCCATTTCTGAGAGATTTTTATCTAGAGTAAAAGGACTATGTTCAAAGAGCTCAAACAGCCTATATAGCTCAAACAGCTCAATTCAAACAGCTTATAAGCTAATACCCACCAATTCTAAGGAAATACCTTGATTCTAGAGGAACCAGACCAAAGACTTTTTCACCAGTTTCCAGAGGATAGCCCCTACTACAAAGGAATGAGTCATCACCTGAACTGGCACAGTTTTACTGAAGCAGCCCACCCTTAATGAAACTGGCAGAAGACTAGCTAGCTTCAATTGAAATAATCTGATTTTAAAATCAGATCCTAGTTACAAATGAGTACTTGCATATAGGATACAGCCTTAATCTGAAAAGTAGAACTTTAAATAGATCTTGAATTAAACCTGGAGGGCTTCAGAGGCCAGGAGGGCTCAGATCTAGGGGAAAGGCATACCTTCAAACTCCGGGATCTGCAAGAAAAGCAGTGAGTTGCAGTGAGTTACAGAGAGTACTGCACCTGTATGCTCACCAGCCCTATAGCCTTGCAGAATCTTCTCTGGCTCTTGTATGGATCACCAAAATGTTGACCTAAAACAAATAGACTGCTATACCTTTCTTCAGAAGAAATGGGGTTTTTTGATATAGTAGACAATAGCAAGTCAAGGAAGTTGAGGAAGCTATGGCAAACAAAGATTTTATTACTTTTCATTGGCTGAGTCCTTGTCAGGAAAAAAGAGGAGTCTTTCTTCTTCCTATTAGGCTCTGCTGTTGTCTCAGGAGAGCTCCTCCCTCTGGCCTCCTGGCTGTACTTAAAAGGCTTCTTTTTGTCTCGTATTCATTTTTTTTTTTTTTAACAGAAGACAAACAACAGTCTGGCCAGAGGTTCTTTAACACTTAATTACTTTATTAAGTAGCACTTAATTTTATAGTTAGGTTATTGACTTGTAAGCAGCACAAATAATCTCCCTACAGTAAACGGACAACCACTAGGCTCATTTTGATCAGTCATCTTTCCTTACTTCAAACCAAAATGTTCACAAGTTGTGTTTTCCCACATGAGCCTAGATCCAAAAGATTAAAATGGTGTATTAAGTCCTGAAAGATTCTTAGAATAAAAGGCCTGGGTTTGAAGATCAGATTCAACTCCTCTTGGTAGCTTGAACTTTCTAAATACCATTATTCTTACCTTAAAAAAAAAAAAAAAGGGAATGAAGGAAAAGGAAAAAAAAGATTTCTTAGAGTATGTATGTTTTGTCTGTCTCCTAAAGTGTCTTTAAGAATCAAATGATGCATACTGGGCATGCTCACCAATTATCTGTTTGCTTTCCATCCAGTCTCTGCTCTTTACCTGCTTTCCATATTGCAGGAAATGGCCAATTTTATGTTCTCTTGCTTTCTGACATCTGCATAGTTTTAGCCAATGGGAAGCAGTTTTTAAAAAATTCAATGCTGTGAGTTATTTAGACTTCCCTGTGTATTGCTCCTCCATTCCTCCTTCTTTAGATAACATGTCTAGCTGGGGCTCCTCCTTAGTTCCAACCTGTGTCAGTCAACCATTTCCTCCATGGTTCCAACTCTTTCAGGAGAGTTCCCAGTGGGTTTGCATTCTTGCTATATGGTGCTTCTTCTGGGTTCTGGTATTACCATCCTTTCCTGTTGTTCTTCTAGACAGTAGGGTAGCAGTTTCCATCTCTTAGTTACCTCACCATCTCTTATATGGCTTCACAGTTCTCCTGTCAGTTATATATCCAACCCACTGTATTAAATTCCCTTACTGTGAAAGATCAAGAGTAGTTTCTTTTACCTGACTTGATCTAGTCTAATATTAATAGAGAAACACGTTAAAGATTGTGAACATTGTGTAGATATAGAGTATTAGTACTAAAGTCATTTTAATGATTAAGTCATATATTCCAAAGGTGATATATTTAGTTAATCTGCCATTTTGGTACTCTCCTATTATTACCTCCTTTTGTGAACATGAATATCAATGATCTATGCTATGAAAATACTTGTGAAATTATATATAGAGAGAAATGGAACATTATGTCATGTTTTTGTCATATATATATATTTTATTAATGAAAATATGTAGAATTAGAATTGGAATATTTTGGAATGTGTTTATAGGTCTTAATTCAAATTTATTTTAATATGGAACAATAAGAATGTAAAATTCTTCATCTTTAACTGAAAAAAAAAAATCTGTCATCTGTTCCCAGTGAAAAACTGATTGTTCTGAAAAAACCAGCTGACTTAGACAGGAACTAAAGCTTGAAAAGTGGTCTTTCAGAGTTGCTTTTTCATCAAATAAAGATGATTCTAGGAATATGGAATAGTAAACCCTTTCCTGAAACTGAGAAAGTGTAAGATTCTAATGACTGGATAAGATGCATTTATTGAATCATTTATTGAATCATTTGTGGCATTCAACAAAAGGGAAGAAAGATCTAACTGAGTTGTCAGCTGATAGATCATTAAAAATTATGATGGACCACAATGTCAATTTTGATATGTACTTTAGAAAATGTTCAAAGAATTGTATAGTGTTACCACTACAAAACTTGTATTCACATCTCTCTCTCTCTCTCTCCAGATACATTTTTAAAGCACCAAACAAAAATGGGAGTAGAAATGTTAATGATTCCATTAACATTTTACTAATAAGTTGTATTTTTTATAACACATGAACTAATTAACAATGCTCATTTTATTAAGAAATCATTTGTAATAGGGTTACTTTTTATACTTAATAAATAGTTATCAAAATAGATCGATATATACTATCAAGTCAAAGATCTTGCATAATTTTATGTCAGAGGAAATTTCATAAAAATACATGCTGCGTGCCATGACCAAAAAAGAGAAAGAAATCCCCTACCCTCTTGTTTCAGAAAATGGTTTTTCATGCAGAGCCCCTCTCACCTATATGTGTGTATGCTGTGTTGGGTGGCTTCAGTCGTGCCCACTCTTTGCAACCCTATGGACTATGGCCTATCAGACTCCTCTGTCCATGGGATTCTGCAGGCAGGAGTGCTGGAGTGGGTTGCCTTGCCCTCCTCCAAGGAATCTTCCCAACCCAGGGATTGAACTTGCTTCTCTTGTGTCACCTGCATTGGCCAGTGGGTTCTTTACCACTAGCCCTAAATGGAAAGCCCTTCTATTCCTCATATGACTTAGCTAAGACTCGTGGAAGACACCCTGGTTTCTCCATGACAAGGCCAGACTCAACCTCTAAACTCCCATTCTTTGCTGTATAAATGATGAGTTGAATTGTTGTATCCACTGATCAAGCAGAACAAAATGCTTGTTAACCGAACTTAAGCTTCTTTCCTTCGTCCAGGCCTCTGAACTGTGGTCCCCACACTCAGCTGGAGCCAACAGGCAGCCGCACTCCTTCTTAGGATAGGTCAGCCTCAGGGTAGAACAGTCTCTGGTCTTCCTTCCCATCATCCACACTTTCATCCCACTTTTCCACACCTGATCCTTGTAGCCTTATTTACTCCGCTCTAAAAAAAAAAAAAAATCGCATTTTGTCTAATTTTTGAAATGCTTTCAGAATTTATAGTCAGAGCTTTCTCCAAGGTGCCCAATCTCCTTGCCACTCCCAGTGCAATAGTGTCTCCCCTGCAATAATCCTTTTGAATAAAGTCTCCTGTTACTAAAAATATAAAATAAATTTCAATTTATATTTCTATGACAGAAAGGGCAACTATACAATATGTTGCATTAAGGCATGATTTTTTATGAAATTTTCATACGAGAGAAATATGAATTGAGGTAAAAAATAATATAAAATTTCTGATTTAGAGGAAATCTTGCTTATGTAAATTTTAAAATGGATTTGTTTGGTATCAGATTGCTATGATATTTAGATTTTTAGGTACTTTTTACAAAATGATACATATATTTTAGTTAACAAATGTTAACTCTTACAATATATCAACATTTGTATTCTATGCAGCCAATTAAACTTGATGAAAAATTATTAGGCAATATGTAAGCAAAACATTTTTGAAGTCTTAGCCACACTATTTGTTTTTATTTTTTCCTCTCTGAACTGTGATTGTACATATTCTACTTATGAGTATCTGAGCACATTAATGCATCACATCTTATACTAACTGTTTCTTCTTCAATTTCATCTCCATCTGGATTAGCTATGGAGTCTAGGACTATTCTCGACTTATAGCATAATGTAGTCTCAATATACTTTTAATATGTGAGTCATCTAAAAAATAGGATAAACTCATATACAGAAATGTTTTCTGATGTCTCATTATCTGTCCAACTTTTAGAAAGTGCCCTGTTTTTACCATTCCTCATCCTTTTTGGCTTCTGACTTGAATATTTCTCCTTTTACAATCTCTTAATCCCTCTGCTCTCAAAGCATGTGAATTTAGGTTTAGTATTGTATGACTACCAAGTCAATCATTTAGACTGTGAAAAATAACCCTACATCAGTTTCTTTTCCCCCCACTAAACTGTTTCAAGCTTGTTTTACTTCTTCCTTATGAGAGTATTACTCTGGCACATATCCTGGTTGATGGGGACACTCTGGAAAAGAATGTTAAATCAGAAATATCAGTTACTGGCTTACCTCTTAATGAAACAGCTGGCTTAACAAGATTTACATTTAAAATATCCACCTCAGCCTTTGCCTAAGCCCTGTTATGCTGGCTTAGGCAAGGCAGTGTGCCGACTTCTCTGTAAGTAATTAGCTGAAGCTGAAAGTCTGAGGAACCTCCATTAACAGATTGATTAGAGACATTATTGGTACTGGAGAGGCAGTTCTTTTAGGCAAAGTCAGGTTCAGTGCTTTGAACAGTATTAAGACTGAAATTTATAAAATTAGTATTTAATTAATTTTCAGTGAAGCTTATATTAGTGATCAGAGAATCAAAGGCCAAACTGATTTGATGGATAGCTTCATTATGATCTACTGGAGATCATAGAGATTTCTATTATGTGACAAATTTTTCTTGGTGGTCATTTATTTTCCTCCCGTGAGTTGTATTATTGCCACTATGTCTTTCATTTTTTAAAATAAAGATTTCTTATTTTATATACAGAAATGGTTGTGGGTCAGTGCAATACTATTTGATTTTTCTTGTGGTTTAGAGAACACAAGTGAATCACCCCCTCCCGTGGATAATCATCTTGAGTGTAACCAGAGTCCTGGACGTTTTCTGGAGAACGAAGTACACTATCAGTCAATGTACTAACATCTATGCTTTAGTTTGACTCTGGAAACTTTAAATTGATCTGTCAATAGGCCTCTTCACCTGAAAGAATATAGAAATTAGATTTGTCAATCTCCAGAGTCCTTTCCCCTTCTATGTTGTCAAGTTTTTAGCAGTGAAGTCTACAGAATAATAAATACTTCATTCAAAAATAAATTCACATCTAAAAAATATTTTACCTATGTCATCACTTTTGACCATCACACTAGACAAAGATATATTCCAATTTACAGGTTGAAAAAGAAAAATAAAAGTCTCAGAAAATCTAAATGACTTATTGAAGGTTATAGGCTACACGTTTGAGTAAGTACTGGTCAGTTCAGATTGATACTAGTTTTTCTAACATTTCTTTCAATGCTTGGTTTGCTGTGTTAAATATCATGGCTCTCTTTTTTTTCTTAATTCTAGATTTTGGTCAGAGAAGCATGATTAACACAAAAGAAAAACTGAAAGAATAATGAAGTACTCAAAATTCATAATATGCTTAAAATTTTATAGACTAGCTTTTACATGGTAAATTTTCTATTTTCTCTTGACAACAAATCAATAAAATAGATGTCATTATTGTTACTGTTGTTTAATAATTTATAGATAAGGAAACTGAGATTAGAGAAAATATGCAGTGAGTTTCCTTTAAATCTCACTGAGCATTTAAATGGGCCAGAGCAAAACAGGGAAATAAAAAAGAATGGAGGAATTCACTAAGTAGGCCATTAATTCAATCATAAGATTCTCAACAAACTCTCATCCTTAATATTCAATAAGACACTTTAAATGGATATAAAAGATGCTGGCTCATTCGAAGAAAAGTTATGACCAACTCAGATATAATATTAAAAAGCAGAGACATTACTTTGCCAGCAAAGGTCCGTCTAGTCAAAGCTATGGTTTTTCCAGTAGTCATGTATGGATGTGAGAGTTGGAGTATAAAGAAAGCTGAGCGCCAAAGAATTGATGCTTTTGAACTGTGGTGGTGGAGAAGACTCTTGAGAGTCCCTTGGACTGCAAGGAGATCCAACCAGTCTATCCTAAAGGAAATCAGTCCTGAATATTCATTGGAAGGCCTGATGCTGAAGCTGAAACTCCAGTACTTTGGCCGTATGATGCAAAGAACTGATTCCTTGAAAAAGACCCTGATGCTGGGAAAGATTGAAGGCAGGAGGAGAAGGAGATGCCAGAAGATGAGATGGTTGGATGGCATCACTGACTCAATGAACATGAGTTTGAGTAAACTCCAGGTGTTGGTGATGGACAGTGGGGCCTGGCGCTCTGCAGTCCATGGGGTCGCAAAGAGTCGGACAAGACTGAGCGACTGAACTGAACGGAACCAAAATCACAAAACTACATGAAATCATGTCAGAAATACCTTCTTTGTAATGTTTCTCTTCACTTCTCAAGCCTTGTTAATATGAGGTGCATATTGAAGATTTCCAATTAGTTTAACTAGAAGATTAAGATGAAAGTGAATTGGAAGCTATGGTCTGTTAGGATACAGCAATGTGGTCCCTCTAAAATTATAGTGGAAGAACCATGAATTCCTATAGATTTCAGAGTAAATACTGTTAAGGTGGGATTTCAGTATGCCAAGTTTATTAGTTATTAAGTAATAGTATTTCCTGATTATAGAGCCAAGGGTCTTTAGAGCTGAAAGAGACCTTACAAATGAATCATCTAAATATATCTTTTCATTTTTATAGAGATAGAAACTGAGGGTCACAGAGTCAATGAAAGTTCAAGGTAACACAGATATTTAATAGTTAACTTGAGATTCCAGCCCTGCTCTTTAAACTTTCAATGATTTTTTACTGAATTCAGCAAAAATATTAGTTTCTGCAAATGACAAAACATAGTGCTTTGTGCTATGATCAAGGAGCATTACCATCCCTTTCTATATACCACAGCGACAGAGAAGTTCGGGTACCAGTTTCTTGGGAAGTATAAAGCTGACTTAGCCACAGCCATTGAGGATCATAGGAAGAAAGGCAGAATTTCAAAAATATCTTAGGAAAAGCATGTTAAAACAAAATTTTTAAAAAGATACACATATTGCCCTTTTTGAAAAATTTCAAATCCACAGAAGCATCTCTTATTGGAGATAGTCCAAGTTTCATATCTACTATACATTTGTTCTCTAAGAATTTAAAATCTCTAAGAATTTAAATTATCTAAAAATTTATCAAGTATCTACTATGTGTCTGGTATTGTTTTAGGAATTGCATTTGCTACAGCAAACAAAACTGTATCTTGGCTTTAATAAAGTGTGATTGTAATGAGAGCAATAAATTTGGAGAAAAAGAGGGAGTGGGGAAGTTTTAGAGGAAAGATAAAAGGAGATAAGATAGCACTATGGAAATATTAGACCACTCCTGTTAATTGTTCTGCCACTTCTTTAATAATGGTATAAAATTAGTTGAGCACTTATGATGTTCCAGGATATTATAATTACCTTACATTTGTTAATTAATTAAATCCTCATAGCCATCCTATTGGCCCAATGAAGTAGGTAATTTTATAATCCAATTTTGCAGATGAGAGAGGTACAGGGAGGTTAAATCACTTGCCCAAAGTCAGAGAGCTTTAATAAATTCTGGAACCAGGACTGAAACTCAGACAACCTGAATCCAGAGTCCATGTTTTTCATGGACAGGTCTCAAAGGTTATTACTCATTGAGAACACCCCAGGATCACTGGAGTTATGATCACTTTAGCCACTTTGGACAAGTTAACTAAATTCTCAAATGCAAAGCAAGAGTGATTGACTAAGTAATCTAAGTTCTTGAGAATTCTAACCTTTGGATCTGTGATTTCATGTAGGTAAAGTCAGCTCTGCAGGACACAGAGATGCTGACTGCTAGAGAGTATTATTTAAGGAAGCTATAATTTCTCATGTTCAAAATATTTCTGCTCCATATTCCAGGATTTGACATGAGATTTACATTTGCTCTGCTTCATACCTTCCTTCTAGCCAATGCATTTTTCATGAGAAAGATTCAAATTAATTAGCAGCAGTTATCAAATTATTAAGACAACTGACTCCTAAAAGGATCATGGTGACAGTATTCAAGGGGAAGGGTTTCCCTTGTGATGCAGTGGTAAAGAATCTGCCTTCTGAACAGGAGACCCAGGTTCGATCTCTGGGTCAGTAAGATCCCCTGGAGAAGTAAATGGCAACCTATTGCAGTATTCTTGCCTGGGAAATCCCATGAACAGAGAGCCTGGTAGGCTACAGTTTATGGAGTCACAGAAGAGTTGGGCACAACTTAGCAACCAAAACAAAAATTTCATGGGGAAGAGGGACAAAGAAATGTCCAGTTTTGGCACATTGTGATAAATACAATGCTGGTTACCTGGGAACAATGACTTTAAAGGAATGAGAGTTGCTGGACTATTTTTCCCTTTATGATTTTTGAGTTAGCCTTCAATGCACAATACCCTCAGCCCATTCTTCTTTTCTTCTCCCCACTCCTCCCTGTCTTCTATAGTGGAATGGCAGGCAGGAGTTTGGTTAATAGAAGTTCATTTTCAATATTTCTAAGAAAATAAAGTGATGAGGAAATGAAGTGAAAAAGAAATAAAGATGAAAAGAATAGATAAGACAAAGTGGCACTCCATACATGGGGAAGAGCATTCAGGACACTCTAGAAATTAGGAGTACTTGCTGATAAGAGAGTCCATGTCCATAAGATTATTAAGATAGAGATATAATCCACACTTTCAATGAGAGGGAAGTGCAAAATGTGGCAGCAGTAGAAACAACAGAGTTCAGGGAGATTTAAGTTAAAAGCAAGAACAAATGAAGCAAGAAGTGCAGTGTCCTTTTCCCTCTCCTGCTATGCATCCCATCAGGTGATTAAGTGGTTAGGCCTTTCTCTAACGTATAGTCATCAACACCTTTGCTTACCTCAGTCAGCTTGGTGCCCCTGCTGCTACGGATATTAATGATGTTGTGAACTTATTTAGTGTAAGTGTGGCTTAATGTGTGTTATTACATTATCCATCAGTTGTATGTTGCCCTTAGCAACTGGCATAAAGTTCTCTACTCCACTGCTAATTTTATATCCATCCTGGTTGGGTCAGCTTTGCTGGTTTCTCCGCTTCATATTACTTTCAGGTTTATAACTCATGAGAGTGTGGTAGAAGTTACCACCTTATGACTATAACCACAAGTACTGACCACAATAGAGCAATGACCCTTGTGTACATGGGGTCATAACAAAGGCCTTTTTACCCTTCATTTTTGTTCTTGAGCTTTTCTTTAGGTAATACGGCCTAGTGTAAACAAAATACACAGATCTATCTTGTGTGAAGTTCTTGATTTAGAGAAATCTATGCATAGATGCTAATTTTTCATTTGGATGTCTTTCTCCCTTTAGGGCTGGAAAAGTGATTTCTGACAGGACGGAAAGCTGCTCATCTTTTCCTGGGTGAGTTAAAAAAAATACACACCAATAAAGTAGCTGGCAGTTTTAACTAATACACAAAATGATAGAAATTTTGTAGTCTGACCTTGAGAAAATTTATTCCTCTTATCTAGGATTGAAATCTATGCTTGATTGATAAAGTTTATAGCAGAGAATACATTTTAGTCAGTCTTGTGATGCAGAAATCATTTTAAAAAACTGTTACCCATTTATTTGTTTGACTAGATATAAAGCTGAATGAGTAGCTAGAGATAAAGCCATTAAATCTATGTGAAAGAAAATCATCTCTTAATTTCACATTTCACTATTTAACCTCACTTGGTTTCTTTCCTTATCTGTAAAATGAGAAGATCAGACAGCTGATTTTTTTAGGTCTCATTTGGACTGATATACAAACAAGTGCAATTTAAAGAAAGCTGGTTTTGGAATAAAACAATGTGAGTCACTGTTAATAGTGGTAATGATGACAATAACTATTATTGTTATTATAAGATTGAAAATAATGCAAGATTATAAAATTTTGCAATTAGTTCAGCTTTAGTGATAATTCTAGTGTATAACTACTTCCTCTAACTGCGTGTTTGTTCTTTTTTTCTTAATGATATGGAACAAAGATTAAATTATATTATTTTACTGGATAGGCTAATTTCTGGCTAAATGGAAGGTTACTCTGCCAAAAATTCCTTGCATATGTGTGCTGAATAGTTGATTCTTGGTGTCAATTATACATCTTTAAACATGATCTATTAGACCATTAGTATACTTTGTAAGCATACAGTAGAAATGTTTATAATTACATTGAATAGTGTCTCACTTCACTTTTGGTTTATATAGTAGGTTTACCAGTGCCTATCCCAACTATATTTTGGCATACTAGGTCATACATAAATTCTTTTTAAACAATGCATGTTCACTGCCTCCCATTTCCATTGTTTGACCCCTATAGTAAGGCCTAAAGAAATGTTTCAGCTGCTTTATGAATCCTGTTCTGCATGTTTCTGCATAGATTTGCATGTTAAATTAAAGAGACTTTAATTTCAAGGTTTGTGATATAGAATTCAATTAATAAATTCAAGCAAATTATTTCAATTATATTCAAAACCAATATTCAAACAGACATTTGAGACTCGAGTTGAGTATCTTCTTAGCTTTTTCTCGCCATTCAGCCCTGAGTAAACATCCAAAAATAATGGGAAGAAATCAATTCTATAGCTTGATAGAACACAGAATTATAAAACTCCCTTGTAGAGTGAATTTAAGAGATTATTAGTTTAAGTCTTTACAATGGTCTACAGGACCCTATATGATTTGCTCCCAAATTTTGCTTGTGATCTCCACTACAGACTGAATTATGTCCCCACTAAATTTACATACTGAAATGCTAATCCCCAGTGTGACTGTGTTTAGGGATATGAGTCTAGGAGGTAATCAGTAGGATAAGGTCCTAGGACTGGTAGCCTTATAAGAAGAGGAAGAGAGAGATCTCTTTTTCTCTTTCTTAACATACTCACATTGAGGAAAGGCCATGTGAGAACTCAACCATTTATAAGCCAGGAAAACAGCTTTCACCGGAAACCACCTCTCCCAGATTCTAGCCTCCGGACTGTGAGAAAATACATTTAAGCAACCTGAGCTGATCGTTCCAAATTGGGAAAGGAATACATCAAGGCAGTATATTGTCACCCTGCTTATTTAACTTATATGCAGAGTACAGCATGAGAAATGCTGGGCTGGATGAAGCACAAGCTGGAATCAAGATTGCTGGAAGAAATATCAATAACCTCAGATATACAGATGACACCACCCTTATGGCTGAAAGTGAAGAAGAACTAAAGATCTTCTTGATGAAAGTGAAAGAAGAGAGTGAAAAAAGGTGGCTTAAAGCTCAACATTCAGAAAACTAAGATCATGGCATCTGGCCCATCGCATCATGGCAAATAGATGAGGAAACAATGAAAACAGTGAGAGATTTTATGTTTTGGAGCTCCAAAATCACTGCAGATGGTGACTGCAGCCATGAAATTAAGACACTTGCTGTTTGGAAGAAAAGTTATGACCAACCTAGACAGCATATTAAAAAGCAGAGACATTGCCAACAAAGGTCCATTTGGTCAAAGATATGGTTTTTCCAGTAGTCACGTATGGATGTGAGAGTTGGAATATAAAGAAAGCTGAGCACTGAAGAATTGATGCTTTTGAACTGTGGTGTTGGAGAAGACTCTTGAGAGTCCCTTGGACTGCAAGGAGACCCAACCAGTCTGTCCTAAATGAAATCAGTCCTGAATATTCATTGGAAGGACTGATATTGAAGCGGAAACTCCAATACTTTGGCCACCTGATGCGAAGAACCAACTCATTTTAAAAGACCCCGATGCTGGGAAAGATTGAAGACAGGAGAAGGGGATACCAGAGGATGAGATGGTTGGATGGCATCACAGACTCAATGGGCATGAGTTTGAGTAAACTCCACGAGTTGGTGATGGACAGGGAGGCCTAGAATGCTGCAGTCCATGGGGTCCAAAGAGTCAGATATGACTGAGCAACTGAACTGAATTGACTGAACTGAGCTGACGAAGACAATCTTATCTTATACTATCCTCTACTTGCTTACTCCCATCTAGAAACAGGTTTCTTTCCTGTTCCTTGAGCATGATATATGCTTTTCTCCTTTAGAAACTTTGAGCTTGTTATTTCTTCTTCCTAGAATTTATTTCCACTAGTGTTCTGCATGATTAATTTGATGACCATCTTCAGTTCTTTGGTTGTAAGTTACTTTCTTAGGGAGGTCATCCTAGACCACCTTACTTATCATTACAACTTGCCACCTCCGCACCCTGGGTCCTCCTGGACCCTTTTACAAAGTTGCGCATGTTACCCTTTTATTCCTATAGCAGTTATCACCTATCAAGCTATGTATTTTTTTATGTCCTTTATCACAGAGGAGGAAATAGCAACCCACTGCAGTATTCTTGCCTGGAAAATTCCATGGACAGAGGAGCCTGATGGGCTACATTTCATGGGTTTGCAAAGAATCTGACACAACTGAGCATACACACATCTTTTTTATTCACTGATGTACTTTCAACTCAGTAAATTGACACCTGAACATAATTGGTGCTCAATACTCATCTGGTCAATGAATAAACAAATGCTTGTTAAAAAAATACTTAAAAGATGCTTCTTGGTCGTGCTCCTCATATCCCTTGTTGGATTTAACCATCACACTATGAATTGTATTCATCTACCTTTTATTTATTCATTCACCCATACAGCAATATTTCTTAAGCACTGCTAGACACTGCTGAGAATTGGGAATAGGAGATGAAAAAGACAGGCATGGTTTATGCTCTTGCAGAATTTAGAGCTGTATAGGATCATAAAGATCATCTTGTCCAATGGCCTTCAAAAAACAAAATTTAGAAGGCCCTTTAATCAAACAAATTTACATAAAAATTTAGAGACAACATAAATCAACACTTTAATTTGAAGACAAATAAAGAAGTAGGAAATAACACCATCTGTGCTTGGAAATCACTAATAAGGTTTCATTTTATAGCTTGAATCATTCAAGACATGAATAACTTGAATGATTCTTGGTTCCTGTAAAGGAAAGCAAAAACATATTTGGCTTCAGGGCAGCTGGGTTTGTAGGTCATGATCTTTGTACTGTGATGTGCTAAATTTGCACACTATTTCAGGAACTGACTTTTTGAACTATATGAAGTCTTCTAGCGACTCAGAGGAATTGTGTCTTTTTAATGCAATCTGTTGTTGTTAAGGCCCTGACATCATAACTATCATTCACAGGGTCCTGTCAACTGACGCGTGTGAACATAGTGCTTCCAGTAATGATCACATATCAGTTGCATGGAGACTGTATTTTATGGTTTTTTTTTTTTTTTCTCTAATTTCTGGGAATCATGAACAATGGGGTTTGCTTGTCCTCATACAACATTCTTACAACTTGGAAAACTTACTGCTGGGTCTAGGGAAACAATGAACTGGATTGTCTTTCTAGTTCTGGTAGCAAGGACTTAAATTACTCTGTGAACTTTATAGCAATTTATTATTGAAACAACTTGTTATTAGAATTCCTCAAAAGGTCTTTGTTGTCTTATCATATTTTACTATTCAAATTGTAAACTTCATGTGAGATAAGAGATAACTTGTGTTCACTTGCTTCATTTCTACCTGTTTCTTTAAAATTCTATAAATAACAACTTATTCATTTTAGTAATTAAATTGTATAAAATGCTCTATTATATATATACTCTATTATGAATAGATACCATAAAATATGAAAAGAAACATAGAAAATTATTTGCAAAAAATCTCTGGCTTAAAAGAAATTGTAATATTCACTGGATCTGACATCGCCATTAAGTCACTTTTGCCTATTGCTGTCTAGATCCTACTTAGTAACAGAACCCCTACCACTTTAATTTTTGTAGGCTTCCCGCTCTCAGTTTAGGATGTTCAATATTCTAATCACCATCTTTTGAGTTGGAGGTTTTAAGGTTTATTGATCTCTCTTAAAATATGATGCCTAAAAGACCAGTACAATTCTTAATTTCGCCTTCCTTATGAACCTACTTTTGTTCCTATTGGCCATCTCCGAACCTTCAAACTCCTGTTTTTATATCATAGAACTTCCTTTTTTACTGGATAACTCTTCTCTGAAAAGACAGAAGTAGAAGAGAATTTCTGTGTCCTTTCCTCTCTTGAAAGAATTTAACCAGTTTTAATTTAAAAAATGTTTCCTGCCTAATCAACTTTCTGGTGACCAGAACCACTCCCTAAGTATAACATCAAGCTAAAATATTTATAGAACTTTTGAGTCTTTTGGTAGCTTTCTGTTTAAGTGTTGGATCAACAGGAATATATTATTCTTCAGGAGGACTAGATTCTGAAAGTTTTCTAGTCTCTTTTTTTCACATCCCAACTCCCCTGCTCCCTAGAATCTAGTAGTTTTTCCTAAGGGAATCAGATAGCAATTGACAGCAAATTATCAGCTTCATTCAGTTCTTTAAAAAGCCTGTTTTCTTTAGAATGTCTGCCTCCTCACATACTTTTGGCTCTTCCTGGAAGGCATTTTTGGGACTGTTCTCTTGGCTAACACCTTCTTATGCATGCTTCAACTCTCAGCTGAACTGTCACATCCATAAGACGTCTCCTCTGAATCCACCAAGCCCCAAGCCCCAGATCAATTTAACTGTCTTTTTTCTGTGCATGAATCTATCATGGAACAATGTGATAATACTGTATTGTTATTTCTACTGTGTTTATCTATAAGCCATACTAGGTATTACTCTTTTTGAAGAGATAGAACTTGTTTGTTCAATTTAATATCTGTATGATAGCAGATTATAGGCAGTAGATGATGATATAGAAATAAACTAATTAATGAATGACATCTTGCTATTTCTTATTATGAAATATATATGTAAGCATATAAACACTTATGTGTATTACAGTTAAAAGAATAGTAAAATAAATGTTCATTTAGCCACCTTATAGTAAAAGAAGTAGAATGTAAGTAGTCATTTAGGATCCCTCAATATAATTCCCCTTTGCCCTGCAAGTTTATATTTTCTGAATGTGATCTTAATCATATTCTTTTTTCTTTTGTTTTTATTACACATGTATTGAACATTAGTAATATAGGGCTTAGTTTTGTCTGCACTGGAATGTATATAAATGGAACTATATCATGTGCATTTTTCTGCAACTTGTCTGGTTCATATTTTTTCTTTAATCTATGTTGATGTACATAGTTGAAGTCTAATGTTTTACTAGTATAGAATATTCCATTTTATGACTATTCTAAATGTATATATCTATTACATTCTTATAGGACATTTTGACTAATTATAAGAATTTTGTTATGTAAAGCAATGAAATTTTAAGCTTAGAGAAAATCCCCATAAATTTGGAGACATAAGTGTTTCTCTTTGTCACATGACAGAGAATATGCTGGTGAAGAGAACATGCAAATCTCCAGCTTGAATAGGTGCTGCCAAATTGTTTCCAAATGGTTGAATAATTACACGTATCCCACAGATACATATGAATTTCTGTTAACCCACACTCTAGCCAGTATCACCATTGTCTAATTTTTATTTGTTTTCCAAATAACATACATGTGGAAAGATATCAGAATGATTTTCATTTCAGTTTTCCTGAGCACTAACCAGGTGCAACGTATTTTCGTATGATTGAGAATCTGTTGTGTTTCACCTTGTGTGAGATGCCTGTGCATTCTTTTGGCCAATTTTCTACTGGGTTATTTGTCTTTTTCTTAACAACATAGCTATTAATTCTGTTTACTATATGCATAATAAATGTTTTCTCGGCTTGTATCTTAACATTTTTATGATTTGCTATTCACATTTAAGTCTCAAATCTACCTAGAATTGATTTTTGTGCATATATGAGTTATGGTTCCAATTTAGTTTTTTATGGGTAACCAGTTATTTCAAGATAATTTATTAAAAGTAAATCTAAAAGCCATTTTTTTCTACCATCATCTATAATGTCTACCTTGTCATAAATCTAGTTTCCATACATGCAGAGGTCTGTTCTGAATTCTTCAGTCTATCCTATGTATTTGTTTAACACTTTGTCACTACACCGTCTTCATATCTTAACTTTACAATAAATATTAATATCTATATTTTGTCTTCCTATCGTC
The DNA here is from genome assembly GCF_029378745.1 of Bos indicus. NCBI lineage: Eukaryota > Metazoa > Chordata > Mammalia > Artiodactyla > Bovidae > Bos > Bos indicus. Next base: position 61,605,408 of record NC_091762.1, on the reverse strand, counting down.
ATTTTATCTATCTTGTTTTTATTTCTTGAAAGTATCTAATCTTGGTAATTTAGTCTGCTTTGCAAATTTTAGATTCAGCTCATTAAATTCAGTAAAAAATTGTTTTGATATTTTGGCTGAAATTGCTTTTGTACTTATGGAAAGCTTATATTTTTATGGTATTGGATCTTCTCATCATAAACACTGGAAATAATTTAAGTAAATTAGATTTCAAACATGTATGTTAGTAACATACACATATTTATATCAAAAGATTGCACTTTTTTGTTGAAGGTATTTCTAAACAACAATATGATGCTATTTAAATGAAGTTTTTTATATTGAAAACATATTGCCTAATATATTTTCATTGTTTAATACAATTTAATATGTTTAGGTATTGATTTTGTATTGAGCAGCCATCTAAATATTAATTTTACAATTGATATGTATCAATAGATTCTTCTAGAATTCTTAGGTTAACTATCATAGAAATGTACTTAATGTGACCTGTGAATGTTTTGCTTTTCCTTTATAGTATGTATATTTGATCTTTTTCTTAATATCTTGTTATTCTTTCTAAGACTTCTATTAAGAGATGAATAAAATTCAGAGCATCATTATTGATTTTAATTTTTGAATGTTTTTGGCTCATTTTCAAATCTATTTTGTCATTATTTATAGTCTCTTCCTGCTTACTCAAACTTTAAAGTTTTATTTTATTTTTTGTTCACTTACCCGACCAGTAACACTGAAGAAGCTGAAGTCGAATGGTTTGATGAAGACCTACAAGACCTTCTAAAACTAACACTGGAAAAGATGTCCTTTTCATTATAGGGGACTGGAAGGCAAAAGTAGGAAGTCAAGAAACACCAGGAGTAACAGGCAAATTTGGCTTGGACTACAGAATGAAGCAGGGCAAAGGCTAATAGAGTTTTGCCAAGAGAACGGACTGGTTATAGCAAACACCCTCTTCCAACAACACAAGAGAAGACTCTACACATGGACATCACCAGATGGTCAACACCAAAATCAGGTTGATTATCCTCTTTGCAGCCAAATGGAGAAGGACTATACAGTCAGCAAAAACAAGACCGGGAGCTGACTGTGGCTCAGATCATGAACTCCTTATTGCCAAATTCAGACTTAAATTGAAGAAAGTTGGGGAAACCAATAGACTATTCAGGTATGAGCTAAATCAAATCCCTTATGACTATACAGTGGAAGTGAGAAGTAGATTTAAGGGACTAGATCTGATAGAGTGCCTGATGAACTATGAACGGAGGTTCCTGACACTGTACAGGAGACAGGGATCAAGACCATCCCCAAGAAAAAGAAATGCAAAAAAGCAAAATGGCTATCTGAGGAGGCCTTACAAATAGCTGTGAAAAGAAGAGAAGCGAAAAGCAAAGGAGAAAAGGAAGGACACATCCATTTGAATGCAGAGTGCCGAAGAATAGCAAGGAGAGATAAGAAAGCCTTCCTCAGTGATCAGTGCAAAGAAATCCAGGAAAACAACAGAATGGGAAAGACTAGAGATCTCTTCAAGAATTAGAGATACCAAGGGAACATTTCATGCAAAGATGGGCTCGATAAAGGACAGAAATGGTATGAACCTAACAGAAGCAGAAGATATTAAGAAGAGGTAGCAAGTATACACAGAAGAACAGTACAAAAAAATCTCCACGACCAAGATAATCATGATGGTGTGATCACACACTCACCTAGAGCCAGACATCCTGGAATGTGAAGTCAAGTGGGCCTTAGGAAGCATCACACGAACAAAGCTAGTGGAGGTGATGGAATTCCAGTAGAGCTATTTCAAAACTTAAAAGATGATGCTCTGAAAGTGCTGCACTCAATATTCAGCAAATTTGGAAAACTCAGCAGTGGCCACAGGACTGGAAAAGGTCAGTTTTCATTCCAATCCCAAAGAAAGGCAATGCCAAAGAATGCTCAAACTACTGCACAATTGCACTCATCTCACACACTGGTAAAGTAATGCTTAAAATTCTCCAAGCCAGGCTTCAACAATATGTGAAACGTGAACCTCCAGATGTTCAAGCTGGTTTTAGAAAAGGCAAAGGAACCAGAGATCAAATTGCTAACATCCACTGGATCATTGAAAAAGCAAGAGAGTTCCAGAAAAACATCTATTTCTGCTTTATTGCCTATGCCAAAGCCTTTGACTGTGTGGATCACAATAAATTGTGGAAATTTCTGAAGGAGATAAGAATACCAGACCACCTGACCTCCCTTTTGAGAAACCTGTATGCAGGTCAGGAAGCAACAGTTAAAACTGGGCATGGAACAACAGACTGGCTCCAAATAGGAAAAGGTGTACGTCAAGGCTGTATATTGTCACCAGGCTTACTTAACTTATATGCAGAGTACATCATGAGAAATGCTGGGCTGGAGGAAGCACAAGCTGGAATCAAGATTGCTGGGAGAAATATCAATAACCTCAGATATGCAGATGACACCACCTATATGGCAGAAAGTGAAGAAATAAAAAGCCTCTTGGTGAAAGTGAAAGAGGAGTGAAAAAGTTGGCTTAAAGCTCAACATTCAGAAAATTAAGATCATGGCATTGGTCCCATAACTTCATGGCAAATAGATGGAGAAAAAGTGGAAACAGTGGCTGACTTTATTTTTTGGTGCTCCAAAATAACTGCGGATGGTGACTGCAGCCTTGAAATTAAAAGACACTTACTCCTTGAAGGAAAGTTATGACCAACATAGACAGCATATTAAAAAGCAGAGACATTACTTTGTCAGCAAAGGTCTGTCTAGTCAAGGCTGTGGTTTTTCCAGTGGTCATGTATGGATGTGAGAGTTGGACTATAAAGAAAGCGAGTGCCAAAGAATTGATGCTTTTGAACTGTGGTGTTGGAGAAGACTCTTGAGAGTCCCTTGGACTGCAAGGAGATCCAACCAGTCCATCCTAAAGATTTTTCCTGGGTATTCATTGGAAGTACTGATGTTGAAGCTGAAACTCCAATACTTTGGCCACCTGATGTGAAGAGCTGACTCATTTGAAAAGACCCTGATGCTGGGAAAGATTGAGGCAGGAGCAGAAGGGGATGACAAAGGATGAGATGGTTGGATGGCTTCACTGACTCAACAGACATAGGTTTGGGTAGATTCCGGCAGTTGGTGATGGACAGGGAGGCCTAGCATGCTGCAGTTCATGGGGTCACAAAGAGCTGGACACAACTGAGCAACTGAATTGAATGACTTGATACACCTAAGTTTTCCCTGGTAGCTCAGATTGTAAATAATCTGCCTGCAATGCAGGAGGCACGGGTTCAATCCTTGGGTTGGAAAGATCCCCTGAACACTTTTATGATGGGAATTCATATTAGACTTTCCGCTCCTAACATATTTCCTCTTCTTTCCTGTTCTCCATGCAAACATCAATACAGAATCACAATTTTTCTAGAGTTTAGTAGAAACTTAAGGGCCAAATGAGTTCCCTTCCAAATGTTCTGGTTTTATACTGTTCTTGGCTTCTTTAAATCTTTCTTTGTGTTCAGATCAGTAGCCAAATAAATATGCACATGTATGTATGAATGTGCATATCTATGTCTATTTATCTATATGCATACATGCTACCTTGCTTCATTTGTGTTCAACTATTTGCAACTCTATGGACAGTGGTCCATCAGGCTTCTTTATCCATGGAATTCTCCAGGCAAGAATATTGGAGTGGGTTGCCATACCCTCCTCCAGAGGATATTCTCAACTCAGAGATTGAACCTGTTTCTCCTGCACTGCAGCAAGTTCTTTACCATTAGCACCACCTGGGCAGCTTATATCTGTACACACTATATCCCTGTATTTTCATGTGAAATAGCTAGATGTATAATATATGTATCATCTATTTATATGTATTCTTACATGTATACATATATGTACATAAATACATAATTTTAATCTTCTTTTTTTTTTTAATTTTATTTTATTTTTAAACTTTACAATATTGTATTAGTTTTGCCAAATATCGAAATGAATCCGCCACAGGTATACCCGCGTTCCCCATCCTGAACCCTCCTCCCTCCTCCCTCCCCTACCCTCCCTCTGGGTCCTCCCAGTGTACCAGGCCCAAGCATCCAGTACCGTGTATCGAACCTGGACTGGCAACTCGTTTCATACATGATAATATACATGTTTCAATGCTATTCTCCCAAATCTCCCCACCCTCTCCCTCTCCCACAGAGTCCATAAAACTGATCTACACATCGGTGTCTCTTTTGAAGTCTCATACACAGGGTTATTGTTACCATCTTTCTAAATTCCATATATATGCGTTAGTATACTGTATTGGTGTTTTTCTTTCTGGCTTACTTCACTCTGTATAATAGGTTCCAGTTTCATCCATCTCATTAGAACTGATTCAAATGTATTCTTTTTAATGGCTGAGTAATACTCCATTGTGTATATGTACCACAGCTTTCTTATCCATTCATCTGCTGATGGGCATCTAGGTTGCTTCCATGTCCTGGCTATTATAAACAGTGCTGCAATGAACATTGGGGTACACATGTCTCTTTCCCTTCTGGTTTCCTCAGTGTGTATGCCCAGCAGTGGGATTGCTGGATCATAAGGCAGTTCTATTTCCAGTTTTTTAAGGAATCTCCACACTGTTCTCCATAGTGGCTGTACTAGTTTGCATTCCCACCAACAGTGTAAGAGATTTTCTTTTCTTTTCTTTTCTCCACACCCTCTCCAGCATTTATTGCTTGTAGACTTTTGGATCGCAGCCATTCTGACTGGCGTGAAATGGTACCTCATAGTGGTTTTGATTTGCATTTCTCTGATAATGAGTGATGTTGAGCATCTTTCCATGGGTTTGTTAGCCATCTGTATGTCTTCTTTGGAGAAATGTCTATTTAGTTCTTTGGCCCATTTTTTGATTGGGTCATTTATTTTTCTGGAGTTGAGCTGTAGGAGTTGCTTGTATATTTTTGAGATTAGTTGTTTGTCCATTGCTTCATTTGCTATTATTTTCTCCCATTCTGAAGGCTGCCTTTTCACCTTGCTAATAGTTTCCTTTGATGTGCAGAAGCTTTTAAGTTTAATTAGGTCCCATTTGTTTATTTTTGCTTTTATTTCCAATATTCTGGGAGGTGGGTCATAGAGGATCCTGCTGTGATGTATGTCAGAGAGTGTTTTGCCTATGTTCTCCTCTAGGAGTTTTATAGTTTCTGGTCTTACATTTAGATCTTTAATCCATTTTGAGTTTATTTTTGTGTATGGTGTTAGAAAGTGTTCTAGTTTCACTGTTTGCAGATGACATGATCCTTTACATAGAAAACCCTAAAGACTCCACCAGAAAATTACTAGAACTAATCAATGATTATAGTAAAGTTGCAGGATATAAAATCAACACACAAAAATCCCTTGCATTCCTATACACTAATAATGAGAAAACTGAAAGAGAAATTAAGGAAACAATTCCATTCACCATTGCAACAGAAAGAATAAAATACTTAGGAATATATCTACCTAAAGAAACTAAAGACCTATATATAGAAAACTATAAAACACTGGTGAAAGAAATCAAAGAGGACACTAATAGATGGAGAAATATACCATGTTCATGGATTGGAAGAATAAATATAGTGAAAATGAGTATACTACCCAAAGCAATTTATAGATTCAATGCAATCCCTATCAAGCTACCAACAGTATTCTTCACAGAGCTAGAACAAATAATTTCACAATTTGTATGGAAATACAAAAAACCTCGAATAGCCAAAGCTATCTTGAGAAAGAAGAATGGAACTGGAGGAATCAACCTACCTGACTTCAGGCTCTATTACAAAGCCACAGTTATCAAGACAGTATGGTACTGGCACAAAGACAGAAATATTGATCAATGGAACAAAATAGAAAGCCCAGAGATAAATCCACGCACCTATGGACACCTTATCTTTGACAAAGGAGGCAAGAATATACAATGGATTAAAGATAATCTCTTTAACAAGTGGTGCTGGGAAAACTGGTCAACCACTTGTAAAAGAATGAATTTTAATCTTCTATTATGACTATATTAAAATATATTCATATCTGCCACACTATTGAATATATAAATCAACTCACATTTATAAAATGAGCACATTCATATAATCTGAAAGGTCAGTAGTTATTAGCCAACTAACATTGACTATTTGACCATGAAATAAAATAGTTGAATTCCCTTTAGCACTCATCTATCATTTTAAAGCCAAGCAAGACAAAGTATTTCCAAAATTTTAGATTACCAAGTTTTTTTTTTTTTTCAAAATCCTTGATAAGAACAGTGATTCACATTTGCATAGCAGTCTCATCTGCATTTGCTGCTTTAATACACATGCCAATTCTTTGTGACTATTAGATTAGCCCTATCTCCAATTTATGAATAAGACAATCACTAAATGACTTGCCCAAGGAGCAGGACAGGGATAAACCTAGACCATCCATATTGACACTTAAAATTCAGTGCCCTTCTCTGTTTTATAGTACTTACTCTCTGGGATTCCCTGGTGTATCAGCAGTAAAAAGTTAGCCAGCAGTATAGGGGACATGGATTTGATTCCTGGGTCAGAAAGATCCCCTGGAGAAGGAAACAGCAACCCACTCCAGTATACTTGTCTGGAGAATTCCATGGACAGAGGAGCCTGGTACGCTACAGTCCATGGAGTTGCAAAAGTCAGACATAACTTAGTGACTAAACAACCACCACCACCACCCACTCTCTGAACATACAGATTTCTAACTCTGCCCACTGCTATACTTTTTTTGGGGTATAAACAATTAATTGCTTTATAGTAGTTCTCCTATAAATTATAAGAAAATATTACTCTACCACAAGTTTTAATTGCAAAGTGGGCTTGGAAATTGTGAATGCTTTCAAAATAGCACCTAATTCAAGTGTTTTAATTTCCAACCCATCAACTCCTTTTAACCATATATACAATATTGAGCCACCTTTTCTTTCTTCACCACAGATCTGTACCCTGTGTAGCTTCAAAGAGGGAAGTTTGATCACCAGTCTATTGGATACATATGCACATCAAAAAATAGAAAAGAATTTCAGAAAAGAAAAAAGCATGTTTTTATGGTCCAAGAGCAAAGGCCATTCACTCAAAGACAATATACTGTACATATGTTATTTATATGCCACAAGTTTTTTATGCTCTTCAATGAAAAACATCTTGTTACCATAGCAACTGCCACATTGCATGCTGTCTTTGAGACTACTACATCACTGTACTAGACACAGAAAGACACTCACATCCTTAAGTCATTTCAAAGTCTGTCATTTTACTAAAGTTTAAAGAAAAATAATGAGTATATGTTAGTTAGCTCCCCTTTATTATTTTGCTTTAGAACGACTTGATTTTGCATGGACCTTACTGTATTCCTTAATTTTCAAGTGATAAAGGGAACGTTGGCAATGTATATTTCACTGTTGTGTTAGAGGAAGAAACAGACAACTAAGCAGTTTAATAGAAAAGGAATTATGATCTGGCAGTTTTGGCTGTATCACATCTATTTTTTTTATATTGAAAAGTTCATTTCCTCTCATGGCAATGACATCTCCCTGAGCCATAATGTGCTGTTGAACATATGTGTTTTCATTCTTCAATAGAGTATTTAGACACACACATCATATCTTCTATTTAATCCTCATTTTGCAACAATTGTTACCAAGTCCCACTGATAAGATATATCTTTACCTAAAAAAGTATAGTACAGTGTGTTCTCTATAAAATTTATCTTGGTCAAATGAAGCATATTTATAGCTAGTAGTGGAAAATATATTAATAATTATAATTAATATTTATTGAGTATTTTCTATATGCCAGCACTCTGCTAGTACTTTATTCATTAGCTAATTTAATCTTCAACTGATTTAATGAAGCTGGCACTATTATTATGCTATGTTCTCGGTGAAATTAAGATACACAAGGTTAAATGATTTCCGTAAGATCTGAACCCTAGCAAATGGGTATCCTACTTTCTATCTGGGTATCCTACTCATGTTATTGTGGCCCCAAAGGACAAGCTCTTTACTTCTGGCATGAGGAATTCTTTGATAGAACAACCGGTAAATTTTTTTGAAAATAATAAATGAAATATTTATTTGTTTAACCTTTAACAGCAATTTCTTAATTTCTTTCCGAAGTTCTGATATTTTTAGGAGAAAAATCCTGTAAAATCACAAAAGTGAAGTAGCAAAATTAAGTACTTAAAAACTGTACTCCAATTAGAACATCCCTGATTCTATTTCACCTACTCCTTTTTCATTCTAATACTGTTTTCTTTGATTCTCTACATTTTTAACTTAAAAACTGCAGTGATCATGATAATGGTTCATGAAAAACCTTAGTATAATCTTTAGGTGGTCTTGCATTTTTTCAAAATTTTGCTGCCATCCCTCAAACAGTAAAATTTCTGACATGAGGTAGATGAGAGCTCAACCAAGTCAACATAATAGGATCCAAAGTCCCCCTTAATTGCTTCACCAGGACTCAAGGGACACCGAGTTTGAGATGACACTTTCATGGGAACATACACTAAAACTGGAACTCATAATTTCTAACAGTGGAACATCAGCTTGCATAAGTTATCTTCTATAAATTGTAATTGTAAACTCTATTAACGTCACTTGATTACAAATGCAGACATAGGGAAGCCAGGAAATGAGAAAGTTGAGATTCTCTAGGTCACACCCATAGGATGTGAGCTCCCTTCAGCTACAAGTAGACAATTAAAACTCTGAAGGTAGAAATAACATGAAGCACAAAGATAGCATCCCATGTATTTATTTTTTTTGTTGTTCATGTCCATGTGTGACTCTAACAAACCACTAATTATTTTGATTTTTATACTAAAAACTTTAGTCAAGTGGTAGTCCAACTTCAGGTAAAAATTATATAAATTAAATAAATAGCAATAAAATATTTTTTAAAAATTATTTCTTTCTGGGTTTATTCTACAAGAAAGATATTGTATTATACCTATCACAAAATTCTTCTTGCTTTTCATAATAATCTTGCTCACTAAAACAAGTCTGAAGAGATTAACAGATTTGCTTACAGTCATACAGCTAAGTAAGATACCTAGTTGGAATCAGAATCAAGTACAAGAAATCTCAATGTGTTTTCTCTTTTGAGCCACTTTTTAAAAGTATATAATTTTGCCCTAAGTTTGCGTCTTTGTTTCTTTTTAAAAATTCATGCTTTCTAAAAAACAATAACAATGTACTTTATAAATATCTAAGCAACTAACAAACACTTAAATCAGTTAAATAATTCTAACTAAATGTACTTATTTCCAAAACTAATTAATTAACAAAAATGTTAATCTTTCAGGAAACATAAAGTGACTCACAGATATTTTCTTTGGGTCACATCCTGAATCAACTTTTCCATCTCTTTTATACTTATCAAATGAACTGAAATAATTATTCTAATAATTTAAGTAAAAATTGAAATAGATTTACTTTTAAGCAGCCATCTGTTACAAAATGATATGTTCACTTGGTATGAATTATTTAAGCGGTTACTTATACATTACTTTGCTAGTATAGACAACTAAAATCCCACTTAAAAAATAGCTTTGAAACTTCTTAATGAAGAGTGGTTTAACTTGCATATTTATACTACAATGCATTTAAGTGACTATGCTTCCAATGGGTAAGTGAAAATGCATAGTTAAAACCAGTCTGCTTTCTTTGAGCACCTGGGCAAGATAGTACAACCAGACTCTTTTTCTTCCAAATGCATTAGTCTATCTTTGGAAGGTGCTCTTATGAGCTGACACATAGGGATACATATATCTAAATACAGTGCTCCATTTATGTGAAGGCTATTCTATGATTTAACTTATTTTTATCTGAGTAAGCAATTAAGTAAATAATGACTTGGTAAATTGGCACATTTATGAAATATTTATTGTATTCAATTTTAGAAAATATTCTAAATATCGCACTGCAGTACGCTTACTGCCACACGTGCATGTATACTTTAGACAGGTTCCCCGTTTTAACTTTCTACATAGTTACTCTTAGTTTGATAAAGAATGCACTTAAAATCTTTGAGTAAATACTTAGGGTTTATGGCCATGTAAACAGAAGATAGGAATAGTAGTTGGCAGAAGGGATTCAGGCAAAAGGAATAGCATAAATATGCCAGGAAAGATGCAGAGATGAGAGTAAGCCTCTAATGGTGCAAAAATGCAATTACCTTAATAGTTAAAGGGTAAGAACAGGAAATAAATAATGTTCATTCTCAAGTTTAGATTTTAGCCAAAAAAGAAATCCTTAGTTTATTATGTGTTTATTAATCACCAGGATATTACACTACTTATCAGAATCAAGATTAAAGGGATGAGCAAAAGCCATGGTCCGTAAGGAGCACTTTCTTCCTTAAACACATTCAAGTAATGTGAAAAAATTATTTGTGCCCTTATATCATTTCTTTGGGTTTCCCTGGTAGCTCAGTGGTAAGGAATTCTCCTGCCAAAGTAGGAGAGGCAGGTTCAATCCCTGGGTCTGGAAAACCCCTGGAAAAAGAAATGGTAACTCACTCCAGTATTCTTGCTTGGGAAATCCCATGGACAGAGGAATCTGGTGGGCTAGAATCCATGGGGTTGCAAAGAGTCAGTCACAACTTAATGACTAAACAACAATTACAGCAAAAACAGAAGATAGGGAAAGAAGTTTGTATATTTTGTAAGAGCTTAATAATAGAAATGTGTATTATTTGGGAGGTTAATGTAATGTTAACTTCTGCGAAGACTACAATAGCAAAGTTACCATCCATTAATAGAAACTTGTGAAAGCCTCTATTAATTTTCTGGGAAGTCATTGATTTCCCATTATGAGTCAAAACATATAAAGCTAGATAAAAGGCTTAATGCCACAAAGTTCTTGGCTCATATACTAGATTTCTCAGTTCAGTTCAGTTCAGTCTCACAGTTGTGTCTGACTCTTTGCGACCCCATGAACTGCAGCATGCAAGGCCTCTCTGTCCATCACCAACTCCCAGAGTTTACTCAAACTCATGTCCATCGAGTCCATGATACCATCCAACCACCTCATGCTCTGTTGTCCCCTTCTCCTCCCGTCTTCAATCTTTCCCAGCATCAAGGTCTTTTCAAATGAGTCAGTGCTTCGCACCAGGTGGCCAAAGTATTGGAGTTTCAGCTTCACTATCAGTCCTTCCAATGAACATTCAGGACTGATTTCCTTTAGGATGGACTGCTTGGATCTCCTTGCAGTCCAAGGGACTCTCAAGAGTCTTCTCCAACCCCACGGTTCAATACCATCAATTCTTCAGTGCCCAGATTTCTTTATAGTCCAACTCTCACATCCATACATGACTACTGGAAAAACCATATCTTTGACTAGATATACCTTTGTTGGCAAAGTAATGTCTCTGCTTTTTAATATGCTGTCTAGGTTTGTCATAACTTTCCTTCAAGGAGTAAGTGTCTTTTAATTTCATGGCTGCAATCACCATCTGCAGTGATTTTGGAGCCCCCAAAAATAAACTCTGACACTGTTTCCACTATTTCCCCATCTATTTCCATGAAGTGATGGGACCAGATGCCATGATCTTAGTTTTCTGAATGTTGAGCTTGAAGCCAACTTTTTCACTCTCCTCTTTCACTTTCATCAAGAGGCTCTAGTTCTTCACTTTCTGCCATAAGGGTGATGTCATCTGCATATCTGAGGTGATTAATATTTCTCTCAGCAATCTTGATTCCAGTTTGTGTTTCATCCAGCCCAGCATTTCTCAGGTTGTACTCTGCAAATATGTTAAATAAGCATAGTGACAATATACAGCCTTGGCGTACTCCTTTTCCTATTTGGAACTAGTCTGTTGTTCTGTGCCCAGTTCTAACTGTTGCTTCCTGACCTGCATATGGATTTCTCAAAAGGCAGGTCAGGAGGTCTGGTATTCCCATCTCTTTAAGAATTTTCCAGTTTGTGGTGATCCACACAGTCAAAGGCTTTGGCATAGTCAATAAAGCAGAAATAGATGTTATTCTGGAACTCTCTTGCTTTTTCCATAATCCAATGGATGTTGGCAATTTGATCTCTGATTTCTCTGCCTTTTCTAAAAGCAGCTTGAACATCTGGAACCTCATAGTTCACATACTGCTGAAGCCTGGCTTGGAGAATTTTGAGCATTACTTTACTCTAGCGTGTGAGATGAGTGCAACTGTGCAGTAGTTTGAGCTTTCTTTGGCATTGCCTTTCTTTGGGATTAGAATGAAAACTGACCTTTTCCAGTCCTATGGCCACTGCTGAGTTTTCCAAATTTGCTGGCATATTGTGTGCAGCACTTTCACAGCATCATCTTTTAGGATTTGAAATAGCTCAACTGGAATTCCATCACCTCCACTAGCTTTGTTCCTGGTGATGCTTTCTAAGGCCCACTTGACTTCACATTCCAGGATGTCTGGCTCTAGGTGAGTGATCACACCATTGTGATTATCTGAATCATGAAGATCTTTTTTGTACCGTTCTTCTGTGTGTCTTGCCGCCTGTTTTTAATATCTTCTGCTTCTGTTAGATCCATCCCATTTCTGTCATTTATTGAGCCCATCTTTGCATGAAATGTTCCCTTGGCATCTCTTAGTTTCTTGAAGAGATCTCTAGTCTTTCCCATTCTATTGTTTTCCTCTATTTCTTTGCACTGATCTCTGAGGAAGGCTTTCTTATCTCTCCTTGCTATTCTTTGGAACTCTGCATTCAAATGGGTATATCTTTCCTTTTCTCCTTTGCTTTTTGCTTCTCTTCACAGCTGTACTAAGTTTCAGATGAAAAGAGAAAGGGTTGTGAATAATAAATATGAAGCAAAATCATGTATATCAGATCAGCCTACTCTCCAATATTAAAAATGTGGCATGAACATTTTAAGTGAAAGGTTTGTAAGTTTTGGGAATCAGATATGAATATGTATGAATAATTCTAATCCTAGTTTATAAAGAGATTGAGACACAAGTCCTTATATATAACCTTGAGAAATCCATTGACCTTAACCTATTGCCCATGGTGAGTGATATAGAGAATTTTGAGCATTGAATTATTATGGAAAGCTTATTAATAGGAAAGCATTCATAGAGATCTAAATAAAGTTTGAGCTGTAAATGGGGGTTTACTTTATATGAATTTATTAATATTTAAAATAGAATAATAAGCAGTTGAACTTATATGAATGTGTATGCATTTCTGTACATATGTTTCTGAAATGTAAATAAAATATCCACAAAAATCTTCATATCACTGTGACTGTTTTCCTATTAATAAGCTTTGCAAAGTACTGTCTATGATAACCAATGCTCAAAGTATTTCTTTATATCCTTCAATGTTGTTAATGGCTTACGAATGTCAAGCGATCCCTCAAGGTCATGTACAACAAAACAAAAAGAGAATTTTTCTCCTCTAAATATCCCTCTTTGATCTCCTGTCCATCTTCTTGCCACAATATTGAGTTATTTATAGTATAAAGTTCAACACATTGGTTTAACTGTTACACAAATTTTTTCCTTTTTCTAAATTAATTTATATTTTCACAGTCTTTATTGGTGAATTAGTCTTGATTTATATGAAGAAAAATAAAGTAAAAAGTAAGAGCAAGGAAGAGAATGCCATTGTATGTGTTTGCTTTTAGAAATCCTGTTTTCCGTTTCCTTTTTCAAAAAGGAAATTGATGTAATAAATGTGGGTTTTTTCCTATTATTCTGTATTTTAAGACATTTTGATCTGTCTCCTGAAAGTTTCCAGTAAAGTTAAATTTCTTTTGCCTAGTCTAATATGTGCTGACACAATTTTCAGAGGATCCGGGGATGATTGTTTCTCTTTCTCTTTTTTTAAGATGTTTTTATTTTTATTAAAAAAAAAAAAAACAAAAAACTTTTTTTTGGTCATGTCGTGTGGCTTGCAGGATCTCAGTCCCTGATCAGGCACTGAAACCTGGCCACAACAGTGAAATCCCGAAATCCTAACCACTAGGTCACTGGGGAACTCCCACCCTCTTAACTTTTAAAGATCATTCTGTTTAGCTTCCATTTGAAAACACTTGACATCTTTTTTTTTTTTTTTTTCCATAATCATGAAACTTAATACAACGCTTAACCCTTGATCTTTTCCCCTTGATTTCCTCCTAAGTTACCTCCCAGCTGAACATGTGAGTCAAACATAAGGAAGACAAGCAGAATGAATGCATGGAAAAAAGTGACTTTCCTGGTAAGGAACAAGCACGTTGAAAGCTTACAGAACTTCCTTCCCAACCCTTACGCTTTTCTGATGATTGGGCTAGCATGGGTAGTAGAAACAGATGCTATCAGATCTACGTTTTTTTTTTTTTGGCTCAGGATAAAGCAAGCAAAGGCTACCAGAGTCATGCTGTTTTGCAAAGTGGCATACACATTTCATCTTTCCAAAGTTTATCTAGCTAAAAAAGCAAATTGCTAGGCTTGAAGGTACTTGTGGGTGCCCCTTTCCTTTAGTTAGAGGAACATAGAGAAAGGACATTAGAAAACCAACTAGATTATCAGTTTACAGTTAGCAAAGTCAGCTCTCTCTACTATGTTCTGCAGCTGCTTTTAAATTCCATTTCTGTGAATTTAAATCTGTATGCAAAACACTCCGGTTGCTACAGTTGCCTCTCATGGTAATAGAATGGTTTTCTGAGAACTAGCATAAGAGGCAGGAAATGTAAGCTCCCTTCTGAGTTCTGTTCTTGATGATTTCTGTGTCCTTGAATGAGTCATTTTTAACGGCTTAGTCTGTTTCTCCTGTCACATAACCAGTGTATTATTGTACCATGACTCATGCTGCTTATCTCATGTAAGTGTGATCTGAATGTTTGTGTATTACTTTACAATGGAGAATACCTAATTAATTAAGTTTCCTCTGCAGCTGATAAGCCTTCCCGTTAAATATATGATAGACATGATTGGATTATAGCTGTCATATGTTATATCAGTAACCTGGTAATGATAGCAATTAAAAGTTATTTGGTTTTGAAGGTGATGTTTCCAAACAAGACTAGCACAGATCCTGAGACTACAAGATATGATCTGTTGAAGATGTTAAGAGAATAAAAAACAATGTCCCTCAGGATACAAACTCTGACATCACTCCATTCCATGTCCTTTGTTCTCCAAGTCACATATATTAAAATCAAGAGAGTTGAATACATCTTTTTTGTTTTTGAGTCTTGTTTCAGCTCTTTGTCTCCATGTACTGCAGCACCTCAAGAGTTAACAAGCTTTGAACAGTAGGATTTAAACCAGGGTGACTGGCTGACTCCTCATGAGATAAAATAAGCTAAAAGACATGCTGTTGGTAAGGTTTGCTGCTGTTGTTTTGCTTGGTTTTGTTCTGAGTTGTGAGCCCAAATGCTCAAAAACTATGATTCTCTTTCCCCAGCCTTATTGACACCTTAGGGGATTGCAAGCTGCCATTTCACACTTTTGGGTTTGCAACTCCTGGCTTCAATAACTGGAGAACAAACTGTGGGAAGAGGCACATCTGGAGCAAAGTCAAGGTGGCAAGAATGTCTGTTTTATTTGAGAAAAAAGACTGGAGAAGAGCATCAGTGGTGGAGAGATTTTTGTTAGAAAGCATATTTGCAAAAGAGTTTCTTAGGATGTTTAATCAACTGAAAGAACATCTACTTTGATAAAAATACTATCATATTTAATTCCATACTAACATTTCAAATTGGGTAAAATCTGAAGTAACATAGGATTTGAATATGAGAACACAGCACCTTCATCTTTTCCACCCTTTGCATTGCTCCAGAAGATAATATTCATGTAGTGTTTCAAAAAAAATGGCCTGGTTACATGGAATGCAGTATTAATGGCAATTAAAAAGTTCTATTTAAAGACAGGGTGGATAGTTTAACTCATTTTTTTTTTTTCTTGAAGTGCCCTTGAAAATGTTATCTTTGTGCAAATGAGGTAAAAGAAATAATCTGTATTTGCTAAATCATCGAGATCTAGGATAAAAGGACCTTTGTAATTAAAGTCATCATAGTAACAAAGGTATTATTAGCAATATAGAGTTTTCAAATAATTTTGCTACACTTCCCTAAACTATGATTGGGAGGGATTGGTGGCAGGAGAAGAGGACAACAGAGGATGAGATGGCTGGATGGCATCACTGACTTGATGGTCGTGAGTCTGAGTGAACTCCGAGAGTTGGTGATGGACAGGGAGGCCTGGCATGCTGCAATTCATGGGGTCGCAAAGAGTCGGACACAACTGAGCGACTGAACTGAACTGAACTGAAACTATGATTAGGTAAGATATAGTGTCACATGGAGTCAATTAAGATGAAACTTTTCCATTGTAGTGTTCCAGTCTCACTAAAGAAAATTAAATTTATAGTGTTGTAGCCACACGTTCTGGGAAACAAACTCACTCAGGACAATGCAGATAGTGGAGTGCAGTTTATTACACCGGTGGGCCCAAGGCAGAGTCTCCTCTTAGCCAAGGACACTGACCAGCATTTATGAAAATCTTTCATACCCCATGTGTAAGTGTCTGAACCCACCACCCCAAATTCCTTGAGACTTACAAAAACCAAGGAAAATACAATCCCAATAAACCCATCATTCACGTTCTGTGTGTTCATATGCTCAAACAGTCAAACAATTAGCAAATAATGAATAAGCTGGAGGTTACACTCTGACAGATACAGAAAAATGTATGGTCTGTTTGGAGGAAGGAGTGATTAGTATATGTTTTCTCTTAGGTGATGAGTAACCTAGATACGCTCTACAGACAGGTTCCCCTGTCTGGAGGGGGTCTTATCCTTCTGTTGTTGTTTTCATAGGCACTAAACACAGAGTTCAGAGTCCATTGGAAAGGTGGCCGAGCATGATCAGCATGAACAGGCCTAACATGGAGTCCAGGCCCTATGAATCCCTTCTTCAATAGACAAAGCTCAACTTGAGTTAAAATTGGTCTCCTAGAAAAGTATTTGACTTCACTTTTCTTATAATTTGTATTAAAAAATTTATTATATTTTGCAGTTATTATTCATGAGCAAGCTTAAGCAACTCACTAATAAAAAAACACAAATGCAATTACAATTGTTTAGGTGATAGGATAACCATTTTTAGAGCCTCTTTTGGAGAAATAATAGACTGAAGTGACTTAGCAGCAGCAGCAGCAGTAGCAATAAGGAGAGTGGGCTTCCCAGGTGGTTGAGTGGTAAAGAATCTGACTGCAAAGCAGGATAAGCAGGTTTGATTCCTGGGTCAGGAAAATGTGGAGAAGGAAGTGAAAAACCACTACAGTATTCTTGCCTGGGAAATCTTGTGGACAGAGGACCATGGTGGGCTACAATCCATGGGGTTACAAGAATTGGATATGACAGCAATTAAACAACAATAGTGAGAGTTGTTGAGTATATGAAAAATTTAATTTGGCTACTTAATGACTTGGATTTGACAGGCAGGCAGTTACTTTGGCTTTGAGAGTCCTGTGGTTTCTATACCATCCTTTTTAAAAGGAAAACTATGTGATATAAGGCCTACTAAGAGAAGGGTCACTCAGAAAGCAAAGTTGGAAAAATTTAAGAGTATCACTCTTCCTTTGAGGGTATGTCCATGCTGAGGCATCTTATTCCATCTGTATGCTTGAGACAATAAGCCCTTTCCACCAACCTTTCTCCTCTTGTATTTTCTATTCAAAGACTGTCAAGGCAGATAGCAGTAAATGTCATCCTTATAGAAGCATGAAACTTAGTACTTTATCCAAAGTATGCAAGTATTAGTCAAAGTTCCAAGATGTGAAGAAAAAATAAAGATCAAATTGTGAGAGACAAACTTACCTTTACATGTATACTAATTTTTCTTGGAATGAAGGTTGTTTGAGAATATGTGAAGGGAAGTGCAATGGAAGAAACTACACGATGATGAAAATCAACGTGAACAACAAAATTGAGAACAGCAATAACAAAACTCACCGAGTTTCCCACAAAGCTGCTGAGTCTTCCATAGCTTCTTAATTTGCCTTGCTCTTTCAGAGAGACTAAAGCCATGTACTTAAGATGCTTTTTGCCAAGTGAATCTTCTTTTTCACTGAATTAGTTGCCTGGTGTGAGAACAACTGGACTTTTTTCTTATTTTAACTGCCCACCAATTAGGGTAAAGCCTGTGCATATCCAGGCTTGTAAAACTGTGAGGTATCTGAAAGAAGAGTAATTTTACTATATGCCAACTAGAAGCTCATCATACTTTTAGAACACAACAAAATAGAATTGCTTCCCTGAGGAAATCTATGGAATCAACAGAAAACAAGGGTCCTAAAGGATCTTGTGTATGTAGAAAACTGTTGAATATTTGATTCTTTTTGCAGCATTTTTAAGCAGAAAATTTTGAACCAGATAACACTGTGTAGTTGTATTTGTCTGTTTACTGTCACTATCCACTAAGTTTTGTAAATTATTATCAGTGTGTAAGAACATGTGAAGATTCTTTGGGTGGTGGTCACACAGAATTCTTCTGGGTTTTTAATGAAAATGCTTGTGAAATTTTTCAGAAAAAGAATTTATCTTAACAGAACACACATCCTCCAATTGAAATGTATACAGCATCAAAGCAATTTCATCTAATATTAAATAGATTGTTTTCTCAGAAGTCATCATCCAATGAAAAAGATTTTTTGAGCATTTATGCTCACAACTCTCCATTTGCATTTAAAAACTTCCATCAGACAGCCATCAAGCTTGTTAGAGACCACTGCCTTTGCACTTACATCACATATAGAGATAGAAATAAAACTCTTTGAATTCTACTTGGTTTCCCCCATAGAATTTCACATATTTGGCCACACATTTGACGTGTGAAACACAAGCATTTTACCAAAGACGAAAAGCTTTTTTTTTCTTTTGTACAGAATTTGTTCAAACTTGTCTCTACATATCTGTATGTATTGTAGATGAACGCAGCTTCTTTCATGAAATCCCATAAGGTGTTTCTGCGATGAGCAACACTCATTTAACAAGTGCACTCTGCCATGCAGGCGGGACCTGCCAGAAGCAACAGCATGCCTGTAACGGAAATGTTGTTTAATGAATATTTATTGATTATGAATATTCATTAAATTAACATCTTTATGGCCGGCCCCAGACTTTGTAACTTATGTGGCAGTAAAGTGGTTAAGTAAAGTTTTCAATCCAGTCTTGGAGCCCTTTGAGGCTAAGATAACTATGAATTACTAAGACTTAAAGTTTTCTTCTGGAACAAAAAGCTATTTTTGAAATATTCTGATGTGATTATATTTATCATCAGGGCCTTTTGTTTTTGGATCATGGTAAGAAGTGACATGATCCTTTAGCTCATATTTTTTAGATACAATTTCCCCGGCAGAACACTTTGGTCATTAGCTCACTATATTTTCTCATTTTCTCAATCCCTACACTTACTCTGTTAATCTTAGGCATTATGTTTGGCATGGATCACTGAACCGATTTACTTCTCCAGGTCTCTTTGAAGGCAGGCTTACCATCCTCCAAACTGTTTAGGAGAGTATGATCTTCCTAAAACACATTTTTGGTCTTGGAACTCCCCTGTTTGGAATCCATTAAATATTTTCCATTTCCTTTAGCATCAAATCCAAGTTCCTCACTTTGGATCTGGACTTTGCTCTTTTTCACTTTATTCCTATTCTGAATTTTAGGTGCCAGACACAGTGAAGAGTTGCTTACGCTAACTCTTGCCTATAAGGCTTGGGACATGCTTGACTTTTGACATAGGAGTCTGCTCTCTTTATCCTAACTGTTTAGTCTGGCTTAATTTTTACTTATCTTTTGGATATTGCCTTTTGCCTCATTTCCCTTGGACATCTTTTCTGGGTCTCTATAAAATGAAATATCTGTTCTTATATCTGTTCACATATCATCCAGGTTTACTCCTATTTTAGGACTTACTATTTTGCACTGAAATTTCCTTTGTAGACTCCTCCATAGACTTGACAGTCTTCTTGTAAGTTAGGACTGCATCTTGTCCACTAGGGAAACTCTTGCACCAAGATCAGTGTACAGACACGTGACAGGTGCCTCGGGTATGGATATGTTTGCTTAGGTGAGTTCAGTTCTGCCAGAGGCCTTCTCTGAGAGGCTTGCAGTTCCCGGGCTTATGCTAGGCTGTTCAGATTGACTCAGGAAAGCATTGGTAAAAAACATAATTTTACGCCTGAACTTAGGTCTGTGGAAAATCTTGCTCAAAACGGACACACAGGCCTGTTCTATAGTATATAGCACTCTGCGCGTCAGTAAAAACAAATAAAAATAATTAAACCAGTTAACACAAAAGAGAGACATATATACAGGTACCTCTTGAAAAATATTGGAAAGTGTATATTGGCCCTCAGTCCAGAAGAAAATTGGAATTAGGAAGTAAAGTTAGAATCATAAATTAGAAAAGACTGTATACCTCGTATTTGCCTGTTTGCATTTTCATTGCAGAATTCTTCCTCTGTAGGCTTTTCTTCTGCTTTTCAGACCACATGGCGGACACTGAGTCTATAACACCCTGTTAAAAACACAGGACCAAACTGAGCTAGAATTCCTTCTGCATAATTTCTATGGAAAATACAATTGCTGTAACTTGGGAACAAATCAATATAAATAAAGTCATCAAGGGCTTGTTTCAGAAGGTAAATGGGTCAAAAAGAAAGTTCATTGTGAGTTGAGAAACCACCCAAAAGGTGTAATTTCTAAGAATAATGTTGCCTAATTTAATAACATAAAGAAACACGAATGCAAATTTTGTTTTGTTTTGTTTTGTTTGGAATCACTTGCAAATTTCTTTAATTCTAACATTTTACTTATAGTCATTCAGTTATAGGAAATATGACTTTTCCTATTAGTGCTATCAAGATGCTAGTGAAGCTATTGATTTTTGGGTCCAATCAAGATCTGATAGGTGGGTCCAAACAATTCCTGTCCATTCCTTTCATTAGGATCATGGATAAGGATTGTCTTGATGGTCAGAGGGCCTATAATCCACTGATTTATTTCCACTAATGTAACTTGCCTCTTGACCTCAGCATGTTTAGTCCTACTTGACTGGCTCTTATGTTGTGTTGCTTTCTTATCTAAGATTTATTTCTCGGATGTTTAGTCCTCTCTCTTTTATGCAGTGGGTTTGAATGTGAAGAATTTTTCTACAAGAACAAAGAAACTTTATTCTAAATTTGTTAGCTACCGCATTTTAAACATTACTCTCTGTGTACCAGTTCTTGGGTCACAACTTCAAGTGTATCTGCAGAAAATCTGCAATTGAAATTTTTTTTTTTTTTTTTTGCAATTGAAATTTTGAAGAAAATATATCCCTTTTCTATAAAGAGCAGGCTCTCTTCAGTCTTGCTTTCCTTCCTGACTGAGTTTTGAGTTCACACAGTTTATTGCAATCACTCTCCCTACACAGGTCTCATCTATCATCTCGAGGGCCCTGTGTTTGAGCTGCTGTGGAACTTCCTGTTAGTCTTCCTGGAGCTGGATGCTCCACTGTGTTTGCAATCTTCTATCCTCCTTCATAGATTCTTTAGTTCCCCGTGGTCTCCCGCATGGGACAAAACAATGCCTTTATGAACAGGCTTTCTGCTTTAGCTTCAGTAGAATCAAATAATTCCCATGTTACTGAACCAAACTGCAATGTAAGAACTGCCTTACTAACTACATCAGAGACATCAATCCTTTCTGTTTGTGTCAGAATACTTCTGCCTCAGGCTCCCTTGGGCAAGTCTGACCCCATTTACAGTTGTTTCTAGTTTCCCTGTGGAGATGGGCTTCACTGCTTAATGTTTAACAAATGCTCGACAACCCAGGGGTCCAGCTACAACATCTTCTCTAATCACAATGATGTCATAGCCGGCTCCCGAAGCCGCATTTCCTTTGAGGGATGGTCTGCTTCTGCTTGCTGTGCTTCTGCTTAGACTGGGTTTCTCATAGATCTGGGGGTCTGAGGTGGCTGAAACTATAGGTCTTCAGGTACTGAAGGGCTTGTGAGAAAAAGGGAGTGGACATAATTTGGTAAACTTAGAGGAGAAAATAAGAACCCGTAAGTATAAGTTATTGGAATGCAGATTAAAATTCAACATAAGGAAAAACTGAAGAATACATTAGATGCATCTAACACGAGAATGGGCCAGGTTTCCTTTCAGTGTGATTGATCAAGAAGAAGGTGGGTGAACAGTAGTCCGAGGGAAAGAAGAGATTACCAAAATGTGATCTGGTTTAGAACACTTCTCAGGCTCCTTACAGTTTCCAGATTTTAATGATTTCATTTTAAGATTTTTCTTTTTCCTTCTGTCTTACCCTTCCTCCTGTCCCTCCCTTCTTTCCTTATTTTTTTAAATGAATCAAATTGTTTGTAATTAAATCATATAAAAAAACACACATGCCTTCAGGATCAGCAGAAAAATGTAATGGTTGAATCTCTGTTTCTTTCCTTTTTCATTCTCCCCCTTGTTTTTCTCAAGAAGTCAAAACAAGTTTATATGTTGAATGATTCTATTCTCAGGGTATTTCACTTTCAAGATTTTTACTTAGTTTCCATGTGTATAGCCAGTGGAAGAAAGCACATCAGTTTTTGAACTCTATGGCTGTCAAACATCTTCCAGGACCTTGGGGCTGAGGTTTTGACGTCAGCATTCATCACCTCATCACAGTTGCAAGTGTGAGCAGTTAACTCATACTCTTTCATGGTCTAGGAAGCACTTGCCCTATTCCTCATAGAAATTCAAATTAGTAAATGATCTTTTAAGCTTCCCATTATAGAGCTGGTATAAAACCTGTTTGTCGAAGAGCTCCTATTTTAGAAGTTGACTTTCAACCAAATTGGTGGAAGTTCAGAAAACACTCTGATTTCTTTCTTTTTTTTTTTTTTTTGCCAATATGCTCTGCTTTTCATGTCTCAGCAGCTACTTTTAGTCTGGGCTACTTAACTTTGACTCAGATCACAGTGCTTGCTGTTGATTTCCCCAGGACTACTGTGCTAGTTGTCCCCCCTCTTCCACCTCCACTTTGAAAAGTTGATCTTTCTGTGTCACGTAGGTAATTTTTCACAGAGATCTACGGTCTTGGGGGTAATATTTTGCAGGATAGCAGAGTGGTGGTGATCAAGCAGTGTCAATTAAAAAAAAAAAGTCCTTTGATATTTATCTTCGTGTTTTTTTCCCCTGGAAAAAGAGTAAATGTATTTTGTTTGCCAAACACAATTTGTTAATCTGTAGAACCTTTGCCAAATTGGAATGTATGGAGCAGAGTCATGACTTTCGTTGTTTTTATTCCACTACTTCCAGGCCAAATTAACACATATTCAACATTGCTTTCCCATTATTTTAAGGATACCTTTATTAGATTAATTGCTTTCTAGTTAGGATTATGAGGCTTCCCAGGCGGCACAGTGGTAAAGAACCTATCACTCAAGCAGGAGACGCAGGTTTGATTCCTAGGTCAGGAAGATCCCCTGGAGAAGGAAATGGTGACCCACTCCAGTATTCTTGCCTGGAGAATCCCATGGACACAGGAGCCTGGCAGGCTACAGGTCACAGAGTAGAACACAATTTAGTGGCTAAACAGCAGCAGCAGCAGCAGTAGTTACGGTGATATAGAAGTCTTCTTTTTGTGAAAAAAATATAGCTCGAAAATTATATCTGTGAATTTCAGTGTAACATCTCTGTTGCTGAAAGTCTCACAGGCATCTTCTTAATACATCTAAAACTGAATTCATGACCCTCCCAAATCTGCCAAGTTTCTAGACTTCTGCTAAGTCACTTCAGTCGTGTCTGACTCTGTGCGACCCCATAGACGGCAGCCCACCAGGCTCCCCCGTCCCTGGGATTCTCCAGGCAAGAACACTGGAGTGGGTTGCCATTTCCCTCTCCAACATCCCAATTAATGGCACTTCTTATCATATATATATATATATATATATATATAAAATGTACCCTAAACTTTTATTCACAATATTCAATATAATTTGTAAATATAGTTTTATTTATATATTTATAAATATATAAGTAGAAATATATACTTATTTTTTAATGCTTGTCTAGGTTATACATTTTATGAGGGCAAGAGCCTGAAACACTGTCAGTTGTCAATGAAAGTTTGTTGAAAAAGTAGTGTATATAGGGAGCTATTTCATGATTTATTAGTGACTCATTAATTAATAGTCATTATCTATGTCTCATCTATCTTTTCAACTGTCAAACTGTGTAATTTACCAAAAACACTCTGATCTCTAACAAACCCTTAATGAACACAGAAACTCACTCCAAGATATATACAATAATCCTTGTGTTTAAAAAATATTAGTAGGCAAGAAAGCTCCAATAATATTCACTTGCTTTGTCTAAATAGAATAAGAAATAATCTCTAGGATATATGGTAATTCTTTGAGTCTCCACCAAGCCTATCTACACCAACTATAGATTCAATAGTTAGAAAAATAATTAGAGAAATTTGGAGGCTTCATTATACTTATTTTAAAGCAAATGTAAACCAAAACTCAGTTATTGTTTTATTCTCACAGCTTGCTATTTTCAATAAGAACCCTGGTGGCTCAGACAGCCCTGCAGTGTGAGATACCTGGGTTCGATCCTTGGGTTGGGAAGATCCCCTGGAGGAAGGCATGGCAACCCACTCCAATATTCTTGCCTGGAGAATCCCCATTGACAGGGGAGCCTGTCGGGCTACAGTACCTGGGTTCCAGAGAGTCAGACACAGCTGAGCGACTAAGCATAACACATGTATGATAAGCTCTAGAAATATGGAGAACTTTCCACAAATATAGTCGCACTGTGAGGTTTATTCTAGAGAGGGAGATTAACAAAGTAGACTAAATTGTCTGTTGATTGATCAGGCCAGTCTAATGTATTTATTAGAGCACAGTTCATCTCACTGTATGTCTGTGATGGCATGCAAACCACATAGACTGAAACTAAGGCCTTCAGGTTCCTCTGACCACACAGATTATTAAACAGAAGCTTATTGGGCTGCTTATGTAACAGCTTTAGTCAAACACCAAAGCCTCACCACGAAGCAGCATTACCATTTCTAACTAGAATATATGTTAATAAAGATTTTTGTTTTCTTCACTGCTCTTTTACCCAATGCTTGAGAATAGAGTCTGACCCATAGAAAGTACTCAATAAATATTTATTAAATAAATTACTGTGACTCATGCAACAGCATTTTTTTGAGTTATCCTTGTTCCTTTTAGTACCACCCCTGTTAGTCACTTTGCTTTTGTCACCATCTTAAACCTAAATCAGATTAATATCCTACTACATATGTAACTTCAGCTTAATCTTGATTATCAAGCTAAGTATGGGGTATAGTTTGATAGGAAGTGGTTCCAAGGGTTTGATGTGTGAGGTGTGCCTAAACATTTCAGATTCTACTGAGTCTTCTCATAGGTCTCCAATCCAACAGGGAAGGCTCTTAATCAATAGGCCATTTCTCAGGTCTCTCAGGGTGTGCATGATTCCTGTGAAAGTGTCATATGGTAACTGTGGCTGGGTTTTATCTTGTTTTGTCTGGTTAAGAAACTGGAGAAGTAAATTTACTTAATTCTCTCATGTAGATTTCTAGAGCCACAATGCTGGAGACCTGGCTTTGAACCCTGGGTCAGGAAAATTCCCTGGGAAAGGAAATGGCTACCCACTCCAGTATTCTTGCCTGGAGAATCCATGGACAGAGGAGCCTGGCAGGCTACAGTCCATGGGGTCACAAAGAGTCAGACAGGACTGAGCAACTAACACAACTACCGTAATATGCATGTCTGCAAATCCACATGTCCTGACCTCTTACGTCTTTGCCTGCATGCGTGCTTGCTCAGTCACTTCCGTCGTGTCTGACTCTTTACGACCCCCTGGACTGTAGCCCACCATTCTCCTGTGTCTATAGGATTCTCCAGACAAGAATGCTGGAGCGGGTTGCTATGCCCTCCTCCAGGGGATCTTCCCAACCCAGGGATCAAACCCTCGTCTCCTGTGGCTCCTGCTTTGTAGGTGGATTCTTTACCGCTGAGCCACTGAGGAAGCCTTTCTTACATCTTTACATGCTATTAAACTGGCACCTCCTCTGAGCCTCAGTCACATTCCTCAGCTGTCCAGATATTATAATCAAGAACTTCTATGTCTTCACATCTGTGCCACTGAGGAATATAGGGGGATACCTGTCAACAAAGGGTGACAAGGAAGTCATTCATCTCTAACTTGCCTGTTTTAAATTTCCTCTGGGGATCTGTATTTTCTTTTTTTTTTTTTTTTTGCATATGTGGCATGTGTGTGTGTGTGTGTGTGACTTTCATTTTTCAATACTGATCAGTGTTGACTTGGCCCCAGGGAATGATTATCTGTAAGAATCAACAGGAATTTGAAGTAAAAGGGAATGCAGAAGTCATCTCAGAAGACACATGTTTCCCCTTCCTTTCACTACTCCTCAGATTTTGCCTTGACTCCCTCAGCATGACTTATCGGGTCTGAATGATTTGGTTTTCATCATTCACTTCAGTCTCATCCTGAGCCACTTATTCCCATGCTCACCATGCACTGACCCCACTGGATTTGATTTCTCTGTGATAGACTCCTTTCCACACAGTGTCTTTGCAACTACCCTTTTCTCTTCCATTCTCCATTTTCATCTACCTGCTTCCATTCAAACCTTAAAAGTTTCTTCTTCAGGGAGGCTTTCTAAGATTGTCCACTCCATGCTAGTTGCCTCATTATGAACTCTCACAAGCTCTCCCAAACTGGCAGGCTCACCCAGAGTTATTTCAGTCAAGCTAGTGGTTTATTAAGACTCCTGGAGCTGTATTTACCTATGAAGTACTCTGGCTGTTTCATTGAATTCTGGCTTCACATCAGAGGGAAAGCACAGGACTACATAATTACTTTGTGTCTGACCGTACAAATCTGGTTATAGAAACCACCGGATCACCAAACCACCAAATCACCAGAATCAATGATAGCTACTAATTTTATTGCTTATTTACTGTATGAGGCATTCTAACAAATTACTTGTTAGAATTATTTGATTATACTTTTGATCTGCACACAGACTTCCTGTGCTAATACTGATGTAAATCACATGAGCCCCATTTTACACAGGAGAAAACTGAGGCCCTAGGATTAAGTAGGGCTTCCCTGGTGGCTCAGAGGTTAAAGCGTCTGCCTGGAATGCAGGAGACCTGGGTTCCATCCCTGGGTCGGGAAGATCCCCTGGAGAAGGAAATTGTGACAAAGTCACAGGGCTATCAAGTGGCAGAGCCTTGATTTAAACCTCAATCATCTTCTTCCTGAGTTAGTTTGTGTTGGTATACTACCTTTTGATGGAATATTAGCCTCCGGCATCTGTTTGTACTCTGGTAATGCAACTTCCAGTTTTCTCCTTGAGGAGGAGCAATTTGTAGCCCCATTAGCAAGTCATATGCTCAGCCTTACCATCCCTGAACCCTTGCCTGTCACGTTGGTTCTATAGGCTTCATGGCTGAGACCTCATCAGATGCGATCTGTGATCCAGCTCCTTGTAGCTGGAAAGGAAGGAGAGAAAATTTGAGACAAGACAGACTCGGCTATAGGAGAGAAAAAGAGAGAATGTCCAGGAAAGAAAGAGGGATCTCCTTTCACTTGAGAAGATGGGTTAAATGGAAATTTGAAAAGTACTTAGCCATTTTTTATACATTTTTTGGGATATTTTTAGTGTCCCAAGAAAAAGAAAGAGGTAGATGAAATAGTTTTATATACTAATGTTTGGAGAGTGCCTTGATGGTTATGGTAGAAAGATGGAAAGTAAATTGAAGATGTTAGTAAGAAATTTGAACTTGGCAATCGTAGGGATCAGTTTAGATAGGGAAATAAGTGAAAGCAGAGCCTGGTATATAATGGGATCACAGGAAAGAAAAATGAAGTATTGAAGTATACACTTCTGAAGTTTGTGCTTGACTAAGAGGCCATTTCTTTTCTTTAGATCATCAGTTACTTTGGTAGAGAAATTACTATCTCCTAAGAATTTTAACACAAAAATCATGAGCCCCAGGAAATAAAACAAATAATTTTTATATTGTACTTCTGTTCACTTCCTGATTTTCCATTAATTAATGAATATATGTATATATATATTTATATACACATACATATAAAAGTCAATTGTAGAAAAATGAGAAAAATAATGCAGATAAAATTTAAAATATATCATACACAACAGAATGTAATAGCTGGAATATTTTTATTCTTTTTATGTATATGAAAACATCTGGTATTTATAATAGCTTGTATATCTCTTTATTCAAGATTTTTAACTGAAAAGTATATCTTGTAATTTTTCATGTCAAATAATCCTTATAAACAAAAAATTTAGTAGCTGTATAATATGTGTCCCATAATTTCTTAAAATAGTCTCCTAATGTTGAACACTTAGATTATTTAAAATTTTCATCATTACAAACACAACTGTGTTCAAGTACATAAATCTCTGACTCCACTGCTTATTATTCTCTCAAAACAGATTTCTAGAAGTGGAATTACTAGTTCAAAGGGTAGAACACTTTCAAGACTGTATATATATTGCTAAATTGATTTCAGAAAAACTCTTTTAATTCTTCTCATGTCATTCATAAGAGTTCTCCTACTCTCAATCAATTTTATCATTTTAATTTTTACAAGTGAAAAAAGAACCTACTTTTTGCTGTAATATACATATATGTGATTATAGACATTAAACCTATTTTTATGTTTATTGATCTTTGAAAAGGCAATAAGATATGGCATTGAAAGCTGAGACCTCCCAGGTGGATAGGTGCCCAATATGCTACTGGGAAAGAGTGGAGAAATAGCTCTAGAAAGAATGAAGAGGTGAATCAAAGTAGAAATGATGCCAGCTGTGGCTGTGTCTGATGCTAAAAGTAAAGTCTGATGCTGCAAAGAATAGTATTGCATAGGAACCTGGAATGTTAAGTCCATGAATCGTAAATTGTTGTTGTTCAGTTGATAAGTTGTGTTTGACTCTTTGCAACCCATGGACTATAGGCAGCCAGGCTCCTCTGTCTATGGAATTTTCCAGGCAAGAATACTGCAGTAGCTTGCCATTCCTTCTTCACAAGGTAAACTGGATGTAGCCAAACAAGAGATGGCAAGAATGAACATTGACATTTTAGGAATCAGTGAACTAAAATGGACCAGAATGGGTGAATTTGATTCAGATGACCATTACATCTAATACTGTGGGCAAGAATACCTTAGAAGAAATGGAGTAGCCCTCATAGTCATTCTCCGAAATGCAGTACTTGGGTACTTGGGTATCTCAAAAATGGCAGAGTGATCTTGGTTCATTTCCAAGGCAAATCATTCAGCATCACAGTAATCCAAGTCTATGCCCCAATCACTAATGCTAAAATTGAATGGGTCAATGATAGACCTACAAAACCTTCTAGAACTAACACCAAAAAAAAGATGTCCCTTTCATCATAGGGGACTGGTAGGAAAGGTAGGAAGTCAAGAAATACCTGGAGTAACAGTCAAGTTTGGCCTTGGAGTACAAAAGAAGCAGGGCAAAGGCTAATAGACTTTTGCCAAGAGAACAGTGCTGTCATAGCAAACATCCTTTTCCTACAACACAAAAGACAATTGGACATCACCATATGGTCAATACAGAAATCAGATTGAATATATTATTTGCCCCCCCCACCCCCCCGCAAATGGAGAAGCTCTATAGAGTCAGCACAAACAATACAGGGATCCGACTGTGGCTCAAATAAGGAGCCCCTTATGCAAAATTCAGGCTTAATTTGAAGAAATTAGGGAAAACGACTAGGCTATTCAGGTATGACCTAAATCAAATCTCTCATGATTGTAAAGAGAAAGTGACAAATAGATTCAAGGGATTAGATCTGATAGACAGAATGCCCGAAGAACTATGGACAGATGTTTGTAACATTGTACAGGAAGTGATGACCAAAACTATCCCCACCATCCCCCCAGAAAGAAATGCAACAAGGCAAAATGGTTGTCTGAGAAGGCCTTACAAATAACTGAGAAAAGAAGAGCAGTGAAAGGCAAGGGAGAAAGGGAAAGATATACTCAACTGAATGTAGAGTTCCAAAGAATAGCAAGGAGAGATAAGAAAGGCTTCTTAAGGGAACAGTGCAAAGAAATAGAGGAAAACAATATAATAGGAAAGACCAGGGATCTCTGCAAGAAAATTAGAGATACCAAGTAAACATTACATGCAAAGATAGACAAAATGAAGGACCAAAACAGTATGGACCTAACAGAAACATAAGATATTAAGAAGTGGTAGCAAAAATATACAGAAGAAATGTACAAAAAAAAGGTTTTAGTGACCCAGATAGCCAAAATGGTGTGGTCACTCACCTAGAGCCAGACATCCTGGAGTGTTAAGTCAAGTGATCCTAGGAAGCGTTACTACAAACAAAGCTAGTGGAGGTGATGAAATGCCAGCTGAACTATTTAAAACCCTAAAAGATGATGCTGTTAAAGTGTTGCACTCAATATGCCAGCAAATTTGGAAAACTCATCAGTGGCCACAGGACTGGAAAAGATCAGTTTTCATTCCAATCCCAAAGAAAGTCAATGCCAAAGAATGTTCAAACTACTTCACACCTGTGCTCATTTCACATGCTAACAATATTATGCTCAAAATCCTTCAAGCTAGGCTTAAACAGTATGTGAACTGAGAACTTCCAGATGTACAAGATGCATTTAGAAAAGGAAGAAGAAACAGAGATGAAATTGACAACATCTGTTGGATCATAGAAAAAACCAAAAGAATTCCAGAAAAACATCTACATCTGCTTCATTGACTATGCTAAAGTCTTTGACTGTGTGGATCATAACAAACTGGAAAATTCTTCTAAAGACTGGAATACCATACCACCTTACCTGCCTCCTGAGAAAATTGTATGCGGGTCAAGAAGCAACATTATAATTGGACATGGAACAGTGGACTAGTTCCAAATTGGGAAAGGAGTATGTCAAGGCTGTATATTGTCACCCTGCTTATTTAACTTATAAACAGAGTACATCATGTGAAATGCTGGGCTGGATGACTCACAAGCTGGGATCAAGATTGCTTGGAGAAATATCAATAATCTCAGACATACAGATGATACCACCCTAATGGCAGAAAGCAAAGAGGAACTACAGAACCTCTTGATAAAGGTGAAAGAAGAGAGTGGAAAAGCTGGCTTAAAACTCAACATTTAAAAAAAAAAAAAAAAAACTAAGATCATGGCATCTAGTCCCATCACTTCATGGCAAATATATGGGGAAACAGTGGCTGACTTTATTTTTGGGGGGCTCCAAAATCACTGCAGATGGTGATTGCAGCCATGAAATTAAAAGACGCATACTCCTTGGAAGGAAAGTTATAACCAATCCAGACAGCATATTAAAAAGCAGAGACATTACTTTATCAACAAAGGTCCATCTAGTCAAGGCTATGGTTTTTCCAGTAGTCATGTATGGATGTGAGAGGTGGACTGTGAAGACAGCTGAGTGCCAAGGAATTGATGCTTTTGAACTGTGGTGTTGGAGAAGACTCTTGAGAGTCCCTTGGACTGCAAGGAGATCCAACCAGTCCATCCTAAAGGAAATCAACCCTGAATATTCACTGAAAGGACAATGGTTGCCACCTGATGATGAGAGTTGACTCATTGGAAAAGACCCTGATGGTTAGAAAGATTGAAGGCAGGAGGAGAAGGGGATGACAGAGAATGATATGGTTGTATGTCATCATCGACTCAATGGACGTGAATTAGAGCAAACTCCAAGAGATAGTGAAGGACAGGGAAGCCTGGTGTGCTGCTCTCCATGGGGTTGCAAGGAGTTGGACATGACTGAGTGACTGAACAACAAATAGTATTTGAGAGATACTAATTTGATACTATTAATTTATTATCAATTTAATAGTGATACTATTGCTATTACTAATTGGTGCAAAAGTAATTGTGGTTTTGGACTCTGAATTTTAAATTATTTTGAGAAAGCTTTGACAATGCCACTGAATGTTCTTGAGCAAAAGATACAACTTAAGGAAGTTTCACATCTCACAGGTTGGGTTTTTATTGAAACTCCTGCTGTACTCACTCACTCAGTATGTGGAAGCAGGCTATGGATTGCATTAATGGTGGATCCCTAAGGGCAGCAGCTAAGGCAATGAATCAATTAAACTTCTTGTACCAGGAAATCTGACTTTTCATTGTCATCATGGTCCTTCCTATGTGTCTCACAGATCCACAGGATGGAGAGCAGGTCGTCCATAGATCTGTAGGCCTTTATTCCTCAGGAGAAAAAACAAAACAAAACAAAACTGAACTTGTGAGATGAACTTGGACTCATTGTGTAGGTAGTCTCAAGACTACCACTGACAATCATCCTCTTCCTCTTCCACTATCCATCCCAAATTGTGGAATTCTCACTCTCATCTATCATCTCAGAAGGACATGGAAATTTACCTTATGGTGTAATCCAAATCTCCAATCCTGTGGAGTATGAGCTATAGACTGCTGTTTTGAAAGAAAGCTTGAAGGTGAAGTCGCTCAGTCGTGTCTGACTCTTCGCGACCCCATAGACTGTAGCCTACCAGGCGCCTCTGTCCATGGGATTTTCCAGGCAATAGTACTGGAGTGGATTGCCATCTCCTTCTCCAGGGGATCTTCCCAACCCAGGGCTTGAACCCGGGTCTCCCACATGGTAGACAGACGCTTCACCGTCTCAGCCACCAGGGAAGTCCGCTGTTTTAGCTTTCCACTATTACAAGCTGCCATTAACTGTGGGACTTAGACAACAATACAGTAACTCCTCCCCATATGAATGAGTTCCATTCTAAGAGTGTGTCTGTAAGTCCAGTTGATTTGTAATCCAACAATGTTGGGTTTCCCTAATGATAAATATCAGTGTGCAATGCAGGAGACCTGGATTTGATTCCTAGGTCAGGAAGATCTCCCAGAGAAGGGAAGAGCTACCCACTCCAATATTATTGCCTGGAGAATTCCATGGACAGAGGAGCCTAGTGAGCTACAGTCCACGGGGTTGCAAAGCATCAGACACGACTGAGCAACTAACATGAATAACAAAGTTAGCCTAGGTACCCAACTAATAAAATTGGCTATATAGTACTGTACTTTAGTATGTTTATAATACTTTTCTCATAAATAACACATAAAAAACAAACACTGGAAATAAAGATGCTGTGCTACTGTGTTCTATACATACTGTACATAAGTACACAAAAGCACAATCACTTGAAGATGATGCCTGCTATGACAATGTATGCCAGACATGTGAACTAACTTACATGCTTGGACAAGTGAACATATATTTGCATCTTTCAAAATTCACAACTTATAGGTTCATATGTAAAGGACTTACTGTGCTTGTTTCTCACAGTTGTAGAGGTTGGAAATCAGAGTTCAGGGTTTTAGCATGGTCAGGGTCTTATGAGAGCCCTCTTCCATTGCAGAGTTGACTTCTGTTTGTATCTTCACATGGAAATAAAGCTTGTTCTCTGGTCTTTTCTTACAAGGGCACTGATTTCATTCATGGGGGATGTAATTATTTTCCCCCAAGGACTGACCTCACATGAATTTTAGGGTAATTAAAGTATTCAGTCCATGGCATTTGACAATTATACCCTTTAGGCTGGAGTGGGACTGTGCATGCCTTGCACCCTTACAATGAGTGCTGCAAGGAAACATCCTTCTTGCACCCACTCTGTTAATGGAGTCCTGCTGTAACCTGCTGCTCAGAGTTAGTTATTCCTATCTCAGTGCTCAGTTGCTTAGTCATGTCTGACTCTTTGAGATTCCATGGACTGTAGCCTACCAGGCTCTACTTCTTCATGGATTTTTCAAGCAAGAATACTGGAGTGTATTGCCATTTTCTTCCTCCAGGTAATCTTCCCAATCCAGAAATGGATCAAACCTGCATCTCTTGCATTAGCAGGAGGATTTTTTACCACTACCACCATTTGGGAAGCTCCCCGCCCCCCAACCCCATCTAGGTAGAGACTCTTTTTCTTAGTTGCAGGACCCTGGATACAAATACGCCCAGAGTGTCCTGGCAGCAGCCATAACTTGGAGTTCGATGGAATCCCATGGCTCTTCTTCACCTTCCTTTCTATCTGTTATTCCAATTTCTAAGAATATCCCTGGTTATGAGCAGAAATTGATCACTGAGGAAGGCTTTCTTAACTCTCCTTGCCATTCTTTGGAACTCTGCATTCAGATGATTATATCTTTCATTTTCTCCTTTGCTTTTTGCTTCTCTTCTTTTCACAGCTATTTGTAAGGCCTCCTCAGACAGCCTTTTTTTTTTTTTTTTTGCATTTCTTTTCCATGGGGATGGTCTTGATCCCTGTCTCCTGTACAATGTCATGAACCTCTGTCCATATTTCATCAGGCACTCTGTGTATCAGATCTAGTCCCTTAAAACATTTCTCACTTCCACTGTATAATCATAAGGGATTTGATTTAGGTCATACCTGAATGGTCTAGTGGTTTTCCCTACTTTCTTCAATTTAAGTCTGAATTTGGCAATAAGGAGTTCATGATCTGAGCCACAGTCAGCTCCAAGTCTTGTTTTTGAGGACTTTATAGAGCTTCTCCATCTTTGGCTGCAAAGAATACAATCAATCTGATTTTGGTGTTGACCATCTGGTGATGTCCATGTGTAGAGTCTTCTCTTGTGTTGTTGGAAGAGGGTGTTTGCTATGACCAGTGTGTTCTCTTGGCAAAACTCTATTAGTCTTTGCCCTGCTTCATTCCGTATTCCAAGGCCACATTTGCCTGTTACTCCAGGTGTTTCTTGACTTCTTACTTTTGGATTCCAGTCCCCTATAATGAAAAGGACATCTTTTTTGGGGTGTTACTTGTAAAACGTCTTGTAGATCTTCATAGAACCATTCAACTTCAGCTTCTTCAGTGTTACTGGTTGGGGCATAGGCTTGGATTACTGTAATATTGAATGGTTTGCCTTGGAAACAAACAGAGATCATTCTGTCTTTTATGAGATTGCATCCAAATACTGGATTTCGGACTCTTTTGTTGCCCATGATGGCTACTCCATTTTTTCTAAGGGATTCCTGCCCACAGTAGTAGATATAATGGCCATCTGAGTCAATGCAAAGAAATAGAGGAAAACAACAGAATGGGAAAGACTAGAGATCTCTTCAAGAAAATTAGAGATACCAAGGGAACATTTCATGCACAGATGGGCTCGATAAAGGACAGAAATCGTATGGACCTAACAGAAGCAGAAGATAATAAGAAAAGGTGGCAAGAATACACAGAACTGTACAAAAATGATCTTCATGACCCAGATAATCATGATGGTGTGATCCCTCACTTAGAGCCAGACATTCTGGAATGTGAAGTCAAGTGGGCCTTAGAAAGCATCACTATGAACAAAGCTAGTGGAGGTGATAGAATTCCAGTTGAGCTATTTCAAATCCTAAAAGATGATGCTGTGAAAGTGCTGCACTCAATATGCCAGCAAATTTGGAAAACTCAGCAGTGGCCACAGGACTGGAAAAGGTCAGTTTTCATTCCAATCTCAAAGAAAGGCAATGCCAAAGAATCCTCAAACTACCGCAAAATTGTACTCATCTCACACGCTAGTAAAGTAATGCTCAAAATTCTCCAAGCCAGGCTTCAGCAATACGTGAACTGTGAACTTCCAGATGTTCAAGTTGGTTTTAGAAAGGCAGAAACCAGATATCAAATTGCCAACATCTGCTGGATTATCAAAAAAGCAAGAGAGTTCCAGAAAAACATCTATTTCTGCTTTATTGACTATGACAAAACCTTTGACTGTGTGGATCACAATAAACTGTGGAAAATTCTGAAAGAGACGGGGATTCCACACCACCTGATCTGCCTCTTGAGAAACCTATATGCAGGTCTGGAAGCAAGAGTTAGAACTGGACATGGAACAGACTGGTTCCAAATAGGTAAAGGAGTACATCAAGGCTGAATATCATCACCATGCTTATTTAACTTATATGCAGAGTACATCGTGAGAAAAGCTGGGCTGGAAGAAGCACAAGCTGTAATCAAGATTGCTGGGAGAAATATCAATGACCTCAGATATGCAGATGACACCACCCTTATGGTTGAAAGTGAAGAGGAACTAAAAAGCCTCTTGATGAAAGTGAAAGTGGAGAGTAAAAACGTTGGCTCAAAACTCAACATTCAGAAAATGAGGATCATGGCATCTGGTCCCATCACTTCATGGGAAATAGATGGGGAAACAGTGGAAACAGTGTCAGACTTTTTTTGGGGGGGCTCCAAAATCACTACAGATGGTGACCGCAGCCATGAATTTAAAAGATGTTTACTCCTTGGAAGTAAAGTTATGAGCAAGCTAGAAAGCATATTCAAAAGCAGAGACATTGCTTTGCCAACAAAGGTTCATCTAGTCAAGGCTCTGGTTTTTCCAGTGGTCATGTATGGATATAAGAGTTGGATTGTGAAGAAAGCTGAGTGCCGAAGAATTGATGCTTTTGAACTGTGGTGTTGGAGAAGACTCTTGAGAGTCCCTCGGACTGCAAGGACATCCAAGCAGTCCATTCTAAAGGATATCAGTCCTGGGTGTTCATTGGAAAGGACTGATGCTGAGGCTGAAGCTCCAATACTTTGGCTACCTCATGTGAAGCGTTGACTTATTGGAAAAGACCCTGATTCTGGGAGGGATTGAGGGCAGGAGGAGAAGGGGACGACAAAGGATGAGATGACTGGATGGCCCACCGACTCGATGAACATGAGTTTGGGTGAACTCCGGGAGTTGTGATGAACAGGGAGGCCTGGCGTGCTGCGATTCATGGGGTCACAAACAGTCAGACACGACTGAGCAACTGAACTGAACTAATGAGCAGGAAATGTCTGAGGAGCTCTTCACACTCTTGATGGAAGTTCTCTCTGACCTGTTCCTTGTTTCCTCCTCCTGCACATGCTTTTCACATTCTGAAAATTCACATTCACATTTTCACCAGTGAAAAATAGCATCATATTCTAGATAAAGCAATATCCTGTTATCAATTAAACTTGTTTCTGGCCATTCAAATTTCTGTGTGTGTGTGTGTGTGTGTGTGTGTGTGTGTGGTTTTGTACATTTTAGGGGTTTTTTTGGTTTTTTTTTTTCCCCATAAAGAAATAATCTTCTACCTGAATTACTATTTTCCAGTTTGACATTCTGCTTTTATTTTACATTTTGTCTTTTTGGAAAATCAAACATTTGAAACATAAATGCCATCAAATATCAAATTAATCTGAATTTATATTTTGAAATACTTCCCCTATTCTGATAAAGAAATAGAAATACATTTGGAAATTTTTCATCCCTTCATCTCTCTCTTCTTTCCTTCTACCACCTTTGGATCATTCAGTAAAGTGATGATACTTTAAAGATGTCAGAGACAAGTAACTTCTATATCATATGAGTTTTAGTTGAACATATTGGAAAAATATAGCATGTTAAAAATGCTGGAAAATCCCAAGTTTTGACTAAATTGTACAGACTGAAAGGAGTCATTAAAGACTTCTGTTTGTAGATGCTTAATGTTAGTTACGGAGAACACAATGGCACCCCACTCCAGTCCTCTTGCCTGGAAAATCCCATGGACAGAGGAGCCTGGTAGGCTGCAGTCCATGGGATCGCTAAGAGTTGGACACTACTGAGGGACTTCACTTTCACTTTTCACTTTCATGCATTGGAGAAGGAAATGGCAACCCACTTAGTGTTCTTGCTTGGAGAATATCAGGGTCAGGGGAGCCTGGTGGGCTGCCATCTATGGGGTCGCACAGAATCGGACACGACTGACGTGACTTAGCAGCAGCAGCAGCAATGTTAGTTACATGAGTGATGGAGCAGAGGTTTAAAACAATAAAAAAATTGTATTCCAGGAAGGCTGTATATGCTAGTATGAGAAAGCCATGCCTAAAAATCATTGCGGTCTTTTGACTCATTTTCCTGATATAAGTGATAGGGCTTTTTATATCATAGAATACAACAAGGCTGTTCTAAAACTGGTCGGGTATCTCCAATATTCACTCATTCAGTATTTATTGTGCCCTTACATTATGGTCAGAATATCTTTTGCATGTTAGTGTTACAAAAAATGAATTAATAACATTTGTTTTTAAGGAGTTTAATGTCTAGTTAGAGCAGCCACTTTGTACACAGATATGCAAAGTTATTATAATAACATAATTATAAAAATTTTGTTGTGAGAACACAAAGGAGAAAGGAACTAAATTGGCTGCAGAGGTTAAGGTCTGTTTTAAAGAGATGATGTATCAAATGTGTCTCAAAAAATGAGTCATGAAAGCAGATCTTTTCACTGGCTACTGACCATGTGGTGGATTTTGGAATGAACAGTTTGCATGGGGAGTGAAGGCAAAAGCCACTCTGTGAGCAGACTGTTTAATGACTTGAGGAGTAAATGGTAGAAACAGTGACAGCCAATTACCCTCTCTAGGATTGTGTGCTGTGCAAAAGGAAGAATGGCAATTGCCACATGTCTCTGAGTCCCTCTCATATTCATGAACAGAGTCTGGATTGTTTGCTATTCTTGTGGCCACATTCCCAGTAGAGCTGGTACCAGAGTAAAATTTTTGATAGATTACCCGCTCTGGTCTGGACAAGTTGTACACTCTTTTCTTCTACATAAGCAGGAATATACTTTGCTATTTTTCTCCAAAACATGGAATACATTGAGGCTTCATAACATTCGGATTCAAATACAACTTAGTTGAATCCTACTAATTCAACTTAGTTAAATCCTACTAATTTGAAACTAATGTTTCAAAAACATTGCTGAGCTTTTCCTCATGTATTTTACATTAATCGTCACAGAATAATGGAGAATTTCACTCTAATTATGCTTTTCAGCCCCCCTCCATTCTCAAATACAGAATTTTCTTTCAGTTGCATACCAACTGCTTATGCATACAGCACACTAAAATATAGGATACAGTGAGGCAACTTGACACCCAGACATTTTGTTCTGAAGCTGATGTACCAAATATTTTGTTGGTAGATGGCTAAACTTTGCAGGTCCTGCTGAAAAGTTGTTTTGCGTAACAAAGATAAGACTATGAAGAATTACACACACACATACACACACACATGCCCGCGTACACACTCTTAAAATAAAAAAATCATTTATCTTCAAAATAAATAATAAAAA